>NC_000078.6:34852500-35452500 GCF_000001635.26 Mus musculus
GTCATAAAAAGATAATATTCATGCTTTCAAAGATTGGTATGTGGGCTCACATGAAGTGCTAAGCCCACTGTAGGTGTCTCATACAACTTAACGTATTATAAAACATTAAACAAAGCCTTCCAAGTTAGTTCTGCTTGCCTCACACAAAGAGTCAAATGATCCATGTGTACCTAATAAAGCACCATACATCCCAGCAATGCTTTAGTGCTAGGAATAAAATAAATATAAAAATATCCAGATTACAACAAAAGTGGAAAGGATATCTGGTGAAATAAAATATTTACTAGTTACAATCAGATTCTTCACTCCCTAAAACGTGCCATTTAAAACAAGGCAATACATTTTGTAGCCACATCTAGAAGTCTGCTAGAACCTCTAGGCAGCAGGCATTATCCTGACACGTGCTGACTGGCATGTTCTATATCTCTGCCTAGAAATCACTATCTTAGGAAGGCAGTAGCAGGTGATGAAGACAGTCAAGAGCTGTGTACTGAGAAACATCAGATACACATCCCAGCTCTGTCCCTGGGAGCAAGGCTTCACGCAAGTATTGCTTTTCTCTTCCCTTTCCCCCCTCAATCTTCTTCATAGACATTCTCATTTGTAATCATGGGTATGTGTGTGGACATGTCCACATGAGTACAGATGCCTGAAAACACCAGACAGTTCAGATTGCACTAGCGTTGTTAAACGGGCAGTTGTGAGATATCTGATGTGTGTGCTGATGAGTTTTGTCTACTTGACACAGGCCTAGCACAATCTCGGAAAATGACTCTCAATTGAGGAACTGCCTCCATCAGATTATCCTGTGGGCATGTCTTAGGTGTTTTCCTTATTGCTAACGGATGCAGAAGAGCCCGTACCTCTGTTGGCAAACCGACCTTAAGTTGGTATCCTGAACTGAGTCAGAAAAGTAGTTGAGCAAGCCAGTACATGCCATCCCTCCATGGTCACTGCCTAGGTTCCTGCCTCCAGTCTCCTGTTTGACTTCCTAATAAGACTCCCTCAGTGACGGTGTGTGCCCTGGCAGTTGTAAGATAAAGTTGCTTTTGGTCAGAAACAGGAATAGAAAACAAACCAGACTAATGCAGGTGCTAGGAACTAAACGTGGGTCTTCTGCAAGAGAAGTATGCCCTACTGGGCCAGATTCCCCCCCTCCCCCCACAATCTCTTCCTCTATAGTATGCAAACCTTTCCTGAGCATTTTCCTGCCCAGCAAGATTCACAAAGCAATGGACTTGACTCCTTAACACATTGCCTATCTCTTGTTTGCCAGGAAGCCAGCACAGCTGCGAGACACAGCTCCAGTGGTGCTGAGCTGCTAATGCTGTCATTCCGTCTCTCTCTTCGGGACTTGGACTCTGAGGGTTGCATTCTTGGGGAATTCTGCATTATGATTTGTTTTATGTATTTTTGAGAAAAGTAATCTGAGGCTTTTTACGAAAGTCTTGAACTTACAATCTCTTCTGCTTTTAGGGAAATAACTTCATCTGGCCTATTTGGAAGTCTTCTTTATGACCTAGAAATCTTGATAAACACTAAAAGAGGCCATGACTCCAAAAATCTTCTTGGGGTATCCTTCCACTAAGCAAATTCAAATAGAACAGAGTAAACTTAGAGATAATTGAAGAACTCCAAATGGCCAGGCCAAAATGGTAACAGATTCAAGGTCTCTTTTACAATACTCTTAGAGGTCTCTGAATATGTAGTTTAAATATAGGGAGGTCATACATGGTATACCCTTGGTGGAATAAAATTCAGTAAATAAGATAGATTGGCTAAAATAACATTTTCCTACTGTATAGTAAAGTAAGTTAAGTATTAATATTTGCTATTCATAAAGGGCCTGTTGAGAAATTTTCTGTTTGTCTTCTGTGTTTTCAAAGTTCAAATACTGCCAGCCTAAAAGCAGACTGTCACATAAAAATGTGTTTGCTTTGATAGAGACATTCTTTAGATTCTTTGAATTGGAATTATAAGACTAATAATAAAAATAAAATCTGTTCTATTTGTGCTCTCTAATTGTGACTGAAGTTGTAACCCTGAAAGGTAATGAAAAATCAAATACATGACCAGAGGCAAAAGGATATAATTGGTACTTTTTAAACAACTACTACTCTACTGCTGTCCTGTGAAGCCTGTATAAACAAAGAAGCAACTTGACCACTAGTCAGTCTGAGCTGCAAGATTCCTTGATCACCATGCCTATTCACTCCTCCCTCGCCAACTCGTTATCTTCTTTCGGGCCACCAAGTAATGCTACTTTGTCTACTATAAGTTTGTGGAAATGTTGCAGCCTGTCATATTCTCTGCTTGCTGGGAGCTCACTAATATTTGTATCTGTTTGTGCCAAGAGCCCAAATGTATGCATGCATGTGTGTATACACATACACACAAACACACACCACACACACAACACGTACATACTTACTTCTGAAAGCTAAAGGGCCTCACTCTATGTGAGTCCATTTCTCAGGGACGTCTTCCTATGCGACTCCACTTTTCTCCCTATCATCTCTCCATCAGAGAAAGTGAGGAACTCTCAACCCTTTCTTGTACTCCCTTCTCAATGCCATCCTCACCCTGAAGTCTTGACATCAACAAGAATAGGACTTTTGTTGGAATCAAAAAAGCTCAACCCAAGAATCCTCATCAAGAAAATTTTCAACGCAATACAATTTTCTCCTCCCCACCCCACCCCCCCAAAAATGATTTCTTATTTTTGTCAAATTGATAAGAGTTTTTCGACCTTGTTCTATTAGTAGCTAGAATAATTTAAAGAAAAAAATATACATGAAATAACAGCACAGATTCTAACATGCATTTCAAACTCAATATATTATTCCTATCATTGACATTATTTCTACTACTATTAAGCTTCAGGAACTGAAATTAGATCTGTTAAGATGTAAAAAAAATCTAGTCAATATTGTTGAAGTCAGAATCACATTCTGATTCGATACTGTATTCTAAGGGGCTGTCATGCATAGAAACAAATGCCAATGAATTCCACTCTGAAAACAGTTTTGCATAGTAGTATTTTTAGCTTCTCAAAACTGGCCTGATTCTCCTTTCGCTGGATGAAAAGAATCCCCTCTGAAATTTCTAACGTAGCAAACAAAGTTCGGAGAACATTTCTGATTCCAGCAGGTGGTCACAGGCATGAGGTTAGGGTGACAGCCAGCAGTGTTGATGTCACTCAGAATCCTGCCAAGGGCCTAGGGATGGGACACTGTTCGCTGTGCTGATAACTCACAAGTGATCTTTCCTTCCTTCTGTGCAGTCCTTGTAGCTAATTTTTACCTCTAACAATTCATATTCACTTTCTATTGCCTCAAACAGACTGACACATGGGTATCCGATGCTGTGTTCAACCCATGAGTTTTGATAATGTCAGGCATAAGTGCAACTAAAGTAGGAGTTAGACCCTAGCTCCAATAGTCTTGGGGTATCAGAGACATAGACAGGTCTTTGTGGGCACCTAAAGGCTCATTTATTTCCCTAGAAGTCACTTAATAATTTTTTATGAAAATATGCGTGATGCTAATAAATAATAATTTTCTATCCAACTGAATCACACATAATGTAGGTAATACTCAGCCACCTCACTGACTAAAATGGCAAGCTTCACAGTAAAGAGTCTGGGACATTATCACAGTCCCACACCAAAGACACAAAGAAGAACGTGGTGCCTGAGAGCCAGCCCATCCACAGGAAACATCTCTGATGCTCATAAGGGTACAAGGATCCAGAACCAGGGAGGTGAACATCAAAATCAAAGCTAAGTTTCACTCTGGGACTGCTCAAGAAGCAGCACCCAAGGACTTAAAAAAGAAGAAGAACTGGATGACAGGAGATATGCATATGTGCACAGATATACACATATGTAGATGCAGCTATCTCTTAAAGAATAACGTAAGCAAGCAAACAAGAGAGCAAAATGTAATGCCACAAAAATTCAGTGTGCTTCCCATGGCAACTTCCAAAAGTCAAATGGCTCTTCCCAGCATAAGTGACATGAAAGCATTTATGGAAACATGTTGCCTTCTATTTTCTCTATAAAAAAAAATCATTTTTTCCATTTTATGTTTTTGGTTATCTGTCTCAAGTGCCATTTTAAACTCAAAATAACCAACAAAAAAACTGTATTGGTTAAGTCATTCAAAGGGTGTTCACATATACTTTGCCAAAATAAAATATTCATATCTACCGAGTGATGTGTCTACCCTAAGAGAAAAAAAAAAATGAAACTGGGGATAATAGCAAACAACAAAAAAAAACAGATACCATACACTTCTAAAAATAAGTGGATTCGAAATCTTCCAGACTTAGATCCCAAGTGTCCCTCAACTGACAAGAAGTCATGCTGTTTCTCATCTCGTGGATGTGTGACAATTCTTCTCATATGTCACCCAGAATGACACCAGTGCCTAAGAGCTTAGGATTATTTTCCTATGAGGCTGATGTGAGGAATGATCACTCTAGTTATTATGGAGTCTTAGCATTTTCAAAGATTATAATAGTTTCTCTGAGTAACCCCGTTTATACTAGCGTTCCCTGTACAACCCTGGAATAGATGTTACAGTTTACACCACAGTTCACATCTCTATGTTTTGTGTTACTAATTAACCAATGCAATTTGTGTCAGAAATGAAAGATGGTGAATGAGAAAGAGATGAGAATAAACCAAAATTTGTTTTCACTGGCAGACAACAGGCACAACTGTTTCTATGGTGAACAGTTTCATCTATATTATAGTCCAGAGGACTCACACGTAAGCCAACTGATTTAATTCAGTTATTTTAAAATAGTGTTAACATTTTGTGTTACACACACACACTCACACATATATTCATACAAATACTCACACACACATATCATGTACACTCACATGCATACACACACACACTCATACACATACACAATAACGCACAAATCAACTAGAAAAGTCATGTCACCTTACTCAGCAGAGGGGAAGAAAGGTACCCTGGGAGGCTGACATACAGAAACAACCCCATTTGAGATGGGAGGATGTGTTCTTCATTATCAGCTTTCCATGATCCTCAAAAGACCAACTTAGGACAAACGCTTTATTGTACAGATAATAAAACCAAGGCCAAACAAGTCCAAAGAACTTAGCCAACATCACTTTATGTTTCCAGTTGAGCCTTTGAATGAATGTTTCTTGAAAGAACATGTTGCATTTTTTGAAAATGATTCATTTCTTCCTCTTAATTCATGAAACAATTCTTTTCTGATCTCCATTTTTTAAAAAAACAGACTAAAAACTTCAATCATAATTTTTGAATGTATTCAGAGATGACAAAATATTTTTCCTATTGTTCCTTCATATTGTTCCACTCTTATGAGCATTTCTAAACACCTGAATGTAGTTTCTTTTTACTTCCGTACTTAGCAATTTGGAGACCATTGTGGATTTGGAAGCTACTAATTGTCTAAAGAAAAAAGAAACAACGTCAGTGGTACACGTTGGCACACTGAAGGCAAGAAAAAGCACTTAATTGCTATGACTTGGGAGCAAAGAAAAAGAAGCAAATGAACACGTAATACAGCCTTTCAAAGAGACACGTGAAGGTGCTCTTCACATGGAGAGGAATGTGAATACTTTCAACACTGAGTCCCCAAGTCTGTAATTACTACCTGGCCCAAAGACCAAGCAGAGCGTCTCCATAACCTATCCATTGCCTTTAGCTTAAATAGCTCTTACACTTGATGCCAGCCACTTCCTTACATAAAGCAAAATGGAGAAGGGGGTTTCTTTACATTGTGACTCAAATTACCAACCATTACAACTATGTTTTTTAAATGTTTCAAGGGTCAGACCACAAAGGCCAAAAGTAAGTGAAGCTACCCGTTTCTGCCTAGGGAAATCTATCAGTAGTTCTTTCCCAGGTAAGTCATCTCATTACCTTGTGTAGGTTGTTTGTTTTAGTACCTCCCCTGACTGTGACATCAGCCTAGTTCCTTCTTTGGTCAGGAGCAGGAGGTAATGACATTGGCCAAAGCTTTTAAGAGAAATGACACAGAAACCTGAGCTTACTTCAGGTTTGTCCAAACAGCATGTGTGTGACTCCTACACAATGGTCTCTTAACTCTGTACTACCACTGCATTCTGATTTTTTTTTCAGCCAACAACCAAATAGCTCTAACAGCTATCAATTAATCCACCTATACTTATTTGGAGCATGTATTGTGCAAATCATTCCAGTTGCTAAATTTTTAAGGCATTTCCACCTTTAAAAAACAACTTTGGCTGCTTCTCTTTGTACCAGCCTTCTCAAATTTCTGAATGCACTTGGTCTATTTTCATTTTTCTAAGGCAAAAGACATAGCCAATAAGACAAATAGGCAACCTACAGATTGGGAAAAAAATATTCACTAACCCAACATCTGATAGAGGGCTAATATCCAAAATATATAAAAAGCCCAAGAAGCTAACCACCAAAAACTCAAACAACCCAATCAAAAAAAAAAAAAAGGATATAAAACTAAACCGAGAATTCCCAGCAAAGGAATCTTGAATGGCTGAGAAACACCTTAAGAAATGTTCAAAGTCCTTATTGGTCAGAGAAATGAAAATCAAAATGACCCTGAGATTCCACCTTACACCAATCAGAATGGTCAAAATCTCATATGACAGCACATGTTGGTGACAATGTGGAGAAAGAGGAACACTCCTCCATTGCTGGTCAGATTACAAACTAGTACAAACACTCTGGAAATCAATCTGAAAAAGTTCCTCAGAAAATTGGTACTAGATCTACCTGAAAACCCAGCAATTACCATTCTTGGGAATATACCTACAAGATGTCTCACCATGCCTCAGGGGCACGTGTTCCACTATGTTCATAGCAGCCTTATTTGTGATAGCTAGAAGCTGTAAACAACCCAGATGTCCCATAACAGAAGCATGGATACAGAAAATGTGGTTCATTTACACAATGGAATACTACTCAGCTGTTAAGAAAGACAACATCCTGAGTTTTGCAGTCAAATGACTGGAACTAGAAAATATCATCCTGAGTGAGGTACCTCAGACCCAAAAGGACATGCATGATATGGACTCACTAATAAGTGGATATTAGCAAAAAAAAAAAAAAAAAGTGGCAAATACCCAAGATACGGCCCACAGAACTCAAAAAGGTCAGCAAGCTGAGGGTCCAAGTGAGGATGCCTCAGTCCCACTTGGGAGGGAGAAGAAACCAACCACAAGAGGGTACAGAGGGATCTGGGAGGGAAAGGGGATGGGGGGATGGCACAGAGAGGGGAACATGATCGGATATTGGGTGGAGTAAAAGAACTGAAATTCCTAAGGGCCAGCAGAAAGAATGGAAACATGCAACTTGGGGAGGTAGAATGTTTGGGGGAACTCTCCAGAATGTACCAAAGACATGGGAGGTGAGAGACTCTCAGGACTCAAAGAGAGGGACCTTAGATGAAATGCCCTACACTGGGGAGAGGGAACTTGTAGAGCCCACCTCCAGCAGAAAGACAGGGCATCAAGTGAGGAACGGGTTGCCATCCCACAGTCAAAACTCTGACCCATAATTGTTCCTGTCTGAAAGAACTGCAGGGATGGAAAGGGAGAGAAGCCTGAGGAAAAGAAGGTCCAGTGACAGGCCCAAAGTGGGATCCAGCTCAAGGAGAGGCACCAAGACCTGACACTAATACTGAGTCTAAGGAGGACTCACAAAGAGGGACCTATCATGACTGTCCTCCTAAAAACCCAACAAGCAGCTGAAAGAGTCAGATGTAGATATTTGCACCCAACAAATGGACAGAAGCTGCTGACCCCTGTGGTTGAATTAGGGGAAAGCTGGAAGAAGCTGAGGAGGAGGGTGACCCTGTAGGAAGACCAGCAGTCTCAATTAACCTGGATCCTGAAGAGCTCTCAAACACTGGACCACCAACCAGGCAGCATACACCAGCTGATATGAGACCCCCAACACATATATGGAAGAGGACTGCTGGGTCTGGGTTTAGTCAGAGAAGACGCACCTAACCCTCAGAGACTGGAGACCCCAGGAAGTTTAGAAGTCTGGTATGGTAGGGGTTGAGGGTGGGGATGTCCTTGTGGAGACAGGGGGTGGAGAGGAGGTATGGGATGTGGAACAGTTGCAGAGTGGACTGGGCAGGGAATAAAATCATCGGGAGTTTAAAATAAATTAATAAATAAATAAATTCCAAATAACAAAAAATGATAATATTTATTTTGGCTCACTTTCAGGGATTCTGGTCTGTGGTCTCTTAGCCCAGCCACTCTGAGCCAATGGTAGGGAAAAAGGATCAAGGTTATCTGTTCTCTCATGTGGCCAGGAAGCATAGGCAGACATAGGAAGTGGTGGCAGCATATTATCCTCATCAACAGTCACAATTCCCTCCCTCTAGACTCACCTCTTAAGGCTCCACTACATCCAAACAGTGCCACAGGCTGGTGGCCAAACTTGAACATCTGGCCTTTGGGAGACACTTAAGATCTGATAAACAAATACAGTAAACACTCTCCCAGTTGTCCTCTTCCTTTCATGGGCATGGACATTTCATATAAAATATCTACTCTAGATGACAAAGGTTCACTGGCCATTCCTCTTAAAGGTAGAAGCAATCAGACTTCAATAACAAACAAGAGAAGACCAAATCGTGAGCAGTAAAGATTTCCAAACTCTGAACAATGATAAGTAACAAGAAAGGAAACTTTAGTTCCTCTCAGTTTTACCACTTCATTTAGCCATTTGGAAACTGCTGGAATTTTTAAGCTATGGATGGTATAGAGCAAAATCAGAGAAGTACCATTACTGGGGTGAGCAGGGGAGGGTGTCTCACCTGTGAGCCTGGTTGTGATGGATTTCTTGGGAGTCAAGCTGTCTCTGGATATGGGAGGAGGTCTGCTCCTGTCTCTGGGTATGGGAGGAAGTCTGCCCTGGAATAAACAAATCAATGAAAGAGAGAAGTCCCTCATTTCAGTGACTGGAGCAAAGACTAAGAAGAAGATGAACATATTATATGGCTCTATGTATACAAAATGGCTAGAACAGAGCTCACTGTGGCAGCAAAACTATAACCCCTGTAACCAGGAGGTGGAAACAAGAGGACCAGCAAGCTGTCCAATGCCATCCTTAGCTACATAGCAAGTTGAAGCCACCCTGGGCTACTTGAGACCCTGTCTCAAGAAAAATTAAATGTCATAACAAATCACTCTAAAAAAAAAACCAAAAGTAGAATAGTTGAGAGATGGAAATATTCAAATATCAAAATGTTCTTAGGTTGATATCACTACCAAGGCATTACACAACTCTGAGCATAGACTAAAGACATGGTTCAGTTTACATGGGTGAAGTGTATGCTGTGTGAATTATATCTCAGTAAAGCTATAGCCAAAGAACACAGACACATTTGGGTAAATAGAACACCAAGAAAAGCATATTCAAAGTGTAGCTTAGTAAAGTGTGTGATGACCCTCTCTCTCTCTCTCTCTCTCTCTCTCTCTCTCTCTCTCTCTCACACACACACACACACACACACACACACACACACTACTGCTCCTCATGCCTGTTCTCATAGCTCTGAGACAACATGGCCTTTCCCACCTGAGAGACTTGCTGTTCCCCAAGTATTAAGGCCAGTTGGTTTGTTTGACTTTCTAGCCACACATTATGCATCCTCAAGAAATCTCTCAGCTTAGTCCTCCTTTCTCCAAGAGTTTAAACACAAGTCAGCCTAAAGGGAGCAACACAGTGGCGCCCCCTCTGAACTGTGGTTTCCTCCTCCCCAACAGTGACATCAATGTTCAACTACATGTTCAACTGTGTTAGCATTTTAACTGCCTCCCCCTCCAGTGACTACATGTCTCATGACAGTAAGAGCTACACCAGTCTTACATGCTAGGAAAGGAGAAAGTGTCCACTTACTTAGCCACTGGGTAAGTAAAAAGATTGATAATACTTAACTGGTCAACACAAGGAGTTCACGGCATGGCTTCCAAGGTAGGCAGAATTTAATGTGCAAAATGAATGCATGGGAGGTAAAACATTCTAGTCAACATTATAATGAAATCAAATGTCCCATTTTCTTCATGGTTAACCATTTCATTAAAACCAGACAGAATCTTAGGTCAAATTCAATCTGGTTGAATTTAAGTATACACACTTTTAGGTACATTAGTATAATTAAAACCCACTAAAAGGCTACTCACTAATAGGACTATTAGTTGGTAATTTTAAAAAAGGACAAATAAAAAAGTCCTTTTGGCATTGAACTTAGCATCTAGCATGAGATGAAAAGTCGAGCTACAACAGTGCTAAAATTCATGTTTAAAAAAGATAAAAAACAAAAGAAAATCCAGGCATGTGAAGAAATGCTTGATGCAGTATATATGAGTTTAAAGTGTTTCGAATACAAAGTTCAGTGTTCAAAAATAAAACCTAGGAGTTCAGTGAGGCGTAAGCAGTGTGGATTTTAACTACAAAGTCTTCTGCAATAGCCACACAAATAACAGACAGGAAGAAATCACAGGACTCAAATCCCCATCTTATCACAGGGTCAATTTCCTCAACGTTTCTAGGAAACTAGGGGCATGAATTTTATTTGTTCTCTTGTTAAAATGAAATTCAGAGAGAGGGAAACAAACACATCATCTTTGAAGGATAATCTCCTAAGAGTCTGGGTCTGCAGTGGTAGAATGGTAAAGGGAAGAAGGGGAGGCATAAAGCATAGTAGATGGCACCTTAAGATGAAGAGGTGGGTACCATGAGGGGAAGAGAAGGAGGGGGAATCGATTCTCCGATACATTAATTATAAAGAATAAAGAAACAAGGCACAAATAAAGACTCAGTAGGTAGATCTCACACATAACCCTGTAATTTAGTTAAAACGTGGTATCAAATCCTTTATTCCTGCTATGTATATTATGGAGTCTTGGAACACTGCAGAGACCTTAGAGACAGCCTTCCTGGAGCTCCTGTTTCTGTCAAGGGTCTGCCTATGGTTGACATGCTTCTAACAATCACTTGCACATGCTGTGGTCCTGAGGAAAATGTTCTGAACAGAACAAGACAGCTGAGTCTTCCCAATGCTACTGTAGGCCTCAGAGACCATTCATTCTGGCTCTGTCTTGCTTCACACCTGGGAAGGCTTGGGTCCCTAGAGCTTAGTTGTGCTGCATTCATATCATCACAGTTAGCACACTGTTTCTGCTCAGTTGTCCAAAACATTTGGAACACCGATTACAGTCCCTAGAGTAATCAATAATTGTCCTTGTGTTGCTACAGTTTTCCCAGCCCAGGGTCCAAGATGTTTGAGGTAAAGAACTGTTTCCTACTGGATACACCTATGGCAGTGGCTCTGACACAGAGAACTCTGACATCTGCAGCTGTATTCAGAATGTAGAAGATATGACAAAATGATTGTAGAAGCTTTACATTTTGCTAAAGTTGAAAATACAGCTCAAGAGTAACTGGATCTCAATTGTGCACAAGAGTTTTATGAACTATTCTGAAAATTTGTGCTGTAAAATTGACAAAAAAATATTGCCTACAAAGCTTATGATATATACATAAATCAAAGCAAAATATCAATAACAATCAAATTTCAGGTGGAGTCTAAAATACATTTCATTCACAAAATGGTTTCTTTAGTGAGAAGCATACTATCAAAATAAAAAACTAAAAGAATGGCTGGAAAACACTTCTTTGCACGGGGTTTTAAATTATAACTTTTGATACATCTCTGAATTCACGTATTAATTCCAGTAGTTCATTTTACATAAATATATAACTGGCAAAATCTAGTGCATAGCGCAACTAGCACTAATAAACAGGCTAATCCTAGTTATTGCACTATTAAACACTGGATGTTTTGAACATCAGAGGGATTAAGGTTCTCACTTACCAATCTTAAGCAACTCAACTTAAAATTCCAAAAGCAAAACCAAGGATTGGCCCAAAGCAAGAGGGATCCCTGGGCAGCCTTAACACCCGGAGAAGCCAAGAGATAGAAGCTATGGAAGCAGGGCTACCAGATTCTGCAAGGAAAACCTAGTAATACAAGATGCCCACTTCTGGCTTTGGCGGTGATGGTGATGGTGGTGGTGATGGTGTGTATTGTTTTGTTTTGTTGCTTGATACAGGGTCTCTCCATATAGCTCTAGTTGTCCTGGAACTTACAAGTAGTAAACCAGATGGTCCTGGGACTCACAAAGTCTCTGCCTCCAGACACAAGCATTAAAGGTATGCCCACCACCACACCCAACAGGATGCTCACTTCATTTTAATTTCACAAAGAGGAAAAATAATTTTGTTGTTATAAATATTGCATGGGACATAGCTCTACTCCACAATTACTTGTTCTAAGCATGAAATTTAAATTTAACTGAGTTTCTTGAAACTCATCTGCCAACCAAGACAGAGGTAGGCACACAGACTCTGATTCACAGCCTACCTCCAACAAGGAAGGACCTTGTACATGTTCTCCAAATGCTGAGAGTCAGTTGGAATCCAAAATCCTTGTTATAAGACCAAAATTAGATAATGTACACTTGTAGATTTTTACTTATATTGTTGTGTTTAATAATTCTGTCTGGGTTCACCTAAACTGGGGAGTCATTTTACAGTGAGATTATTAATTTTAATCTCAATTGCTCTTCCCTGAACCCAGGAGACATAAACAGTATTCAAAAGTCTTACATTATTAACCCAGACAGAAAACTCAGATTCACTTGGAGAAAACTTCTACAGCTAATTGATAGCCATCACCAGTAAACTCCTCACCTTCAGAAATCGGTGGTTTCCACCGAAAAGTGGGGTTTTCTGTGGCCAATAAACTAAACTGAAAACTCTCCAGCCAACTGTAATAAACACAGAATTGAAAGCTAATAAAACACCATGGGGCATTTCAAGGTAACTCAGCGGGAGAGAGCTCACCAGTATAGATGTGTTTACAGATGGTGACTGAAGATATAATAATAATTAATCTGCTTTTGAACTAATGAACAAATCACATGCTTCCTTAAAATACAAAGCACAAAGCTCTTAGCTGCTAATTAAGTTCAGGAGTGGAATAAACACTTGACTTGAAGTCAAGAATAATGCTCATAAACAATAATATACAGCTGTCTACACCCTACCAGCCTCACTCAGAGGAAACAAGGGCCTTATTCACAAAGCAAGAGCTGACCCATGGCTCTCACTCTCACTTCTCTATCTTAACAAGGCCCATGGTCATTTACTGCTGGATAGATTAGACTTCCTTAAGGAATTTTTGTAAAGTTAACTACTCTAAATTTGGCACAAGAATGCTAAATGTAGCATTTTTTAAAGTAGTGATAATATTTAAAGCATGTTCACTTCAACATAGAAAACAAAAGGGTAAATTCAGTCTGATAAATGGGATACCCTGCCTCCTTTGTAAGTTTTAGAGTTGGCTATATGAATAAGCACTCCTTGTCCAGAACTGATCAGAATCAGATTGACTCTTGTTCGCAGACAACAGAAGAAAGAAGGAAGATGATAGGCGGGTAGACAGAGAGATGAAAGACAGACCAGCAATTGACATACTACATTACAGCCTACACCAACAGCAGGTTTTTTTTTTTAATCTTTTTACTTTTTGTAGGGAAAAATCAAAACATAAATACTTTATGATACATGGGAACTAAGACACTAAAGAAACCATAAGGAAGTTGCCCATAGCCAAAGCTCTATTAGAATACAGCTTTTCAGTGGCTAACACTGTTTTCCTGCACCTGTAACCCAGAGTCCAGATTGTAGAAAATCTAAAATATTTATTATATTGCTCAGAGAGAATGATGTGAGAATGATGATTTCTGAGATGGATAAGAAGACAGATGTCACTTACCACAACCTACTACTGTCTGCAGGAATCGATATAGTGAAGACCAAGACCTGAGAATGGGCAGGGACTCCTTAGCAGGATGCCTTGGCATCTCAGATACCGGTATCCTCTCGTTCTTTCCCTAGTCCTCCTCCATCTGACTATGTGTAGATTGTCCTTCTACAAAACTGATGAGGATGCACTACCTTTACACACTGGTACCTTCCTCTACAAGTCAAAAGAGAAAAAGCAGGGAGGCTGGAAACCTCCTTCCACCCATCACCACCATTGATTCCCTTTGCTTTTGGTAATATATTTTAGCTAAGGCTACTTAGTGAGCTATCTCAAAAGATTAACTATTCTATTTTAAATACGAAAACAAATTACCTGTTCTTTAAGAGGAACAGAAGTATTGAAGGAAAAAGTTACGACAATATGTTTTGTTCTAGAATAAGCAATGGAAATACAGAAATCTTATAGGAAATAACAGTTGGGAGGCAGGACAAACAGAATCAGATCAAACTCTTTGATTCTCAAAGATATGTATATATATATACCCACAAGCATTCCTACCTCATAGCTTCACCAGGCCCACAGATTTTCACATGGAATTACTAAGAAACAATAGCTAGGTAGTCTGCTGAAAGGTCATTGTGGCATCCTCTGATTTTAAAATATGGTACTCCTTATAATAAGGTATGGCTCCAGAAAATTTCTGAATATTTTTCATTATTTTATAGGCTAGATTTCTGAAAGGGAAAATTATTTGAGATTTCAAGTCCACGGAGCTGCAGAAAAACTAAGATAAAAGTAGGTAGTACCACCATGCCTCAGTCCCAGGCCATCACTCTATGGTGACAAGAAGGTGAAAGACTTAGACAACAGTTACCAGATCGCCTACCGTCTGCTTAGTCAATAGAATCGTAATTGCCTCTAACCACAACCAAGAAAGGTGATCATCATCTCACAGAAGATAAACTACGCCCCCTTAAAAACTCCTCCTCAAAACACTACCACCCTCAGACTGTCTGCCCTTCCCAAAATCTGATTATGTGCGCAATGATTCATTGCAGGCACTCTGTGAATTAGTTATTTCCAACATACATAAAGAAAATCTGCATCTGGAGAAATAGTCCCTATTGAGCCCCCCAACTCTATAATCTTTTAAAAATTCTTATATAAGGCTATATTTGTGGCTATTTATAACTTTTAAACAATGATATCATAAAAATTTCAGAGCCCAACAGAACACAAAGCCAAGGTCACTGAACAGTTGATCCTGTTGAACCAGCTCTTCTAGATGTCTTGGAGGAGAGAATAAACTTACCAGGTTGTGCAGCCTTTTGCTTGCATGATAGCGCTAATATCTACACTTGGAGAAACCCTGTCTACCATCAGAGCCTTCACCCTATTGCCATCTTCACCCAGATCCTGTGACTCACAAGGAGCATCTTAGAAGTAAAATATTGTCATCCTCACTTCCAAATAGAAGGATGATCTCAAAGTGTCAGTTCAACTTACAATCAAAATCTTGTCTATTCCAGGGTAAACTCTACAAGCATTTTCCCAATAGAATTATCAAGATATATGTTGTGTGGGCCCCATGATGATTTTAGAGCAGAAATTATACAATATGGCTTAAATAGGCTTTTGTGGGTTGGCCTGGAAACCTAACACTGTTACTATGGAAAATGTTCAAACTCCACAAACAACTCTGTTCCCAGTGAACTTTTGAATGCAGCCTATTTTTTAAATTAGGGGGTTGCATATTTATTTAGACTTAAATTATACAAAATGAAGTTATTAGGTAGAAAATATTATAATTAGGATTCTAGACTTGCATTGATAAATGTCCCTCTACCATCTTGGATATGATGGATTTAAATAGAAGAGGTTGCATCCTCTTACAGTGCCAAGCAATGATACAAAATCAAAATTAAATATGTTCCAGATTCTATTTTAAATTTGTATTAGGCTATGTATTGGAACATAATCACTCACTGTACCAAAATCGTCCATTTTCACATCTTTGGGATCATTAGGAAAAATGTTCAAAGCAGTGGTAAGAGTGGGTATCTAGGAAGCCTCAACTAGCTAGCAAAAAATTCTTTGTGAATATGTAAAGTTGAATACAAATCTTTAAAATTTTGTGTTTACATGAAACTCAAGAAGAATGAAGACTGAAGTGTGGACACTATGCCCCTCCTTAGAAGTGGGAACAAAACACCCATGGAAGGAGTTACAGAGACAAAGTTTGGAGCTGAGATGAAAGGATGGACCATGTAGAGACTGCCATATCCAGGGATCCACCCCATAATCAGCATCCAAACGCTGACATCATTGCACACACTAGCAAGATTTTATCGAAAGGACCCAGATGTAGCTGTCTCTTGTGAGACTATGCCGGGGCCTAACAAACACAGAAGTGGATGCTCACAGTCAGCTAATGGATGGATCACAGGGCTCCCAATGGAGGAGCTAGAGAAAGTACCCAAGGAGCTAAAGGGATCTGCAACCCTATAGGTGGAACAACATTATGAACTAACCAGTACCCCGGAGCTCTTGACTCTAGCTGCATATGTATCAAAAGATGGCCTAGTTGGCCATCACTGGAAAGAGAGGCCCATTGGACACGCAAACTCTATATGCCCCAGTACAGGGGAACGCCAGGGCCAAAAAGGGGGAGTGGTGGGTAGGGGAGTGGGGGTGGGTGGCTATGGGGGACTTTTGGTATAGCATTGGAAATGTAAATGAGCTAAATACCTAATAAAAAATGGAAAAAAAATTTGTGTTTAAAAAATCAGCGAATAGCTATACTGGTCTCTTTTTTCCCCATTTCTTCTCCTTCCTGTTCCTCTTCCTGGTCTTGTTTGATTTTCTTAGGTTTTTTTGGTTTTGTTTTATTTTTTCTAAACAGGATCTTCCTGTTCTTCTCAGACTCATTCAAGGGACCATCAGCCCCCAGAACAGCTGAGATTGCAGGACTACAAAAACCAAGACAGGAGGTGAACTTCTTGAGCCCATATTAGCCATAGATTAGAATGTATTAAGAGACCACTGGCTAGTTGGCAGGGCAAAAGGTAGCGAGACTTTTATTTGTGGGTGGTTGTGGCGGTGGTGGTGGTGGCTGTGGTGGTGTTTTTTTCTTTATTGGTCAAGATGTGAACAGTGTAAACAGTATCATCTAAGGACCCAAATATATTGCAACATTGTTATTGTTTTGTTTTTCTCTTTATTATTCAAGGTAAAAACAGTATCATCTAGGGATCCAAACATATTGCAACATTTACTATCTTAGCATCCCCAAGAGCTGAGCCTGGAAAGCAGCAAGTGTCCAGTGTCAGTTCTTTTGCATTCCATCCTGTTCTCTACCACAAGCACACTGCCTTCACTGGAAAACACGCCGCAGTTCTCACCAAGCTAGTCACCTGACAGCCAGACTCTATTCTGCTGACACATGTTATGTACTAAAAAGTAAATTCTAGAAGAATCTTTTAACTGCAAGTGAAAGTGAATTAACTTATCTCTACCTTAAATAAAATATTATGATTGAATGCTATGGGGGCTTTTCAATGCTGTAATTGCTATAACATATTTAAATTCTGATGAAATCATAGACCTTGAAGTTGGCTTCTGGGGAACTGGCATGTTGAAGAAACAGAAAAAAAGAGCTTCACTTCATAAAAAGGCTAAAATGAAAATAGCAACTCCAATTGAAATCAGAGGCTAATATAATATAGAAAATTCTATTTTTGTTAAGATCTTTTCATCTTTTCTTTGTGAACTCTTGGTTTTTAAAGTTTCCTACAATTCTTTCTGTAGTGCAATTTTTACCTTTGACATAGATTCCAAAGGTCAGTGAATACCTGTAAAAGTAACATAAAATATAAACAGTGACACCATCAAACAGTAAGGCTTAGACCTAGGTGTTCATCTTGCCTTGAAGATTAGCAGTGAGGTGCTGGTATGTGTTCGCTTGGTTAACTTGACTGCCCCTCTGAGCACATCTCTGTGTACTGCTCCCTGGAAACCTGGAAATGCTGTCTCCCAGTGCTAATTAAAGAATGTTTTAACTCCTCATAGATCACTTGAATGTTATAATGCACATCTTCATAATCACTTTTCTGCCTTAGTTATATTCACTATCACCCTGTCCTTTCTCTCTTCATTAAGTCTATGAAATGACAGAGGCCCCACCAGGTAAACTATGGAAGAAGCCGCTGCTACTACGTTAGGTGCTTGTCATTAGGCAAAACTGAAGCTGCAGTCTCAAAAAAAGGCCAGTTCTGCACAGGTGAGACCTGGAAAATCCAAAAGCCCACACAGGGCAGCTAGGTCATTCTTCTTTTTCAGTGTATAAGTTCCAAAATACACGACTTTCAAAAGTGGTTTCAATGAAAAAGCATTAACATTATAAAGGAAAGAGATTTGTCAATGTCCCTAAACTATACTTTTCATTCACAAATTGTTAAGTTTCAAATGAAAGCATTTAAATAAACTCCTCCCCCCACCCCACCCCACCCCCCAGCCTGGCACCCGCACTCCAGTAAACACATTTATCTCCCAGGCCTTATTCCAGAGTTGAGAGAAATCTGTGGCCAGAGATGTAAATACAGCAGGTTCTCTGTGGGGTTCTCCAGGCTTTTCTCCCCAGAGTGCAATTTGCCCTTCCTCAATAATGTCTCTATCTTTTGTTGTACTTCACGTTCAAAATTCTCCAGTCCCACCTCACTGCCAGCGTAAAAGCAAACTCGCATCTTCGCGGACCCACGAGGAGCCTCCAATTTCTCAACAAGCAGGAAGCTCTACAAATCACTGACATGCTCAAGAGAAGAGCAAATCAAATTGCTTTTGAAAGCTACAAAGAGAAGCAAAACCTAAAAGCTCTCATTCTTAATCTAAAAACAATGCATATGTATGAGCGACACTGAAGTCTAAATATATACTTTGTATTTCACCCACACTGCTTATGACTACAGATTTTTGCCAAAAATATTACATTTAAGCATAATACCTCAACTTTTTGAAAATCTCCAAATCCCTCATTTCCTCCCCACTGCCTACCCCCATCCAAATACACTACTACAAACTTCTGGTAAAAGACAGAAAATCTTCTTATCTGAACAATGAAGAAACTAATATATCCTGACAGAAAGGTCTGGGCTTGGGGACTGTCCCTTAGTTTATGAGGAAATGGTTTATAGAGCCTCTGCCCCTAATGAAATCATAACAGTGAAAAATTTACTTAATATCTCTGAAGCTCCACTACACAATATTCTCTAAGGGCAAATAAACATATTGAGAGAACCTATAAAGCTGAGACTCTCAACTCCAGTATGGTTGGGGCCACATAACTCTTTTCTAGAGGTGTGTTCTACACATAGCAGGATATTTAACACACTGAAAGCTAGCAGAACCCTCCCTCCTCTTATGATAAACCTAAGTCTTTGTCCCAAATGTTCCAAGGCAAAATTTTGCCGTGTTGTAGCTTGTGAATTATCTGATAATAAAAATGTTTAATCAACAGTAATTACTATTATCATTGCCCTTATCCATACATATATCCACTAGTCATTGGTTATGAGATAAAAATTGTGATATAACCCACATTTCAAACTTTTTATATACTACCTTTGAAAATATCCATCACTGACAAACATGATGCCCTAATTTGCTTTGGTTGCTGTGATAAACACTGACCAAAGCCAACCTGGGGAAGGAAGGGGGTGTTGTTGTTGTTGTAGTTGTTGTTTATACTTCTACATTGTAGTCCATTATCAATAAACTCCAGGATAGGAACCAGGAGGCAGGAACTGAAGCAGAGGCCATGGAGGGACACTGCTTACCAGCTCATCCTTCCTTCCACAGCATAATCCCACCTGTCCAGCATTGCCATTGCTCACTGAGGACTTGGCCGTCCCACATCAATTAGAAATCAAGAACATGCTCCCGCAGGCATGCTCACAAGCCAATATGATAAAGACAATTCCAAAGTTGAGGCCCCTTCTCCTCAATGTACTGACAACCAAGATCAGCCATCACCAGGGGCAGGAATGATTGCTGACACTTGAATGAGATTCAATGTGATGCCTATGGTTTTATGAGCAGAAAGGAAATTTGAGAGAAACAAGAAGGAACATAAAAGCCCACATCTTTGACAGGTGAAGAAAGGATGACCACAAAACACCACTTTCCAGCCATGTTAATTTGGAGCAGGGCTGTGACAGAAATATTGACACACTCCCCATTTGGCTAATATTTCACTCCACCATGACAGGTATATTGGGAAATTCCATATTATACTGTCAGACTTTCCAGCACTTACCCACTGTCCAGTGTGTTTTCACACTGAGTCCCTCTGGTTCTGGCTAAGCTCCTCAGACTCTCTTCCTGTTTCCATCACCTTTCTGCCCAGGTCTTCAGAAGACTGACAGTTCTCTGGTTAGACTACAGAAGACAAATTTAACTGAAGCAAGGTCGGGGAGCAAGAAACCGGTATCCTGTCTGTTTACTGTGCCATGACAAACATTTTCATGGCAGCCACCATCCACCAAGGTAAAACAGTCAGCCTTTCATAGCCCCACTTAATCAACAGACAGTGGTTGGCCAGATTGATTTTGTCTCTAGAGTCCACACAAATACTACTTATTGCTGGTTAGATTTTCTAAGAATGTTTGATGGTGTGACATAGTAACTACCTGTTTTGTATAAACAGCATGGAATGGATTTATCAGCATTGTGATTAAGACACATCATCTTTCCTCCTATAATTTTTTATCTTACACTTACTAAAAGGTTCATGGTAAAGACCCAGTGTCAAATGTGTTACTATGTTCTTGAATTAGAAAGTAACCAACCAAAAAGTTAAACAAAAATTAAAAAAAAAGACTTGATTTTTGTCCAGTCACTAATTACAGTGATTAAGGATACCAAGATCATCTTTCTATTCCCATGGTCACTGCTGGATCCCTCATCTGACCTGTCTGTCACTGTTCTCCTTGAAGCATCAACCCAGATGCTTCAAGTTGGTCAATTTGCCTGATAAATGGCTCCATATTGCTGTAGTACAGGAATACACAAAAATTGCCTCATGGGACAAAAAAGGGGTGGAGACGTGAAGGCTAGTAAATCTGACCTCCTCATTTTATCAAGCTTTGGTTGTCAAGACGTCAAATCCTAATTTTGCCCATGTCACTTTGCTTTAAATAATGCTGTGACTGTCACAAAGTGAACGTCAATAATGATAGCTAAAGCATCGGACGTCTCTATTACATCATTTCCAAACGAGGAGCTCATAAAACAAGATTGTCAGGCGAGCGAGAAAATACAGCTTTCTTACAATGCGTTTTACAATCGACAGGTTCAAGTATAACAAAAAAAGAGATTTTAAATTTTTTTAATTTGTATGTATGCATGTGGAGCTGTGCAAGTTTATGTTCACCCCACACACATAGGTGCCCACAGAGGCCAGAAGAGGACACCCTGGCACTAGAATTGCAAGTGAATCAGCCTTCATGGTGCTGGATGCGCAGTGAGTGCTCTTAACAACTCGGCCGTCTCTCCAGCCCCATGAAGATCATTCTTAATGAAAGCATGTGCTGTCTTAACACTAAAGAAACAGTGGCATCGCCATCTATGTCAGCCTAACATTCACCATCCTACCCATATAAGTTAGGAACCTGTGCCCTTCCCGTCATAGAAACATAAAGACTGATAGTCTTCCTGACCTATTTGTCAGCCTCAAAGTCCTGGAAGCAATAAAGCAAGAAAAACTGAGAAGTCACGGAGGATTCCCTTATTTGGCATTTCTTATTTGTGAGATTGGGATAGCGAAACATCCCTCGCAGGCTTCTTGTGAGCGGAAAACGAAAGAACGAACGTGGAACACAGATGCCCAGGTCTGGCTCAGGAGAAGCGTCATAAAGGCTCAATATTCTGACCACTGGAAACAGTCCCGGACACCCCGTCCACTGCCATGCAAGTAAGTAAGAACCAGAGAGATTATTTTGTTGCCACATTAAATGGTGAAGGAGCACACACAGTCCAGTTCCCAGAAGACAAAAAACTGTAAGAACATAGAAAAAAAATCCGTTCAGCTTTTCAGATGTGATGGTAGCTGTCGGGTAGTGCCCATGCTTACTCCTGAATTCGCTGCCTCGGGCTGCCATAGCAAGGGACCACACACCGGGTGGCTAATATCCACAGCCATTTATCTTCTCCAAACTTTAGCAGCTAGAAATCTGGTGTGATGGTGCCCATAAGGCCTGCTTCCTTTGAGATTCTGAGTAGAAGCCTCCCTTGCTCCTCCCACCTTGCGAACATCAGCATCCCTAAGCACGCAGCAGCACAGCTCTAACCTCTCTGCTTACGTGGCTGCCTCCCCTTGCATGTCAGTCCCTGTGCCTTCTTGTCTTTCAAGGATATCAGGCATGCTGGACCGATGGCATGTCCTATTACAACAGAAGCTCATCTTACTCTGATTATATCTGCAGACATCCTTTCTACTTTAAATGAGGTCACAATACCTGGGATTTTGGCTGGTACACATTTCTTGGGGGGTGGGGGGGTGGGGTAAGAGGGCAAGCCAATCTCCTATATCCCTCTAACCAGAAAACAGTTTATTGTACTGTGGTTTGGTTCGGCTGTTTTTGGTCAGTGTTAAGCCTACAAAACGTGAGGTTCTTGAAATGTTATTCATGCTAACTGGCCAATTCAGAAGGATTGTAACAAAAAAGCAACTATGCCTACTTAACTATGTTTACTTCCCAAGCTCATTAGTGGTTCCATGTGGTGAGAAAAAATTTCCCACTCACTGTATCAAATTTAGCACATTTATTTAGTCTGAGTCAGTGCCTGAAATATCCTTTCATACATTTAAGCCAATTTTCCCCAAGGTCATGTAGCAAGAGAGAAGTCACAGGTCTTGCTCCTGTGAGTCAATCACTATGAAATATAGAGCTGAATTTTATGAAAGGGAGCTGGGCTACGAAACGTGCCCAGAATTATGGAGAGCTGATTTTTATGTAATTTTTTATTATTCTATTTAATTCACATTTGGACTAAAATCAAAGTAGGACCGATGTAGAATGAATTAAAACTTTGAAAGAATGTTGCTAGAACAAGGTAGCATCAATTACGAGACTGAACAACAATCGCAGCCCTCTGCAGTTACAGTTCAAGATATGAAGGGGGTGCACAGCAACTTCCTTCAGTTACTATCCTTTAAGCAAGTGATGGCTGAAGAATAACACTTCTCAGCTTACCCTTATCAGAAACATAAAGCATGACTTTCTAGTTTATATGTAAGAGTTTCCCATCTGGATATTTTTCTAGTAGGTATTTATTTAAGGAGGTGAAAATGTAGCTCAGTTTGTGAACCCAAATACTGGCAAAGTGGAGGCAGGAGGATTGAAAGCCACGCTCTGCAATGTAACATGTTTAAGGCCAGTCCCTAGGCTAGGGACTGTCTCAAAAAGGAAAATGGTCGCATTTTAGTTAATTTTAATAAAATAAAGAACACTACATAAAAATGAGCTAACCCAGTCTGTGGTAACAAAGCAATCTGTATCAAATTTTTATTAACATACTTTGAAAAAGAAAAGTCACTATCAAACTGTCACCAGTGGAGGAAGAGTCTTCTCATAGCAGGAAAGCAGTGAGCCACGCACACCAGCCTTTTGCAGAATTTCACAATTTAGATGACACTTTCCTGTGAGAAATGAACCACATTTTATAGAAATCTCTATCAAACCTTCTAGTTGATAAACTAAATCAAAATTACAATAAGGCATTTCCATTTAGGCAGTACAAGACTGCCTGTGTTTGCTCTCACACATACATCCCAGAAACTACATGAACTTGGGACAGCCCAGAAGAGCTGTCAAGCGCACAGTGATAATGATGGTTGTACCAATGCTGAGGGTTTTAGTGCCGAGGTAAAATGGCCATAATGTCCACACACCTGGCAGATACAGCAAGCTGTCTGGCCTCAAAGTAAGCTGTTATGAAATATTGCCCATACAAATAATATATTTGATTCATCAATGATCAATACCATTAAGATATTAAGATCTCTCTCTCTTCCTCTCTCTTTCTCTCTCTCTTCCTCTCTCTTTCTCTCTCTCTCTCTCTCTCTCTCTCTCTCTCTCTCTCACACACACACACACACACACACACCTGGATTTAATTTTTCAAATACCTTAATAATTGTCTTTTAATTGTGCTGAAAACATTTGATCCTTTGAAGATCACTCCCATAAGCCTCTAGCAGTACATACATGAGCATCAGAATTTCACTCCTTCCTAACATTTTTGACTCCATAAAAGGCAATTAACATATTTAAAACAAGAATCTTGATAAATGGTCCCACATAAGTCAGAAAACTACTCAGCAATGGACATAGTTAAATTTTTATTTTAAATTTTAGAGAAAAGTTTTACTTAAGATTTGAGAGAAAGAGGAGAGAGTGTGTGGCTATGGCTGGATACATACACATCATGATACATGTATGGACGTTTATGGAAGCCCATTCTCTCTTTCCACCCTGTGGATTTTGGCCATCAAATCCAGGGTCGTCGGGCATCTTCACAGGAGCCTTTACTCACTAAACCACCTCACTGAGTCAGTTGCACTACCTGAAATCACTCCTCTGTAAATACCATCAGCAAGCACTGTCAGGCTGCTTTCTTCTTTGCTGATCATTTCCATGGGAGCCTTTGAACACCAGCCATGTTTTGTAAAGAGATGCAGATAACACCAGTTCCTGTTCAAATCGTGGGTTTTGTCTTTTTTGGACTGATCTATCTAGATTGACTATGAAGAATGAAGTCCTTTGTCAAAAAAAAAAATTGTGTCAAATCTTTTCTTACTAACCAAAAATAAAATCTAGACCGAAGTCAACAGGACCTGGAGATGCTTTCTAGTGAAGAGGGCTTTAACTTGATTATAGAAATGCAAAGGTTAGGACTAGGCAGACTTTGGGATCATCTTTTAGCTGGATGGTTCCCTAATAACTTCTTTGCTGTCTCTGATGGTAAAAGAGAAAGGTGGTTAGGTTGTACCAGATACTGGGTGTCCTGTGTAATACCAAATACAAATTTGCTAGAGAAACTTCTTCAGCCAAGCTCTGCTTAAATCTCACTGGTCACCGAAGTGGCAAGAATCTTTGGAAAAATAAAAAACCCTGACCACTCCCTCCTTTCCAAACTTAAACATGGCTTACACTAGCAGTGGCATCTTCAAACCAAGAGTCAATCAACAAACAAAATGAGTAGCTCTCTCAGTGCGGCACAAAATATTCTCATTGTAAAACTCTGTCTACAGAAAGAAGGATCATGCTTCCAGTGTCATCAAATCTTCAGCCAAAAATCTGAAACACCATGAGGGTGCCAGGGTGCTGTCAGGAGGCCAGATAACCCCAAGGCTCAAAAGTGGTAGTTACAGAGACTGGACATCAAGTTAGCTCAGTCGGTACATGTCACACAAACCTGAGGACTTGAGTTCACTCCACATCATTCATGTGAAGGGAAAATGGGTGTGTCACTGGAGAGGTGCGTGGAAACTGGATCCCAGGAGCCTTTGTGGCCAGCACTGTAGGCAATCAGTAAGTTCAATGTTTACTCTGAGAGGCTGTCTCAAAATGTAAGGGGATGACTAACTAAGGAAGACATTGTTGTCAACCCCTAATCTCCACACACATATGGCACACACACACACACACACACACACACACACACACGAGTGATGGCTACAATGACACAGAAAAGGGAGGTTGCATATGCACATCTAATTACTACTATTCACACTTGTCATCATCATAACAAGTATCTTTTTGTTTTGTTGCCTGTTTGAAACAGGGTATTACTGTACAGCCCATTCTGGCTTCAAATTTTGATCCTCCTACCTCAGCATCTCAAGTGGTGGAGTTACTGATGTCCACCACAATGCCCTCTTTAATATGAATGTCTATGAATATTGAGGGTGATTGTTTGAAAGCTAGAGAAAACAGGTCTGAAAAGATGAGAAATGTCAGGGTAGTAAGCAAATTTAAAACATCTTTATATCTTATAGTTTTCAGCCAAGCAAAACCAGAGACTGTAAATTCTAATAATGGAAAATAAACAGAATGTAACAGCATGAGCAAATCTTAATGCATTTTTTCTGTGTGTGAGTGAGTGAGTGTGTGTGTATGCCTGTGTGTGTGTGAGTGTGTGTGTAAATGTGTATATGCATGCGTGTATGTTAGAAGCAAGAGCCCAAGTGAAAAAGTCATAAATTATAATGCTGAAAAAAAAATTCATGTTCCAAAATAAGACTTGTTTTCTTCAGCAGTCTGGATAACATTTTACCTTGTGTTCAAACTATCCATGCATGCAACGAATGCAGCTTAGTCAACCTCAAATTATACCCCACTTCTGATCATCTTGTGGAAGCTCAATCCGTGTCCATGGAAATGTAGCATCGTGCTGTAAAGCCAAGCAAAAGAAATAATACTTGGCATTTAAACGCAGGAGGCACCTTTAAATTGTCTCTCATTTTTGTTAAATATTTCAGCCTACAAAACAGGCTAAAAATATAATATTTCAGAGATTCAATCGGCACGAAAACTAGCTCTGGTCACCACAGTGTTCACCTTTTATGATTTATTCATAAATGACGAGTTTCTCCTTCAACTCCATCTGCCTATTTCCTAAATCACAACTCACTGAGGTAACTTCACTCTACACGGACAGGAACCCATCACAGCTGAAGCTTGTCATTCCTTATCCTTTAGCAAAGAAGGGAGAGGGGGGCTTACTCATTTGCAAGGTTGCTTTCCCCATGAGCATCTTCTACATCTTTCCTTCCATCTTGTTTGCCACCACTCCCAGCATTCATTGTACCACCTCCTCTAGTCTTCACCTAGCACTGGCTTCTCACTGTAGGACTATAAATCCATCCATATACAAAGACAGTAAACAAACAATGGTCTTACAACTGCAAATGTCTTATAAGTACAGGTATAGTATCTAAGGCTCATACCTACCCTACCCCAGCAACCCCAAGTACCATCCTTTTTGGAAGAATAGATGTGACCTGTTTTGTGACATCTCATACACATAGCTACTGTGTGCTGGTAAATGTTTAGCTCAGGCTTTGATAGAAAAAAACTGTGTGTCTGTGTGTCTGTGTGTCTGTGTGTGTGTGTGTGTGTGTGTGTGTGTGTGTGTGTGTGTGTGTGTGTGTGTGTGTGTGTGTAAAATACATATATTTGTGTGTATGTCTGTTATAAATTGTGCTGATATAAGAGACTCATGACTCCTAATTCACAAATAATAAAATTGTCTCACTCATCATTGACAGGAACACTTCTTTCTTGAGTTTGTTAACAATTTACAAATACTAGAAAAATGTTTCCACCATGGTATCCAAGGTCCTCTCTATCTGACACAACTTAATGGTAGGTACCGTACCATCTTGACTCTGTTACTTTTTCATCTAGAAAATAAGCAAAACAAAACCTATGATTTAGAGTCGGCGTTGTCAAGTGTTGGTAGACATTTCTGCTGCGGCTAATGTAGAGTCAGTGAGCAGGGGCTAGAGAAGAGGCATGCCTAGCCCTCAGACAAACAGACACAAAAGATAGAAAGCAACCTAGGGAAGGTGTGCTTTTAATGCTTACTTTAATTTAGTGTATTTAGTCATAAGAGCACCGTTTCTTTTTTGTCCATGGCTGTCCTTAACAACCAATGTACTTAATTTCTCAAAGTTCAACCAGTCTGGCCCCCACAAGCCAGCATAGCCCAGACCCATCACAGCCTGTCAGATAAGTCATCTGTACCCACCCAGCTTCACAGTGCCTGCTCTTGCTGCTGGTGCCTACATAGATAGGTAATCTTAAAACCAGGGAAGCAGTATATGTCCTTTATTTGACTAACGTGAAATAGGCTAAGCCCATTCCATTTCTCTCTCTATTACTCTCTTCTTCCTTTCCTAACTTCCCATGCTCACCCACCATCCTCCTGAAAGGCTCCCTTCCCTTCCCTGGGCATTTTGCAAAACCAGTCACCAGGGCTTCAATAAGCAACTACTCTCCAGTAACCTCCAAATTTCTCTCACACAGCAGGACACTCTGGTGGGCTGAACTCCATAACAGATTGCCGGCTGCCTTCCTAGGTAGCTCCCCTCCTTGCTTTCTTACTAATTAAGTAATTAGTTGGGTCATCACTAATACCTATCTCTCCCATTCGGCTGTTTCACAGATACATGGGACATACTGATTCTTTTTCCGTATTCTCAGAGCCCAACGCACTCTCCAACAGAGAAGATGTTCTGGGAACAGATGAAATCATAATCAATACTTAGTAAGGATTTCAGACACAGAAAGCCTATAACACAAGCAAATGCCCACAGGGGTTTGTTTCTCCTAAGTCTTACATTCCTGAAAGGTACCCAGGTGCAAACCTCACCAATGGGAGAGAATTCCAGGCTCTCCTCCCTATACCAGGTGACCAGTCACCTGTTACTACCTACCTCCTTACTTCCTAAGTATCCTTCTGATCTATCCACTTGTTGCTATCTCTGTGACTACTACCTCATGTATGCTCACATTTGACTGGACCACACATTAGCCTCCAGAGCCCCTCAGCTTCTGTCTCTCCCCACTCCAAATCAACTGCATGCTGCTACCAAAACAAAGTTAACAAGAACTATGCAACCTCCTGTTTAATAATCTATTAAGGCTGCTCAAGCAATTATATAAACGCTGAAGTCTTCACTCCAAACTTTGCAAGCCTTTGTAGTCAGAACGCATCCGGCTTCCCAGGCTTAAACACTCTCCACTTGCCCATAGTCCACATTCCCCATAGTCACCTACTCTCCTTCAAAGCTCTGGGCCTTTGCCCATTCACTCTGCCCTGCCTTGACTACCTTCCTCCTTTCACATTGTTATCATAGTGCATCCTATATCATCGTGCTTCGGAGTGTATTTCTGAACCTGAAGCAGGAAGCATGTCTTCCACTCCATTTTCATAACACTTTGATCAATCCATCATTGTTCTTATTCCCTGCAAGGGTTGCTCCTTTGAACCTATGTCTTCCCCCAACAG
This sequence comes from Mus musculus, assembly GCF_000001635.26. Lineage (NCBI taxonomy): Eukaryota > Metazoa > Chordata > Mammalia > Rodentia > Muridae > Mus > Mus musculus. Next base: position 34,881,436 of record NC_000078.6, read on the forward strand.
GATCATAAACTTCTGCCAAGCAGAGACAATGCATAGGGTGAAGCTGGAGCTCCTTTTACTGCTATGAAAGCACAAACCATTTGTTCTGCAAAGAAAGCAAGCATCCAAGTAGCTGCTCTGCCTTTTAAAGCCACTCACCTTGAAAGTTATCCACTTACTTTAATGATGATGGCATAAATCCAAGAAGAAAAAATTGAAACAAACTTTCTAAATTATCTGGGGGAATGTTTTCATATTCTCTCAAGTAATAACTTTAAAAAGAAAAACTTCTAGAGAAGTCTGAGATCTAAGAAGGCAGGATACAAAGGGTAACATAATTCTATGTAGAAAATTAAATGTGTAAAAGTTTGCACAATGGTTGACAACAAAGACTCCTGATAAACTGTCTCACATGAGCATCCAGAGGGAGACTCTAAAATATAAAGAACATATTGTTTCAAAGGGAAGAGCTGGGGTTTCAAGCATGGCACCCACCCTTCAGAAATTAAGTGGCAATGCTGTTTCACTTTGTTTTTTAGAACTAAAGATGGAAGCCAATCCTTACACTTAGTAAGCAAGTGTTCTACCACCTAGCTACACCCTCAGCCCAGTGGTATTACTTTTTAAAGACATTTACAATACTTCAAAAAGATTGCTATGGTAGACCATCTTAATGTTGGCATATAATTATTAGTAAAACATTTGGTCTAATAGAAATAAGATTTTTTGAAAAGTAGCACGAATGGGTATTCCCTTAAAGAGGCAAAAAACTAGGAAACGAATAAAACTACTGCACAATATTAAATAAAGTAAATGTTTATTTATTGAGAGTCTTCTCAGAGTGGCTAATATCTCATTGTAACTCTCCACGAACTCAATCTATAATGCTGGGTTTCTCAAATTCTTGCTATAACATAATCCTTTTTCATGGCTGACACTGGGGGACTAATATACCATAAGTCTTGGGGAAGCTTGTTTTACTTGGGGCTGAAAGATTCTCAGGGAAACCTGACTTACAATCCCAATTAAGAGCCACAGAAAAGCCAAAGGTGACACTTTGACATATCCTGAGACTTTCAGGACTGCCATGGTTTATATGTAGGTGTCACCCAGAGGCTCATGAACTTGGTCTCCAGTGTAATGGACTTGAGACATGGTGAATCTTTAAGACGTGGAGAACTAGTAGAAGGCACCTGAGTGGTAAGAGCAATGCCTTTGTGCAGGGATTGATGAAGAAATGTGTTAGTACTTACCCATATGGGCTGACTGCTTGATAAGTAATTGGCCCTGTCTTTGAAGTACCATCCAGACAGTAGGATGCAGCCTGGAGGGTCACACCAGCACATGTTATTTGGACTTTCCAACCTCAAGAACAGTGAACCCAATACTCTTTCCTCTATAAATCACAGTCTTGGAGATTTTGTTTACAGCATTCCAAATAGAGCGAGACAGTGATTTACCTGAGTTATTCTTATACCATGTCCTTAAGCCAACCTGACAGTATAAACAGAACTACTAGCTATGGACAGATCCACAGCATCTCCTGGAGACCCCTGTGAGTTCAAACCCTTTACCTGAGCAGAGTGGGCTCCCATCTGTGCTGCCACCAGGACTGCTCCGGCTCTCCCAGAATGCACTATTTCTTCATAAGTCCTCCATTTCTACACGGCTAATCCTGCCTCTTACTTTAAGGTTCATTTCATCCACTTTCCCTGGGTTGTCTTCGCTGCCGGTGGCTAAAAATAACCATCCCCATGGTCGCTTTCTTGCTTACATGGAACTTAGAAATTCGCTGTTATATTACACAGAGACCAGATTCATATAGCCCAGAGCAGGAGTGGGCTTTGCACAGGTTAATATCCCTGACAGAATAGTCTGGCTGATATGTTTCTACACAGCAGTCTCGATGTATGTAATTCGGGTATCTTAATAAGTTTGAAATATTTTCTTAAATCTTCTAAGTATTTTCAATTTGACTCTCACCTTTGAAAGAAGTGAAATAAGTATTTATGTAAGAGAACCTAAACTTCACAAAACCAAGTGTGTCTACAAAGTAATTAGTATATCCTACTGCTTAGAACAGCACTTTACACCGTGGGTGCTTATCTGGGCATAAATCTTCTTCTTCATCATCATCCTGAAAAAGGCTAACTTCAATTTGGGTCTTTTTCACAATTTAGCCCTCTTCCTACAAGGATCACCACCTGTATTTACAGTGGATTCTATTAGTGCCACCCACACTCCATTACTGTTCAAGCATATGCCCACGGGCCTCCAACTGCCAACACATGCATTTCTTTGCCCAAAGACTTTCTCTAGACTTGCATTGCAGAATAGAAGCTCAGGGGACTTCTAGCTTCTGGAAGCTGTCCTCAACTAAAGAATAACTGGTTTTATGGTAAAAGACCTTAGGTCGGTTGCTTCTGAAGGAGAAAGCTCCAAACTGTGGTTTCCATAGCATCCCCAGAATTCTGTTTCTCTTGTTCAGACCAGCTGATTTAATACAACCTCTTCCTGTCTTCTCCACTTGGAGGACTACATGGGTACTTTGCCTTTTGCCTCAAAGCAAATGACCTGTGTGCAAATCTTTGCCACAAACTGTAATAATTGGACCCCAAAAGAAATACCACATCATAGAAATGAAATGCCTCTCTGTGAAAATATCAAAGGTAAAAACAGAAGGAATCCTTTCAAAGCAAGGATAATTGCATTTTTCCAAGAGAAAACATCAATCGACCGTTATTTACCAATGTACAAAAGACAAATACAAAGTAGATCAGTGTTAACATAAGAATTTTGATGTAATGATTGCCTGATTATAAGAAAGAAACATTGTTTGCAACAGCAAAACACATATTTAAGAAATTGATGGAGAGAGTGCTGTTTTAATGTCCACTTTATGCCTTAAATCTAGCCTTTCTCAGGTCCTTAGATCACAGATTCTAACAGGGCCAATGTCCTACAGCTGCATTGAGCATCATTTCAAAGTTGACCAAGTGCTTTCCACTGAGAATGAACAGTAAAGTGGAAAGGAATGGGGAGGGGAGGAAAGGCTATCCCGAGAAATTCTCAGACAAGATGGAGATAAGAAGATACATGGTTACTATTTACCATGATGTCCTAGTTAGGGTAACCACTGCCATGATGAAGCACCGTTACGAAAGAAACTTGGGGAGGAAAGGGTTAATTTGGCTGACACTTCCAAGTAACAGTCCATCACTACGTGGGAAGTCAGGGTAGGAACTCACTCAGGGCAGGAACCTGGGGATAAGAACAGAACCAGGGGCCATGGAGGGGTGCTGCTTACTGGCTTGTTCATCCTGCTTTCTTTTTTTTTTTTTTTAATTTTTTTATTAGGTATTTGGCTCATTTACATTTCCAATGCTATACCAAAAGTCCCCCATACCCACCCACCCCCACTCCCCTACCCACCCACTCCTGCTTTCTTACAGAGCCCAGGGCCATCAGCCCAGGGGTGGCACCACACACAATGGGCTGGGCCCTTCCCCATCAATCACTAATTAAGAAAATGCCCTACAGTGGGAGCTTAAGGAGGCATTTTCTTAATTGAGGGTCCTTCCTTGAAATGACTCTAACCAAGACAGGGGAGGGGAGGACAGCCATGAAGTGTCCCACAGAATCAGTTGGTTGCCTGAGCTGAACCAACTAACACTGAGATGTGGCCACACCCATAGATTCAAATCAAAGCAGCTGCTTTCCACATTCTCTAGCTGCAAGTTCTGAGGGGACACATCTTAGCTAATCTCTTCATTTCTAGGCTCTTGGGCTTGGTTTCATTCTATTACCTGGTTTCTTCATCAGATATAGTTTATATGTTTAAAACTTTACCTTTTAATCTATATAATCCAATGGTTAATACTAATCACAAAGATAATGCAACTGTAAGCCCTATCTAATACCACAGCCTTCCTATTGCTCCCCAAAGAAATCCCATACCCATGTAACCCCAGTCTACCTCCCCCACAGGCCATTCACATACATGGAATCATACATTATGTTTCTTATGTACAATAATATCTTAATATGTAGGTATAGACCTTTTAAAAATCTTTGCAAAGGTAGTAGATATTTGGATTATTTCTGTTTGTTATAGCACATAGCTACAAACATTCATACACACATTTCTATCTGAAAACCTCTTCCCCATCCCTTTCTCCCTCTCTCCCTCTATCTCTCTCTATCTCTCCCCCTCTTTCCTCTCTCTCTCTCTCACTCTCGTTCTCGCTCTCGCTCTCCTAACCCTAAGAGTAGTTCAGAAGTTCATAGAGATCTACTGATTTTAAAACTGTTTCTCAAAGGATTATGACAAACATATTTTTATATTAGACAAGTCTCTCTGTAAGTAGTATGAAGGATGATTAAATAATTCAGTTATGACAAGAGGCATGAAGGTCAGAATTCTACAAGTCAGAAACGTAACAGAAGCAGAAACAGGAAAGCAGAACAGGAACTGAAATGAGGCAGAAAACGAAAACACCCTCAGAAAGATGAGAAAATAAATGATTGCTGGAGAAAATGAATTCGACAGACTTCAAATACATAAAATACAGGCAATTAGGGAAAAATAAAATATGCAAGGCATAAGCAACAGTCACTGAAGCATGATGCTAGAAACTAAAAGATGCAGCTGTAAGCACCCCCACCACAATGCTCTGAGAAATGCAGGAATAGTGTAGTCAGATCTTCCAGGTCACAGACATGAGCCTTTACTTGCCACATCCTATTAATCAGTATTACAAATTGGTTTAACATTCCTTTAAGTTTGTACACAACCCTCAAAACACATGATAGATTTGCCATCTGCATGACACAGTGGGGAAGACAAAAAAAAAAATCTGCCCACTCTACAGAGCTGGATAAGAGGATCCACGAAGCAGATGAGAGAAGAGAGACGGCAGAGGAAACTGCCAGCCTCTGGGCTATCTGAGTGGCTGCGATGGCCATCTTCAGAAGTGGAATGTCACAGGCAGAGTGAAACAGCACAAAGAAGCATTTCACACTGAGACTAAAAGGAGATGTTGCTATTTAACATCTAAGAAATATGGAACACAGAAAAAATGGGGGAAATGTTTGGTGGGTGTCTGTAAGAAAATAAAGTTCTGGGATTATTTAGCTTTGCCTTTCTTCCCAAACCTAGATAGGTAGATAGATAGGTAGACAGATGAGAGAGACAGAGACAGAGAGACAGAGAGAGGTTAGAGATATATGGGCAGGGCTTGAAAGTTTGCATCTCTATGATGCATGGTAGTTTTAAATTCAGTTTAAAAATCAACTATTGACATATTTTAATGCAAAAATGATAGTAACAAGGCATATAACTTTGTCGCCAGATGACAGACAGCCACAGAAACAATTTAGATAGGATTTCAATCTATTTTGGCAACTCTACTTAAAGCAAAAATTCATTATCCTGGGCCCAGACCTTTGTTAAAAAACCTGTTGTCCATTGGTCACTGGTCTCCGCAGCATGGACTAAGTGTTTATCCACCCTCTACTAACAAAGAAAGAAGAGGAGATGGCTCTGTATATCTCAGCCCTTCCAAAGCTGATCTGGAAGTCCCACACATTCTATCCATTTACTTCCTATGCACAGAATTCTGCCAAGTGTGGAGATGCCTATCTACAAGGGAGGCTAACAAATGTCATTCTTAGCCTATAGGAGGCGCTCTCTAATGACCTAAGAGGCTCTGCATCTGGAAACAATAAGGAAAAAACACTGAGAGACAACCTGTAGTCTCCCATCAATGAGGTATTTTCCTATTTGTGATTCTATGTTTCAAATTCTATAAATTATTTATACGTTGCTTCAGCTTTACAGGAGTGCTTAAGTCTAACCTTTATGCTCAAATACTGGAAGCAGCAATGTAATATCGCCACAAGCTTTGGCATCACGGTGCTGATATTTATTTCAGTGCTGAAGAAAGGGAAAGTTAATTTTAATTTCTTCTCACAAAATTATTTGCCTTAGCATTCTAAAGCAACTCTGGTCTTCTTGCCATGCCTAACAACTAGCTTTCAAACGACTACATTAAAAACTCAAATTGCAGAATTAAAAAATCATTGACATATTCTCACAGCATATGGAACTATACCACCTCAAAGAATTCTTTTACATTCTCACAGTCAATTGTGCCCTTACTGCCAGGAAACTCTCAAAGTAGCAAGATGTGCTCACTATGGCAAGATATGCTCCTGAATTCTGTTGCTTTGCTCTCATATTAGTTCACCGTGCTATATTTTATCACTCAAACATGCAAGTGGATTAAAAATAATGTAATTCACTAGCACAAAGTTCATTACTGCTGAATACATGAGCATTCTAGGGGTCGCTGCGCGAACTGTAGAACCCCATAAACAAGATCCATAAAAGATGATCCTATTTAAAATTCAGTAATGCATACGCTGGTTCATGCTCATTCACATATATTCAAAGCTACTTGGCTTCCGTCATTGTTTTTTTAAATGGTGGTATTTTTCTACACTACTATCTTTTTTTTTTTCATAATGATGCTTTTTTGATTCATTGCAGGGGTCATGTGTCATGGCATACAAGTGGCATACAGAAGACAACGTGGGGAAAACAGCTCTGTCTTCCTACCTCATAGATCCTGGGGCCAAACTAAGGTGATTAGGCTTGGAAGCAAGATCTCTACCTGCAGAGTTATCTCATCAGCCCCTATAGTAGCATCTCATCTGCACATAAAAGTATATGTTATCATTCGCAACCAAGTTAACTTCCTAATCTCTGAGTAGCTTAGGAATAAAACCTTACTGACTATTGTTCATGGGTCTGAAGGTACTCTACTCACTATTAGAAGAGAAAGGTAGCCACCAGCACAACAATAAACCCTGTGATCTACAAGTGATGTGCCCTGTGACATGCTGGTGCACTGGTGGCATACATGTTATGGATGTAACCACTCGTTCTCTGATTGTATTTAAAGCCCACTCTTCAAAATAGAACCCATGCCTGGCACTGCCCGGGTAGCCAAAAGCCTGAGACAAGATAGGCCATGAATCTAGAGGAAAACAAAATACCAAGTACTGCTAGAGGAATATAACAATATAAAATGACTTCCAAGGACAAGCTGCTATGCCCATAGACCATCATCAGACAAGCTTCCCCTTGTAGTAAATGGAAACTAAACCAGAAACTCACAACTGGACAATGTGTGAAGAACGAGAGATTTCTGGAACACTTAGTCATAAATAAGATCTCTTCATTAAAGCCCTCCCCTCAGAGCTCAGGGAACTAATGCTGAAGAGAGACAGAAATATAGCAAGAACCAGAGGGGTCCTATGACATCATGGAAAGAGTGCTTCAGAAACCCCAGCCCAACAGGGTTAATGTGCACGTGATCCCACAAAGACTGTGGCAGCATGCACAGGGCTGGCACAAGTTCAAACCAGATGGGGCCCCAGTGCGGAGGGGTGTTGAGGGGACGGGACTAGATATTCCAAGGCTATCTCCAATGACACCTGCCTGCAAGAAAAAAAAAAAACACTTTTCTCTAATGAAGCTTCACTGGGTGTGTTAACCACACTTACATGTTTGACCCGGGCCCAGCAGAAGATTGCCAACACAAATTTGACTCAGTTATATTGTTGTAGACAGTCTGTCTTATATTCTGTTGCTTGGGCCTTTTTTCCTATTGGTTGTTTGCTTGTAATATGTTTATGATTTCTAATTTTGTGTTTGTGTGTGTGTGTGTGTGTGTGTGTGTGTGTGTGTGTGTGTGTGTTTGCATGCGCAAGAATGTAAGTGTTTGGTTTTCTTTGTGCTTTGCTCTTAATTCTGGTTTGCTTAGGGTATTTTTGCAGAAGAGAATGAGAAACAACCGTATGGAGGTCTGGGAGTGGGAAAGTAAGGAGAGTCTCGGAGAGGGGAACCGTGATCAGAATATATTTTATGAAACAGTAGTTTTTTCAGCAAAATCAGAATTATTTTTTTGTTTTCTGTTTTCTTGCCTTTTTATTGTTTGGAATTTTGGTGGGGGTTCATGTGGGGTCTTTTGAGATAAGGCTCTGTGATATACACCAGGCTGGCTCTGAACTCATGTGCCTCCCACCTCAGTCCCCTCAGAAGTCAGGATTGCAAACATCTACCAACATTATCTAGTTATTAAGAATAGTTTTGAATGGGAAGGGCTATGATAAAACCATCAATCATGATATATGAAACCTTCATTTATGCTTATAATCCAAAATATTCATTAAAGTAAACTTGGAAATGGTTAAAATATAAAATAGCAGAATAAACTACATTAAATTGAACATTAAACAAATATATTTGTGCAAGAGAGACTGGATCTGCCTTCCTGTTTGAGAAAAAAATTAAGTTGTGCACAAATTACATAAGACATTGAATACTAGGAAATAATCCTTTAAAATTACAAATATATGCGATAACCCTTAAGAAGGGAAATTGAATATAGGAGAGCCATGATTTTGCCATCTTATGGGTCCTAAACAACGAAGGGAAAAAATCTAGACTTAGCCTTCTCCTGTCACGAAAGACGGGGTCTGAGAACCTAGGGAAACAAGGGAATCTAAGAATCAACAAAAAGTGTAATAGACGAAAGAAAGCTGCATAGAGAACTCTGGAGAATTTCAGATAATCCTCACTAGATATTCAACACAAAGGTGACCAGGAAACATCCCCCATCCCCAACAGCAGGAAAAGAACCAGAGTAAAGAATACAGGGCATGCTATACGCCAGGGAGCTGTGCCTCTATCTACCAGACACACAGCCACAGCGAGAAAAAATATCTCATAATTCATGCAGTGTTGAGGACAATGCTTAGAGATGAATCTCAAAAACAAGACCAGAAAGGAGCAGACTTTTTTCTAATCACTAATTGCATCCCCCCAAAAAAGAAGTGCTGAAGACAATCTACAGGGGCATAAAAATACTAACTAAGCAAATGCCATAATGCCTGCTCTCCATGTAACATTACTAGACAAGGCTACTGCTTCAGGTCAGCAAGAGCACAGTGCTTCCCTCAGATGCATGAGTCCTGGGTTCAAGCCCCTCCACTGCAGGATGAAGATACACAAGTTATACGAAGACGAAGAAGGAGAAAGGAGGAGAAAGAAGGAGAAGGAGAAGGAGAAGGGGAAGGGGAAGGGGAAGGAGAAGGAGAAGGAGAAGGAGAAGGGAAGAGAAGAAGAAGAAGAAGAAGAAGAAGAAGAAGAAGAAGAAGAAGAAGAAGAAGAAGAAGAAGAAGAAGAAGAAGAAGAAGAAGAAGAAGAAGAAGAAGAAGAAGAAGTAGAAGTAGTAGTCAAACAAACAACGTTGACCAAGAATTTAAGAAGACATTAGAACTTGCACTCACGGTCATCAAAGCAGTTATTATAAATCCATTAAGTAAGTTCATATGGTCAAACAGAGTTGTGAAGATTTTTAAAGTGCTCAAATAAAACTTTAACAAATGAAAATTTACAGTGCTGACGAAAAGCAGACTCCATATGAATACTGGGAGCAAACTTGAAGGCACAGCTATAGAAACTATCCAAAATAAAGCAGGGGAAATGGGAAGAAAGATAAACACAGTCCCCAGGCTTCATGCAGCTCTCGTCCATGATGGAGATTCAGCAACTAAGCCATCAGGAAGAAGGAATGACATAAGGTTTGTTTTTCCCCAAATTTTACAGCAATTACAAACCCACACATCTAAGTGCAATCAACAAACATAAAGGAACATGAAGAGCAGCTATGGCACAGCAAGTAATTCACTCAAAGCCAGTCATAAAGAAAAAACCTATAGGACACTGAAATATACTCACTTAATCCATATGTATTACATTTATCATATGTACATACATATTGCATGCAGACATACATACATATATACATGCATATGGTATATAAGTATACAGATAGACATGCATATGAACAAAGATAACTTCAGATAAAATACTATGCAATTGAGAAAATAGTGAAGTAGTTTTTTTTAAAGGCTATTAGAGATTCTATAACAAACAAAAACAATGCAAAAAGAAGAAAAATAAAGATGTTTCTAGACATACAAACCCTGAAAGCCTTCATGGCCATCAGATTTGTGCTACAAAACACGTTTAAAAATAAGACTTTGAGGCCTGGGAAGATGACAGCATGAGGGATTTCGGATAAGCACACAGTGAAGAACACTGCAAATGGTAAGTACCTGGGGAAACGCGGAAGATATTTTTACCATGGCAATGTCTTTAAAATAGTATGTATGTACTCTTTAAAGTAAGAAGATAGGCTTTTACATATTTACAGTTGAATCGATTGTGTATGTATGAGGTGCTTGTGTGGAGTGCACGCTCATGTATGCACTTGCACATGCCTATAGAGGTCAGAGGTTGACATGGGCTTTCTTCTCTCACTCACTTTACATCCAGATTGCTCCTTCCCTCCCCCCAGCATTGCCCCTCCCCCACCTCACCCTCCCCTTCCCCTCCAGCCCACCCCAGCATATCAAGGTACATCTGCTCCCACCAGACAAGGCAGCCTATTTAGGGGAACTAGATCCAGGGGCAGGCAGGGGTAAGCACCCACTCCAGTTGTTGGGAAACCCACATAAAGACCAAGCTGCACATCTGCTACATAGACTGGGGAAGGGGTTGGTAGCTCTTCCCCCATATATTGAGCAAGGTCTCACGTTTGAACCCAGAGCTTTCCTATTATGATGGACTAGCTAACCTGCTTGCTCTGCCTTATCAATGCTGAGATTTCAGAGGCTGCCATGTCTGTGTGGCATTTACATGATGCTGGGGATTTGAACTGTGTTCTTCATCCTTGCAAAACAAGTGTTTTACTCTCTGAGGCCAATTCCCTGGCCCCGGCCTTTCAGTCACTATTTCAAAATCACAAACTCACATCAGAATATTTTAGATCTGACAGTCTATAAACATTAAGACTATGGCCATATTATTCCAAACTGCTATCATAATTGCCTTTATTCTTCTGAGAATATAATAGAAGCTTGGTTTACTGCATTTGTTTCCATAGACAAAAAGTAGTAGCTTCAAAGGACTATTGCAGTTAGCAGGCAAGTCAGCACAGAAGTTCAGGATGTGGCTTCTGCTGAACTTAGTAAATAGCAAACACTTCTGTTCTGTATAATACTAAACTCAAACATTTGTATTCGTGTGGGTAAATGTTAAAAATTAGGTCAGACAAGTAGATAAGAGATTTTTAAATATATTTATAGCAAACCCTTCCCTTCCCAACCACTGCAAATGAGCACAGGCCCAAATACATAGCATCAGGGCTTTCTAGGGGAATTGTTTATCAGGGAGGTTTGGGGAAATGGTAACAAAGGCAGACTAGATTTTCCATCTTCTGAGGCTGGTGAAAGAAATAACAGCATCAAAACTTGACTGTGGGTGCAGGAGTCTAAAATTCTATAGACAGGTTTTCTCTGGGTACATAAAATCTATTCGGAGGTACATCCACAAGTTCTCTCAATGAGCAGTCGTGCTGAAATGGAAAGGAAAATACAGAGGAATTGCATCTTTTGGGGATGAGGGCAAGGCGGATTTCAAGATGAAAATCCAGTACACACAAGACTGACTTGGGAGCGGGAGTGATTCATCACAAAGCATAGTGCAGAGCCTTTTGTGTAGATCATCGTGAATAGAAATGCTGAGGGCCCATAAAGCCCAAGGGTGGCTAAGTTGGGCTGAGCAAAAGATAAGTCTCTGCGGAAATCTGTGCATTCACACATTTCCATGAAAGTCGAGTATGAAAATGCCAACAGGAAATCAAAAGTAATAGAAATTTCTAATATGTCGCTACATGCCATCAGAGTTTGCTTTAGTTAATCTGCATAGTTAGCCTCTAAAATAGGCTCAGTGTATGTGTGGGATTAGATGAGACAGAATATCTGCATGTCCAATACCAAGGCTAACATATGCATGAAAGATGATAACCTTAGTCTTGTTCTCACAGACCCACGAGTTTTGTGAAAGACTCTGGTCATTTGAAGAAGAAACCCCTTCCCTTCTCGACAAGACAGCCTATGGCATTGATTTCATGTCTTTTGGGGAACATCTGTGAAGCTTACGATGGCGGAATTACTTATGTAACAAATGGATTCTGATACATTTAAATTCACTTAATGCTCCCCACTTTTCCCTAAACAGAGAAAGGTCAGAGGGCACAATGGGCAAAGAAATCAATACTAGAGAGGGACTATCCAAAGATGGCATTTCTAAATAACTAATTGTAAATCTGTTCAGAATACCAGCAAACACTGTAGGTAACCTTAACTATGGGCTACCACAGCATAATCAATGATGTTGGAGGTAAGGACAGTGGTGGAGGTAGTGGTATTAATGAAAGTAATGTAGATAATCCAAGTTTAAATGGCTTATTAGGAAAGATAATGATTAAAATGTAGAGACTAGCAAATATAAGAGAACCCAGCTCACTAGGGGGAGGGGTTACAGAGGGAGAGAGAGGGAGGGAGGGAGGGTGGGACAGAGGGAGGGAGGGAGGGAGAGAGAGGGGAAAGAGGAGGGGGAGAGGAAAAGAGAAAGGGAGAGGAGAGAGGAGGAGGAGAGGGAAGGAGAGATGGAGAGATGGAGGGAGAGAAAAGCAGAGAGACAGGCAGAGAGGAGGAAAATAGGAGAGGAGAGGGGGAGAGAGAAATAGAGGGAGAGACAGAGAAGGAGAGAGGGAGAGAGAGGGAGGGACAGAAAGGGAGAGAGGAGGGGGAGAGGGAGAGAGGAAGAGAGAGAGGGAGAGAGAGACAGAGAGAGGGAGGGAGAGGGGGAGAGAGAAAGGGAGAGAAGTGCTGAGAGAGGGGGAAACAGACAGACAGGCAAACAGACAGACAGACAGACAGACAGAGAGGGACAGAGAGAGGCAGACAGGCAGACAGGCAGACAGGCAGACAGGCAGACAGGCAGACAGGCAGAGACAGGCAGACAGGCAGACAGGCAGACAGGCAGACAGGCAGACAGGCAGACAGGCAGACAGGCAGACAGAGAAGGAGGTGATAAAGCCTGGTTTGGGTAAAATGGTGAGTAAGACTGGACCTCCAGATTAATAAGGACATGACAGAAATCACACAGGGTCCTGATGGAAAAGGTGACATGCAATATTGCTGGTCATTTGGGGAAAGAATGAAAGCAACCTGAAGAAATATGTTGCAGTTTTTGAACTAATATGGCAGAATCCATCCATCCAGTAATGACATAATCAAACAACAACCGCCTACCACTGCCACAAATAAGTCATAGTATTGAATAAATGAACAAATGATTCTGAGACAAGACACTATCCTTGGGCATGATTGTCCACCAACCACAGGAGACTGATAGTTAAATCAAATGAAGTAGACTCAAGTCTTTGTCCCCCACTGGGTATATTGCTGCTTCTCAGACACATGTGGCAACTAGCTGTGGTATTAAGAAACATGCGCATAGATCTCGATAGGTAGAGAGTCCTACAGAAAAGCTGCGATGCCCATCCCTGTGAGCAGGAGCAGGCCAGGGGTGAAGAGATCTAAATAGCATGCACTAAGCCAGTTAGAACACTTACTAACAATATTTCATGTGTGAGTCAGTATATTAACCGTTAAGGTTACCCTGGACCCCACCCCTGGAGGCCCTGCAGATGTGGCTGCTGTGTCACATGTGTGTCAGTAGGTGGCAGAGAAGAGAGAGACCATGCCTCTACTCAGAGTTCTGATCGATGAACATCTGAATGATTAGTAGCCCAACATTCCCTGAGAAACGGGAGCCTGAGATGATCACTTGTCCATTGCCAGGGTTACTCAAGACAGGGAGTTCGCCTGGGGGCCACTAGTGTGGTGCCACACAGACCCAGACATGCTTCCAGCCAGAGACTAGAAGAACTAGAAGACTAGAAGTGAGACTGAAACAAACAACCCTTGCATAGGGCAACTCAGTTAGTCTTGGTGAGGAGCAATCAGGAATGACCACCAGACTGGTGCTATGGGCCCTGGACAGGGAGCTAGCCCACCAGTCTTGTGCCATGCGGATCTGGAGGGCAGATCATGTCTCAGATGACCCCCTGACAGGTGTCCTAGTGTACAAGAGAGACATAGTCCTACTGAGACCACTTCTGAGATGAACCCAGACACTTAGAGACCCCATGTGCCACAAAAAGAGCAAGTAAGTACTGGAAAAACGGAGAAATGGAAAGATGTGGACACAATGAAGAGAGGCAGAACTGGAGACTTGAGAGTAGTGAGGAACAGCCTGATGTGAGTAGACAGTGATGTCACCTGTGACCATGGTGAGATCCTACCCTGTGCTGCCACTGGGGGCCACTTCTGGGTCCATGGCCCTGAAGCAGTAGGGGTCTGTTACCATCAAAGGCCAAGTGGTCTGGGCTGCCTTCCAGGACATGTTGATGACTGAGGGATGTACAAAACTGGCCCCACTCCTCACCTGGGCATCATGGGAGAGCTGACTCCATCTCTAGCCAGTTAAGGTACTCAGGAAAGCAGACCCTACACATCTCAGGAGTTGCAGGTGAACCAACCCCATGGATATGAGCATGGGAGGGCTGGCCCTACCATTCATCTCCTGTGCAGTGGCATGAAAAGAGTGATTTCCTCCTTACCCCTTACCCTTCACCACCTGGGGTATACAAGAGAGCTGCCCCTGCCCCTCACTACCTAAAGCACCCAGAAAAGTGGGCCCTGCACCTTGCCTGGGCAGCACAATAAAGCTGACGATTGCAGGGGCCCCAATTGAGCCATCCAGAGGGTGGGAGTGAAAGAGAGCTGGCCTCACCTCTTGTCTGCTGGGTGGTAGCTCAGGTGAGAAAGAGATGCCATCCTCCCCTATGTAATCCCTCACCATCAATAGTAGGGCAGGAAAGCAGGCCTCCCAGGACAGGAGAGCGGGAGAGCTGGCCCAAACCCTCACCAGCTGCAACCCTTGGGAGAGCGGTCCTGCTTCTCCCCTGTGCAGCATGGTAGAGCTGGCCCTGTTGCATGGGGGAGGGGGCTGCTGCTGAGCCAGCCCCAAAGGCTTGAGAGCAGGTGATCCATTGGTCTGACCGGCTCAGATATCTCCCAGGCCCAGAACCAGGTCTTTTAACTGATCCACTACAAACTCCATCTATGAACTACTGGAATACATGAAGGGGCCAGTCTTACAGATCCAAACCTATATGATCTCCATGACACAGAGCAACAACAGGATATCTGAGAGGAGTCTCAGTGAGGTTCCACAATTGATAGTGTAGCAGAAGCCAGAGGCCTTGTACCAGACCGAGGAGTCATTGCAATGGACATTTGCAAGCAAAGAAGTGTGGACAAAAGGGTGTACTGTGACACATTACAGCTTCCACACTGAGACTTTTTTTCTCTGTTTGGGGGGAGGGGGAATGTGTAAGCGTGGGTAAAAGGGGAGGGGAAGGAGAAGATGAGTGATATTGGGGTACATGACGTAAAATTTATAAAAACCCAACCACAAGTTACATACACTCACTCACACACACACACACACACACAGAGAGAGAGAGAGAGAGAGAGAGAGAGAGAGAGAGAGAGAGAGAGAGAGAGAGAAGCAGTGGTGGCAGAGGCCTTTAATCCCAGCACTTGGGAGGCTGAGGAGTGGATCTCTATCTATAATTCAAGCCTGGTCTATAGAGCAAGCTCTAGGACAGCCAGGGCTACAAGCGAAACCCTGTCTCAAAAAAAGAAAATCAAATCAACTCCTGCCCTCATAGACTCACAATGCAATAAGAAATAAAAAGATATAAACAGCTGGTAGATCAAACAGTATTATCGAGGCATCAGCTGTGAGGCATATACTCCATGCTGTGAAAAGCAATACGGCGGGCACACTCTCTGGCCTACAGAGTTTCTATCTAGCTGATGCCCGCAAGAGAAGGAACACAATGTAAAATGTGTTAATTAGTGAATTAAGCACAAATCCATGAGTCAACTATGGAATTCTCTCTCCCTTACGGGTTTTTATTGAGATGATAATCTACAGATACCGTATTTCTGATACTGATTTCTGAATATGTGTTTAAAAGGAATTAGTGCTCTGGAGCAGACATTCCACGTTTCCTATTTGTGCTTCAGGCATAGCAGACAAAGGCTGGGGTGGCTCACACCTGTAATGTAAGCACAGAGGGGAGTGGCTACAAGTTCAAGCTCATCACAGGTCACTTAGTGAGTCCGAGGCCAACCAGGACAAGGCACTGCATCAAGCAAAACACAACACAAATGCCTGAACAGAGGAAAGATGAAGATAAAGTCCTCACCAAAGAGCAGGCATGAATGTCAGCATCCAGCACCCTTGTCACACGTCACATCTCCACGTTTGCTCTCCGGCCATTTCTGAATAAAGTTTGCTCATTGACACAGAAGAAGCCAGAATCTCCACAGGGAGAATCATATATTAAAAAAAACAAACAAACAAACTACAGCCTTTTCAGTGGATTGCTTACTGATGGAATTTCAGTCTCAGATGCATATGGAGTCTGATGGCCCTGCACCAGGGCCTTGAAGTTAATATTGCTTATTTTTCTAAAACAAAAACAAAAACAAAAAAGCCTACTGCTCCGGGGATATTTACTGCACTTACCCTGATAGGAAATGAGGAGCAGAATCTGAGACTCCATCCTGCACCCTGAAACCCAACACTGGCAAGGTTGCTTCAACTGCCGCATGACTCGGTCCCATTTCCTCTCACTTCATCCCTTCTGTTGCTCACATGTAGTGTTTGTTCACTGGGTTTGGGTTTGACTAACTCCTAAAATCTATAAGCAGAAAGCATTTATATTTTATGTCACTGCCTACTTAACAAAAATGCTTAATAAAGATAACGAGTTCACACTGTGCAGATCAGCAGTCTAGGCAAAACCAGCTCACTCTTCCTGTGGCTTCTGTCGGGAGAGCAAGTGCTACCTCTGTCCTTCCCATCAAGGTATGGTCAGGGAGGGGTCATAGCTCTGGAGTGAGGCTACAAGGATGTGTGTAAATTGCCCAGTGCCTTAAATGCATCGCTACATTTCAAAAGTGTGAAAATGCTGCCTTCTGTATAAAGAAGAAGAATGCTGCCTTCTGTATGAAGAAGAAGAAGAAGAAGACGAAGAAGAAGAAGAAGAAGAAGAAGAAGAAGAAGAAGAAGAAGAGGAAGAGGAAGAGGAAGAGGAAGAGGAAGAGGAAGAGGAAGAGGAGGAGGAGGAGGAGGAGGAGGAGGAGGAAGAGGAAGAAGAGGAAGAGGAAGAAGAGGAAGAAGAGGAAGAAGAGGAAGAAGAGGAAGAAGAGGAAGAAGAGGAAGAAGAGGAAGAAGAGGAAGAAGAGGAAGAAGAGGAAGAAGAGGAAGAAGAGGAAGAAGAGGAAGAAGAGGAAGAAGAGGAAGAAGAAGAGGAAGAGGAAGAAGAAGAAGAAGAAGAAGAAGAAGAAGAAGAAGAAGAAGAAGAAGAAGAAGAAGAAGAAGAAGAAGAAGAAGAAGAAGAAGAAGAAGAAGAAAAGAGTTTCTTCATGCAGTAGCTTTTACTATGGGCTTTACACGTTAATACAATTCAATTCCTAGGCCTCCAAGAACCTCAGCTGTTAGCACAGACTACTGCTAGGCATCTCTGTAGAGAAGATTGAGATGAGGAGAGCCTGCAGTGATCAGAGAATTTGTCACAGGGACACGGAAGATGGGACATGCATCGAGCCCCTAAGAAAAGCAAACAGGAGCTCAGCTTCCTAAGGGGCGCAGTGTCCCAACAGAGCCGCAGAGGAGTAAAAGTCCAATATAGCTACAAAACAAGGACTTGATCTCTCTAGTCAGAATATGCATCGTGAATGGAAACAGGAAAAAAAAAAGTCCTCTCATTGCAAAGGGCAGAAGCTCAGCTCTGATGGTCGCTTGCATAACATAATCCCAGGAAACTGAGTGGTAGGACTGGTCTTGGAAATGCCCGGCTCCAGAGACAAAACAGTTGGGTTTTTACAAGTTGGTAACTCCCTCAGTCTGTCTGTTCCCAACTATCAAAAACTCAAGCCCCTTGCTAACAGCAACAGTCTAACCTACAAAGGCATTAGGTCTGGCCTGTGAATGAAACAGTGTCATGCAGGGATCTTCAGCCTCTTACAGCTGTACCCCTAAATGAAAAACTAAAACTTACAAACAGAAACAAGTTTATTTCAGGGTTTTCTGAGTCCTGTTTGGATTAGGATATTGCTGTCCTCGTCAGTTGAGCTGAGGGTAGCTCACCGTTCCTCTTTGTAAACTGCAGTGCTTGAGAAGGGTAGACACGGGGACCTGGGTGAGACAGTCACCATGTTCCAACAACCTGTCTCCCATCCACAGAACAGCCTGCTGGTTTTCACCTGACCTAACACAGTCCAACGTGGGAGATTCAGTTTTAAATGTTTGCAGATTGACTAAAGTATCCAGGAAAATCTTAAAGACTTCTCGTATGTATCAGGATATATAGTACAACTCTGTAAAATTAATAGAAATTAGATGTGGTTTCCAGGGTCCCACACCAAGCTTGTATCTCCCAGGAAAGCAGGAAGGGGATCTGGGCCAATGATTCTGATCAAGGGGACAAGGGCCATTTAAAGAAGAGATTTAAGTACATAAAATAGAAGAAAGGGGCAGAGTGTCTATGAATAGAATTCGAGGCACCACAGAGTAGAAAGGACTGCCGAGTAATAGAAGAACAAAGGAAGAGCATCTCAATAGACTTTTCAGTAGATCAAAACAGTGGCATCTGAAAAAGCCATAGAAAGAACCCCATGGCCAAAGAGGCGGTGAGAATTCATAATGTCCCCCGATTTAACTTAATAGTAGAAATCTACATACAGGAGGGGGGGGAATGGACTCGGAGCTTTTGATTTTAACCAAAATGGAAAGTTCAAATAAAAATTGAACAGCCTCCACCTATTCTTACTTTTAGATCTAAGCGAGACCTATAATCTGTGCTGCCTGCTGGGAAAATCAAACAAAGCATGATGCAGCGTCCGCTCTCACTTGGATCTTTAACCAACATCTTCCAGTGTGCACTTCTCTCAAGGTGAATGAGGGACCCCAAGAGCAGTGACAGCAGAGGCACACTTCAATGTGTGCACGAACAGCTTCCCCCGGAGACTTCACTTACTGCTGTGAGTAGAGAATGTGAGCTCAGACGACAGGCTCTGATATCAGACCTGCATTCAATTTCTGATGCCACCCATAGTTGAATGACCCCGGGCAAGGTAGTTAACCTTTCAAACTCTCCCTTTACCTGGAGGTGGGAAAGAAAGCAGCAGAAGAAAATGTGGACCAGGCTGCCAGAGTACAGGTCTGGATTTGATAAAATTGCCCCAGAAAAATGAATAGGCTGTGTTCCATAGGCCTGAAACGCCTATAAAGCAAAAGTACACCTATTGTCTTTGGGTCACAGACAGTATGGTGATTCCAAGTGCCTCTGTGGTCTGTTTTCTCCAGAAAAAAAAAAAAATTAGAAGGCAATGCTATGAGCTCCAAATCATAGTGCTGAATCCTTGAAATTATTAGTGGACCCAATCCATAAAAGCCTTCTGCATGTGAAATAACATTTAAAGTGAATAAAGTCGGAGTCTAGGCTAGTGCATGATTCTGATTCATCTGAAAGACTTCCATTCGGTTCTCGCCACCATCATTCCACTGTGTGGCTCCACCATGATCACCATTAAAAATCCCAGAAGAGCTCTTCTTCAAGGGACACACACAACTCCAGTCAGGTGGCCTAAGCCAGTCAAATTTAAACTGTTTGTTCTCTGGGATCTTCTTCTTCTCCTCCTCCTCTTCTTCCTCCTCCCTCTTCCTCTTCTTCTTCCTCCTTCTTCTTCCTTTTTCTCTTCTTCCTCCTTCCTCCTCCTTCCTCCTCCTTTCTTCTTCTTCTTCTTCTTCTTCTTCTTCTTCTTCTTCTCCTCCTCCTCCTCCTCCTCCTCCTCCTCCTCCTCCTCCTCCTCCTCCTCCTCCTCCTCCTCCTCCTCCTCCTCCTCCTCCTCCTCCTCCTTCTTCTTTCCCTCATCAGTGAACGTATGTCATTATCTCTTGGCATGATAACTGAACCTCATTCTTATGTATACACAGAGAACCCTGTCTTCAAAACATAACTTCCCTTACAAAAGCTGGGTATGGGTGGCCACAGCAAAAGCATCTCACAGGATCAGTTCCAAAATGGTATTTCAAGTTTTGCTCCTGAGGGAGTAGCTTCTGGGGCCAGTCCACTTATTGTACTAGAGATTTTATGAGCCAGACAATGTAGTAGTCACATCTTAGGTGACCTCCAATGAGTCATGCCTTTGTTTAATGGCGTCCTTTAAATACAAGTGGAACTAACAGAATGTTGCAAAGGTGATGATGTCACTCTGCTGACTGCATTATATGTATTATATTAGTATAGTGTGGGGGGGAGAGAGAGAGAGAGAGAGAGAGAGAGAGAGAGAGAGAGAGAGAGAGATAGTTCTGTAGTCAATAACAGGCTGTTCTTCCAGAGGACCCTGGTTCAATATCTAGTCAGAATCCATATGGAAGCTGACAACTGACTGTAACTCCAGTTCCAGGAGATCTAAAACCTTCACACATACATGCAAGCAAAAACAACAACAACAAAAAATACAATGAGAGAGAGAAGAGAGGGGAAGAGAGAGAGGGAGAGAGGGAGAGAGAGAGAGGCATATATCATCATTATATCATACCATACCATATTTACCGTGAAGAAAGAAGCTGCCATGTTGTAAGGGTGCCTGTAGGGGGGTTCCCTGACAAAGAATGACCAGCAGTTTACAAGAGCTAAGATAGCCTGGGGCTGACAGCCAAAAAGAAAATGGAAAC
This sequence comes from Mus musculus, assembly GCF_000001635.26. Taxonomy (NCBI): domain Eukaryota; kingdom Metazoa; phylum Chordata; class Mammalia; order Rodentia; family Muridae; genus Mus; species Mus musculus. The sequence continues at coordinate 34,902,221 of NC_000078.6, forward strand.
CTTCAGTCCTCCACAGGAAGATAATGCTAACAGCATAAGGAGAATCGGAGGCTTATCATTTTCCATTTGAGCCCCTGATGAAACTGCAGCCCTGACCAAGTCCTGAACAGAGAGAGAGACCTGATTACAGGGCCTAGCTGAACTGTGTGGAATGCGAGTTGGTTTATGCACTACCCAAATCTTACCTGTCTTGAAAATGCCACTTATCACTGCTCTCCAGGAGTTGTTATACTCACCTCCTTGCTATAACAGTGGCTGTACAAATTGGAAGAATGTCCCACATCAGCAGGATCAGCACCCAGAAGCTTTGGAACACCCTGCTCTTCTCTGCCTGCTACATCACACAACAGGTAATGAAAGGCATTGCCTCTTTAAGGCTGCAAACCAAATCCATTTCAGTCAACAATACATCATCAAATTTTGCCCTGTGCTTCATATTGGAAATCATTTAGATGGGCATCTATGAAGCATGCAATTAGGAGAAGCCATAGTGAAAATGTATTAACTTAATAGAAAGTGTCTGGTACTGTCTTCTTAGTTTTTGATTAAAAAAAAAAAACTAGAATTGTTTTCAACAGTTATGTGTACGCTTACATAAGACTTCGTTTTCTATGAAACTGCAATGCTTTCTTCTGTATCCTGGATAATACATTTCATTTCTGAGTCTAACAGCACAATAGCACAAGTCTATCACCTTGGCTGCTGTAAATCATGTGCGCAATTATGTTGAAAATTCTGCTGAGATTTGATAGAGGGAACACAGAATGAGGTAAAGATGAACAAGTTGCTGTGTGTTTTCATCTATTTATTAAGATTCAAAGTCTAAACAGAATAAAAATGGTGAGGTTTTTTTCCCATTAAACCTCTTGTTCACAACCATCAGACTGAGTTATACCGAAGCATCAGTCCTACAGACAGAAAGAAGGAGGGAGGGGAGGGAGGGGGGAGGGGGGAGGGAGGGAGGGGGAGGGAGGGAAGGGGGAGGGAGGGAGGGAGGGAGGGAGGGAAGGGGGAGGGAGGGAGGGAGGGAGGGAGGGAGGGAGGGAGGGAAAAAAGGAGGGAAAGAGGAAAGGACAGAGGGAGAAAGCACAGGCCCTTGATACATATTGCATGATCCCTAACCAACATCAGGCTCTGTAGTAGATAGATGTTCCATTACTGACTTCTGGAATATTCTTTCTTCTTAAAAATCACATCAAGAGTTTCCTCACTGCTGATCCTCCAGTTGGCAAGTGAGCTGATAAACCCAAGAGTGTTTTGACCAAGAGAGGAACATTATGAGGTTGAGAAAGAAGGCCAGTGAAGTCAGGGCAAGATGTGGGCTATGGCGTGCCTACGAGAACGCATACCACTAAGAGAAACTGTGATGGCTTATCTGTGTTCAAATTAGGGGCTAGAGTCAGAGCTCTCCAACAGCAAGACCCTATCCATAGCAGCAGTAACAAATGACTCAAAATCTGTTCTACACACCTGTAGAGACGGGGCTGGAAGATCTAGGGACATCAATGATACTGCCATAGTAGCTTGCTCTTGGAATTAAGAAGTGATAAATACATATCATCATCCTTAATGTCACAAGTTCACTAGTGAATCATCTTGGGTCTATTCATTTACCTGTCATCCTCTTTCTAAAGCCTCTCTCTCTCTCTCTCTCTCTCTCTCTCTCTCTCTCTCTCTTTGTGTGTGTGGAATTATCAAGAAATCTAAGAATAACAAACCCTGGAAACAATTATACATATCTGTGAATGCTTGTAATAAAATTAAGTATGCTATCCTTACTAGGAGAAAAGGACCTCAAGTAGTAAAAGTCCCCACCAACTTAAACATAAATATAAATTACACTTTAAAAAAAATCAGTTGAAGTAAAAATAAAAGATCCACATTTGGATGTAATCACACACACACACACACACACACACACACACACACACACACACACACACACACAATGTCCATAGCTTCACTATTCACTAATGAGAAGGTACAGATGCCACATACAGAAGGATTTTAACATGTCCATATGTTTCTCGAATGACTCTCCTTGTTAGCTATTTTTCCATATCTCTATTTAAGAATAACATACACATTCCCCTCTGAGAGGGTGTAAAGTAAAATATGTTGTAATGTTTAAACAATTCAATAAAATCACCCTAATAAAAATGAAGATCATATAAACTTAATATACCCTTAGATTAAAAATATTAACATAATATGAATTATGGGTCTCATTAATGTAGTTAACTTTTTATCTTGTAGTTAGCCTTATGATTTAAAGATTTAAAGATTAAGCTTTAAAATTCCTCAAAGAGAAGCTAATCTATAGCATGTGTGTGTATGTAAGTATGTGTGTATATGTGTGTATGTATGTGTGTACGTGTGCATGTGTGTGTGTGTATGTGCATGTGTGTGTGTGTGTGCACGCGCGCGCGCAGTAATTATGGACAGTTAGAATAACTTCATGAAGTCTATAATAAAATAGTCACAAACAGTCATAACCTTCTAGCTTCAGAAGCCTTATCATTATTTTTATAGACTGCGACAATTTAATATGACAGTCCCAGGGCATTGTGAGTTATCTGATTTTCCAATAAAGGCAGCTCAATAGGCTGCACTTCAGAGGGGCAGGAACAAGAAGACTGAAATAAAAAAGAAAACCTGCCTCCTGTCTATAAACCAGTACCTCATTTCAAACTCTTAACTTCCTCCTGCATACCTCTGTCCACCTATAGTGCCCACTCGGCAGTGGAGATCATTAACTTAGGAGCAAAGCAGGGATGATAACTCTCTTCCTCTAGCTAGTAACCCATCGAAGGTCAGGCTCAGGATCCCCACTGCAGATACACCTGTTTGCTAGGGGAAACATATCTAAAGACCGTAGCTTTTTCCCACATGTGACATGTTAACAGTGAATGCTTCTCCTCTTGAGATTTGCTCCATTCAGCCAACATAAATGAGGGAAATGGCAAACCGCACAACTAACTTACTTGTTCTTTCTGAAATGCAACATTTTTTGTAAGCATTTTCAACATGAATAGTTTCCAGAAGGCACATTAATGACTTGGTGTCTGTGTAATTAAATTGGTCCAAACTGGAACAGTGGTTTAAAGGGATAAGAAGGACCATTTATTTATTCTTAGTAAACAACACATATATAAAACAACAAATTTTCAGTCACATTAATTTCCATAATAAACATCCAAAGTACCAAAGAGTAGTTCAAAATGTATCTTTTTCCACACACGATTTTTAAATTGCCCTCATTTATTAACTGCAACTTCTTCTGTGCTGTTACTAATTACAGAATTAAAAAGATTTCTGGGGCATCAGAAAATAACATCTAATCTTTTTCAAATGTCAAAAGTGTTCAGGTTGGTTTTTTTTTCTTTTCTGTAACATGGATTCACATGAACTTACTCTGTTTTCCTAGATTTCAGTAATTCCTACAAGGTTTGGAAAAATGAACATGCTCCAAGGAGTCGCAGTTCCTAATCTCTACTCTATAAACTGTCTCCGTCCACCAAGAATATTCAGTTGCATAAGCTGTAAACCATTGGGGGAGGTGTTTAGCTCTTCACTTCTTTTCTGGTATGAGTTAAACTTTTTAAGTCCATTGTATCTCACTTCCATAATATATATGTAGTCGTGAGATACGTATATGTATCTATACTGCATTTCTCACAGATTTCAAAATATTACAGTTAATCTGAAAGTTCCTTAGAGGAAAACACACACCTTCCTGACAGGGAAAACAAACGTGACAGAATTCCCTGAAATGGGAGCCTAGGAAACTCACTCACAAGAGACGTCTTCAAGACCACATCACATGAACTGCAAAGCCAGGGTGCCTTGGATCTGCAGGGCGGCTGGGTCCCACTGTCTTCCAGAGACACACAGGCCTCTGACACCAGCACCTCTCACTGCCGACAAGTGGGTGATGTCCTCAGAGCCAAGCTACCAGCTAAGCAATCAGGGATCAGGGAACGCCCCCCTCTCCTCACTGCATCCCATCCCCACTGCGGTACCCCGAATTTACCTTAATGAGCTTAAGATTCATCCACTGGGCACTTCACTGCTCCATCTCCCATCCTCCAACCTCCTGAACTTTTCTGAAAACCCAGTACTCTGTTGTACTGACTTGGAACTGAAGCGCCCCTCCAAACAGCAAAGGTACCCCACTAAGTATTTCTCCCCTCAAGCAACACGTTGGCAGTACAAACTTTTCATTCATAGCTTGGTTCCGACAGGAATAGGGTGTGTGTTTGGGTAAGGAGGGAGACAGGAGGGCGAGGTAAAAATCTGGCCAGCGACCCTCGCCTAGGCTTGCCTAGCCAAATGCCAAGGTCTTCACCAAAACCACCACCCAGCACCCAACTTCTGACAATGGTACCCACCAAGCTCCGGGCTGCAAGATGCAAAGCAAGTGGAGTGGAAGTCCCGGCAGAGATGCTGCCAACCCGGAGAGCCAGACAGGGAATGCCGCGGCGCGCCCGGAGCACGCGTGGCCCCCAATTCCCAGGGCTTTCCCGGGCAGAGCCAGCCCCGGCTGCGGTGCCACTCACCTCCGCCCGCTCCCGCCGAGGCTGCGCGCCCTCCTCCGCCCCGCGCCGGCGAGCCCCTAACTTCGCCCCCTTCTCCAAACAGCCATCTTCCGCAGCGCAGGAGGGAATGGCGAGGCAGGAGGCCGAGCGCGGAGGGAAAGTTGCCGGCGGGGCGCGGCGGGGCGCGGGCGGCGGGGGCGCGCGAGGCTGAGGCGCTGCGCGCCGTGCGGGAGGCGGGCGGCGGCGAGCTGCGCCGAGCGGGCGGCGCGCGGAGGACGGGCTAAAAATAGCGCGCGCTGGGGAGGGGCGCGAGGGGGGACGGGGTGGGAGGGAGACCGCGGGGCCGGGCCCGAGCCCCGGAGCGGCGGAGCGGGGCGGGGCGGGGCGGCCGGGGAGGCGGCGGGGCCGGGCTGCAGGGACACCTGGGGGCGCAGAGGGCGGACGCGGAAAGGAGGCGCGCGGGCAGCGAGGCAGGGGACTGGAGGGAGATGGGGGATGTCTGGTGAAGCTCGGGGACCTGGGAGACGGACAGAGGCGGCAGGCGCCAGGTGACAGGCAGGCGACCGGGCTGGTGCGGAGGAGGAGCGCGGCCCGGGCCTCGCCCTGCGCGCCCTCCAGCCCCGGTCGCTCAGGTGCGCGCCTGGCCGCGCAGACTGTAGGGAGCGGAGCACCCTGAGAACGGAGAACCGTAGGGCAGGACCTAGTGCATCCCTACACCCGGCATGGAGCTTGGGGGGAACGGGGTTGTGGGGGCGATTAAAGAAAATGCTGCTACGTTTGGGGTTGTTGTTGTTGTTGTTGTTGTTGTTGTTGTTGTTGTTGTTGTTGTACCTAATGGGAAATGTGAGGAAACATGGTGATGGAAGTATTATGTAGGTTTGCCGTGTTTGAAGGCTGCACGGAAGAGCGCAGCATCGCTCTGGAACCCGCCCTGGCAGAAAGGAGGCACTGCTGGGTTCGGGAATTGCCTAGAGGGCGTCTTTGGTGCTTAGTATTTTACCTTGGAGACTGAAAAAGAAATTACAGCTATAACTTGTCTATACTAATATTCCTAATGTCTGTAAATCGCTTTGTAAAGTAGGCAACACTAAATATTTAATAAAAAGGCTAATCCTGAATATATTTTTTCTAATGCTAAACACCTGCCCACTCAAAAAAAAAGGCTAGTAATTATAATTTTAAAAAAAACGGTGATCTAAAGACCAATAAAAGCAAGTGTCTACATGTGCATTTATGGTTTTCCTCTGTACTGGCTAAAACACCACTCGTTCACAGATTACACAGACCCAGAGAGCCCTAACCCAGCGCCCTCATTTCCAGCTCAGGGACCTGAGACTACAAGATCAACATGATTTGTGCAAGGTCTGGTAGTGGCAGTGTTCCTCTCTAGAACTGAGTTGCATAAGCCTGGGACAACTTGAAGGCTACACATTCCATGTCATTTAAGATGACTCAGCATTTGTAGTGGCTATAACTATGATAGCTAGATGTGCCCCCACAGTTTACCCCAACTGTAAATTTGTACCCCAGGAGTGAGAGTGGACAGTTGGCTTTATATTTGTAAAAGAAAAGAAAGCTGGTTGAGGTGAGGAACCAGTGGGGGATCCAGACTTGGGAAGAAATAAAAGTCACTCTTAATGATGTCTTCCAGTGGTCGGGCAGCTTGTCCATACTAGAAAGTCAGTAGACGAATCTTGATATCAGGCCCTCCACGGTGAAAGCATTGGTGTTGGCTGGACCATTTCAGACATGCTTTTCAGATTGTCCAGGTTTATTTATTCAGATAAATACCTATTGACCTGCCAGGCCTTGCTTTTCAAAATGGAGTCTTTGGTCAAGTGTCCGGCCTTCTACCTTTTCTTCCCGTTTTTGTTTGCCTTCCACCGACTCCAAGAGGAACAATTCACTCTATCATCTCTCAAAAAGGACTTTCTAGAAAAGTGTCATTGAAACTCATAACAGTATACATTTCTAGGAGCTCAGCGGTCATATGAAATGGACCCATGTGTAACGATGTGGACAGAATAACTTGGAGTTTGCTCTTATATTTAGGGAAGGTTAGTTTTTTTTTCATTTTTATTAGATATTTTCTTTATTTACATTTCAAATTTTATCCCCTTTCCTCATTTCCCCTCCGAAAACCTCCCCATCCCATCCCTCAACCCCCTGCTCTCCAACCCACGCACTCCCACTTGTTTTTAATTTACCATTAGTTACCTCTACCACATAAGGCATAGTTCATAGCTGACAGCTTTCTTCTTCATCATTCTAGTACCAACTTCAGGGCCAACTCAGAGAGAGAACTTGCTGGTTGCTACTGCTGATTCACGTATTTTAAGTTATAATTTAATTAAAGTATTATAATTCCTTCTAACAGTTCGTATTCTCTGTTCAAGCCTGTACTATACTCTGTGTGATTCTGTATTTTTTTTTCTGGCTTCATTCTCTCCTCAACTGAGCTCTAGGAAGACCAGGTAATTCTTTTTTTATTTCTGGTGTTTTCAGTAGGATTTATTTTTAAAGAAAAGTTTTAGATTTGAAGAGAAATAAAGACTACATTAGGTATTGGGCATCCCTAATTCCCAAATCTGAAATATCCCCATATCTCAATGGTTTTTAACTAACGTGACAGGAGCCCCAGAATGTCATACCTGACCTCATATAATAACTGGTTGCTGTGAAAACCTAGATACCCTAAAAATATTGAATGAAATTACCTCAGGCTATATGTTTGGGAATATGTGAAACAAATGGATTTCATATTTAGACTCAGCCTCTTCCCCCAAGAAATGTAATTATGTGAATATTTCAACATATAAAAACAATATGAATAAAAAACTAAGCCACTTCTGGCCCCACACATTTTTAACCTGCATGTAGAATTTTCGTGTAGCCATCACATGCAATACTACTATCATGAGCTGCTCTCAGTGGCTTAGCATGTTTCCTATAATTAGCAAATGGTTAATCAGATAGAATGAACCTAGAATCATGGTTTGTCATATTTCATTTCTTTTTACATAACTTCCCTTTTCTATTTAGGATCCCAGCTAGGATCCTGAGTTGTACTTGTCATGTCTCTTTAGGCTATTCTTGGCCATGAATTCCTCATATTTTTCTTGTTTTGAAAACTAACTTTGAGAAGCACTGGCCAGCTATTTCATAGGTTATCTCTCTATTGGAGTATATTTGTTTTTCTAACAAGTCCTGAGTTGTAACTCCTAAGGTTCTATCCCTTGATATTAAATCATCAAGAGACTATAACAGTGTCATAATGGATCACTGCAGTGTTGACACTAGTGTCTGTCTGTAATAGTATTTGCCCATGTCTACACTGTAAACTTACTCTCTTCTCCTTTTTGTTCAGTACTTCTCTACAGGGAGTCATATATTACTGCCCACACTTCAGGAGTATGTAGAATGCAATTTAGGATTAGACAAATCGTCTTCCTTTCACAAGAAGCTAATTTGATCCAGACAAAAGAAAGATGACCGAAGAGGAATATCTGATGCTTGTCCCCTATAGAAACATGAATGTGTTCAGCACTCAGTGAATCCCTAGACCAGTCTGCACACAGACAAGCTCAGGACAAGGTCTAAAGGCTCCAAAATAAAAGAAAGGGAACAAAACCATTTATGGGATGTACACAATTTAGCATCTAAAGAGCAAAGGCTTGATAGAAGGGAGGAAGCAGAGAATGGGCCAGGACGACTATTTAAAGAAATAACAGCAGAAAACTTGGCGCACCTGAGGAAAGGTGTAAATACCAACATCCTGGAAGATAAAAGTTCTCTAATCAGATTCTATCAAAACAAGACTATGGACTACGATTAAGTCTTAGGAAAGTAAAGACCTTTTTACCTGGTTATTTTTATAGTGAGGGTCTCACTCTGTACCTATGGCTGGTCTTAAACTTTCTATGTAGATCAGGTTAGTCTTGAACTCTTAGATCCATGAGCCTCTGTCTCCTGAGTGCTGAGATTAAAAGCATACACCTGTGTGCTTGGCTTTAATGTGTTCTTAAAGGTGGAGTGAGCCTTTCATCGGGACCACATAGTTGGGCCCATCTATATACAATGACGAGAATTTGTATTAGATTCAAACAAAAACAAGACTGTATGTCCACTTACAGAAGAATTAAATTGGATTTATTTTGCACATCATACATAAAAATCATTACAAACTGGATTAGACCTCAACATTAGAACCTCCCCCCCAAAAAAAATCCCTACCAGAAATACAGAAGGGGGCTGAGGAAAAAGCTCACTTGCTTAGGTGCCCACCTTGCAAGCATGAGGACTTGAATTTAGTCCCCAGGACCCATGTAGAAAGAGCCAGGGAGAGCAGTGCATGGTTGTAATCTCAATGCTGGCAAGGTCGAGTCGGGCAGATCTCTGGAATCAATGTCCATGCCGCCTAGCCTATTTGATGAGTTCCAGGCCAGTGAAAGACTCTCCCTCAAGAAAGGCTGAATGGCATTTGAGGAATGAAGTCCAAGGTTGTCCTCTGACTTCTACATCAATGCACATATCTATAGAGACATATGCACATGTGCACATATGTACAAAAGACAAACAAACAAAAACACAGAGCAGGCTCTGTGACATTAGTCTGGATAATGGTTTCTTGGGTGGAATCAAGAAATACAGGCTATTAAACAAACAGATAGATAAATGGAAAAATGCCAAGCTACAACTCTCAAGCAAAGCCAAAGAAACCAATCGACAGAAGAGACAAATCCATGTGTTGGGAGAAAATATTTTCCAAAGGTACATCCACCAGTAGGCTCACATCCAAAACATATAAGGAACTCAAATAATCCAACAGCAAGAAAACAGCTCTGTCAAAATAGACAGTGGATGGCACAGACATTTCTCAAAAGAAGGCATACAGCCCAGCAGATGTCTGAAGACATATTTAACCTCTCAAATCACCAGAGAAATGTGAGTTTTAAAACAAGACAACATATTCCCTCATTCAAGTCAAAAGTTTGCTCATGGAAGCAAAAATGGCAGTAGGTGTTTATGGTGGTGGTAGTTGAGATAGTTGTTTGGTAGTTGTCTTTACAAAGAAAGTTCTGTAAACTTTATTTTGTGAAATATCTGTGGCATGTCCTAAGGGGCCATGCCTCTCACCCACTCACTCTTGCTCTGGGCACTTTCCCACTAGTTCAGCCATCAATCCTCCAGATGAGGACAATCTCTTCTTCTAGGGAAAGACACATCAAGAAGAGAAAGGTGAGCAAAACTCACAACTGTGAGATTCCAGTGTTGTCAGCTAGTATCACAAGGTTGGAGCCTGGCCTTCTGTGCCTTTATTTTGGGGTGCAGCCTTGCAGAGCCTGTTTGTGATTGTTTAGGGTGCATGTGTTAAAATGTTTCTTTAAAAAAATCATTGTTATTTATTGAATGAAATAAGTCTTTTTATTATGATGTCAACAAAATTAATTGCACACCCACTATGTGCAGAATAATATGACAGATACTCTAAATCATTTTTTCGAATGTTGAATTTGCATTGTGCCATGGAAAAGGTAGAGACACTTTATTTAGAAGTAATAGAGTATGAAATTTAGCCAGAGTATATTTCTAAAGATGGATGGTGTTTCCCCCTCCTCCTCCGCTCCACTCCACCCACCATTTAGCCTACACTGGCCAATCCTCGGCCTCTGTCTCCTGTGGAGTAGGATTGCAAGCATTGATCACTATCTTAAGCTCTCAGAAGTGAATTATACTATGAATCTACTGTGATTTTGGCTCTGGGGAATCCTCATTTTACAGAGTCTACTACAGCCATAGAGTCTTAATGTAGGATCATCTCACTTTACTTACAATGATGCCAAATGTGTATGAGCATCAGTATCCCCCAAACCAGGCTTTTTCCTCTCAAATATATGAGAGATAGATATGAAAGGGTAAAAGTGGTGACTGATAAGGACCCCAATTAAAGGACAACACTCCCACAGAGCAAGACCAGAGAACAGGTACATCTGAATTCCTAGGGTGCTTTCTGGGGCAGCCCTCAAGTTTGGGTTTCCTCAACAGCTGGGAAACTGAGTCAGACCACTTGTCCATGACTCCTTGGAGAACACCCTGAGCAAAGGGCAGAGTTTCATGAACCAAGAAACGACCCAGCAAGCAAAATAGAGGATTCCAAAACCACTGTAATATTTCCCCATGGCTGTGCTTTCTTTTGTTATCCAGAAAAACATTTGGACGCATTCATTGGTCCATTTCATGAAAGTTCCAGTTCTCACCAAGCACTTTTTTTCCCCTAGAACTCCTCTCATTTTAAAAATAATTTTTCTCAGGGTTGCTACTAATACTTCCTCTGGGGGGGGATTAACAGACAATTTTCCTCAATTAGTTTAATCTGTTCATAGGTCTGCAACAATGGGTTCCTATGGCTCAGGAATTTCCCACTGCAAGAAAAGTGCTGTGCGGTAATAGAGGTGATAATGAGACCCATTAAGGATTTCATTCCTTTGCTAAACTTTCAACAAAACCTGGAAGATATGCTGTCTCTATTCTAAACAATCTCTTTCTTTTAAAATTACATGTATCTATCTATTTATCTATTTATTTAGGAAAAGAGGGTACTTGCACTGTGATACATATATAGGAGTCAAAAGAAAACCCAAGGGAGTTAGTTTTCTTCTTTTGATAGGTGAGTCCCTGGAATCAAACTCAGGTAACCATCTAGCTGGCCCAGGAATCCCTTTCTTATGGAAAAGTGTGTGGAACATGGTAAGGTTAGTCACAAGTCATTGCTCTGTTATGAAATACTGTGAACCCCATTAGGTCACATGACAAATGGCATGCTGTAATTATGTTAGCAGGCCATCAACCAAGATGCATGAAACAAGTGACAAAAAGCCTTCACGTGCATGCAGATACTTCAGGGTGAGTTTCATTAACTGAACACTTTAATATCCATTTTATTAATATTTTATATTAAGATGATTTACATAGCTTACATGTAATATGCTAACACTGCAAGACAATATTTTAAAGTAAATATATGTTTTATTTACTTACATGTTCTTAGTAGGTAAATTATATATATATATATATATATATATATATATATATATATATATATATATATATATTATGACAATGAAATCAAAGGAAAAGCAGTAAAGCAATGAACGTAATTTTAAAATTTTCATTTTGTTCTATACAATTGCTATGGTTTGCACACACCAGGCAGTGGCACTATTAGAAGATGTAGCCTTGTTGGAGTAGGTGTCACTGTGGGCATGGGCTTTAAGACCCTTGTCCTAACTGCTTAGAAGTGAGAGTCATCATAGCAGCCTTCAGATGAAGATGTAGAACTCTCAGCTCTGCCAGCACCATGCCTACCTGGATGCTGCCATGCTCCTGCCTTGATGATTATGGACTGAACCTCTGAACCTGTAAGTCAGCCCCAACTGAATGCTGTCCTTATAAGAGTTTTCTTGGTCATGGTGACTCTTCACAGCAGTAAAACCCTAAGACAATAATATTGAATTTTCTTTGATGTTAAATTTGAACTTGGTGATCATTTATCAATGTGAGATGACTAAATTTGAAGTGCCTTTTCAAGGAACACTATTTTCAGTGCCTCTAAGAGTTAGTGTTAATTAAGCTATAAACAAAAGTAAATAAAATCATCTGGGTAGTGGTGGTGCACACCTTTAATCCCAGCACTTGAAAGGCAAAGGCAGGCAGATTTCTGAGTTCGAGGCCAGCCTGGTCTACAGAGTGAGTTCCAGGACAGCCAGGGCTACACAGAGAAACCCTGCCTCAAAAAACCAAAACAAAACAAAACAGTAAATAACCAGTGACTTAACAAACTAATTTTTTTTTCTAATTTAATCTTAGGTTTGAAGACTTTGGTATTGGTTTGGTGGCTCAAAAGCAAGGTTTTATGCTTTTTGCAAAACTTTTTCCTTTTGCAAAATGGTTGTTGCTCCAGCCATTAAATCTACTTTCTAGAAAATAAACAAACAAACAAAGCAAAACAAACCAAAAAAATCCTAGGCGTTAAGGACACATAAGATAGGCAGCACGTGCATCCAGAAAGCCAATAGTTTCCTCAAAATGCTGAACAGGCTTAAGCCTGATCTCACAGTCTCACTGAAGGCCAAGGTGGGGTGCCACTAGAGAAGGCTGATCCTTATTTGCAAGGAAAACGGAGAGGAACACGTTGCATTGTATTTATTATTTCCAATAGTGTTAAAAATTGAACCTGGTACCTTGTAAGTTTTCAACCTCTGAGCTACATCCATAGTCCAGCAAATATTTTCAATTCATTATTTTCCCAGCCTCTGTACCAGAGAAAGACAAGGGAAAGAGACTTATAATGAATCAGAGAACCATCCTAAAGTATCTTCTATCATTCCTAAAGGCCAATTTCCCTAAAAGTGAAGAATGTGTTAGCAAGATTTTGTAACCAAATGCTTTTTAGAGAGTGTGCTTTGGCTTGGGGAGAAAACTCACTTGGTAGAAATGAAACCTGGTTAATACTCCCCTGGTTAATCACCCACCTCTACAGAGGCATGAAAGCAAAACCCACAGCCAGGCATGACCGCACACACATGTCATTCCTGTGACAAGCAGATCCATGGGGCTACCTGGCCAGCCAGTGAACTGCCGTCAGCAAGCCCCAAGCCAGTATACACTTCCTCCAAGAGCAAGGTAGATGGCAGCTGAGGAGTGACATTTGAGGTTGACTTCTGGCCTACATATGTAGAGAGATAGGGGTATGAGGGACACAGATGTGAGACAGGACATATTTTGTTACAGAATATCATAGGTCATCAGCAGTTCATTCACCTGATTTTTAGCAAGTACAATTAGTTCAACTCAGTTTTACAAACGAAAATGAGATCCAGGTTTAAATAACAATCACGTTGCAGTTACTCAGGAGCTAGGACAGAGTCTGCTCTGTTCTAATGCAGACCTCTACCACAGCACACCATCCTCCACCCAGTCTAACTATGCCCATTGTGCCTGCTTGGATTAAGTCTGTATTTTGTTTCAAGCTCTTAAAAAGTAATGTTTCTCCTCTTTCCATCTTCTGAGCCAAGTTCCAAACTCTCAGTGTTGCAAAAACCCTTTGGCGCCGAATGGGTTAATGTTATGCTATGACCTTCACTTTCCTGCTGTCCCCAATCTAAATCTTCCATTATTTGATCCTGAGACTTTTATCTGCGGACATTAAACTCACTGAGCATAGTTTCCTTCCCCAAAGAGAACCATAACTGTCTACAAATGGGGATGTTCCCTCTGCTGTTCTTTGGAGACTGGAAGACACAGTATGTTCATTTCATAAAACAATTTAGAGAAAATTCTAATAAAAAGATCCCTCTGTTTCACAGTGATTATTAATACAAAGTTGTTTTGCAATAGCTGTGATTATTAAGATTTTTAGTACACATCATTTCACACACTATAATTTTTCTTATATTTTATGAAGAAATATTAGTGTCTGGAGTTTACATATCATGAGTTCTAGTTCTTTATTTATATTTGCATATGATTGCAAAATATTTTCAAAGTTCCCAGTGACTTAATTTCTGTTATTACTGATTTATATTTAAAATATAAAATATTATTTCATCTAAATTGAAAAATAGCAATAAAAAGCTTTTATATTACTCATGACTGGCAAAACTCTTTTAACAGGTAAAATACCAATCACTTCAGCTTAAATTTATACCGACTTCCAGGAAGCTCCAAATGAGGGCTCAAGGAACAAGGCAATGAAAGAACAGAGCACAGAACATGGAGCGTGGACTTATCAGAACATCATTTCTCTGAAGTCAATACTCAAAACAGTCAGGTGATAAATTTTACTAACCTTGCCTTCCTAATATTTCTTTATAAATCTTTCTCTTTGTAAATATATATATATTTACAAATATATATATATAATGCAAGGTTTGCAAATATCAGGATAATGAGCAAGTAATATCAATAGACAAGCAGTTATCATAAAATCTGTACTTCCTTTCTTTGATATGCACAATTGCAGACACCCTTCCTCCTCTGAAAGGTTTCTTCCTCCCCAGGAAACTGGCCTTTAACAGCTGAAGCACCAGTCTATTCCATGATGTCTTGCTTCCTGGACTCATGAGCACAGCTGCTCTGAAGTATCTCTGGATAGATGCTCTCACTAGAAAAGCTTGCCTTTCAAAGTCCCATATATCAGGTCACTTTACCATGCTTATCTCTGGGGAGTAGCTTAGAGAAAGACGTGTGTTCTTCCCATAGGAAGGAACCACAAGTAGTAACAATTCAATACTCACTTTCCTTATTGCTGCAACAAGATCCATGGTAAGCAGCAGCTTAAGGCAGAAAAGGTTCCTTTTGGTTTATAAGTTGAGAGTCTAGTCCATCACAATGGGGTTGGCATGGCAACAGATGCTGGGGGCAGCTGGCCACATAGCATTTTTGGTCAACAAAGCAGAAAGAAGTTAATGCTGGTGTTCTGCTCAGACAATAAGATGGTACCACCCACATTCAGGACAAGTCTTCTCTCCTCAGTTCAGCTTTCTGGAAATGCCCTCATAGACATAACTAGAGGAATAGTTCCTTTGTTCTAAATGTAGTCACTGACAAAAATGAAGGCATTTCATTCTTGAAAAGTTTACTTCAGCTTCATAATACGAAATATGCTTGGCTCATCTCTGCTTAGTACCAAGTACCATAGGGCTTAACAATCCCACACTATTCAAAATCTGAAGTACAAGGCAATCTCTTAAAGGTGAACAACTAAAAATTTTTTAAAACCAAATTAAATACTTCTAACATACAGTAACACAGAGACACACATTCTAACAGGAAAAAATAGACCACAGCAAGAAAAGCTTGATCCAGAGGAAGACCCAGACCCAGCAGGGCAAACTGTAGCTTCATATCCAGTATCTGTGGAGTTCTTGAGAGACTATTCCTGGCTCTAGTAGCACTGGCAGCCCCACTCCTCCCGGTCTGCTGCCTACAAAGCAGGAGCCTTCTCTCCTAAGCTAGCTCCACTATATCCCTTCAACTATCCCTGGCAGACGTCTGACAGTCCTGCATCTCCAAAACCTTACAGTGGCTACCACAGCTTGGGCTTCATCATTCCAGCCTCATGATTGGCCCCCAGTGGCTTCCTCACAGGGAGTCTAACCCTGTCATGCGAGCTGTTTTCTGGAACCTCGTGGTAAGCTTCCATGACTCTCAACGCCAATACCACGAAGAACTACAGACAACAAAGGAAGGATCATATTGAGAGATATAAGAAAGTCTTCACTAAGGAAGAACATAACAATTGTTTATTCAGTGGCCCAAATGGTCAGCCCTGAAACATATATAAGCAACATTATATAGTTTGAGCAGGTTATATTAGGAATACATATGTTTATGTGTTTGTATATGAGTCATCTCTGCACTACAAAATAGCCTCCGGCTGCTGTCTGCAGCGAGGGCAGAGTTCACGTCCCAGGTCACAGGGAGGTCTCCTGGACAACGTAGGTAGGGCTGCACGGCTGGTGGACGAGGCCATCTTCAGCCAATGCATATAACAATCATTGATCTATGAACAAAAAGGCTATGAATTTGAAATAGAGCAAAGAGGGCTACATGGGAGGACTTGGAGAGAAGGAAAGGAAGGGAGTAATGATATGATTATATTATAATCTCAAAGAGAGAAGAAAAGGAGATAAAAGACACACTTTTAAAATTAAAAATTAAAATTAAAATTAAAATTAAAAATTAAAAATTAAAAACAAAAAACAAAAAACAAAAAACAAAAAACAAAAAACAAAAAACAAACCCAGCACCTGGGTGACATCCACCGTGTACTGCTGCCAACTTCAGGTGCAGCCTGGTCCCTTGAAGCACAGATTCGGAGGCCGTCGCGTGATGGCCCTGAGATGCTTTCCGGAGCAGATCTCTGCATGGGGAACCTCACCAGCAACATCTGCCACTGAGTTCTTTCCTTTCACAAAGTTTCGTTTTCCCAGAACAGCCTTCCACGGATGAGATTTTATCCTTGGAGAAAGTTTCCTATTGTCCCAGAAGAGTGGAAGGTTTCTAGTATCTGTTCTCCCCTCTTCTAAAACTTCTTACTTGCCTACATCCATCTCCTTGCCAAACTTTACATTGTCACTTTGCTCTGCTTTTCTTTTTCTCTGGAGAGTTGATGAAGTGCAGAGAATGATGGCCATAACAGTCCCAGAATGCTGTGCTGTCTTGAAATTGTCTCTGCCCAGAGAAATCAGCCCACTACCTTTTAATTCCGCCTCACTCAAGGTTTCAGGATACAGGCAAAATTCATCCAGATTCTCTGGATACAGGCATAACACATACAAATTCTCTGCCAGAATGGAACACAAATGCTCTCTAGCTTCGTTTTTGAGAGAGTTATAAGTCAACTCTCCACTGTCCACTTTTTCTTGACATTCTGTTCTTCCAACCCCCCACAGAAATGACCCATCCAGTTATGCTTACAGCATCGAAGAGTTTCTTTAGTGTTCAGGCCTGGAGTCTTCCACATGTCTACTATAAATCCATTCCAAAGGCCTATGAACCACACTTTCCAGTTTCAAGTTGCCACAGCAACAGCCTCACCCCTTACTGCCAAGTGTTTACATTAGTTCCTTAGTTAACTTTACTAGTTACTGTGACAAAATACCTGATTAGAAGTGATTTAATGATTTAATGGAAGAAAAGTTTACTTTGGTTAATACTTTATAGGTATTGTCCATCCTGGCAAGAATGCTATAGCCATAGGAGGGTGAGATGGCTGGGGTAACAATGTATCTACAGTCAGGAGGCAAATAAGAATTAATCATCATCATATTTGCTTTCTCCTTTCTAGTCAGTCATGGATGCAAACACTGCATAATAGGTGGGTTTTCCTTCTTCAGTTAAACCTTTCTGGAAATACACCCATAGATACACATACATGACAGTTCTAAATCCATACAAGATGACAATGAAGATTAACCATCATAATATTCTAATCATATTAATTAACATTTTCTTATATAATAGACACTAGAGATGATTCTATTATCCCGATTATTCAAGTCCGTTTTTATAGCAACCCTGCAACTTAGGTACTTATAATTGTCACCACTGAAGAAGACTGAGTCAAGTTAATTACTACCTAAACCCCACAGCTAATGAATGAATAATGGAGCTTAATTCAGACGCAGACAGCCTGACTCTAGGGCCCTGCTCCTAACCAAGGTGCTGAACTAGCAACATCGAGTCCTATTGCATCATTTTGAATGCAGAAGACAAAAGATTTAGTACGAAGAAATAATGAGAGAAACAAGGATGCTCATAACACTTTACCATAAAGTCAGCAAGTCCTGGGAAGACTCATATTTGGTAATCTTGATGACTTGCCATCTTTTGGCTCTTTGCAATAGCTTAGAAGAAATGGGAAGAGGATCGAAAACAGCAGTCCTGGGCAGCAAGGCCAAGAGAACCTGCAAGGATAGCTTGAGACCGATTATGTTTATAGAAAGAGAGCAGAGATCAAGACCAAGGGGAAACAAAGAAATTAACTGGGATGTAGATCTTTGGCCTTTCAGGACATGAACTACTTTACTTCTTCAGTGGGAGGCATTTGTAGTCAAAACTGCACCTACACATTATTCTCTTTGAAGTATTTCTACTGTAGTGGGAACTTAAATCTGAATTTAGTGATACTTTCCTGTGTGACCCACCTTCTGGCTCACTCATCAGACACCCTTTTACTAGTAGGCGTTTATTATTCTTACCAATATCAACCAGGAACCACCTCGACATGGCAATATGACCACTGTGGTCACCATCTTCATGCTAGATGGCATTTTCTTTACTTGTGTAACTTCAGTACAATGATGCCCTGCTGAGAAATGCACTGACCTCAACCAGGGGGAAATGGAGGTTTGGAGACCTTGAGTAACACACAGTACCAGGCACTGGTTGAGTTGAGTCTTTGATGCTTCTCTTTCTCTATAACTTAATCAATGGCCCTGCTCCTTTCCTCCTTCTGCCCTTTTCCTCTACAGGCTCAGGTTCAGGAGCCCCTTTCTCAAGCCCTTCAACATCAAAGTGTCCAGGATATCTGCAATATGTCTTTTGAACATATCACACAAAATGTTGACTATTTCATTTATCCCTGGATCCTAATATTGGACTCGTGATACATTAATAAGGGGAAAGTTTGCAGTTAATTAAAAATTAAGTTGTGGGTCTGGGGAGATGGCTCAGCAGGTAAAGTGCTTGCTACACAAACATGAATAGGGAATCTGCAGAATTCATGTATTCAGAATTCTGCCAGGCCTGGCATTACCATTACCATCTGGAATCCCAGTGCTTGGGTGGGAAGGGGTGGGAAGGTTCTGAGATAAACAGATCTTGAGAGTTTGATGCCCAGTCAGTCTAGCCAAAATGGCACATTTCTGGTTCAATGGGGGCCCTGCCTTAAAATTTAAAATTTAGCCGGGCAGTGGTGGCACGTGCCTTTAATCCCAACACTTGGGAGGTAGAGGCAGGCAGATCTCTGAGTTTGAGGCCAGCCTGATCTACAGAGTGAGTTCCAGGACAGTCAGAGCTACACAAAGAACCCCCCAAAAAAAAGTTTAAAAAATTAAAATGTAAAATGATAGAGTCAGACATTTAACCTCAACATCAAACCACAGCTTCTAGACTTTCAGGGATGCACACAATTACATACACGGGTACACTACGCATAGCACACTCACAGGCAGAGGGACAACTTTGATTTACACTTGCATTACATGGTAAAACAAACAACTTGCCCCGAGTAAACAAATGGGTGACTGAAAAGATCAAGAACCGAGCACACTCTTAAACGTGTCACTTCGTCCTGGATTTTATGCATAATTGTTCGTTTGTGCTAAGCCTTCATTATTGTGACTTTGTGTTATTGGTAACCAGTAACCAGGTCACATTACCACTTAATTTCAATGTAATTTTAGATTCATAGTAACCAGGTCACATCTTTCATTTAGAGTTCTATCTAGCTACTCCCGGTCCTTTCTAGTCCAGCCCTGGACCCAGAGCTATTGTCTGCATGGGTAAGGGTTCTATTTGCTCATGGTAGAGTCTGCCCAACGGAGAAATAGCAGAGAAGGAAAAGCCAGGCCCTAATATTTAGAACCACCACTCTGAGCACTGTTGCTAGACCACTGTATGTTTCACTTCAGCCTGAAACCCCACGGCCACACTGTGCATGGGAGTTTGTTCATTTGCCCTCTGGCCTCTAAACTTCAGACCTGGGGGTCTTAAGAACATGGTGCCATTGCTGCAGAAATAGCAGAAGTTCTCCATCCCTGGGTCCTTTTCTTTCAGGGTTAACCCCTTTCATCTTGCCAGCACCGCCTCTCTTCAGCCCTCAAGCCTCTCTGCTCCTAAGACAGCGCCATCTGTTTTTCTGTCCAAAATGCTGTACAAGCTAGGTTCTACTTTAATAATCTTCATATCAGGCAACCACGAAACGTGTGCAATGCAGCTGTCATGTGGCTGATTGAATAGTTGTTCCAGGGCACGCACCAGGACGCTCCATCAAAGCCGGGAAGTCTAAGGCTTCCCAAGAACAAATACTGGATTTTTCTCACTCAACTCAATTCAAGATATCTAGGCCATGTTTGTGTTCCTACAAGCTTTGATCTCACTGGTAAGAAAATGTTCTCTCTCTCTCTCTCTCTCTCTCTCTCTCTCTCTCTCTCTTTCTCTCTCTCTCTCTTTCTCTCTCTCTCTCTTTCTCTCTCTCTCTCTCTCCCTCTGATCCCCTCCACCCCACGTGTGTAGGTATGTGTTTCAACTTAAGATGTGATTCAGGTACTTAATGTGTGTTGTCATGGGTATATCTAACAATAATACTATTGACATGATAAGTACCAGCCTGATTTTGCTTGTCACAGAAAAGTATTCTTTCCATTGTAATTTGTTCCAGAAAGTCACATTAAAGAAGTGATATTCCTGTAAGAAGGTGGCCAATACATCCAAACATTCAAGTTTGGAACACATTAGGAGACAGACAAAGGCATTCAGGTTTGAAGCTAATCAGTATATATAAAGGAAAGGAAAAACATTTCATTAAATATTTAATTACTTCATTAGAATGGCAACAATTTTAAAATACAGTATAATTTTTAAAAAAGGCCATTAATGACCACAAAATGTTAAAGTCAACAAAATACAGGCAGTGTAACAATTGGAGATTAATCTAATAATTCAGGAAGGAGGTTTTTTAATTAGTTATTAATATATCAGATTGGGTTTATATATTTCCTCATTATTCTCTCAATCTTGCTGTGCATTTTTGAAATATTTAGAAATAATGTCAATACCATACTTCCTGTGTTGGCACTTATCTTCGTACATAAAAAAAAAAAGTGTGACTAGAAATTGAGTCCAAGTCACTGCCAATGCCCTGAGCTATTGACAGCATCTTCCTACCCCTCAAAGAAAAAAGACTTTGAACTCTTGTTCTGAAGCAAAAATTTCCTAGTGATCATCCAATGCTCTTGGAAAAATAGCTTCAACAGCCACACTTGTGGGTACACATTGCTTTACAGTTAAAAAAACAGTGCTATGCATTGTATATGTACATGTGTATATGTATATGTATATACACACATCTATCTATATGTATATATATATATATATATAAACAAACATATAATACATATATGTGTGCATGTATGTACATATTACATGTTTGATAAAGGTGCATCCTTCAGTCTCTGCTGATGCGTTACTCAGGCTTGTCCATCAACACTCAAGAATTAGGTGTATGTACTTCAGCTAACTCTTTGACTTACTGATAAGAAAGGTACATTTCATCATCTTTAAATATGAAATGTATCGTGATTTTAAAAGTAAGTTACTTTATTGCCTGACAAAGACTGAGGTTAGAATAAAAGACATAGAAGATAAAAATTAATGTTAAGAAAAAGCTCACTGGGGAAAATATTCTTTTCTCCTTGTTTTTCTAACTTAGAAAGTTTGAGAGTAAGAAGCAACTATTTACCCAGAAAAGGCTAAAAAAAAAATATAGGATAACATGCAATATTTTAAAATCCTTATAGTGAAAATGCTATTTTAATATATTTCATATGGAATTATAAAAATCCTCTTTACTCTTATTTCAAACTGATTTAAATTCAAAGTAGCCAAAATATTAATGCTACCCAGAATACTCTTGGGAATTAATTTCAATATTTCATAATTTTGACTTTTCTACAATTTTATGATAAAATTAAATCTGTTACGAAAAGTTTAACTGTTTGGACAACTCGGAGTTAAATATAGTGTACTGAAGATGTGTTTACTTGGTTTCTCTCTAAAATCCACTAAAACAACAAGGGATCTTTTTCTGTAAAGCATAAGTCCACAAAAACCTAAAAGATTCAGGGAGATGACCACATCGCAAGTTTAGAGGCAGAGAAACAATACAGATAAATGACAACTGACTTTGAAGATAAGCTAAAGTTAAAACCAGACCTAGATTAACACGAAACTTGAGAAGTAAGGTGACATGCACTGGTAAAGGTGAAAATGGGAAGGCAAAAGGGCTCAGACAACATGGCCACCCTCAACTGTTCGGCACAATGCAAATTCTCCACAATAAATATGACACCAGGCTATGAGAACGTCAGTATCACTGGCGGGGAATTTTCATTTGTCTTTTGGGGACAACTGAACATGAATGGCTGAATAACAGGGAAACTAAGATGATGCATCTGAGAGTTTGAAAATAAAAGCATGTGGGCTGAGGTGTAATGCATGTTTATCCTAGCACTCAGGAGGCAGAGGCAGGCGAGTCATGGAGTTTGAGGCCAGCCTGGTCTACAGAGTGAGTTCCAGGACAGCCAGGGCTACACAGAGAAACCCTGTCTCAAAAAAAATAACAACAACAAAAAACAAACAAACAAACAACAAAATAAAAACAAACAAGCAAACAAAAATAGAGCTCCCAAGAGCGAAACTGCCAACCAACCAAAAAATACACATGGAGGGACCCAGGGCTCCAGCTACATATGTAGCAGAGGATAACCTTATCTGGCATCAATGGGAGGGGAGGCCCTTAGTCCTGTGAAGGTTTGATGCCCCCACATAGGGGATGCTAGGGCGGTGTCTTAGTCAGGGTTTCTATTCCTGCACAAACATCATGACCAAGAAGCAAGTTGGGGAGGAAAGGGTTTATTCGGCTTACACTTCCATACTGCTGTTCATCACCAAGGAAGTCAGGACTGGAACTCAAGCAGGTCAGAAAGCAGGAGCTGATGCAGAAGCCATGGAGGGATGTTCTTTACTGGCTTGCCTCCCCTGGCTTGCTCAGCCTGCTCTCTTATAGAACCCAAGACTACCAGCCCAGAGATGGTCCCACCCACAAGGGGCCTTTCCCCCTTGATCACTAATTGAGAAAATGCCTTACAGTTGGATCTCATGGAGGTATTTCCTCAACTGAAGCTCCTTTCTCTGTGATAACTCCAGCTGTGTCAAGTTGACACAAAACTAGCCAGTACAGGCGGTGAGGTGGGAGTGGGTGGATGGATGAAGGAGCTCCCGCATAGAAGCAGGGGGAGGGGGACAGGATAGGGAGTTTGTGGAGGAGAAACCAGGAAGAGGGATAACATTTGAAATGAAAATAAATAAAATAACCAATAAAAAATGAGAGAAAGGAAGAGAGAGAGAGAGAGAAGAAGAAGGAGGAGGAGGAGGAGGGGGAGGGGGAGGGGGAGGAGGAGGGGGAGGAGGAGGGAGGAAAGGGAGGAAGGAAGGGCAAAGTTCAGGGAATGTGTCTCTCTGAGGGCTTCTGCTCAATGAAATCCCAGACTCTGTTTTGCACTTTGAGTTCAATCACATTTAGCTGTAGTATCTTTTTTTTAATTAGGTATTTTCCTCGTTTACATTTTCAATGCTATCCCAAAGGTTCCCCATACCCACCCCCCCAATCCCCTACCCACCCACTCCCCCTTTTTGGCCCTGGCGTTCTCCTGTACTGGGGCATATAAAGTTTGCAAGTCCAATGGGCCTCTCTTTGCAGTGATGGCCGACTAGGCCATCTTTTGATACATATGCAGCTAAAGACAAGAGCTCCCGGGTACTGGTTAGTTCATATTGTTGTTCCACCTATAGGGTTGCAGTTCCCTTTAGCTCCTTGGGTAATTTCTCTAGCTCCTCCATTAGAAGCTGGAAAGAACCCAGATGCCCCTCAACAGAGGAATGGATACAGAAAATGTGGTACATTTACACAATGGAATACTACTCAGCTATTAAAAAATGAATTTGTGAAATTCCTAGGCAAATGGATGGACCTGGAGGGTATCATCCTGAGTGAAGTAACCCAATCACAAAGGAACTCGCACAATATGTACTCACTGATAAGTGGATAATAGCCCAGAAACTTAGGATACCCAAGATATAAGATACAACTTGCCAAACGCATGAAATTCAAGAAGAACGAAGACCAAAGTGTGGACACTTTACCCTTTCTTAGAAATGGGAGCTGTAGTATCTTTACTTGCCTTCAAGTCACCAGCCAGATCCTTTAAGCTTAGAGTGGGCGGCCCACAGGCAAGAAGGCTGTAGGGAGGCTCCTACTGGAGAAAGTGGTATCACCACAATCCAGAAAACTGGTGAGCAGCCAAGTGAGTTGCGGAAGACTGGGACCAAGAGATCTGAGCAACTCCAGCGGTTGGGGGAGGAATACTCCTTCTCCTAGAATCTTCCAGGGAAAGGTGATAGGGGGCGCTGCAGATGATTTTCCCAGAGAAGTCGCTAAGGCTGACATTGGTGTGCAGGCTGCTAATCAAGCACAACACTGGTGACCAAGTCTTCCAGGGAAAATACGCAGATGGAAACGCAGACGGCTGTTAGGCAGAGGGAAAACTGGGCCCAGAGGTCGTCCTTAGCAATGTACCTGAGCCATGGAGCTCTAAAAACAGGGCGGCCCTTCCCAGCTAGCTAAAGATACAGAGGCCTGAGCCATTTTTATCTTCAGTTTGACCATTTGGATTCAGGTTGCTCAGAAAAAGAGGCATGGATGTAGGGAAAAGGGGGTGGAGATGTCTTTAGTGAGGGTTTTCCTGGCTGAAGGAATTTGGGCAGCACAGCCCATTATCCACAAGTGTTAAAAATTTTAAACTATCAAATTATCCAATGATGCAGATTTATATGGCAGGGAAAGAGAACTTGAGAATAATTATATTAGCATGAATAAGTAATCAGATGGTAAAGATGAGTACAAAGTTTGTGAAGATATGATCAGAATTTTCTTGGCATTTTATATTGCTCTTTATGCAAATATGACCAAATAAAAATAATACATTTTCAGCCTACGTTGTCGTTGTCGGCCTTATCCAAATGAGAACAAATGTCTATTGACTTAGAAAATCCTCTCTCTCTCTCTCTCTCTCTCTCTCTCTCTCTCTCTCTCTCTCTCTCACACACACACACACACACACACACACACACACACACACACACACACGTTAAAAGATTTTCTTTGTTGGGTAGATACTTGTAGAAGCATTTTGCCATGTATAGATGGTCAGTTAAAGGCAAACAAATCATAAAAGGATGGCACTACTGGCTTTTGAGAAAAGTGAATTTAGTCAAACACATGCAGAAGTTTGTCTTCCAAAGGAAAGAGCAAGGATTTTGGTGCGTTTTCCATGGCTAACACAGAATACATGAGACTAGGAGATCTTCAAAGCAAAATATACAATTAATTTGGATGACAGCACTTGGCCTCTTTTGATGACATCCTAGTGACTCAATGACAGAAGACAAATGGGCAAGCCAGGAGCTTCCAGAGAAAGAATACAAAGGATGGGGTTGCTTAATAACAACAACCCACGCTTAGAATGAAAACAGGCACTTCATGTGAAATCCACTCAAGAGACTCCTGTCTTTCTAACCCAAGCACCTCCCACGAGGCAACACTGCACAGCCCTGCCACACTGGGGACCAAGTACCAAAGTGAGTTTGCTGGGAAGAAACAACATTCAAACCATAAAGTAAATGAGTCCAAACCATGAAATGAAGGCTTGTTTAGTGAGAACTCAGAAAAGTATAGAGCAGGTGAAAAAAGGAGGAAGTCATGTGACCTTTGGTAGACCTTGAGGAGAGAAGGAGCAAGGCTTAATTACGTTTAGCTGTGTGTGATGTTGGTGTTATCTGTCAGTGAATTTTCACTGATTCACAGTGGGGCTGGAGGTTTTCTGGATGCATTGTGTGTCATTTTCTGTGCTTGACAATAGAGAACTGTGACAAATGCATCCATCATGAGGATAGCAGCAAAAACTGAAACAGATAGGACAGGAAATCCTAGGCTTACTGTGGTCACTGAACACATTTCTAGTATATCAAAGCTGTGGAAACTGAAGCGTTTGCATGACTGTCATGAGCTCTTGGGCTGAGAATTGGAACAGGTAAGTGCCCCTAACCCAGTCACCTGAAATATAACCTGTATGTGGACAACTTCCAAATGTGTAGCCCAGCTCTGATACCCCCTGTCTTAATTCAGTTTCTATTGCTGTGATAAAACACCCTGACCAAAAGCAACCTAAAGAGAAAAGAATTTATTTCATCTTAAGCTTCTGGGTAACAGCTTATCACTGAAGGAAGCCAGGACAGGAACTCAAACAAAGCAGAAACCTGGAGGCAGGAACTGAAGCAGAGGCCATGGAGGAATGCTGCTTACTTGCTTGCTCCCCATGGCTTGCTTAGCCTGCTTTCTTATACAGGACACCTGTACAGGTAGGCACCACTTATAATGGGTTGGACTCTCCTGTATCAATCACTAATTGAGAAAATGCCCCCACAGACTTGCCTACAGACTAGTCTTAAAGAAGCAGTTTCACAATTGTGGTTCTTTCTTTATAGATAAGTCTACCCTGTGCCAAGTTGGCAGGGGGAAAAAAGACATCTCCATTCTTGGTTTTGAGTCTGCTACCCCAAGTAGCCACCAAATCATCAAAAACCAAATACAGTAACATTTAACAATTCCCATCTAAGAATCCAAACTCCAATGACTCACTACAAAACTTTGGATTCATAGGTATTGTCTTTCTCTCACATACTTCATCCTGTTAGCTTTAGCTTACAATTTAACCAGAATTTGACCAGAGCGCACCCACCTCCACTATTCATGCTTGGCCATCACTCCTCCTACCTGCTTTCTGTAATGACCTCTTAATTGGTCTTCCTGCATAGACCATGTCAGATTGCTTCTCAAGATGTCCACAGAAATAAAGGTCAAAGTTTTGGCAAAGGTCTGCATAAGATTTCCTTCCCTGCCCTGTATGATCGTCTGTCTACAGTTTCATGTGTCTTCTTTTCCGCTGGTTTCTTGGGGTTTCTTGAGTACTCAGGGACACTGCTGCCCAGACCCTTGTCTTCACAATTTCCTTAGAGTAATGCACTTCTCCCAAATATACACACAGCATGGACTTCCTAATACTTCCCCTTATTAGCAAGTCATGTCCTTAGACTTGTGGATCAATACCCCCCAAATGCTGTCACTCCTTATTCCTTTCCCTGCATGTCTCCACAATGTCATCTTTATCTGATGATACTTGTTTCCTGGGATTTTTTGATCTACCTTGTATCTTTCCTCTATTTCACTAAATACAAACACCCGAGATCTCTCTCTCTTTCAGTGTTACACACTTGGATCCTAGAAAAACACTGAGAATATAGTGACCATGTGTTGAAACTGACTGACTGAATGAGTTTGATAAACAAACCTCACACTATGAATGTTTGAGGATGTTGATATCTTCATGTTGATCTTTATTTGCAGAATTTTGTTCTGTCTCAATCTTCTTATCTTATAATCTGCCTTTGCAAACAGAAGAGTTCATTTGTCTATTCTACCTTCTAGTGCTTTTAATCCAAGTTCCATGGGGCAGATGTTAAGGCAAGCTACCTGCTGAAAATAATTTTACTATGAGTATACGCAGAAGGCAATTATGAAAGATGCTTGTGGTGATACAAAGCCTCAAGTCCCAACCCTGCTTCTTCAGTGCATTCCTTGTGTAAATGCAGGGTTGAGCAGAACATTTTTAACACAATGGGATTGTTTGGAAAAAGGTGGAATGGAAAACTAAGTGGGTAGCTAGAGAAAAAAAAAATACTGGAAGTCAAAATTTGCCTTTCATAAATTCACACAAGTGAGAAATTCATCTAAAAATGGAAATTCTAAAACAATCAAAAATATGATGGTACAAACTAAATTTTTTGTTTTCTTTCTTTTCTTTTGTGTAAGTACCTTCCATTTCCTCTGATTTTATCACCCAAAAGGACCATCTGTATTGGTAAATATGCTCTTGGGACACATCTATCCTTTCTTCTCCCATCAATCAGCAACACTCAGTGGCTGTCCACTGCCAAGACAGTTAAGATACTGCGTTGCATTTAAGATGAATTATGCAATAATGTCTTTGCTCTTCTTATTTATCCAATTACAACCAGGAACAGTGGAATAGCAACCATAATCCTTTAATTCATCCTCCACTAAAACTGAATATGTAATCAGAAGAAGGCCATATCGTTGTTTAGGCTGTTTTTTAAAAATAAGTTTGTGTATTCTTCCTGAAAATATAGTAACTGGATATACTGCCTTAGGTCATTATTTTTAAATACCTCAAGCATTTGAGTACATTTGTTGGGATATGAGTAATCGCCATGCCAATTAGAAGTCTCTTTGATCTGTGCACTAAGAACAGCCAAAGATAACTAAATCAACACTTCACTTAGACTTATATGTGGTACCTTCTTTAAAAGAGTAAAGAACTATGATATTTTAAAATGATGCAAGCCCCATCAGAGCATACATATACATACATGTCTGTATATGGTGTATGTATAGGTGGTCATGTTCATGCACATGCTGCTGTGGAGGCCAAACATCAATTTCTCCATCACCCTATACCATATTGTTGAGACAAGATCTCTCACTGAGCCTAGAGCTCATCACTTGGCTACCATAGCTAGCCAGCAATTCCCTGAAATGTTCTTGCCTCCATCTCCCAGTGTTGGCATCACAGAGGCCCAGCATGCTGGATTATTTAACATGGGTGCTGGGGATCTGAACTTATGTTCTTATGATGTAAACATCTTAACTGCTGAGCCATCTTCCAGCTCTAGAGATCTTTTCCTGTACTTACAACAGCATATTTATAACAGAAGCTATCCAAAAGGCAAGTACTGTATAGGTGCATAGTAAGAAATGGAGGAAAATAAAGATGGAAGATGGGGAAAGGAAGGCCACAAGGATTGAAGGAGGTAATCAGAGAATGATAACCTGAAATTTATAACTAATCACCAGGGTCTGTAGGGTACAGCTCAATGGTAGCATAACTACATAACATGGGTAACTGCCTAGATTTGATCCCCACCATCATAAACTTAAAACAAAATGTTTACACTGTATGCCCACTCAAAAACTTGATGTAAAAATTGGAATAACTAAGACCTGTCATTGGTTAGGTGATAGGCTCAGGAGAGAACCTAATACCATTATTCTGCTAAATGAACATAGTATTAAACTGTCCCATGAGTTCTTCCATTTATACCCATAGATTAGTCCCACTCTCAATGCTCATCAAAGAAGCTTCTTTTTTGAGTTGATGGTGATTAATACAGAGACCCACAACCAGACAACCTTCAGAGAATAAGACACTGTGGAGTGCTCGTCTCTAAAAGGGACATCTATACCATATCCTCCATATCCTCCAAGCTCAAGGATCATCTCAGAGGAGGGGCAGAAAGGTTGTAAGAGCCAGAAGTAGTAGGCATCTGTAGCAAAACACATAATACGTATTAATAGGGTCACTGCATGCATGAACTCACACTGAGTGGACTGCATGCACAAGACCTGCATAGTAAGTCTAGATCAATCTAGATAAAATTCAAACTGAACAAGCAAGTCGCTCATGAAGTCCCACCACTGAGAAGCCATGGCACCTAATGGCTGCTGGGATGCAGGTCTTGAAAGGCTACCTATGCTTCAGTAGTTGGCTCTAAACTGATTCACAAGGAGAAAAGGGCGGGGATACTATGAAGCTAGGAGAAAAAAAGTTTCGGGGAGATAGTGGAGAAATCAGAGAGGGAGGAATAGGACGTTAATCTGACTGAAACAGTATTTACATAATTTCATATATATTTGTATATGTATATATATATGTGTGTGTGTGTGTGTATGTATATATTAAATTCTCAAACAACAAATTTAAACTTTTTAAAGTATAATAAGTTACTATATACCTTAGTACTGTGTTGGTGGTAACATCAACCAAGTGTGTTACAACTATTGACTATTCACCAGGACAATCAAACCTTCCTCAAACTGTTTGTATCTTCTTCAGTTCATCTTCCAAATAAAGGTATTTTGTGAATTTATTGCTAGTCTGGTAGATTTCCCCAATTACAACCATACAATTTCCATCTTTTATAACCCTGGAGCGCTGGTTAAATTTTTTGTCAACATGACACAAACCAGAGTGATCTGAGAAGAGGGAATCTCAACTGAGATGTCTCGATCAGATTGGCTGGAAGATATGTCTATGTGCTAACTATGCTATGTTCTTCCTCAGCCAGGGGCAACAGTCAGGGACACACTTGTCCAGAAGCAGAGGCAAGCAAGTCTCTTGAAGTTTAGGGCCAGCTTGGTCAACATAACAAATTTCAAACGAGACAAATGGCTCACAAGTTCAGTTTGCATCACTCATAACAGGTGGCTCCTAAGCAACCTATCACTAAAGCTCCAGGGGACCCGATATGCTCTTTGGAAATTTGCATTCACATGTGCACATACCTACAAACAGACACAGGCACATAATTAACAGTAACATATATCTTTAAAAACCTGAAGAGAAAAGTGGAGGAGAAGAAGCAAAGGAAAAGGAAGAGGAGGAGGAGGAGGAGGAGGAGGAGGAGGAGGAGGAGGAGGAGGAGGAGGAGGAGGAGGAGGAGGAAAAGCAAGAGGAGCAGGAGGAGGAGGAGGAAGAGGAGGGGAGAAGGAAGGAGAGAAGGAGGAAGGTGAGAAGGAGGGGGAGGAGGATGGGAAGGAGGAGGAAGAGGAGGGGGAGGAGGAAAACCTGCTACAGATGCTATGGCTGCTGACAAACAGAGGTCTTCATCAAAGGAACCTGAAGTGCAGAAAACTGGTTGCCTCTGGGCAGAGGAAAATGGAGTGAGGGAATCTCCCCAACCAGTGTCTCATTAGAGAATGAACTCAGAACCTTAGTGCCCTGAAGAATTCCAGATACCTCATGTATTAATTTTTCTCTTTTCCATCATGAGAGACATCATTGCTCTAACATACATGAGAGATTTGTGAACGTGGTCATTCCAATCTTTTCTTTAAGGCTTCCTCTTCTTGTGCAATCTTTCTCAGAAAAGATATGCACATAGGCAGACAAAGTAAAAACTTTTTTCCCTGGAGTCGAAGGAAGCTTTTAGCTTGACCGAAGAGGTATATCTCCCTTCACAGCTGGTCATAAACTGGTGAACATGGAGCAGAAGCAGGGCAACATCAGGTGCAGGGTCAGAAACTGAAGAAATCCGTGCCTGAGAACTTGCTTCTTTTTCTGGGGAGGTAAGAAACTGTGCAAGACGCACCTCCTTTGCTCTCTGACCAGGGAGATAAAGGAACAAGGAAGCAGTGAGTTCAGAAGACTGGTTTATTTTCTTCTTTTAGAAAAATATTTCAGCATGCATGTGGTACCTGCGCTAGCATTAGCTAATCATCATTTTCTGAAGTGTTCCGTTCAATTTACATCTCTCGCCTCCTAGAAGGAAAAATGTGAGTGGCGAGGAAAGCTGTCAACTTTCTGATTACTGCCTACTAATGTTATCACTTGCTGCTGTTCGACAATGTTCTGGTGAAAATATTACTACTAATAGGACAACACGCATATGCTCTTAGAGTAGAAATAGTGTTGCCACATTCTGTTTGCTTATAAGTAAATTAACATTGAACTGAGGTGGAAAGCAATTTCCCAATCAAAGACCCCGTAAAATGTGCATCTGAAGGCATGAGTTTCACAGGTGAGTGCCAGCAGCCTCCTCTGGACAGGATTCGAAGGTACACTTCTCATGTGACATATTACTGCTCTCTGAAGGCAGTCAACGAAGTTCATGGAGACTCGTCTCCTATTTCTCTGTAAAACATGTTAAATGTCATAAATTCTCTGATGACTTTGACAAAGAACTGAAGATAAAGCACCATGAATTTTATCTAGGAGAAATGTTTACCTAGATATCAGCTCTCTACCCAGCTGTCTTCCTTAGATGTAAACTCATGTCCGGAAAAGCATGTCACCAGAGATGATAGAATTACAAACTTACATTTCAAAAGACTTTTAGGATATTCTGCATTGGAAAAAAAAAGGGACAGATGAATAAATGCAATAGGAAATAGAAATAGCAGGGGAAAGGTCATAGAAAGCATATAATATTAATCCAAAGACT
Source organism: Mus musculus (assembly GCF_000001635.26). Taxonomy (NCBI): domain Eukaryota; kingdom Metazoa; phylum Chordata; class Mammalia; order Rodentia; family Muridae; genus Mus; species Mus musculus. The sequence continues at coordinate 34,934,239 of NC_000078.6, forward strand.
TGAGCTGTTCATCACAGTATCGAGCTGACTAGCATTACAAGTTTAGCAATGGGAAGACAAGATGGCTCAGGGTTTAAGAAACTGGTTGCTCATCCAGAGAACCCAAGTTTCACTACCAGCCCCCAAATGACAGCTCATAACCATCTGTAAGCTCAGCCTCAGGATATCTGATGTCCTCCCTTGGCCTCCAAACACAGTGCACAAACATACGTGCAAGCAAAACAACCATGCATATAATTTTTTAATGAAATTCTTAGGCAAATGGATGGATCTGGAGGATATCATCCTGAGTGAGGTAACCCAATCACAAAAGAACACACATGATATGCACTCACTTATAAGTGGATATTAGCCCAGAAGCTCAGAATACCCAAAATACAATTTGCAAAGCACATGAAACTCAAGAAGAAGGAAGGCCAAAGTGTGGATACTTCGATCCTTCTTAGAAGGGAGAACAAAATGCCCATGCAAGGAGTTACAGAGACAAAGTTCAGAGCAGAGACTGAAGGAATGACTATCCAGAGACTGCCCCACCTGGGGATGCATCCCATAAACAACCACCAAACCCAGACACTATTGTGGATGCCAAGAGCTTGCTAACAGGAACCTGATATAGCTGTCTCCTGAGAGGCTTGCCAGTGCCTGGCAAATACAAAGTGGATGCTCACAGTCACCCATTGGATGGAGCACAGGGTCCCCAATGAAGAAGCTAGAGAAAGTACCCAAGGAGCTGAAGGGGTTTGCAGCCCCATAGGAGGAACAACAATATTAACTAACCAATACCCCCAGAGCTCCTTGGAACTAAACTGCCAATCAAAGAAAACACATGATGGAACTTGTGGTTCTAACTGTATATGTAGCAGAGGATGGCCTGGTCGGTCATCAATGGGAGGAGAGGCCCTACATTCTGTGAAGGTTCTATGCCCCAGTATAGGGGAATGCCAGGACTGGGAATGGGAATGGGTGGGCTGGTGAGCAGGGGGAGGCAGGAAGGGATAGAGGATTTTTAGAGGGGAAACTAGGAAAGGGGATAACATTTGAAACATAAATAAAGAAAATAACTAATAAGAAAAGGAAAAAATTAGATTGAAAATATTTAAATCAGTCTTTATAAATGGAGGAGGGGACATTTAGGAATGTTTAAATATACCAGAACACTTATATTCAGTGCAATTCTCTGTGGTTATTATGGTTTTTTTAACTGATAAGTACCCTAGGTAACTGTTGAAAAGAGCAGTGGGTGAAGACTGTAAAGCTCAGTGAGATGTTAAAATGTACAATGCAGAAAACGTAGGCTGCCAAACATGCATATAATGTACTATGACACCAACATTGTGTGTTTACATATATATTTACTTGTGTACATGCATATAAATTTTGTTTAGATTCATGGGCCAGATTTTGGGTGGATATTCACTGAATTTTCCTGCAGTTACTTCTCTATGGTGGGCAATGCTTTTGCTCTACACACTTAGGGAATATTTGAAATTTCTACAACTAGCATGAATTATTCATTTCATGAGAATAGAAAAGAAAGAAATATTCATTTTGGTTTTGAAAACGTATTGTAGGTGTTTTAAAAGACTAGAGAAAATTCTTATTAAATGCAAGAACAGAATGTGATATTGCATATAAAATCAAGACTGTAGAAAATATGCAAAAGTGAATACTGGGACTCTGAATGACTAATTTTGCTCATTCATGTTTGTTTATATTTTTAAAAATTAATAACTAGTTATTGACACAAAATTAATAAGAAATGAACAACCATAATACTCCTTGTAAGTGTGCAACACTATATAAAAGTACTAGAAACTGATATCCATCCTTGAAAAATAACCACCAAAACATCTAGTATGTTCTATGACACAGCCATGTGATCTGCTATGCAGTAGAACATATTCACATGATAGTTTATTCTATACCACAGCCTTATGATTTGGTGTGCTTTATGACACGGCCTCACAGTTTGCCATCCATGTTGTTTGTGACAGGCACTTTCTGCCAAGCATTCATTTCCTTTTACAAAGGATCTTGAAAGCATTGGCATAATCTAAAGCTTCCAAATGCCCCAATTCTGGATCTATTGTATGTTTGTCCTAACCGTAATTGAGCAAATCAGTAGCAAAGGAGACTGAGTCTTGAGCTAAAGGATAGCCAGTTACAGAATGTGCCGTGGTTGTAGTGGTAAATATAAACAACAGATACCGATGCATCGTGTTCAAAGATCAAAGGAATGATGGAGCTGTGACTGCCAGGAAGAGAATGGGTGACAGAGAGAGCAGAGTAATGGAGGAGCAGAGCAGTGAGTGCTCTGTGGAGAGAGGCCGAACTGGTGCTGTGTGTGCGAGAGGGCTGAGGTAGGCAGTGGATCATGTCCTTGCCCAAAGGAGTTGAAGGGATGGTGTGCACCAGCTGGAAGCTTAAGCAGATGTGGACTCATCCCCCTATCCCCAACAAGCTGCCTGCATGCGAGATCACCCTAGATCTTAGCAATGATGGATGCCCAAAATGAGGAATGGTCCACATTCTAGATTAGACCTCCTCAAAGGACCACCATGTCCTGCAATGCAGCTGAGGGCCATGTGTAGTTCAGTGGCCCTGATGTGGCTGATGTCCAGGTTAATGTCTGAGAACTTTGTTGTCACCTGACAGCATGAGGATATTCATGGCCTATGCTGTGGACTGAGACCATATTCATGTCTGTGGGTAGTGCAGCATTATGGGTACCATAATGATGTGAGTAGCCTGATCTGCCTCCTGAGACCTTAGTGAGGACTGGGTCTGTGGTCTTACTGCAGACATGTCTGTGTTGATGTCCATGGCCCATGCTACCATCAAAGGACACACAGATGATGTTCATGGTTTGTGCTGTGAGACCCCGACTTAGAGCATTTCTCCCTAGAAGGTAAATCCCTGGATGTTCCCCAAGCTTGTTTTCCCTGATCTCTAAAAATACAGCCAGAAAGAAGCTCTTTGTTCTCTATAGCCAGCAAAAAACCTTTTTGTTTCTGAGCCTTACAGCCAGATGTGATAATTGAAATTTTACCAAGGATATCCAGAAGAGAAGAACACTCCTCCCAACTCTTCCTAACTCCTCCCAACTCCTCCCAACTCCTCCCAATTCCTCAGCTAGCTGTTAAAAGCCCCCTACTGTCACTGCTGAACTCCCCTGCCCTGCACGGCAGAAGGAGTTGGTCCTCAGCTAGCTGATAATAAAACCTCTTGCAGTTTGCATAAGGTGTGGTTTTCTCTCGAGTCATTGGAGTGCTGGCCAGCTCATCCAGAGACTTGAGCAGAGGCCCAGCTTTGAGGGGTCTTACATGTGGGGGCTCTTCCGGGATTTGTGGCCTACCCCAGTTCTCAGAGACCCACTTGGAGGTAGGATTCTGTCTTTGTTTATGTCTTTGTCTATGTCTTTATCTATGTCTTTGCCTATGTCTTTGTCTGCTGGCTGTGTTTGAATTCGGTATTCTCTGTTTGCGGTCGTGAGAGCAACGAACTGCCTGTCCAGGATGGAGGGGAGGGTTACTGACAGATGTGTCAGGAGTAACCAGCTGCCACCCTGAGAGATGTCCCAGGAGGTCTGATGGAGCTCCAGGGACACCTGGAGATCTCCCATCGGGGTGTCAAGTGAGAGTGTGCTCACTCAGCAGTCTGTTTGGGTCCTGGTCTTGGTTATCTTAATGTATTGTGTGTGTATCTTGTTTGTTTCCCTGTATGTGACTCTGATGATTAGCACTCCCCTTGGACTGACTCTTGAGCATTGGGCTGAAATTAAGACTAGGGCTCACAACCTGTCTGTAGATGTCAGAAAGAGATTTTGTAGAACTTTCTGCTCTACAAAATGGCCAGCTTTTGATGTTGGTTGGCCACCAGAGGGCACTCTTGATCTGATTGTGATTTCTGCTGTTAAGCATGTTGTTATGCAGAGGAGACCAGGGTCTCAACCAGATCAAGTGCCCTACATTCTCATCTGAGAAAATTTAGTGCAGGACTCCCCATCCTGGTTGAAACCTTGGGTTCAGAGGAACAAGCCAGGCTCCCGAATCCTAGATCTCTGCCACTCAGAGAAAAAAACTAAGATAAAAATGGCGGGGGCTGAACCGCAACCCTCGGCTCCTCCCAAGATCTATTCAGAGATAAAAGAACCTCCAGAATGGCGTAACACCCCACCCCCATATCCCCAACAGGTCCCCTCCCAGATCTCTCAACAGAGTGCCACTAGAGACGCGGGGGGAGGGACCAGCTGCAAGAACCCAAAGCCAACAAGCCTGGAGACTGGCGGGACCAGACTCAACCACCGTGCTGCCTTTATGTACTTATGGCCCTCCTCCAGCGGACCCCGGACAACTGCAGCCCCTTCAGTACTGGCCTTTTTCCTCCTTTGATCTCTATAATTGGAAGGCAAATCATGCCCCCTTCTCTGAAAACCCCTCTAGCCTTACTACTCTAATGGAATCTCTCATGTTCTCTCATCAGCCCACTTGGGATGACTGTCAACAGCTTTTACAGGTTCTTTTCACCACAGAGGAGAAGGAAAAGATTCTGCTGGAGGCAAGAAAGAACATGCTTGGGGCCAATGGACGGCCAGCACAACTTCCGAATGAAATAGATTCAGGCTTCCCTCTGACACATCCTGACTGGGACCCTAACAGGCCTGAAGGTAGGGAGTGGTTGACAGTTTTCCGCCAGGCTCTGGTAGCAGGACTGAGAGGGGCTGGCAGGCACCCCAACAATTTGGCCAAGGTAAGAGAGATCCTAGAAGGGAAAAAGGAACCCCCAGCAGTGTTTTTAGGGCACCTCTTAAAAGCATACAGGCGTGACACTCCTTTGACCCTACATCAGAGGGCCAGAAGGTGGCGGTGGCCATGGCTTTCATTGGGCAGTCTGCTTCTGACATTAGGAGAAGGTTACAGTGTCTAGAGAGTCTGCAACCATTATCTTTGCAAGATCTGGTTAAGGAGGTAGAGAAAGTGTGCCATAAGAGACAGACTGAAGAAGAAAAGAGAGAGAAAGGAGAGAGGCTGAGAAAAGAGAAAGTAGACGAGATAGAAGGCTAGAAAGAAATTTAACTAGGGTTTTGGCTACAATTGCAGGTGATAAAGAAGTTTATAGGAAAGGGGGAGAAAGTAGGCAGACAGGGTACCTGGGCAACACAGGGCCGAGAAGACCTCAGAGCTCCAGAGGACCTTCACGACCACCTCTAGATAAGGACCAATGTGCATACTGTAAAGAAAAGGGACACTGGGCAAGAGACTGCCCCAAGAAAGAGACAGATACCAGACTGCCCAAGGTCCTTACCCTAGAGGATGATGACTAGGGGAGACAGGGATCAGACCCCCTCCCCGAGCCTAGGGTAACCCTAACTGTGTAGGAGACCCCCACAGATTTCCTTGTTGATACCAGAGCAGAGTTTTCAGTCCTTAAAGAGACACTCAGGAAATTGAGGAACAAGAAAATCATAGTAATCAGGGCTACTGGTCAGAAACTATACTCTTGGACCACTGATAGAAAAGTTGATTTAAGAAGAAGTCAAGTAACTCATTCCTTCCTCGTCATTCCTGAATGCCCCACTCCATTGTTGGGGAGAGAGTTACTATCAAAATTAAAAGCCCAAATAAGCTTCTCTTCGGAAGGAACTTCAGTCTTGGCAAGCCCCTATCTCTATAATTTTTAATGGGGATTTTAATTTTTAATCTTTTAAACAGATCCATAATCACCTTTGGTGATTACAATAAAGTGCCAGTGATCAGCTTGAGTCTAATTTGATCACTTTTGTTTCTCACAACCCATTTTCTCACACTGGTCTCCAGTGTTGATTCCATCTCCTCAAACTTAAGAAGCAGAATTTTCCTCCCAACTAATGATCAGCAAGTTTGTCAGGTATTTGAATACACAATGCACATTTTGACACACTTGGCAATTGCCTTATTTTAATTATTTGAGTACAAATTATTTTTTACAGATTACCTTTTATAACTTCTCCAGTAACCAGAATGGCAGGTTGATAGCAGGCCTTCAAACCATGTGTGGGGATCCTATTGAGCATTTATGGCAGAAAACAGAGATACCCTGGAGTCGGTGAGAAAGAAATGTCATCACAGTCCAGAGCTCACAGCAGTTTCAGGTACATTTTCTCTCTAACTATGTCATTAGAGGAATACCCATGAGAACCCAGATTTCAGAACAGGCCAATTTAAACGTCACATGGCCAATTCATCTGCGAGGGACAAGGATTTCCCATGTTTTCAAGTTTTAGTAAAATTAGGATGGCTGGTCACCTAAAAGGCATTTTCATTGCAAATTTTGACTTTATATTATGAATTAAAAGGATATATTTTAAGATACAGCAATATATAGTTTAATGATAATCTTATAAAATCCACTGAAATTATCTCCTCAATTTCCTAAGCCTTTTATTTTCATGTTTTACTTTTTCTACTCCTTGGTGTTTTGTTTTTTTTTTTGGTATTTTCCTCATTTACATTTCCAATGCTATCCCAAAAGTCCCCCATACCCTCCCCCCCACTCCCCTACCCACCCACTCCCGCTTTTTGGCCCTGTCATTCCCCTGTACTGGGACATATAAAGTTTGCAAGTCCAATGGGCCTCTCTTTCCAGTGAAGGCTGACTAGGCCATCTTTTGATACATATGCAGCTAGAGACATGAGCTCCGGGGTACTGGTTAGTTCATATTGTTGTTCCACCTATAGGGTTGCAGGTCCCTTTAGCTCCTTGGGTAATTTCTCTAGCTCCTCCATTGGGGGCCCTGTGATCCATCCAATAGCTGACTGTGAGCATCCACTTCTGTGTTTGCTGGGCCCCGACATAGTCTCACAAGAGACTTTCAGCACAATCTTGCTAGTGTATGCAATGGTGTCATCGTTTGGAGGCTAATTATGGGATGGATCTCTGGATATGGCAGTCTCTAGATGGTCCATCCTTTTGTCTCAGCTCCAAACTTTGTCTCTGTAACTCCTTCCATGGGTGTATCTCTATAATTTTAGCTTTAAAATTAAAAGAAGAATATAGATAACATGATCCTCAAGCCCGATTGAAAAAAGTACTAGAAGGGACCTGGTTAGAGAGATATCCTCAACCCTGGGCAGAGACTAAGTGTATAAGAGAGGCAAAGAGGGTACCCCACATCGTTGTGATGCTGAAAACTGGTGCAACTCCTATTGGGGTACAACAATACCCCATGAGCAAAGAGGCCCGAGAGGGCATCAGACCTCACATTCAAAGACTCCTAGAACTAGGTGTTTGGTCCCTTGTCAGTCTCCCTGGAATACTCTGTTGCTACTAGTTAAAAAGCCAGTTTTTGCCACCCTGGCAACCCTACTCTACCCCCTTACTAAAGAGACTGAGACGTTCTCATGGACCCCCATACACCAGGAGGCCTTTAAAGAGATTAAAAAGGCCTTACTTACTGCACCAGCCCTAGCCCTGCCACACATGACTAAGCCTTTCAATCTCTATGTAGATGTAAGAGCAGAAATAGCAAGAGGGGTCCTGACCCAAGCACTGGGGCCATAGAAATGACCTGTGGCCTACTTGTCAAAAAATTAGACCCAGTAGCCAGTGGATGGCCATCTAGCTTAAAAGCTATCGCTGCTGTGGCACTACTTCTCAAAGATGCTGACAAAGTGACTCTAGATCAAGGAACTATAGTAGTAGTCCCCCATGCCTTAGAAAGCATCCTTAGACAACCCCCTGATCGCTGGATGACTAATGCTCGCATGACCCTTTATCAGAGCCTCTTACTGACTGAGAGAGTGCAGTTTGCACCCCCTGCTATCCTGAATCCTGCCACCTTGCTGCCAGAAGCCAACAACTCCCTACCAGTGCACCAGTGTATGGACATTCTGGCAGAAGAAACCGGAACTAAGAAAGACCTCACTGACCAGCCATGGCCAGGCTGCCCCAACTGGTGCACGGATGGTAGCAGCTTTTTGGTTGAAGGTAAGTGAAAAGCGGGGGCATCAGTGGTCAACGGAAAACAAACCATCTGGGCCAGCAGCTTGCCTGAAGGGACGACAGCCCAGAGAGCAGAGCTAACCACACTCACCCAACCCTTGCAGCTGGCCAAAGAAAAGAACATCAATATCTACACAGACAAAAGGTATGCTTTCGCCACTGCTCACATACATGGGGTGATCTATAGACAGAGGGGGCTACTCACATCTGCTGGGAAAGATATTAAAAATAAAGGAGAAATATTGAGCCTATTAGAAGTCATACACTTGCCAAAAAACAAACAAACAAACAAAACAAACAAAAAAACTGGCCATCATACATTGCCCCAGTCACCAGAAATGCCATAGCGAAGGGAAATCAGATGGCTGACATGGCTGTCAAACAGGCGGCCCTAAGAGAAAAATAAAGAACTTAAGGACCATTATGAACTCAAAGATGCAGGCTTTGACTACACTCCAGAAGATCAGGAACTAACAGGCAAAATACCTAAGATATGTGGGTATACTCCCCAGGGAGTGGCTAAGACCCAAGATGGTTGCTCAGTCCTACCCACCAAAGAAGGGCAACAATATGTAGCCAATCTACACCAGCTTATGCACTTAGAAACTAAGAAGCTCAAAGAAATTGTTAAGAACTCAAACTACTAGCCAGGTGGTGGTGGCGCACACCTTTAATCCCAGTATTTGGGAGGCAGAGGCAGGCGGATTTCTGAGTTCAAGGCCAGCCTGGTCTACAGAGTGAGTTCCAGGACAGCCAGGGCTATACAGAGAAACCCTGTCTCGAAAAACCAAAAAAAAAAAAAAAAAAAAAAAAAAAAAAGAATTCAAACTACTATGTTATAAAAGTGTCCAACATTGCCCAGGAGATTGTTAATAAATGCCAACCCTGTGCCCTCACCAATGCTGGGTACCACAAGAATGCCCCCGGAAGGTGGCTAAGAGGTGATTGGCCAGGGGCATACTGAAAAGTAGATTTTACTAAAGTTAAACCAGCCAAGTATGGTAATAAATATCTATTAGTTTTTATAGACACGTTTTCAGGGTGGGTCAAAGCCTTCCCCACTAAGAAGGAGACAGCCAATGTTGTGGCAAAGAAGATATTAGAAGAAATTTTCCCAAGATTTGGCATCCCTAAGGCAATTTCATCAGACAATGGCCCCTCCTTCGTTGCCCAGGTAAGCCAAGGGTTAGCCAGACAATTGGGGATCGATTAGAAGTTACACTGTGCTTATAGACCCCAGAGTTCAGGACAGGTAGAGTGGCTGAATAAAACATTAAAAGAAACCTTAACTAAATTGGCTTTAGAGACCAGCGGAAAAGATTGGGCAGCTCTCTTTCCCTTCTCCTTGTTCTGAATACGGAACACCCCGGGGAAATTTAAACTTATACCCTTTGAACTCCTCCATGGGGGACCCCCCCCCCTTAACAGAAGCAGGGGGAATGTTTGACCCTGATGTTCCTTTTCCCCAACTCCTGCTAGCTCGCTTAAAGGCCCTAGAACTGGTCAGAAAAAATGCCTGGGAATTGCTGGAAAAAAAAAAAAAAAAAAAAACAGGTATGAACTAGGAACCACCGCGGTGCCACATAAATTTCAAACAGGAGATCTTGTCCTGGTCCAGCGCCACCATTCTGGCAACCTTGAACCCAGATGAAAAGGACCCTACCTGGGGCTTCTGACAAGCCCCCTCTGCCACTCCTCTGACATGCACCAGGCTCCCCCTCCTGGCCCCAGCCCTGCCATGGCCCACTGGCCCAGCCCTGCTCACACTCACTGGGCACTGCACAGGAACCCCCTCCCTCCCTCCTACCACTGACGAGAGACTCTTTAGTCTCATTCGAGGGGCTTCTGAGGCTCTCAATGTTACAAATCCTAAAGTTGCGACCTCATGTTGGCTTTGTTTGATAGCTGGGCCAGAGGTTTAATTTTCCTAGTTCTAAGATTAGAACTATGTACTAGAAGGAGTGGGGAATGTCAGACCCCGACTTAGAGCATTTCTCCCTGGAAGGTAAAGTCCCTGGACGTTCCCCAAGCTTGTTTTCCCTGATCTCTAAAAATACAGCCAGAAAGAAGCCCTTTGTTCTCTATAGCCAGCAAAAAGCCTTTTTGTTTCTGAGCCTTACAGCCAGAGATGTGATAATTGTAATTTTACCAAGGATATCCGGAAGAGAAGAAAACTCCTCCCAACTCTTCCTAACTCCTCCTAGCTCCTCCCAGCTCCTCCCAATTCCTCAGCTAGCTGTTAAAAGCCCCCTACTGTCACTGCTGAACTCCCCTGCCCTGCACGGCAGAAGGAGTTGGTCCTCAGCTAGCTGACAATAAAACCTCTTGCAGTTTGCATTAGGTGTGGTTTTCTCTTGAGTCATTGGGATGCTGGCCAGCTCATCCTGGGACTTGAGCAGAGGCCCAGCTTCTGGGGTCTTACAGTGCCACCACCTGAAGCCATGTTTATGTCCATGGGCAATGCTACTGACAGGGGCTACAACAATGTGGGTGGCTTCCACTGACATCTGGATTCTTGCTTATGCCCAGGCCTGTGAAGCCCCTGAGGACTATATCTGTGCCTGTAGTCTTACTGCAGGTGGGTCTGTATTGATGTCCATGTCCGTGCTCCCACTGAAGGCCGTGTAGATACCTGTGGTCTGTGGTAGGCCATGCTGATGAACCATGCTGATGTTTGGGGGCTGTGCTGCCACCAGAGCCCATGCTGATCTGAGTGGCTTTTGCTGCCATCCAAGGCCATGGTGATGTCCGGGTTCATGCTGTTGCTGAAGACCATGTCTGGGTCCATAATCTTGCTGTGGCTTGGTCAGTGTTGACATCTGTAGCCCACACTGCCACCGAATGCAGGGCAGGTGTACATGTTTTATGCCAGAAGCCATGCTGATATCTATGATCCCAGCTGTATTTGAGGACCCTATATAGGTCCATGGCCCTACTGCAACCAGGAGTCCTGTTTGTGGTCTGTGCTGAATGCCTTTAATCCCAGAACTTGGGAAGCCCATGATCCATGCTCCCGAGGACCATAAAGTGCAAACAAGCCACTTCTGCAGTTATATCAAGACTTAAAATATACATTTGAGTGTGAGAGACATGGAAGACTTCAGTGACAACCTCTACCTCCACCTAAAACTCATTCCTTCCAAAAAACAGTAACAGCCTAGACAGGAAGTCTTCAGAGAGTATTCTTAAAACCTGAGAGGATGCTGGGGTGTCACCCTCCATAGTAGATGACTTACGATAGGGATTCGAGAAGGAAAGGGTCTAGCTCCATTTACTGGGTAAGCCTTTGACCATGTCCCAGTGAATATATAGATAACACAAATTGGACTTTTTGGGGAGGGTTGTTTGTTTGTTTCCTTGGGAGGGAGCAGGTATCAGGAGTGAGGGGAGGTGTGAAGCAAATGTGATAGGGGCATATGATGCGAAATCCTCAAAGGATCCATAAAAGCACTATGGTGGAGAAAAGTTTAATACACTGGGGCTGAAGATTCTAAGGACCATAAGTATATGAAGCACTTAAATAGGACCATAAGTATATGAAGCACTTAAATTGAGCAAGATTTGATTTGATTTAATAAAGATAGAATATTCCATGAAGAGACTGTGCACATTTATAGGATTAAAAATTAACACATCGGGGGCAGTGGTGGTGCATGCCTTTAATCCCAGAATTTGGGAGGCAGATTTTTGAGTTCAAGGCCAGCCTGGTCTACAGAGTGAGTTTCAGGACAGCCAGGGCTACACAGAGAAACGCTGTTTCGAAAAAAAAAAAAAACAAAAAACAAAAAAAACAATTAACACGTTACCCTCTGCAAGAAACATATTTTGTGCTTTGTAGTGGACATCATACATACCATGCATAACCTTCATGCTGCATGGAGCTGGAATGTAGAGTCCTATGGAAGAACACGCAGACATACCAGGGTCTGGATTCTCAGCCTCACATCCTCTTGCTTAAGATTAATGTGCAACCTTTCAGTGACCTTACGGAGGCCCCGCAAGACAGTGATACTTTGTATGCAAAGGATTACCTGTTGTGAAGGCTCCTGATTGTATTTCCTTTTCAGCTGATCCATCGAGATAAGGCAGAAGCGAGGCCACAGGCTTTACAGAGTGGACTTATTGAACTGAGCTGTGCTTATTTCAAGAACCGATATTAGACGACAGAGAACGGGTTCTAAATCGAGATGAGCAATATGGGTTTTGTTTTTTTTTTTTTTTTCCCCGGTTACTGGGGAACTTCTCCCTTCCCAGACTGCAAATGTCACGTTTAGTTTCTTCCATTTAAAAGACTTTATAGAAAAATAATTTCTTCTAAGAAACCATGAGACACTTTAAATGCTACTCCACTTTTTCTCCAAGAAAAATGTTCCAATTCCAGAAATTTCTTTAGGCTTGGTAGTTTAGAAGAGTAAAATCCGGAAGATGAAGATGTGAGGATCCTGTTTCAAGTGAAACAGTCTTCTCATCTTTCAGCTTTCAGTCTACACTGCCCTGGCCACGGGACCCCAGACTCACCTTTTCAACACCGTTGCTAAAAAGGAGATTAATTCCTTACCACCTATATGACCGCCGCCTACGGCCTCATGACTTATTAACTTTTCACTTAAGAGATTTCTTCCAAGACTCTGACTCAAGTCACCACAAAGAGGAAAGCGGAGTTGGAGAAAGGGAAGGTGACCTGGAGGACCACCTAAATCTTAGATCTCTGGATTCACCCAAAATTGCCAATCCGTCTCACCTTCTGCCTGTCTCCAGACAGTACAGGGAAGGTCCAGCCTCTCCGACCCTTAACAAAGGCCCCTTCTCCTCAACCAAGGATTCTTTTTTTTCCCCTCTACTGTCAGGCAACTTTTATTTATTTATTTGGTTGGTTGGTTGGTTGGTTGGTTGGTTGGTTGGTTGGTTGGTTGGTTTTTCGAGACAGGGTTTCTCTGTGTAGCCCTGGCTGTCCTGGAACTCACTCTGTAGACCAGGCTGGCCTCGAACGCAGAAATCCGCCTGCCTCTGCCTCCCCAGTGCTGGGACTAAAGGTGTGTGCCACCACGCCCAGCTTATTTATTTATTTTTATTAGTCATTTTATCTATTTACAGTTCAAATGTTGTCCACCTTCCTGGTCTCCCCTCCACCAACCCCCCACTCCTTCCTTCTCCCCTTTGCCCCTAAAAGGGTGCTCCCCCACCTACCCACCCACTCCTGCCTCACCCCTCTAGCATGCCCATTCTCTGTGCATCAAGCCTCCACAGGTCCAAGCACCTTCCCTCCCACTGATGCCAGATGAGGCAGTCCTCTGCTACATATGTAGCTGTATACTCTTTGGTTGGTTGTTTAGCCCCTGGAAGCTCTGAGGGGTCTGGTTAGTTGATTCTGTTGTTGGTCTTCCTATGGAGTTGCTATCCCCCTAAGTTCCTTTAATCCTTCCCCTAACTCTCCCATTGGGGTCCCCAAGGCTCAATCCAAAGGTTGGCTGTGAATATCTACACCTGTCTTAATCTGGTGCTGGCAGAGCCTCTCAGAGGATAGCCATACCAGGCTCCTGTCTGCAAGCACATCTTGGCATCAGCAATAGTGTCTAGAGGTGGTCTCTTCGGGTTCTATCTCTCCACTGTTGGGCATTTCAGTTAATGTCATCCCCATTGGGTCCTGGGAGTCTCTCACATCCCTGATGCCTGGGAACTTTCTAGTGGTCCCCCAAGTTCCCCACCACCCATTGCTATTTATTCCTATTCATTCTGGCATCTGGATTTCTCTCCTGTCTCTTCCCATACCTGGTCCTGCCTCCTTTTTTTTCTTCCCCCTCCTCTCTCCCATTCTCTCCTTCCTGTGATTATTTTGTTTCCCATTCTAAGTGGGATTGAAGCATCCACCCATTAGCCTCACTTCTTGTTAAGCTTCAAATGGTTTGTGAGTTATCTTGTGAGTATTCTGAGCTTTTGACCTAATATCCACTTATCACTGAGTTCATACCATGTATGTCCTTTTGGGTCTAAGTTACCTCACTTAGGATGATATTATCAGTTTCTAGAAACCAACTAGTGATTCCAAAAACTCTGCTATTGCCCTGGATGTGAAGCTCACAATTCACTTTGTAAAGGTGCAGGTCTATTTTCTCCATATCTGCTCTTGTCGGGCCTCTCTGGGTTAACAACCCCTCAGCAGATGAGCCCCATGTATCCATGCATGCTAGACTATATGCTTTGGCTTTAGTTGGAATAACAGGATGTAGAAAGATATATTTCTGCTTTAGTTAGGTTTTTACTGCTGAGAATAGTCACTAAGTTCAAGGCAACTCTTATAAAGATAGCATATAATTGACTCTGGCTTACAAGTTCAGAGGTTCAACCCATTATCATCAAGGCAGAAGCATGGCAGCATCCAGGCAGGCATGGTGCAGGAGGAGCTGAGAGTTCTACATATTTATCTGAAGGCTGCTAGGAGAAGACTGGCTTCCACACAGCTTAGGATAAGTCTTAAAGCCCATGCCCACAATGACACAATTCCTCCAACAAGGCCACACCTACTCCAACAAGGTCATACCTCCTAATAGTACCACTCCCTGAGCCAAGCATATTCAAACCACCACAATTACTACCCTAAAATACGATGGTGTGGAAGAAGAAGAACATAAAGTTGAAATAAAGGAAAAGATTTACCCTTTTTGAAGTGCACAGGTTCTGAGAAGAAGCTGGACATGGGAGGAAACTACAAGGTAAAGTGGGGTGAGGTCACAGAGAACATTTGACTCTGCGCAAAAAATGATGAAAAGCTACAATCTTACTTCTTAAGCAGGAGTATTTTGGTGATTTATGTCAACAGTTTATTTTTTGAATCTTTTTTAAAAAGTTATTTTGGTCACTTTAAATATACCACAGGCACATTTTTAAACTCTTAGATTTTGTTAACACCTGCAGCTTTGTCATTGTACAAAATAAGTCACATGAAATGCTAAGTGGAAAGCTTAAATTAAGTGTTTCAAGAATAACCTCGACTGGAAGGCGGTCCTTGTGGTGAGCTCTGGCCCTCTATTGCCACACTGTCACACTGATCAGTCTCCAGCTTGACTCTACCACACATGCTTAAGGAATTGTGAAAGACAGACACACAGTTTGTTGATCATTCATCAGAATCATTACTATGTGTGATTTAGGAGGAAGCTAACATGCTTCGTGCCTTCCATATTTATAGCCCTAAAATAGATTTAATTCTAAGAATGATGCCTGAAATCAAGATTGTTACTGATTGTGTTATTAGTATAGGAAATGGAAAAAGGGGCGTGGCCCAGACTAGACAACGGTTGCCTAACTCAGCTGCAGCCCTCTGCTTTCATGTTAATTGTGAACCCACCGTCATAGATCTCTTATTTTATCTTCCCTTTTGCAAGAAGCCCTGATAATCTTAAATATATTGTAGGTAGTGAGTGCCTGCCTACTTGGCTCTTTATTTACTGGCTATCAATTAAGTGTCAAGCACCTACCAATGCTACTTACCTTAATCTTCACAACAACCCCACCAGCAAGTAAAGTAAAATACATGAGTGACATAGCTCAGAAAGAGCTCAAGCAAGGGCCTAACTCAGTTCTGTCTAATTGCAATACTTGAGTTCATTCTCCATCACACATTTTGTGGGTATCAAGAATACAGTGGATATCACTATGAGAATATAAACAGACCACCAGGGTGATAATGGTGGCATGCCTGGCTCTGCCTCATGTATTCAGTGGCACAAACAGTGGCAAAGAAATCCTCCTGCAGAGAGGCAGGGTTGAAGGCCTAATTTTCAAGGATCAACACTTTACTTGATAGAGGTGTGAGTATTCTCACAGACAAATGGGAAGAAAAGGGTGGGATGTGTTTAGAGGCCTTCCAGTGATCCGGTAATGTTAGATAACAGACTAAGTACGCAAAAGCAGTGACAAGTGAATCAGGTAGGTGATAAATCACAAACATTTTCCTCAAAGTAACACGAGAAGATCTTATTTCTAAATGGAACAGTCTCTAGTTGTTCTGAGTTTTGAAATCCCTAAGTTTGGTCAGATAGCCAAATATAAACAGGATTCAGAGCCAGACTCATTGGCTTAGCCAACAACCTTCACAGAGCATTGTTTTATGCTTTATATTGTGCTCCCCAGAATGAATAAAATGCATTTCTGTCGAGGATACGCTAAGACTGATACAGTGATCATCAATCCCAACAATGTAATTCTGAGAACTGAGCCTGGTCACTAACACTAAAGGAAAGCCACCTGCCTTAGAAGTAGTTGCTTTAGAAAACTAGATCTAAGCTGACCAGGCTTCCAAATGACCTTGAGGTAGCTTGCTCATGGGTGGACCCATCCAATGTCGAAAGAACTGACAGATGACTGGTATCCCAGTATGTTCCCTATAAAGATGCGTGGCAGTCTTCAGGTACAAAGGCAAAATAGTGGGATTTGAAATTGAAGTTTGTGGTTGTATCATGTGATGCAGACTCAATGTGGTGTTTTGCTGAGGCAACACCCATGAGGAGACACATGATGCTTCGAGAAAGTATAAACAGGGCTCAATGGACATCGACGGCGTGCTTACATCGATGGAGCAGCTGTGCAACTCTTCAGTGGTCTCATGTCTTTGCTGATGTTCACTTCGCTAAGAGAGGCACGGCAGAGAACTCCTGGCATTCCTGACAGTCCTAGTTGGCCCACTGACTCCTACAGATTCAGTGGAGGCCTGGCGGGTCCTACTGGATAGTGCTACCTCCGTTGCTGATTCTTGTTTGGTGACATTTTTGAACTGGACTGTTGGTATGCTGACACTAGTGAACTGGATTGCTCGTATCCTGACAAACTGAGATTGGAATCACCCCCAAACTATATTTAATAAATATTACTAAATAAAACTACTTCTAAAAAGATCTACATCCCCTTGTTCTATTTGTAATCTTTTCTAACCTACCTTTGGACGGTGGGCTAGAAGTGGAGTCAAAGTACTTGAGAACCCTTATTAAAGCAGATTTTGAAAAAAATCTAAGCCTACTGGGATTTTTTAAGGTAAATTAAATTATTTGAGCCTTATATAGAATGAGTGACAGTTTAAGGAGCTAGGAAATATCTGAGCCTCACAGGGGATGCATAGCATTCCTCAGACAGTATCAGGAGAGATGTGTCTCCCAGAAATGCTTACAAAGTTTTTATTTAGATTCTATGAGTATAGATTTTTACATCAGTTGCATAGAATTCCATGTGGTAAAAGTAAAAATGTTTTAAGTATAGTAGAAATTCATGAGGGATAGAGTTTAAAGGCAAATTCTAGATGCTCAGAAATCTCTTTGTAGCTTTTCTTTATGATCTCTGTCTCTGCCAGATAAGTAAGGTTTCCTATTTCAAAACCATCGGCGTAAACTGTGAAATGAATCTTCAAAGAAGACTAGAAAATCTATTTGCCAATCAACTATCTTTTAAAGATACATCTGTGTATATCTTTATGTTATATCTGTGTATATGCCCTAGATATAAACACTTGTGCTTATATTCTTACACACATATATATATATATACAAATAATTCATAAAAACAAAACTATGTACATGTAAAATGAATTAAATATTCTAGCTAGCTTGTATAAAGACACAAAATCCTGTTATTTCATTTACAAGCTGTAAGCCTAGATTGGGCAGATTTTGAGCTATTCTAACTTACATCTCAACCATATGTCCCTTGTTGCTTGCTGTTTGATTCTTGCCTGGGGTTATCTTCAGGGTCCAGTTCTCCTAGCTTCTACATTCCTTAATAGACAAAATAGAATGGAGAGAAAACTAAAAGCCAGGGCCAGTGAGGTGGCTCCGTGGATAAAGGTGCTTTGTATCATGCCTATTGACCCAAGTTCCATCCCCAGAATGCACATGGTGGAACAAGTTAGCCTCCGACGTCCACACTCCCAAATACATTGCTGCAAAAGAATTAAAGCCTCATGTATTCTTACAGTTATCTTTTTGCTCATTGGCATTCTGGGTTGTTTTCTACTTGGACAGTGATTCTGTCACTAAATTCATAAATCTGTGCTGCCTATGAGCACAGAAACATAGCCCCATGTTATAATCTCCCCTGCTCAACCTGAGTCAGTTGCTCTCTGTAGGCTTCCGCTTCTCCTTTTCATCAATAGCTGTTATCAGGAAAGGCTCTGAGCAGCTCATTCCCACCAAGGTTAAGTGCAGGGGAGACTTAATATCCACTTGCATTTCAACCATGGAGAGAACTGCCAGACCCAGCACTTTAAAGAAACGATCCAAGCTAAGGGGAGGACTGGGGAGGGGGAAGGGGTAGAAATGAAGTGGAAAAGTTATAATTTATGTCTCAATCTTATAATGTATTATAAGGGAAATATTGTCTTTAAACAAAGTGGTGTGTGTTTTCACTCTAATGCTACATTGCAGAGGTTGGGACATGTTTATTTTTGCTCAAGTATTTCAAACTTACAGAAATGAAAAAAAGTCAAACTTTCTTTTCAAGACAAGAACCACGTGATGTCTTGCTCACTGACTGGTTCCTCTCATGGGTTCTCTGCTCTCAGCTTATGCCCATTAGAAGCCTGGGGGTTTTAACCCTAGAATGGATTCCAGAGCAGCTTGGCAAAGATAATTTCATGTCATGTGATAGAATGGGATTGTTCTATGTTATCTACTGTATGCCTTTTTGTTGATTCTTTGTGAACTTTACATCATGCTCCCCAGCCCCACTCATCTCCCTGTCCCTTTGAATCTGATGTCTGCCCTTGCAACCTACTCCATCTCCCAAAAAGAAAAAAAAAAAGCATGGAAAACATTTCATCATGGAAGCTGCTGTGTGCCTCAGTGCATCACACAGTATACCCTTTTGTCCACACATCCTTACCTGCAAATGTACATTGCTAGGATCTCACATGGACTCTTCTCGGCTATCCTCTTGTTGCCATGTATCATGGAGAGCCTGCAACATTAGATCTGCAGGACTGGCTCTTTCACATGTTACAGCAGTTCATAGATGATGTAGATTTGGGGGATAAACCAACTCAAAAACCTGACTCTGAGGCTGGTTGGTAGCTGGATCTAGGCTTGGATGGTAGCTGAATTGGTCAAGATGCAAGATGTCCTGCATCCATACCACCAGGGTGAGCTCTCTGGCACTGCCTGGCTAGCTCACCCGATGCTGCAGTTAGTAGTAGGCAAGATCAGCTTTCCTGTTCTTATCCCTCAAAGCTGGGTCACCAGTACCTGCCCACATTAGCTCTTCTGTGCTTCCCAGTCTAGGTGTGGGGTCCACTCTCCCAAGTACTACAGCCAGCGAGGGGCTGAGCCAGTTCTTCTGCTCTCGTGCTATCAGAGCTCACTCACCCACTCCTTTGCAACTGGGGGTGAGCGCTACTATTCTGCTTAGGCATGGCACAGACACTGATCAATGGGACCAGTTCTCTAGAATGCTGCAGTCAGTGAGGGGTAGGACCAGCTCTGCACAGAACTTAGACATCTACATGGTCCCAGGCAGCTTCCCAGAACAGAGATGTCTGCATGTTCTTCACTGGTAACATGAATCACAGATATCACCACAGTCCTCTGCTGATTCGTGGCCATGGACCTTGAATGTGGGCCATGGACCTTAAGACACTCAGTGGTAGCATGGGCTGCAACTTCAGATGACAGGGCTGGCTGCTCACAACAGTCTATTCCTCTCCACCCACTGAGCCTCTACTTCCACCTTTCTTCATAATGCTCAAACTGTTCAGGTTCTCTTCCTCTCCCATCTGCCTATTGCATGCCTGCACATTGCAGTGGCTCCTGCTGCAGCCAGCCCACACAGCTGGTGGGTCTCTGATTGTTCTCCCCTCACTAACACCACCATGTGGCATGGAGGCAGGAGGGTCTCTGGGTATCCTCCTCCCACCTGTGCCCTGTGGAGTGGCTATAGAACCTATTGCAAGTCTTTTTGATGGCCATCTTTTTTGATAATTCATCTTTACTTCCTTCATTTCGCAAAAAGTGTTAATCTACAATGGGCTGGAAATCAAAACACAAAACAAAACTGTGCCTTTGCTACAATTAGATGGAGAAGTATTCTGCTAAAGTGGTAGTTTACAAGTGTTATGTGTGTGCAAGTCATATATAGATTTAAACAACAGCAACAACAAAAAAACAACCAAGATTCTGGGCTGAGATATAGCTTAGTATTAGAACTCTTACCTGATATACTCCAGTTTCTGGTTCAATTCTCATGACTGCAAAAAGATAGATAGGTAGGTAGATAGATAGATAGATAGATAGATAGATAGATAGATAGATAGATAGATAGATAGATAGATAGATAGATAGATAGATAGGTAGGTAGGTAGATAGGTAGGTAGGTAGATAGACAGGTAGATAGACAGACAGACAGACAGACAGACAGACAGACAGACAGACAGACAGACAGACAGACAGACAAATACAAAAAGCTCAAGTAGCTCCTAGGCTTCCTGTCATACACTCACTTTGTATGTTCTTGAATCAAACTAGAAATATTGAAGACCCCACATGAAGAGATTTCCTGCATGTTCAAATTTGAGAAGCACTCTCCTAGGGTTATTGTCAAGGAAGAACAGCATCATTTAATAAATTTACACCTGCTATTTGACAGAGTAGAGAGCCTAGAATTTGGAGACACCTCCAACTTTGTGTCATAAAATAATGGCATAGCATTGGCTACACCATGAGCTGCTAGCATGCCTGCTTCCTGAAACAAAGGCTGCCGTTAATGTTATGGTTGCCTGCCTGTTCTATGAGAGCATGCCTTATTCCCTATCCTCAGAGTCTCATTTTCTGAAATGGACTTGCTTCACCCCCATGTGAAGCCTTTTGACCAATAGAAAAGAATCAGATCATTGATGTCATTCCTTCTGATGGAGTGATGTCTATAAATAGCCCATCTCAATATGTCAGATACAGTCACCACGTAGCAACTGAATCTCTTCTGGGCTTGCTGGGCTTGATGGAGCACACACTTTCTTCCCAGCCTCGCTTTATTTCTCTCCCCTTCACATTGCCACGTAGTTGCATTTATTCAATAATACGTAGCATGCAAATCTTGACATTCAACTCTGACTGACAGAGAACCTGGGCTAACTGAAATTCTCACCTAAACAATCCTGCCCTAAGTCAGACACAGCATCCTGCTTTGCTCTAATACAAATGGCTCTGGGCAGCCAAGGCTTTCAGGAATTTTATGAGAAAAATTCCTATCAATCAAGCCTTTTAGTAACTTAGAAAACTATTTATACTTTTATGTGCTGAAGGCCACAACTAGGAATTTGATAAGTATTATGCTTTATTAGTAAAAGACTAGGTAACACAAGATTAAATAAATGTTTATGGATTGTCAGTGTGTGGCTAAGGTGCCATGGTTGGTGCTTCAAGTCCCTGTGTGGCAATGTCCTAAGGCAGCGTGGAACCTTTAAGAAGCAGGCTCCTGTGCATTATCAATAGGTAACAAGAGGTATTGCTCTTAAAGGCGCTTATGGTATGTATCCTAGGACCCTCAGTTAACACTTTTTCAATTTTATTTATAAAATTGTTTCTGTCCTCTCTCACGTGTTATATCCCAAGTGCAGTTTCCCTACCACAGTTTTCCCTCCCTCCCCTCCACCCAGCCTCCTACCTGCCCCCCATCTCCCCTCTCCCCAACATCTCCCTGTCCCCATGCCCCCTCAGAGAAGAGCAGGCATCCCAGAGACATCAATCAAACACAGCATAACAAGCTACAATACGACCAGGCTCACATCATCACATCATGTCTGGACAAGACAATCCAATATGGAAAAGCGGGTCCCACAAGTAGGCAAAAGAGTCTGGGACAGCTACCACTGTTAGGATTTCCACAAAAATCACCAAGCTACTCAGCAATATCATGTATATAGACAAACTAGGTCAGACACCTACAGGTTCCCTGAACTCTCAAGTTTCCATGAGTCCATTGAATCTGTGAGCCCTGTTCTCCTGGTGTGTCCCTGACCCCTCTGGTTCCTTCCTCCCCATCCTCAGCAAGACTCCCCAAGCTCTGCTTCATGGTTGACTGTGCATCTGCTCCTATCAGTTTCTGGATGAAGTCTCTCTTCTCTGGTCAATTTGATGACAATTCTTCTATGGTTTTGGTCCCAAAACACTCTGCAGGCAAGACAAACTGTAGGTTGAAAGTTTTGAAGGCCAGGTTGGTGTTCCAATCCCTTTGCTTGAGGCCTTGCCTGGTTACAGGAGATGGCTGGTTCACGTCCGTGTCCCCCACTTCTAGAAGTCTTAACTAGGGTTATTCTCATAGACTATGTGGCATTTCCATTGCACTAGTTCTCCACTGGCCTCTGAGATGTCCCCAATTCGAGTCATTTCTCCCAGTATATTTCCACACACACACACCAAATTGCTCCTGTTCCCAACCCCATTCATCACGAGTCCACCTGAAAAATCTATCCTGTTTCCCTTTCCAGGAAGATCCTTGTTTCTTCCTTTAAGACCCTTGGTACTTAGCCTTGCTAGGAGTGAGTACATACCATGTGTGTCTTTCTGGGTCTGGGTTACCTCACTCAGGATGATCTTTTCTAGTTTCATCTGTTTGACTGCAAATTTTCTGATATCATTGATTTTAACAGCTGAGTAGTACTCCACTATGTGAATGTACCACATACCCTTTAACCATTCTTTGGTTGAGGGACATCTAGGTTGTTCTGAGTTTCTGACTATTATGAGTAAAGCAGCAATGAGTATGGTTTAGCACATGTCCTTGTCATATAGGATGGATTATACTTTGAGAATATGCCCAGAAGACATATAGCTGGGTCTTGAGGTAGATCAGTTTGCAGTTTTGTGAGA
Organism: Mus musculus; assembly: GCF_000001635.26. Lineage (NCBI taxonomy): Eukaryota > Metazoa > Chordata > Mammalia > Rodentia > Muridae > Mus > Mus musculus. The sequence continues at coordinate 34,957,062 of NC_000078.6, forward strand.
AACTGTCATATTGATTTCCACAGTGGCTGTCTAAGTTTGCACTCCCACCAGCAACAAATTCTCCTCTCAAATGTAAGCTGTCATTCATGGTTTTGAACTTAGCTTTTCTGAGAGATGCAAGATGGCATCCCAAAGTACTTTTGATTTGTAATTTCCTGAGAGTTTAGGGTGTGGAACATTTCTTTAAGTGTTTCTCAGCCATTTGATACTCCTCTGTTGAGAATTCTCTGTTTAACTCTGTACCCCATTTTCTAATTGAAATATTGTTTGTTGATGCCTAATCTCTGGAGGTTTTTCTTTTACATTTTTTATTAGATATTTTCTTCATTTATATTTCATGCTATCCTCTTTCCTAGTTTCCTCTCTGAAAATCCCCTAACCCTCCCCCCTCCCCCTGCTCTCCAACCCACCCACTCCCACTTCCTGGCCCTGTCATCCCCCCATACTGGGGCATGTAAATCTTTGCAAGATCAAGGGCCTCTCTTCCCATTGAAGGCCAAGTAGGCCATCTTCTGCTACATATGCAGCTAGAGACACAAGCTCTGGGGGGATACTGGTTAGTTCATAATGTTGTTCTTCCTATAGGGTTGCAGACCCCTTCAGCTCCTTAGGTATTTTCTCTAGCTCCTTCATAGGGGACCCTGTGTTCCATCCAATAGATGACTGTGAGAATCCACTTCTGTATTTGCCAGGCACTGGAATAGCCTCACAGGAGACAGCTATATCAGGGTCCTGTGAGCAAAATATTGTTGGCATATGCAATAGTGTCTGGGTTTGGTGGTTATTTATGGGATGGATCCCGGGTGGGGCAGTCTCTGGATGATCCTTCCTTCAGTCTCAGCTCCAAACTTTGTCTCTGTAACTCCTTTCATGGGTATTTTGTTTCCCATTCTAAGAAGGAATGAAGTATCCATACTTTGGTCTTCCTTCTTCTTGAGTTTCATGTGTTTTGCAAATTGTATCTTAAGTATTCTAAGTTTCTGGGCTAATATCCACTTATCAATGAGAGTATATCATGTGTGTTCTTTTGTGATTGGGTTACCACACTCAGGATGATATCCTCCAGATCCATCCATTTGCCTAGGAATTTCATAAATTCATTGTTTTTAATATCTGAATAGTACTCCATTGTGTAAGTGTACCACAGATTCCACCTCACTGCAGTCAGAATGGCTAAGATCACAATCTCAGGTGACAACAGATGCTGGCAAGGATGTGGAGAAAGAGGAACACTCCTACATTGCTGGTGGAATTGCAAGCTGGTACAACCACTCTGGAAATCAGTTTGGCAGTTCTTCAGAAAATTGATCATAGTACTACTTGAGGACCCAGCAATACCACTCCTGGGCATATACCCAGAAGATGCTCCAACATGTAATAAGGACACATGCTCCACTATGTTCATAGCAGCCTTACTTATAATAGCCAGAAGCTGGAAAGAACCAAGATGTCCCTCAACAGAGGAATAGATACAGAAAATGTGGTACATTTACACAGTGGAGTACTACTCAGCTATTAAAAACAATGACTTTTGCAATTTTATGAGGTCCCATTTGTAGATTCTTGATCTTACAGCAAAAACCATTGCTGTTCTGTTCAGAAAAATTTCCCCTGTGCCCATATCTTTGAGGCTTTCCCCTACTTTCTCCTCTGTAAGTTTCAGTGTCTCTGATTTTATGTGGAGTTCCTTGATCCACTTAGACTTGAGCTTTGTACAAGGAGATAAGAATGGATCGATTCACATTCTTCTACATGTTAACTGCCAGGTGAGCCAGCACCATTTGTTGAAAATGCTGTCTTTTTTCCACTGGATGGTTTTAGCTCCTTTGTCAAAGATCAAGTGACCATATGTGTGTGGGTTCATTTATGGGTCTTCAATTCTACTTTCTTGATCTACCTATCTGTCACTGTACCAGTACCATGCAGTTTTATCACAATTGCTCTGTAGTACAGCTTAAGGTCAGCGATGATGATTCCACTGAAGGTTCTTTTACTGTAGAGAAGAGTTTTTACTATCCTAGGTTTTTTGTTATTCCAGATGAATTTGCAAATTGCCTTTTCTAACTGTGAAGAATTGAGGTGGATTTTGATGGGGATTGCATTGAATCTGTAGATTGCTTTCAGCAGGATGGACATTTTTACTATATTAATCCTGCCAATCCATGAGCATGGGAGATCATTCCATCTTCTGAGATCATCAATTTCTTTCTTTAGAGACTTGAAGTTCTTATCATACAGATCTCTCACTTCCTTAGTTAGAGTCAGACCAAGGTATTTTATATTATTTGTGACTATTGTGAAGGGTATTGTTTCCCTAATTTCTTTCTCAGCCTGCTTATCCTTTGTTTGAGCTAATTTTATATCCAGCTACTGCACTGAAGTTGCTTATCAGGCTTAGGAGTTCTCTGGTGGCATTTTTATATACTATCATATCATCTGTAAATAGTGATATTTTGATTTCTTCCTTTCCAATTATTCTTTTGATCTCCTTTTATTGTCTAATTGCTCTGGCTAGGACTTCGAGTACTATATTGAATAGGTAGGGAGAAAATGGGCAGCCTTATCTAGTCCCTGATTTTAGTGGGATTGCTTCAAGTTTCTCTCGATTTAGTTTGATGTTGGCTACTGGTTTCTCTCTTTTTGTTGGATTTTTCCATTTATTATCCTTTGAAGGGCTGAATTCATGGAAAGATACTATGTAAATTTGGTTTTGTCATGGAATACTTTTATTTTTCCATATATGGTAATTGAGAGTTTTGCCAGGTATAGTAGCCTGGGCTGGCATTTGTGTTCTCTTAGTGTCTGTATAACATCTGTCCAGGATCTTCTGGCTTTCATAGTCTCTGGTGAGGAGTCTGGTGTAATTCTAATAGGTCTGCCTTTATATGTTACTTAACCTTTTTCCCTTAATGCTTTTTAATATTCTATCTTTATTTAGTGCATTTGTTGTTTTGAATTTCTTTTCTGGTCCAGTCTACTTGGAGTTCTGTAGGCTTCTTGTATGTTCATGGGCATCTCTTTCTTTAGGTTTGGGAATTTTTCTTCTATAATTTTGTTGAAGATACTTGCTGGCCCTTTAAGTTGAAAATCTTCATTCTCATCTACTCCTATTATCCTTAGGCTTGATCTTCTCATTGTGTCCTGGATTTCCTGGATGTTTTGAGTTAAGATCTTTTGCATTTTGCATTTTCTTTGATTGTTGTGTCCATGTTTTCTATGGAATCTTCTGCACCTGAGATTCTCTCTTCCTTCTCTTGTATTCTGTTGGTGATGCTTGCATCTATGGCTCCTGATGTCTTTCCTAGGATTTCTATCTCCAGAGTTGTCTCCCTGGGTTTTCTTTATTGTTTCTACTTCCATTTTTAGATCTTGGATGGTTTTGTTCAATTCCTTCACCTGTTTGATTGTGTATTCCTGTAATTCTTTTTTGTTGTTTTGTTTTTTTTGTGTGTGTGTGTTCTTTTTTTTTTTTTTTTCGAGACAGGGTTTCTCTGTGTAGTCCTGGCTGTCCTGGAACTCACTTTGTAGACCAGGCTGGCCTTGAACTCAGAAATCCACCTGCCTCTGCCTCCCAAGTGCTGGGATTAAAGACCTGTGCCACCACCTCCCAGCTTCCTGTAATTCTTTAAGGGATTATTGTGTTTCCTCTTTAAGGACTTCTACCTGTGAAGTTGTTAATGCCCTTCTTAAAATCTTCTACCAGCATCATGAGATATGATTTCAAATCTTAATCTTGCTTTTCTGGTGTGTTGGGGTATCCAGGATTCATGGTGGTGGGAGTACTGGGTTCTGATGATGCTGAGTGGTCTTGGTTCCTGTTCATAAGATTCTTATGTTTGCCTTTTGTCATCTGGTAATCTTTGGTGTTAGATGTTCTAGCTGTCTCTGGCTGGAGCTTGTTCCTCCTGTGAGTCTGTTAGCCTCTGTCAGCACTCCTGGGAGACCAGCTCTCTCCTGAATCCCTGGGGTCAGAGCAGTCACTGGAGGCCAACTCTCCTCTGGTGGGGAAGGTGCAAGGAAGACTGAGAATCAGCTCAGCCTCCTGGCTGAGGATGAAGGCCCGAAGGGACCCTGTCCAGGAAGCTCTGTTGATTCTGAGGCCCACTTTCCTTCCTGCAAGGACCCACCTCAGAGAGACCCCAGATAGAAAAAATCATCTCTGGAGGTTTTATATATTTTGGATATTAGCCTTCTGTCAGATGTGGAGTTGGTGAAGATCTTTTCCCATTCTGTGGGCTGATGTTTTGTCCAACTAATGGTGTCCTTTGCCTTACAGAAGCTTTTCCGTTTCATGATGTCCATTTATTAATTGTTAATCTTGATGCCTCTGCTACTGGTGTTCTGTTCCAGAGGTTATCTCCTATGCCAACACATTCATGGCTATACCCTACTTTCTCTTCTATCAGGTTCAGTATATCTGGCTTTATTTTAAGGATTTATTTTTATCCAATTAGACTTGAGCTTTGTGCAGGGTGATAGGTCGGAGTCTATGGGCATTCTTCTCAATAGCAAACACTAGTTGTCCATTTGGTGCTGTAAGACAGCACCATTTGTTAAACATGCGTTCTTTTATCCATTGTATACATTTGGCTTGATTATCATAATTCAGGCATCTATAGGAGGATGGATTTACATCTGAGTCTTCAACTCAATTCCATTAATCAACATGTCTGTTTGTATGTCAATACCAGATGGGTTTTATTACTAAAGCTCTGTAGTACAGCTTAAAATCAGGGATGATGATACCTCTGGAAGGTTTTCAATTGTATAGGATTATTTTAGCTATCCTGAGTTTTTTCTTTCCCATATGACATTGCATATTGTTCTTTAAAATGTTGTGTTTTTTTTTCAATTGTATTGGAATTTTGATGGGAATTGCATTGAATCTGCAGATTGCTTTTGGTAAAATGGCCATTTTTACTATGTTATTCCTGTCAATCCACGAGCACAGGAGATCTTTCAATCTTCAATTTCCTTCTTTAACACTTGACTTTTATTATACAAGTCTTTCACTTGCTTGATTGGAGTTACTCCAAGATGTTTTATATTATTTATGGCTATTGAAAGTATGTTGCTTTCCTGATTTCCTTCTCGGCCTGTTTATCATTTGCATACAAGAGGACTACTTACTATTATTATTATTTTTTTAGTTAATCCTGTATCCAGCCACTTCACTGAAGGAGTTTATTAGCTATTGGAGTTCTCTGGTAGAATTTTTGAGGTCACTTACCATACCATCTGCAAATACCAATACTTTGACTTCTCTCTCTCTCTCTCTCTCTCTCTCTCTTTCTCTCTCTTTCTTTCTAGTTTGTATCCCCTTGATTTACTTTAGTTGTCTTATTTCTCTAGCTAGAACATCAAGCAATATGCTTAATAGATATAGAGTGCACACTCTTGTCTTGTTCCTGATATTAACGAAATTGTTTTGAGTTTCTTTCCATTAAATTTGATGGTAGCTATAGGCTTGCTGTAAGTTGCCTTTAATATGTTTAGGTATGGCCCTTGTGTCTCTGATCCCTCCAATACTTTTATTATGAAGGGGTGTTGGATTTTGCTAAAATCACTCAGTATCTAATGAGATTACCATGTGTTATTTTTTCTTTCAGTTTGTTTATTTGGTGGATTGCAATTACTGATTTTCATGTGTTGAACCATCTCTGGAATGAAATATAATTGATCATGGTGGATGATCTTCTTGATATGTTAGAGGATTCAGTTTGCGAGTATTTTATTGAGTATTTTTGCATCAGTATTCCTGAGGGAAATCAATCTGGCATTCTCTTTCTTTGTTGAATCTCCATATGGTTACAGTATCAGTGTGATTGTGGCTTCATAAAATGAATTTAGCAATGATCTTTCTGTTTCTATTTTGTGGAAAAATGTGAAGAGTATTGGTATTAGGTCTTCTTTGAACGTCTGGTAAAATTCTGCACTAAAATCCTCTAGCTGGCTTTACTTGGGAGACTTTTAATGACTGCTTTTATTTCCTTATAATTCTATATAAATCGCTTATCTGATCTTGACTTAACTTTGTTAAGTGGTATATATTGAGAAAATTGTCCATTTCTTTTAGATTTTTCAACTTTGTGGAGTACAGGTTTTTGAAGTATGACCTAATAATTCTTTATATTTTCTCAGTGTCTGTTGTTGTGTCCTCCTTTATGTTTCTGTTTTTGTTCATTTGCATATTTTTCCTCTGTCTTTTAGTAAGTTTGGCATCTGAGGTCTCTTAGAGTCTGCAAGATATCTGTTCAGGCACTTCAGGCTTTTAGAATCCATTGAGAAGTCAGATGTAATTCTAATAAATCTGCCTTTATACTTTATATGTTAGTTGTCTTTTTTCTTGCCCCTTTTAATATCCTATCTTTGTTTTGTAATTTAATGTTTCGATTATTATGTGGAATGGGGACTGATTTTGGTCTAATGTATTTGGTGTTCTGTAAGCTTCTTGTACTTTTGTAAGCATATCTTTCTTTAGTTTGGGCAAATTTTCTTCTATGATTTCATGGAATATTTCTGGGTTTTTGAGCTAAGATTCTTCTCCTACTGTTCTTATGCTATTATGCTGCTCCTATTATTCTTACATTTGATCTTTTCATAGTGTCCCAGATTTCCTGGATGTTTTGTTATTTTTAAATTGAACATTTTCTTTGACCCGTGAATCTATTTTCTATCATATCTTCACCCAAAATCATATTTTCAATCAAAATCTTTCAAGAAAGATTTTTTCTTCTATCTTTGATTTTTGTTGTTGATGTTTGCATCCTTAGTTCCTGTTCACTTACATAGATTTTGCAGTTTCAGAATTCCCTCCATTTGTGTTTTCTTTATTCCTTTGTTTGTCTGTTTGTTTCTATTTTTAGGTCTTGAACAGTCTCCTTCATCTGTTTGTTTTGCCTTGGCTTCCTTTAAGGGATTTGTTGATTCCCTCCATTTTTTATTTGTTTTTTTTTCCTCAATTCCCCTTAATGATTGTTTTCATTTCTTTTTTAAGGAACTCTATTCATCGTCATAAAGTTGGTTTTAGGTAATTTTCTTGTGTTTCAGCTAAATTTAAATATTTCATCTTGTTTTCTTAGGATAGCTGGGCTCTGGTGGTATCATATTGACTTGGATGTTGTTGATTATTTTATTACACTGGGGTTTAGGCATCTGGGTTTGGGGTGGTTATGGGTATAGAAGCTGATTTCTGAGATTGTCTTTGTTGGATTGGTGTTTTGTTCCTTGGTTTCTGTTTTGTTTTGTTGTTGTTTTGTTTCTTTTGTTTTGCCTGAATTTCTGATGGCTGGCTTGGCTCCTGAACCACTAAGGAGTCTGATCAAGTTGGGAACTGGACTTTTGGGGACTAGCTTGGCCTTTGGTGCAGCAGGGAGTCTCTGTTCTTCTGGTTGGTATGTCCTGCGCCTGTTCTCCTGACTGGTGTGGCCTGTACCTGAGCAGGCCAAGTTTGCCAAAACTGGGGGACAGTGGCCTGGCCACAGGGCATGTGTGTGTGTGTGCGTGAGCTATAGAATGTGTCTTTGGTAACTAAGTCTAGGAGTGGTTCAGTTAGTGGGCAGGTCATTCAACTGCTCTTCTGACTGGTGTGGCCAGCATCTGAGCTTCAGGAGTCTGTTAGAATAGGGCTCAGGTATCCTGCTGCAGGGTGGGTGGTGACGTGGAAGGAGGGGGAAGGTGGAATGTGTCTTTGGAAAATAGTCTAAGGAGTGAAGCAATTCAGCTGGCAGGTGGGTCACACACCTCTTGTTCTGTCCTGCACCTGTGGCCTGCACCTGAGCAGAAGGAGTCTACTCTTTTTATTTAATTTTTAAAAAGTGAATTGTTATTCCGGAGTGGTGGCTCACGCCTTTAATCCCAGCAATCAGGAGGCAGAGTCAGGCAAATTTCTGAGTTCAAGGCCAGCCTGGTCTACAGAGTGAGTTCCAGGACAGCCAGGGCTACACAGAGAAACCCTACCTCGAAAAACCAAAAAAAAAAAAAAAAAAAAAAAAAAGTGAAATGTTATAAAATAGAGAAAGCTAGGTTACTGAGATGGCTCAGCAGGTAAAGGTTCTTGCTATAGTGCTGGAGACCTGAGTTCTATACCTGGGATCCACATTGTACAAGGAGAGAACTGCCTCCCCTGGCTGGTCTTCTTAGGGACATACATATACATACATACATAAATTCATACATATATGCATGCATACATAAAATACATACATGCACACATACATACATACATACATACATACATACCTGTAATTTAAATAAGAGAAAGAGTAGGGTGCTAAATGGAGTGGCTTAAAGGAAACAATATTTGCTGCTTAAGTATGAAAAGCAGAGTTTGGATCCCTAGTGACTACATAGACACCCCCCCCCATACATAAGCACTTGTAACTCCAGTGCTGAGGATACAGAGAGCAGAGGATACTTGGAGAGATCTGAATAGCTAAACTAGCTGAGTAGTGAGCTCCAGATTCAGTCTAGAGACTCTGCCACAAGGAATGAGGTGTTGAGCAATCAAGAAAGACTCTTAATGTAAGCCTTGGGCCTTCATAACATACCCACCCATCTACATGTGCACCTATGCACACACATGCTCCCACATAGTGCAAACATGCATGAATATCACACATGAAAATGCATGCAAAATGAAGGTTAAGTAAGTAAATAAAATATGGACAACAAGGCTGAGCTGGCCCGTAGTGCAGTGATAGAGTGCTTAGCTGCTATGTGTAAGGCCCTAAATCCAATCCCCAGCCTAGGGGCTTTTCCTGTTCCAGCTTTGTGTTCTGTCACATGATATCATATTCTTTCAGACAACCTCATTATGAAGATGCCATTTAGTTATGATGCACTGTAGATAGGGAAATCCTTGCTTGAACTAGCAATGCACCATTTGAACTTTCAGCTATAAAACAGTAGGCTAAATTGATCTTGTTTATTTATAAAGTACCCAGCCCCAGATATTCCATTATAGCAATTGAAAATGCACTAATATCTGAAAGACTGCTAAGCACAGGAGTCATTGCACCCAAAGCAAATGGATGTTAACACAGAGAGAGATTAATAGAATCCTAAAAAGTTAGAAATCACAGTATTCTACTTCTACATTTTGACAGATGAGCCCAGAATAAGGAAGAAATTGTTGGAACTAAAAAGATGAACGGGTGGGTGAGAAATGCAGTTCTCAGTATATGTACAGTTTACATATATAAATATACCCTTGTTGCTATTTTGTAATATCCAGAATCACACAATATTAGAGTGAGAAAAAACCGTTGCTATCACATAATATAGCATCCAAAATTTGCATAGAAGATAACTAAAAACTCAGGAGGGTGAGTGACAAACGAGGTTTCCTAGCACTGAAGGAAGGACAGTATGGAAATGAGAGCTGAATATTCTAACTCTCATGTCAGTAATTTCATGTGGCACTGTGGGGTGGGAAAGCTTGTATAATCCAGACACCAGAGTGATTATTGGAAAACCTTATAATAACTCGAGAAGAAAATATTGTTAGCCCATTTTACATATGGGATCATTAAAACTGAGAAAAATCAAGTTTTGCAAATGAGATGAAACCCAATCTGCCTGCACACTGCTTACTTCTGACTATTATTTCACACTGCAATCTCACTAGTCAACGTGATGGCACGGGTGGCCCAGAGAGCACTGGAGTCAGACTGTGTTCACATCTAGCCTTGACAGCATCCTAGCTATGTGATCCTCAAAAAACTATTTCATCTCCTTGTCATGTACCCCATATAGTATGTGAGTACCATACCCACAGTCAATATTCAAGGGTTCAATCAACATGTGTTGTTATTACATAGTTGAGGAGCAAACTCAAGCTAAAATTGGACCTCGACCTGGTTGTCTTAAACACACAAACATCAGCTTCTTTACTCTGGCATCCCTATAGTCCCTATAGTCCCCTTTGGATTCTCCTTTGGAGAGAGGAAGGTTTTGTAGAACTTCAAGGAAGTTCTCCTGCTGAGATAGATGGATTTCATCACATCTCCACACCAGGAGCTTATTTGGATATGTCAGCCATTGCTTCTCCTAGGAGATCAGACAATTTTTATAAACCTAAAAATATAAATATTTGAAGATGATAATTAAAGCACTCCAACCTGAGTGTAGAATCTATATTCATTATGATAAACACCAAATGACACCTATAATCTACAGCTGTTAGCCTAGGCTGCTGATAGGCTAGGCATTTAGACTAAGATTCGGATTATTGTATGGTTTCCGAGAATCAACACATTACAATCTGTGGTTCAAGCAGAGGTAGCTTTTTAAACTACGAGGTGCGGGGAATGAGCAGCTCAGACTGAGAAGCCTTGGTTGAACAGTACGGGGTGAAAAAAAAAAAAGAAGAGGTCCTCTGGCTGCATCTGTACATCTGCATTTAAAAACGTGATTGACTGCACTAAAGATCGATCTAGAGCAGGTAACACTCCAATAAAATTTCCATGTTTAGAGTTTTGAAGTCTAAAAGTGAAAGATCCACCAAGGGAGTTTTCAGGCAGTAATGTGTGATAATATTTTGGATTCTAGTTCATGAAATTAAAAATAGCTTCTTGCTCTTACTGGCCTATAAAATGACGCGGTAATTGGGGTAAGAGAAGAGCTTGAATTAATATTCCCTCTTCTGTTTTACTTAAAGTATGATCTGTAGCGTTGATTTAACATGGTTTCCCTTTTACCTCTCAAGGAATCGTTTTATATAAAAACTGTGTGGGACTCAAGCCTTATAATTCCAAAGAGAGAGTACCAAAGTCACAGCTGTGTGGCATGGAGGAAAGCAGTGTTGATTTATGAGACTTCACAGACTTAGAAACAGGTACTAAATATTCATGAAATCCCAACAGGGCTTGCACATAAGTTCTATCTCAGTGATCTGTAATTGGGTTATTGGGAAAATAATAATGGGAACACATCCAAACCCATGGGGCCTTCCAGGACTTAAATTTCACTAGTTTAGGTGTTGTTTTGCTTTGTAACTTTTGCTAAGTAAATTCTGATTAGTTGTTAATGGCCGGAGATAATTTGAAGATTCCCAAAGACAAAAACAAAGATTTAATTAACAAAGCAAGGGAGTAAACATGGAAAGGAAAGCTTTATGAAATTTTCAAATGTTCCCCCTTTTTTTAATGATAAAAGCTGAAGTTGGAGCAATGGCTCAGTGGTTAAGAGCACAGGTTGTAGTTCCAGAAGACCTGAGTTTGATACCCTGGGCCCACAACTGCTTGTAACTCCAGTTCCAGGGGATCCAATGTCTCTTCTGACCTCTATGAGCTCCTGCACATACATGCACTCAACTGTATATGCACACATACGTTTTAAAAATCTTTTTAAGAGGTGATTGGAACAGGCTGGACAGATGGCTCTGTTCCTGTTCTTTCAGAGGACTGAATTTAGTTCCCAGCAAACTTAAACAGCCTACAATAGCCTGTATCTTCAGCTCCAGTGGATTTGATGCCCTCTTCTGAGCCCCTGCACGAATGTGCACATGCAGTGCTAGGGAAGGGTTGAACCACAAGAAATAGACAAGAGCTAATCCAAGGCAGTTACAATAGGGCCTTTTTATCTGAGCTAGCTCAGGCCCCTCAGTACACCACCATCATGCAGGAAGGTTTTGTTGATGAGGATCCTCAAATATCTACTGGGGCAAGGCTTTACAGTAAGCAGCAAGCAGGGGCTGAGTGTGCAAGCACCTAATTGGGAAGTTGCTATGGCCTTTATCATAATTGTCTGGTGCTTAGAGTCATATCATAAACTTAATTTCTGCTTCTCTCTGCATTGGCTTCCGTTTTGTTGGGGGGGGGGTAACTTGGAAACTAATGCTAGGTACCAAGTTTAAACTTAGGTCAGGTTCTCTAAAATGGAAAATGGAGTCTGAATTTAAAGGATTTGGCGCCTCTCTCTCTCTCTCTCTCTCTCCCTCTCTCTCTCAGTGTGTGTTTGTGTGAGACATACATACATACATACACACACACACTCTCACACACACATCATACAAACACAATGCAAAATCAGAAATAAAAAGAAACACAATTAGAAATAAAAAGAAATTATTTTTAAAAGTGGTAGAGACTCTAAAGACACAAAGAAACGAGTAAAAAGGAAAGTAAATTTCTGTCATTCAGCAGATGACAAAATGTTGTAATGAAAACAAAGTTAAAAAAGACTTTAGGCCACAATTTAGATGAAATCATAAGTTCAAGAATTAGTCTGGTAAACTAATACTGATTAAGGGAATCTTAAATTTCATTGAGTTATTATACCAATTTTGGTCTCATTTCCATAACATAATTATCCTAATTTTACTTAGCTAATGACAGATTGCAGACATATAACAGACACCACCCAGACAATCCACTTTTAAAGCCGAAAGGTCAAAAGCATATCACTGGTGAAATCTAATGCTTCAATTTAAGAGCTGTTTATTTCTTATACACTTGCTTCTGAAGAGAAACACTATTCAGCTAGTCATTAAAATGTATTCTTATATTTTGGGTATTCTAATTTTCTGGGCTAATATCCACTTATCAGTGAGTACATATTGTGTGAGTTCTTTTGTGATTGGGTTGCCACACTCAGGATGATGCCCTCCAGGTCCATCCATTTGCCTAGGAATTTCATAAATTCATTCTTTTTAATAGCTAAGTAGTACTCCATTGTGTGAATGTACCACATTTTCTGTATCCATTCCTCTGTTGAGGGGCATCTGGGTTCTTTCCAGCTTCTGGCTATTATAAATAAGGCTGCTATGAACATAGTGGAGCATGTGTCCTTCTTACCAGTTGGGGCATCTTCTGGATATATGCCCAGGAGAGGTATTGCGGGATCCTCCAGTAGTACTATGTCCAATTTTCTGAGGAACTGCCAGACTGATTTCCAGAGTGGTTGTATAAGCCTGCAATCCCACCAACAATGGAGGAGTGTTCCTCTTTCTCCACATCCTCGCCAGCATCTGCTGTCACCTGAATTTTTGATATTAGCCATTCTGAATGAGGTGAAATGGAACCTCAGGGTTGTTTTGATTTGCATTTTTCTGATGATTAAGGATGCTGAACATTTTTTCAGGTGCTTCTCAGCCATTCGGTATTCCTCAGTTGAGAATTCTTTGTTTAGCTCTGAGCCCCATTTTTTAATGAGGATATTTGATTTTCTGGAGTCCACCTTCTTGAGTTCTTTATATATATTGGATATTAGTCCCCTATCTGACTTAGGATAGGTAAAAAACCTTTCCCAATCTGTTGGTGGCCTTTTTGTCTTATTGACGGTGTCTTTTGCCTTACAGAAGCTTTGCAGTTTCATGAGTCCCATTTGTCAATTCTCGTTCTTACAGCACAAGCCATTGCTGTTCTATTCAGGAATATCTCCCCTGTGCCCATATCTTTGAGGTTCTTTCCAACTTTCTCCTCTATAAGTTTCAGTGTCTCTGGTTTTATGTGGAGTTCCTTGATCCACTTAGATTTGACCTTAGTACAAGGAAATAGGAATGGATCAATTCGCATTCTTCTACGTGATAACCACCAGTTGTGCCAGCACCATTTGTTGAAAATGCTGTCTTTTTTCCACTGGGTGGTTTTAGCTCCCTTGTCGAAGATCAAGTGACCATAGGTGTGTGGATTCATTTCTGGGTCTTCAATTCTATTCCATTGGTCTACTTGTCTGTCACTATACCAGTACCATGCAGTTTTTATCACAGTTGCTCTGTAGTAAAGCTTTAGGTCAGGCATGGTGATTCCACTAGAGGTTCTTTTATCCTTGAGAAGAGTTTTTGCTATCCTAGGTTTTTTGTTATTCCAGATGAATCTGCCAATTACCCTTTCTAATTCGTTAAAGAATTGAGTTGGAATTTTGATGGGATTGCATTGAATCTGTAGATTGCTTTTGGCAAGATAGCCATTTTTACTATATTGATCCTGCCAATCCATGAGCATGGGAGATCTTCCCATCTTCTGAGATCTTCTTTAATTTCTTTCTTCAGAGACTTGAAGTTCTTATCATACAGATCTTTCACTTCCTTAGTTAGAGTCACCAAGGTATTTTATATTATTTGTGACTATTGAGAAGGATGTTGTTTCCCTAATTTCTTTCTCAGCTTGTTTATTCTTTGTGTAGAGAAAGGCCATTGACTTGTTTGAGTTAATTTTATATCCAGATACTTCACTGAAGCTGTTTATCAGGCTTAGGAGCTCTCTGGTGGAATTTTTAGGGTCACTTATATGAAACTCAAGAAGAATGAAGACCAAAGTGTGGACACTTTGCCCCTTCTTAGAATTGGGAACAAAACACCCATGGAAGGAGTTACAGAGACAAAGCTTGGAGCTGAGACGAAAGGATAGACCATCTAGAGACTGCCATATCCCGGGATCCATCCCATAATCAGCTTCCAAACGCTGACACCATTGCATACACTAGCAAGATTTTGCTGAAAGGACCCAGATATAGCTGTCTCTTGTGAGACTATGCCGGGGCCTAGCAAACACAGAAGTGGATGCTCACAGTCAGCTATTGGATGGATCACAGGGCCCCCAATGGAGGAGCTAGAGAAAGTACCCAAGGATCTAAAGGGATCTGCAATCCTGTAGGTGGAACAACAATATGAACTAACCAGTACCCCCACCCCCAGAGCTCGTGTCTCTAGCTGCATATGAATCAGAAGATGGCCTAGTAGGCCATCAGTGGAAAGAGAGGCCCATTGGTCGTGCAAACTTTATATGCCTCAGTACAGGGGAATGCCAGTGCCAAGAAGTGGGAGTGGGTGGGTGGGTGAGTGGATGGGGAGTGTGTGGGGGACTTTTGGCTAGCATTGGAAATGTAAATGAAATAAATACCCAATTAAAAAATGCATTCTTCTTGCACAGCATGTCCTTCTTTCAATATGTAATAAACAGCCAATAGCCTTGATAGTTCCAGAACATAGTGCTGTTGTTCTTTAGTAACTACTAATAGGTTATCACAATTACAAACTCTCTCCTTGTATCTCTCTATCTCTCTGTGTTTCCTCAGGTCTCTCCCTATCTCCCTCACACTTCTTTTGTCCCTGTCTGTCTGGTCTGGGTCCCCCCCCCCTCTCCTCTCTCTCTCTCTCTCATACACACACACATTGTGTGAGATATATATGTGTGTGTGTGTGTGTGTGTGTGTGTGTGTGTGTGTATGTGTGTGTGTGTGTGTGTATGTATATATCTCACTTCAAAAGTCTTTAATGTATTGGGAACTCAAATAAGTTCTGGGAAATAATGTACCAACTCCAATGAAACATTTTTACAGTTTCTAAAACGGCAAGTGTAACAGTGAGGTGACACATCCAGTACCTGCTATCCTGGTCAGAGTTCTTTAGACACGTTTAAAAAACAGAGCAGTAAAACTGATCAAAAGACTTAGAAATAGGATGAAAGGTGAAGGCCCTGATAAAATAGAGGTCTTTAAAATAGTGGTACTGAGTGTACAAACAGAGTCATATGATCTGCCCTCCATCTTCACTAAGGGTGTACAGACAAGATGAGAATTAAACTTTAACAAAAGGACAAGATGCTGCTGTGTGAAATATTTAAAAAAAAAATTATACCACATTCATTCCTTTTAGCCAGGGCCTGTCTCACCCACACTGGCTCTGCCTTCCGGAGCTCCAAAGCCACTCTCTCTACCTGTTTCACTAAGTTTCCCATGGTTGGTCACTGCCATGCATGCCCCATGCTTCCAAATTGTTGCAGGACCCATGCCTATAATCCCAGTACTTGGGAGACAGAGGATGGCAGATTTCTGAGTTCGAAGCCAGCCTGGTCTACAAAGTGAGTTCCGGAACAGCCAGGGCTATACAGAGAAACCCTGTCTCTAAAAACAAACAAAAACAAAAACAAACAACAACAACAACCCAAACAAGTTCTTGCAGCTGGCTGAAGTGTACTCACGCACACCTCGCTCTGCTGCAGTACCTTTCTCTGGAACCCAGCTGAGTTGCTGTGTAAAGGAAAACACCACACAATCTTAGTTTAGAATCAACAGGTAACACAATTGCTGGGCACAGAACTTAACATCCTAATTTTGTAAACTAATCTATGTTAAATCCTCCAGTGGCAGATTCTGATGGATCCTGATGGATCTGCCACTCAAACTGACAGCCTCTGGTTTCCTACATCTGTCTGCCTCTCTTGTGCTCACAGTCCAAAAGGGCAGTTCATTTCTTTTGCTTTCCCTCTTCCTCTCCCAGACCCGGAAGTCCCGCCTACTTGCCCTTGTAATCTCTATTAATTAGGGGAAGGTTCTGCCACAAAATGTTAGAGGATTTCCTATGTGGGCTACATATTTAAAAGAAAATCATCAAACAGGTTGTGGAATTTTCTTCCTCCTAAACATGATAAATAAGGCATATATTTTCTTCTTCTAAATATTGCAGTGATATTTTGCTGTGAGAAATAATGTACTATTATAGAATCACATCAAAAAAGATCATGTTTATGAGTCATTTGTTTCTATAAAATATACAAAAATGTAAGACAAAGAAATAGTCAAAAAGTGTTGTTATTGGTAGTTTAAAGCACACTTAACCCTTGACTGGAAAGGAGGAACATCACTTTCTGCTGTTTTCCCAATAATCTTCCACACAGTGTCATGAAGGAATGTCTTCTTAGCTTGTTCCATGGAGAGAGTCTGTTACTGCAAGGATTCATTAAAAGATCAAGATGTCTATAAGCACACCGTGGTCCATAGAAGGTATACTTCTGTCCAGCTGTAGACCTAGCACCCATGCTTACCTAGACATCCTCGCAGACACCTGTTCCTAGAGAGACCAGTCATCACTCCACTCCACACTGTTCATGCTCACCCTGTTGCTACTCTTTGGGCCACACGTCCTGCCTTAAGCTTCGTGGAGCATAACCCTACTGACTGGTGAAACACGATCGCTACCTTGCCCTTCCAACTGGGACAGATTCCTGACTTTCCTACCCTTGCCTGACTTGAGAAATCCACCGGTAAAGCTCCCTTGTCTCAAGATAGCAGTGGAGTATGTACTCCTCTGTTCTGTGTCACTGTGGTTGGCCCTTCAGGAGGAAGACTGTAGGAGGGCAAGTAAACTCAGCAGAGGTCCTCATGTAGACTAGGACTTTGATGCCATTTTAAAAAAACTGTTGACACCTATTTATATACAAAAATGATGTTCATGGGCCAGCAAGATAGATAAGTAGGTACTAGAACTTGCCACCGAGCCTGTTGACCTGAGTTTGATCCGTGCGACCCACGTGGTAGAAGGAGAAAAATAATTGCCACAAACTGTCTACCCTCTGACGTCCCTACATATTCTGTAGAGAGTCTGAGTACACACACACACACACACACATGACATGCATAGAATACCTAAATAGATGCAAATAACTTACAAAACCTGCTTACAAAGTAGATGTGATTTATGTATATAAAGTAGATGTGATTTATGTATATAAAACTTGAAGTGGGTTACATTTAAATTACTGAATCCTCAGAACCCTAACAGATTATTACTGTCATTATTTTATCCATTTTACAAACAAAAAAAAAATTATACCAAAGGTTTGGGAAGAAATGTGTGCTGAGTCATCAGATATGGAACTACCTAGACAGGACTCAAGTCCCAATCATCTGTGATGATCCTTGTACTTATCCACAGCCTACTGCTCCTCAGATAAATTAAACCTAAGGATCAGAAATTGATTATTTATGTACTACTCATGCTTAGAAATACCACTTACTGCCATTTTTCTAGGCCTCCAACCAATAAAACACTCTAAGTAGAGTAAAATACTGCCTTAAAAATACATATCAAGGCAGAAAATATTAGCTTATGCTCATGAATTCACTTACCCACTCACAGACCCTCTTTTTCTCATGTCTACAGAAAGAGTAAAGCAGATTGACACCAATAAGCTGTTTCTTGTTTTTTTCATTGTAGTTTATTTGAAACAGGAGCTCATGAATTGAATTGATAAGAAGTAAATTAACATATAAGGATATGAAGCAGAATGTATTTACACAAAAAGTGACTGTTGGTAAAGTAAACTGCTAAAGTCAACAACAGTCACAAAGTAACATTTATTGTAAAGATGAATTTACAGAAGGTGGTGTATACAGCATACATTTATTGTATGCATTCAGTATGTTAGTGTAGGGCAGGAGAATAAAGTACATCTAATTGTAACTCTCGTTTCCAAGGGGCTATCAGTCAGAAAGTTTAAATTGGAATGTAGATGTCCTTTTCATTATCATAGAACAAAATTATAATCCCTATTTATGATGTTTAGTTTTATGCCAACTTTACACAAGCTAGAGTCGTCAGAGCGGCAAGAGCACCAACGGAGGCAATGCCTCCATAAGACCTGGCTGTAGACAAGACTGTAGGGTATATTATTTTTCATTAGTGATTGGTGGGAGAGGGCCCAGCCCATTGTGAGTAATGCCATCTCTGGGTTGGCGGTTCTCTATAAGAAAGCAGGCTGAGCAAGCCATAGTTGGCAGACCAGTAAGCAGTACTCTTCCATGGCCTCTGCATCACCAGCCTCAAAGTCCCTGATCTTAGTTCCTGTCCTGACTTCCTTCAGTGATAAACAGAGAGTATAAATTAAATAAGCCCTTTTCTCCCTAACTTGATCTTGGTTCTGATATTTGATCACAGCAATAGTAACCCGAAGGAAGACACTAATCCTAAAACCCATCTCATCACTGTGAGCACTTTCTAGTAGTTTCTCAGACTATTGATTTCTATTATTTCTATTAACAAGATCCCGAAGATTGATCCATTGACAGCCTCTACTGCCAGTTATCACTCAAGATGGCTTTTCACCAAGGACACTGGTACTTCACCATTCGGGAGGAGATATGAGGGTTGGCTCATGCTGACTGAGCTGTGGAAGTCACAGAAGTCAGTCATGGAAGAACCACCAGCAACTACAATCTCAGGCTTCATTTTTTAAATGTCATTGGCCAAGCCAGGTAGAAGTTAAGGCTCAGGGGTCTTCCGGAGGTGAAATGTCTAGAAGAGGAAGTTCTATTCATTAAGTTAGGTTAGCAGAGCTGTGTGTCTTTAGAGTCTTCAGGTGCATGGTGAGACAGAAGATCCACCACACGGACTGAAACAGAAAGTGGTGAGAGTGAGCGTGAGAGAAGCACATGATACAAGGAAGGGGATGAGAGGGATCTTTGTGAGCTGTAGCCTGGGGCCCTTTTTGGTGATTCTGAATCTAGGGGTGTCTCACACCTAGGGAAATTAGTGGCCCCAAACTTATAGCAACTCAGCTGTAAGTCAGAAGTAAATTTTGGAAGGAGAAACTTACAATTTTTTTTTAAATTTTGGACAATTTCCTCTAGTAAATTCTCTTACTATGACATCTCAAAATTAAACATAAACAAGCACAATACCAATAACAAGAGAGAAAATACCATGGACAGAAAAATAAATATCAGCTGCTTCTACAATGCATAGATTCAAATGATTAGACACAGCTATTTTATTGTTTTCTTTAAAAAAAAAAGAATCATGTCAATGAAGAACAAGTTTGAAGACAACTTTGAAGAATAATGACTTCTAAAGGATTTCCCCAGCAACACTGCAAAGGGACTCAATCAAGTGCCTTCCAAAAGAAAACTGCAGTAACGAACATTTCAAAGTCAGTAGGCAAGGTTGATAGCATAGTAGCCCCAAGTGAGAAAGAATAAGAGGCCAGTGAGATGGATCAGACGGAAAAAGTAGTTGCCACACAAGCCTGGGAAGTTGAGTTTGATCCTTGGGACTAACTCCACAAAGTTGTCTTGTCACCTCCACTCACCTGCAATTACATACAACACACACACATACAGGATGATGAAAAAGAGGGGGGGGGGAGAGGAGGAGGAGTAGAAGAAGAGTATGAGTAAACTTAAAGCAGGTCGCAGAGGAGAGGATATAGGATACAGTAGGGATAAAAATCAATGAGAAACAGATTGCTAGAAAATAGAATCTAACGATGTGTTGTGTGTCATCAGAGTGTCAATAGAAGACTCAGAGAAAATAATTGAAGAGGTAACTCAGGAAGACTTTCCAAGCCTGATTAAAACAACCAATGCACAGATTCAAGAAACCCATACCTAATTACTTAAAAGAGATAGACACCTAGAAAATTATATTAAGTCTACAAAGCAAGAGAGATGTTAGGAAAGAAAGGGAGAGAGGAAGAGAAAGGAAAATCTTTAAAAGCAAGCAAGAGGGAAAATGTTGGTCTTCAAAGGAGGCTGCATTCTAAATAACACAATTAAATCCCAAAGAGTGAACATGGTGGCTTCCATAGTTGAAAATAAAACTGAAGGTTAGGATTGTATACCTAGCAAAAATATCTCTCAAGAATGAGGGTGAAAGTCTGGAGAGATGGCTTGGTGATTAAGGTAAATATGAGCATGCGTAATCATGTGTGCATAGCCAAACACAAACACACATACAAATTTTAAAAATATTAATCTTTTTTTTTAAAAGGAGAAAAGTTAGAGTGGACAGACATATTGGCCTAAGTCTGTGATTCCAGTACTTAGGAGATAAAAGCATAGAAGTCCTCAGCTTTAAAGCAACCTATGTGCTTGGTGAGACTTCTGGTCAAAGGGGGAAAAAGGCAAGAAGATGAGAAGAAAGCAAAATGAGAGTAGGAGGCAAGACGCATTTAAACTCCTAAACATAGAAGAAATCACCAGCAAAATTGAAAAACAGTTTTACCTGAACAAGAAAGAAATGCTGCAAAAATACACACACACACATATATGTGTGTGCGCGCGCGCGTGTGTGTGTGTGTGTGTGCGTGTGTGTGTGTGTGTGTGTGTGTGTGTGTGTATGTGTGTATAAACACAGTAGTTCCAGTTCTCTAGCACTCAGGAGACTGAGACAGTAGGATAGATGAGGCAAAGAACTGAAGACCAGCTTGGGAAAAGTAATGGAACCTGTACAAAGGGACATAGCAAAGCACTCTTTCCTGTAATCCCAGAACTCAGTAGGCTGCAGCAGGAAGATTGCCATCTAATGTCAACAATAACAAAGTACACTGAAAACCGGAAATAAAACAACACAGAATCAAATGCTATGAAAAGCATCTAGCCATGTATTTCTGTCTAATTTGCTTTCCTTTGCTGCGATGAAACACTGAACACAAACAACTTGGGAAGGAAAACATTTGTTTCGCCTTACATGACAACCTGTCACTGAGGGAAACCAAGGAAGGGCCACGGAGGCAAGAACTGAAGCGGAAACCAGGTAGGAGTACTGCTTCCTGGCTTGCTTTCTGACTCACATTCAGCTAACTTCCCTAGGGTTGGTACTATTCACAGTGAGTTAGCCCTCCTCTACTAACTAGCAACCAAGAAAATGTTCCTTGTACGTGTCAAGTTGGAAAAAAAAAAACCTAACCAACACATCTTGACAATTCAGACAAAACTAAATCATAGAGGTGTGGTCAGCATGCTGGTAGCACTGGCATCATCAGGCATCTGGTTAGAAACAACCGCAGGCACCTCTCCTCGCACCCCAACTAGAGCACTGATTAGAAGCCCTGGGGACGGAGTTGGGCAATCTACGTGCCCTCACAAATCTTCCCAGTAGCCTTGATCTCTCTGGAATTGTTGGAAGCACAAGCACGCTCAGACGCACCACAGGCAATTTTCACTTATGTGAATGTATAGCTGGTGTCTGTACTTTTTTGAAAAGTCATTCTTCATAGTAGATGGCTACTGCTGAGGAGGAAAAGGGGTGAAATTTATCTTCAATTTACTGTTTATTAACTGATCAGAAATTACAGTGATACTGTGGGAGACGTCTTAATTCATCCTTCTAGTAAGCATGCTGATCCCCACTTCTCTGCCTTCCACAAAATAGGTTGTTTGTTTCGCCTAGAGAAGACAATTGGAAAGACCACAGGAGGTTATTTCTTTGTGTATCTTCCAATCATGTAGACTTCATGGATCAGAAGTGTATGTAAATTATGCCATGTTGATACTTCTGATGACAAATCTGGGGTCTTCCGGAATACAGAGTTGTTTAGTTGGATAAATTAAATGCAATGAATTTAGTTGGGTGCCAGAGGTAACCTGGGCCAAGTGGCATCATGAACGGCTAAAGATTAGGTGATCATACCTATCTTCATGTGAGGCATAGGCAAAGCCTGCCAACAGTAACACACTTTCTCCACAAAGGCCACACCTCCTAATCCTTTTCTTCCTTCTCAAGCAGTTCCACTCCCTGATGACTAAGCATTCAAAATATATGAGCCTACGGGGCCATTCTTATTTAAACCACCTCAGATATGTCTCTCCTTTGCCCTTCAAAGCATCAAAAAGTACACTTTTTATTTTTTTATTTTTTGAGACAGAGTTTCATTAGGTAATCTTCGTTGGCCTGGAACTTGCTATGTGTCTTAGTCAGGGTTTCTATTCCTGACAAACATCATGACCAAGAACCAAGTTGGAGAGGAAATGGTTTATTCAGTTTATACTTCCAGGTTGTTGTTCATCACCAAAGGAAGTCAGGACTTTGCCAGAAAGCAGGAGCTGATGCAGAGGCCACGGAGGGATGTCCCTTACTGGTTTTCTTCCCCTGGCTTGCTCAGCTTGCTCTCTTATAGAAAGCTAAGACTATCAGCCCAGGGATGGCGCCACCCACATTGCACCCTCCCCCACCCCCATCATTAACTAAGAAAATGCCTTACAGCTGAATCTCATGGAGGCATTTCCTCAACTCAAGCTTTCTCTATGATAACTCCAACTTGTGTCAAGTTGACACACAAAACCAGCCAATACAATTGACCCCCTGTCAACTTGGTACCAACAGAGTAGTGGTATTCCTGTGACAATCCAACCATGTTTTTTTTTGGGGGGGGGGGGCTGTGGAAGGACTTTGGAACTTTGGGCTTGAAGATCCACTCGGTGTTAAGAGCTCTGTGGAATGTTGTGTAGGAGCTTGGAAGATAATGTTTGAAACAGTGCAGAAAATTGAAACCTGGCTTGTAAAATTTCAGAGGGGAGATTAAAGATTCTTATCAGGACTGTTGCTATTTTGATTGTAAAGAATCTGTGGATCTGGTTAGCTGGGGCTGAAGAATCAGCTGTGATTAACAAGATACCAGAACTACTAAAGTGAAAACTTTTCCTTACTGGGACTATTGATGCTGGTTAGCTGGAGCTAAGAAATTAACACTGATTAAGAAGAGACCAGCACCATTGAGGTGAAATATTCTGGGAAGTGTTTTCTGAGAGCAAAGAGGCTGTGTTCCAGAGATAGCCAAGGTTGTACCTTGTGCTGTGGCTGGACTTGGTAATGTGTAAGTGTCACCCAGGTGGTACTGGTTTTGAAGGCATGATGGGGTCATGTAGAGCAGCTGAGGCTCAGCATTGTGAGAGGCCATGGAAGGCCATTGGTGAAGGTGCAGCCTCAGTTGCAATTGGTGGCCCAGGACTAAAAGGGGTCATGCAAAGGCATTGAGGCTTGGACCTAGGAAGAGAGCCTATGAGAGGCTATTGATGAAGCCTAGTTACAGCAGAAGACAGCAGTGTTTTGGAGATGCCAGTACCATGAGATGACTACCAAGAACAGCAGCAGCAGTGGAGTACTGGTGGCGGGAGCCTAGAAGACAAGGTGTGTGCTATAAAGGGCAGACCTAGAGAAGTGACACAAGCACTTGGAGAAGCCCAGAAGATCTTGAGTGGATCCTAGACATTGAACAATTTGGGTTTGATTTTGCTTTTGATTGTGTCTGTGCTCTGATATTTTTCCCTCTTGAAGGAAGAAAGTATTTTAGTGGAGCCCACGGTTAAGAGACTTTTAATTGTAAAAAGACTTTGAATTTTAAAGAGAATGTATATTTTAAAGCGATTGAAATTTTAATATGTAGAATTTGCAAAGGCTGGGGGTCTTTTAAAGTTATTTAGATCTTGGAGGTGAATAAGAAAGTAAGGATTGAGGCTTAATAATGGTGTGTTTGTGTGTCAAGTTGACACACAAAACCATTCAGTACACTATGTTAACCAGCCCAGCCTTGATCTCAGAGAGATCCACCTAGCCCTGCCTACTGAGTGCTACAAAGGTACATTTTAAAAGAGACTTGCATATCATAAATGGAAGCTGTGTGTTCTTATGTTCTTAAAGTTCATGAACATAGCTTTTTATTACTTGTATGAAAGTACACAAGTACTTTAGATTTAAAAAAAAAGACCTTCAATTATACACGAAAAAGCAACTATAAGTCCAGAATCTGCTTTGAAACACTCCCAAATTATTTCAGAGCTATGAAAGACAGATTTTCTTGTTTGCAATGTGGTAGTTCCAGAATCTCTCTACATAGTCCTTTGTCTGTCATTACAAAGGTATATTATTTAGCTCCTGGAATCTCATTTTTATTCCATGATTACTATTTCATACTAGGATTGTCTGGTTTACTGGACTTTTAAAAGAAACTCCAATGTACAGTCCAGAAACACCTTCCTGAGTCTTAACACAACACTCACATTCAAAGCCCTGTTTCTGAACCACAAAACTTCCTCTTGGGCTCCTATTTGTTTCTCTCGGCCTTGTTTACCTCGCTGTTACCCACACATCTATTATGTAAGATGACAGATTTCCAACCAAAAAAAAAAAAAAAAAAAAGCTTGATAAACACACACAGCCATCAACTCCAATCATAAACAATCACAGAACAAACTTTAGAGCATTTGTACGGAGCGTGAACCTCAGCGGGAAAAGTGTTCTCTCCGAGTATTGCGGTTGATGATTATGAGTAAGATAGATGAGCTGAGGCAGTGGGATAATAATGTTCTGGGACTGCGAGTCAATGAGGAAGATTAAAGGCACAAAGCAAGTCTTCCTAATCAGCAAGGAGATAACTGCTGGAAAGAAAAATATGTTCCTTGCTTGAAATTAACTGCCACACGTTCCCAACCTACACAAAGCTGTCAGAAAGGACATCTAAATCTGTCCTTGTTTGTAACATGTGTTGTGACAAGATTTGACAGTTTATCAAAGAACTATAATTGCCACCTAAACATCTAGCATTTTGTCAACTGTAAGTGTGTTTAGTGAAAGCATTTATTTAACTTAAAACACAACCATTTTCCTCGCTCTCTGAAATGACTGCCTGGATTTCTTTTCTCCTTAGCTGATCAAGCTGAATCAGAACTGTCTTTGAATTATTTATGTTGGGATTGTGAAGGGTAAAGAAACAATCAGTAAAGCAAGATATGATTACCAAGGAAATGTGTATATTCTGGTTATTGACTCCAAAGACCTTAGAAGTGTGACAGCTCTCAGGGATCTGTGCACATGACATTTACACACTCTTGTTTGGGGAAGGGGAAAGATGAGGCCCTTTTCTCCCCTTCACCATTCTGAATTCTAGAGCAATTTACTAAGAAGAAACACCTCAGCAGAGAGATGTGTTCCACAATGTGTCTCATCCCTGCATGTATCTTTTCCCAGAAGCAGTCCATCATTGATATGTTTTCTCCCTCAACCTATAGAACAAAGAGGAGGAATGTGCAATCCCTGGATGAGGTATCCAAGTGAGAAACGTGGCAGAAGAACAGTGTATCACACTCGTGGTTTGTTTCTTTCTGGAAATTTTAGAAGTTGGTTAGGGCTCATATTTGTTCTTTGTTGTAGTTATTTGGGTCTTGGCACATGTGTACCTCCTGCAAACTTTTTTCTGTCATCCTAATTAACTTGGGAGTTGGGAGTAGGAGCCTAACAGGACAGAACAGTAAAAGCCATGAGTGGAAATCTAGGAAGCCTGCATCCTGGTACACACTGAGCTGTAGTGAGTCAGAAGATCATGGATAGCTTGTTTCTTTGATAACTTGGTTTCCTGGCTGTGAACTGGGTTATTAATACATGGCCTATGAGACCATTTCCATCCTTAACATATTATGATTCTAGACAAATCCAAGGTACAGCAGAAGCCAGCTCTTGGAACAAAAATAACAGCAAGACAAAAATGGCTTCTACTTAACAACTTGAGAAAAATATAACCAACTATGGGTTTTAAATGTTTACATTAGTATTCAGTCCTATTTAGGTAATATTAAATCTATTTAAAAATCTGTTTTGTTTTTCATTAAAAACCGAAAATGTGTGTCATACTGAGAACACTAAAAGAAAAATCAATTTAATTGAGGCTGCAAGTACTTTTAGTGCTTCTAAATTAAGCCGCAGGATTTTCTGTACAAATCACTGTATATAGCTCATTTGGGATGAATTACATGGCACAGGTGTTTCTGTTGGATTTGCTCTGAAGAGAAGAACATGAATGAAGAGCTGTGAACAGAAAGCAGTTGGCATGGATTGTCAACCCCAAAGCACATGAACTGCAGAGGAAAGACAGGCATTTCCATGTCAAGAGGGATATGTTCAGGTCACTACCATGCTTTCTTGGTATAACAATTTAACATGGGCATTGTTAGCTGTTTGTGTGACTTTATAATATAATATCTCATTTGACATGTAAAAATAAAAGTCTATAACCAAGTAATGCATTTCTCAGACTTCGCTGTGTGTAATCAATGTTTTAATAATTTACTTATTGATAGCCACTTGCTGGATTCCAGACTCAGTTTCTTCAACTATCAAGGTTAGTTGCTAGTTCCTACTTATCATCTTAAACTCCAGCAGAGGCTCTGCCATCTACAAATATGTTAAACTACGTTCACAGCTATGCCAGCATACATGTGGCCCCGTGGGGAACACATTCTGATACACTTTCAAGAGGTAAAACAACACACAGGTAAAACAACACACAGGAGTTACTTATGGAGTATGCAGCCACCTCTCCATTATGTATCCTGGAGGTACTTGCAAATACTCTGGAATAGAATCCCATCTATACCATTTCCAACCTTTTGTCTTTTCACTCTGTTGAAGAACTAGACTGACTGAATAACACTCTACCCCAGAACTCCTCCAGCTTCAAACTTTTTTTAATGAGACTTTCTTTTTTTATTTAAGCAATTTTTTATTAGGTATTTTCTTCATTTACAATTTAAATGCTATCCCAAAAGTCCCCTATACTCTCTGCCCCCCCCCTGCTCCCCTACCCACCCACTCCTGCTTCCTGGCCCTAGCATTCCCCTGTACTTGGGGTATATAATCTTTGCAAGACCAAGAGCCTCTCCTCCCAATGATGGCCGACTAGGCCATCTTCTGCTACATATGCAGCTAGAGACACCAGCTCTGGGGGTACTGGTTAGTTCATATTGTTGTTCCACCTATAGGGTTACAGACCCCTTCAGCTCCTTGGGTACTTTCTCTAGCTCCTTCATTGGGGGCCCTGTGATCCATCCAATAGCTGACTGTGAGCATCCACTTCTGTTGTTTAGAACCCTGTTTTGTTTTTCCATATATTCAAATTTTAAATTTCCAAAAAGTTAATAATGATTAGTCAGCACTTGAGAGGAATTAAAGGATGCAAGGCCAGCCTAATCATGGAACTAACTCTAGGAAAGCCAGGGCTACACAGGGAAACCCTATCTGGGAAAAAAAAGACAATAAGAAAAACTAATAACAATAACAATAAGAAAGTCCCATAGACTATAAAGTCTTCTTAATTTGAAAAGTGTGCAGTAGATGCCAGTCAAGCTTATTTTTTTGTTTGTTTGTTTTGTTTTGTTCTGTTTTGGTTTTGCCCTTTTCCCCCCCCCCAAAAGGCTTGAGGTCAGATCAGCAGAACCGTTAGGGGAAGGGACAGTAACGGCTTTGTAACCACCCTCTGTGCAATGCCCGGAAACTGTTAGCCTGTGGTCCAATTTCCCTTCCAAGACGGAAGTTTTGCGTCTAGGATCTCAGGCCAAGATGCCAAACATCAAACTCTTCAGCGGAAGCTCCCACCAGGACTTATCCCAGAAGATTACTGAGCGCCTGGGCCTCGAGCTCAGCAAGGTGGTCACTAAGAAGTTCAGCAACCAGGAGACCTGCGTGGAAATTGGTGAGAGTGTGCGTGGAGAAGATGTCTACATCGTTCAGAGCGGTTGTGGTGAGATCAACGACAGTCTAATGGAACTTTTGATCATGATCAATGCCTGCAAGATCGCTTCAGCCAGCAGGGTGACTGCAGTCATCCCGTGCTTCCCTTATGCCCGGCAGGATAAAAAGGATAAGAGCCGGGCTCCCATCTCTGCGAAGCTCGTAGCAAATATGCTGTCTATAGCAGGTGCAGATCACATTATCACCATGGACCTACATGCTTCTCAGATCCAGGGGTTTTTTGACATCCCGGTAGACAATTTGTATGCAGAGCCAGCTGTGCTGAAGTGGATAAAGGAGAATATTTCTGACTGGAGGAACTGCACGATTGTCTCTCCTGATGCTGGCGGAGCCAAGAGGGTCACTTCCATCGCGGACCATTTGAATGTGGATTTTGCCTTGATTCACAAAGAACGGAAGAAAGCCAATGAAGTGGACCGCATGGTGCTTGTGGGTGATGTGAAGGATCGGGTGGCTATTCTTGTAGATGACATGGCTGATACTTGTGGTACAATCTGTTACGCGGCGGACAAACTTCTCTCAGAGGGAGCTACCAGAGTTTATGCCATCTTGACTCATGGCATCTTTTCTGGCCCAGCTATTGCTCGCATCAATGGCGCATGCTTTGAAGCAGTAGTAGTCACAAACACCATACCTCAAGAAGACAAGATGAAACAGTGTAGCAAAATCCAGGTGATTGACATCGCCATGATCCTTGCTGAAGCCATCCGGAGAACCCATAACGGAGAATCTGTTTCCTACCTGTTCAGTCACGTACCCTTGTAATGCAGTGACGTAAAGTTTAGATGCAGGAAGATAAAATAAAAAGAAACCTTGTTCATTTCTTTGCTTCTGTATATGGTGAAATGTTCTGACAGAGACCCATTTGGGTCCACCGTGGCCTCAGTAGATAGGGGATTGTGGGTTTCCTCACATAGTCATTTCATTCTGGCGTCTTTGATTTTGTGAGCTTTGAAGTTTCACAAGGCCCCATTGCCACAGGGTTTCTGCTCTTGCAATATATTTCGTCAAGCTACAAAGCCACTTGACCTAACACACACACAATGACATGGTCCAAGTTCACCAGAGTCCGTGGGAAACTTCAACAGGCACCCTGGGCTTTCTTAACCATCTTTCTGTATTCTAAATGCACTGGAAGGCAATGGCAGCTTCCAGTTTAAGCCATCATTGAGCTCTACGAGTCTGCACAGCAAAGTACAGCTAGTGTTCTTTGAGAAAGAAGACCCTGACTGTCTCTATTTGAGGACTCATCTTAGAATCTTAATCCTACATCCTTCTTTCACTTTAGCTCTCCCAGGCATCCTCTTCCTGGGAAAATATGCAATTGTGTTCAACTGTTCAATAAATCATAGTCTTGTCAAAAGCAATGTCTCTTGCACCTATCAACGATGCATGATCTGTAATAGAATTTTGTTTTGCTGTAGCTGCCTACTCGCATCATGGTAGATTCTAGGTGGTGCTGCAGAGCCTTCTGGCTAGTTTCAACATTTGTGTCTCATCTTCCTTCACTGTAGTAGATTGGCCTTCCCAAAGACCTTAGCTTGTACTTTGAGATTATGCTCTCATTTCTGTCTATGTGTATTGAAGTGTGTGGTTACAAAGACTGTGTGAAGTTTCTCATCTCCAGGAAAATAGACAAAAAAGCCCCAAGAATTTCTAAAGGATAAAACAAAACCAAGGCAGATTTAAAGAAGCAATATTTAATGTGTTATCTGACTTCTCATTTGAATTACTGGGTAATAAATGGGATGGAATAATGTCTTTGTATTTCTAAAGTAATATTTTAAGCCTTAATTTTTTTGTGTTCAAATTTAAAGGCAGTATTAAGGCATTTATAAATCTTTAGTATTAAAAGATTAAGAAAATTTACCATTATAGCTCCTTTCAAAAATATTGTTTTGAGTTTACTAAAAGCTCACAATTTAGGAAGTCAAGGCAGGAGAACTGAGAGTTCAGGGTTGTCTTATTCTACATGGTGAATTCCAGGACAGAGAGCCTAAGTAATACCCTAGGTAAGTAATATCCTATCACAACATACATACATACATACACACACACACACATACATACATACACACATACATACATACACACATACATACATACACACACATACATACATACACACACACATACACACATACATACACACACATGCATACATACATACACACACATACATACACACACATACATACATATATACATACATACACACATACATACACACATGCATGCATACATACACACATACACACATACATACATACATATTACATATATCCATAGCCTAAAGCAATAAAACTTATCACTAGTAATAAGCCCCCTTGCAGACTTACAAAACCTTTGCTAAGGAAGACAGAAAATGCCTAAACTGGGTGTACCAGAAACCTGACTAGGAAGAATGAAATTGCATTCTGACAGCTTCTTCAAATTATCTAGTTAGCACAAACCCAATTAAAATCCTTATAGGAATTTTTTCCTAAAGCAGACTTGACAGGCTTTTCTCAAAATTCATCTGGAAAAAGGTGAGCAAAATTTATCAAGAACCTTTTGAGGCTGTATTTTGTTACAGTATAATAAATCAACGCCGTAGCAGTAGAATGAGGAATATACACACAGTGCTGCAGGGGTGCAACTCTCCAAACACATCCACGCATGCTTACAGGAATCTCAGACACATGCCCCATTTAAAAGATCAGCTGGGCTTGTTGGGGGAAGGAGGCACATAACTGTATTAAGTTTTTGGAATAATCATTACCATGAGTCCCTATGGAGATGCTTTCCTCATCCCCCTGCCTTGGCATTCACTCCTGCTGACTACTCACACTCTCCAAAGTGGAGAATGAGTGTCTTGCCATATTTTCTAGTTGACTTTTTGCATTTGTTCATCTATCCAGAGCATAGCAATGCGTATGGTGTCTTCATGTTGTATCAATAGCTTTGGAATGCTCTACTCTTTCTGCATTTCTGAAAAAAATATGTAAATTCCTTGATTGTGCATATGTATATATGTAATATATACTACAATGTAACTTTAAGACTTTAACACTCATTTTAACATAATCTCCTTATCTTAATGAAGTGTGTCAGTTTCATACAACCAATTATTTGAGACAAATTTCCTCTAGAATACAAAGTAACTCCATACCAGTGTTCTTCTGGTCTCTGTGAGCACCTAGCACACAGTAGGCAAAAGGACATAAAAAGAAAGCTGCTATATTGCTTTGAAGTGTGTGTGTGTGTGTGTGTGTGCACATGTGTGTATTTGTGATATGAATGTGTGAGTATACATATGTGAGTGTATATGTGGTATTGTGAAAGTACATGAGTGTGCACATATGAGTACATGCGTTGATGATGGATGTGTATGTGTTTGAGTGTAAGTGGGTATGTATCTGTGTTTAAGAGCACATGTGGATATGTATGTCACCATAAGTAGATTACCAGCAAACTATGAATACTAAATGGTTTCCTGGTGAGGCCTCAAAACAAAATGGGCAATAGATTATTGTAAACTAGAAGAATGTCTATGCTTGTTACAAAGTGGCAGAAAACAGTTAAATTATGTCCTACTTTGAACAGAAAACAATCTGTAAGTGGTGAACTTGGACATCTTTTGGCTTAAGAGATGTTCCAAATGCAGCTTTGATCCTCATCTCTACTTACAATAGAACAAGAGAAAACACTGAAAACATATGGAAGGGACAACCCAGCAAACAGAGCCAGGAGCCAGGACCCAATCACTCTGCAGGTTCTCAGCCTAGCTAGATTTGCAAAAATGAAAAAATGAAAAAAAAAACCCTCATTATTGGTAAAGCATGCTCTGGATCAAAGCCTCAGGGTGTGCCTGGATTACTGTTTGCAAAATCAATTAGGTATGTGATTCATGAATACAAGCAGCCATCTCAAAAGAGGCAGGGACTGACAGAGAAAAGACAATAGAACATTAAATTCTTAGCTCCTATGTTTCTGCTGATATTTTTAAGTCGATAGAAAATTACCTAATGGAGGATAAATCTAACAGTAATTTCTTAGATCAAAATCTAGTGGGTTTTTTTATGTATTCAAAAAAGCAATGGGTCACTCTTGTAGGTTGTTTTTTGTTTGCTTGCTTGTTTTATCTATTTCCAGTAGGTGACTGATGCACTAGAAACTGTAACTTTTTGGGGAACTGAGCTGCAATGGGCAAAGAAAATTGCCCTGGACAGCATCTACACCTGGAAACCAACAGCATCTTGGGTAGGCTGTATTTTGAGAGATCAGACTAAACAATATACATTTCTCATTCTCAATAAAGATGCGTAATCCCTAATGCGGGAAGGAGTGTTTACAGGAACCCAGTATGAGTATAAATGTCTAAGCGCACCTGACGTATCTCTTATCAGATGACATGATTAATGGTGTTTTCTTCAGAGTGGCTGCAGTTAGGGTTCATTAACATGCTTCCCAAATTCTAATGCTGTTTCAGAGATGCAGTCAGATGATTGTACTCCGAGGCATCCGGCAAGAATTAGAAAAGATAAGGCTGTGATTGAATAGCTTTAAATAATACATTTCACCCAGAGTAGTTGTTATGCAACTAGTGACTTGGTCGGTGGTTTTTGTGCTTATCATCCTGTTTTCTGCTTTTCCAGGAAATCCATTAATTATTAAGCCTGATTCAATTGTACACACTATGTAATACCTGGGATAACTCATCATTTCATGCAAAAGAAAGAGACCTCTCTTTTGCAACATTAGTCTCTGGTTTGGAAATAAGCAGTGAATAGAATCTGTTTTATAGACAGAAATTACACATTTCCTCCTTGTTTACTAGTTGGCGGTTCTACTGAACAGCCCTACTTCTTACAGAAAGATTAAGGAAACAGGTTCTGAGCACTTGGGAAATAGCACAAGATGTAGAAGGGGGGCAGCTGTAAAGACT
Source organism: Mus musculus (assembly GCF_000001635.26). Taxonomy (NCBI): domain Eukaryota; kingdom Metazoa; phylum Chordata; class Mammalia; order Rodentia; family Muridae; genus Mus; species Mus musculus. The sequence goes on from NC_000078.6 coordinate 34,990,007, forward strand.
TTGAGGTAGGGACATACACAGTGATGTCATCAACTTTTCATTGCTGCGACAAAATACCTGAGGCAACTTAGAGGTGGAAAGGTTCAGATGTGTTCACGTGGTTCACCAATGCTTTCACCTACGGTTCTTTAGATCCTGTGTTTCTGGACCTCAGCAAAGTAGGACATGACAAGAATGGAAAGAAGGCACCAAAGAAAGAGAGAGTAGAGCAAGAGAGAGCAAGAGAGTGGAACAGTAAGAGACAGCATTATTGAAGCCTGCCCCCCCAGCATAGCTGTAGCCATTTTGTTCCATGCCTGCCAGCTATTTCATATTGTTGATGTAATATGCCTGCCAGTCATTGACACAGAAAAATAACTTGACTCAAAACAGGTGCAGGGTGACCACTTCCCCTGTTATGTTCTGTATGTTCTGAGGTTTGTTAATCTTAATTCTACAAAGCTTTACATAGGACCCATCAAGTTAAAGGTCAATGTGAACTATCATGTCTTAAACGGCTTGAGTCAGAGCTGAGCCTTGGGCAGTACTTCCTGCACCTGTGTATGAGTTCATTGTGGGTTCTGTGGTTTTTTCCTTTATAAACCAGCCCTGAGAAATGTTTGTTATTGTAGTTCAGATAATTCTGAGCTATGCCTCTGATCCAATCAGTATCAGGGTGTGCGTTCAATAAAGCATCCTTGTCTGGCTGAGATTGGTGTTCATGTGGTTTGTGGAATGACTCCAACAAGCGTGAGAGACGCAGAGAGGTGTGTGTGGAGGGGAACAGAAACAAGATCACAAGACCTACCTTTTAAGGCCACATTCCCAAAGACTTAGCTCCTCCAACCAGATCACACTTTCTAAAAGTCCATTCAGCTATTAATTCATCAAAGACCAATCCACTGTTAAATTTAGAACCTATGATCCAATCAGCACTCAAGAAGGAGTTTTGGGGCCATTTTTTTCATCCAAATTGTATACACACTCACACACACACACACATTCACACTAACAAGAAGAAGACTGGGTAAAGTAAAGCAAAAAAGAATAATAGAATAAAATTAAGTCAGAAAAAGAAGCAATAATGTAAGGCAGACAAAAGTGCAATGTGTTTAGTTTCTCTGATTATTGATAAACATGAATATACAAATACATACACATACACACACACACACATATGCCTACAAATAGCCATCATTATTAAGAAGATTGTATCCTAGGTATTACAGACTAGAAAGTTCATGCTTGTCCTTCGTGGAAGTTTTCTGAAGAACTCAGACAAGCCAGAACTTGGTAACTATGAAATACTGGCCACTGCCGTTCACCACTGAACCTCTAAGAACAAGGCGTGGTCAGCAATATTTTTCAACAACTACCTTCAAGAATTCTTATGATTCACCAAGCTTATATGAGCCTCAGCTCCAAAAGTGAGATTGATAGAGAAAAATGTGAGTGCAGAGATAGTCTTGCTCATGATTATAGGATTCTAATTTGCTAAAACTTGAGGTGGCCCTGGCCAGTACAATGCATAAACGGCCTCTCCCTCCCCGTGACCACAGCCTTCATCTCCAATGAGCCCCAAGCCTCTTTCTTGCTAACTGTAGATTTAACCTCAGATTGCTTCTCCATCCCAGGGTTCCAGTATTCACTGCTCACTTATAAGACTGATCAGAGGAGATGACACTTAAGTGCCATCCCTCTTGCAAGGCTATCCCTAGACAATGGGGTCTTTTTCTGCAATTGTTAGTCGGGTAATACTACATTATTATTACTTAGAAAAATGTGTTTATGTGTGGAGCTAATCTATAGGATCAAATTTTATTTTATTTATTCAGTATATTTTGATGATATAGCAGAACTGTAGTTTCTATAAAAAAAAATCACTTTGTACCTAAAAGTTTTTTACAGAGATGCAATTCCAAAGAGTCAAGTAAAACCAAAATAAAATGGCCTTTGAAAAATCAAATAGACTTTAGTTTTGTTGTGGGGCTTTTGGGTATAGTGGGCTGTATGTAGACACGTACAGTTCATAAGCTGTCTACCCAGTAGGATAGTTGCAGCTTCTTCTGTTTGTCTCCTGTGCTCTGTGAGTCACTGACTCTGACTGTTGTCTAGCTGTTAGTCACTGGCTAGTGTTGCACCCTCTGACCTCTCAGCTGCCTCAAATACTGTTAATTATACTAAACTGTCTTTGTTCTCACATTTACCTAACAGCTTGTGGCTTTGCCCTGGTAGAGAATTAACTCTCCCTCAGACACCAATACACAGTCGCAATCTTTCTTAATTACATCATACTTAGCTTCATGTCTTTGGGGTGTGGTATGAGGTGGCTTCGTGAAACAGGTGGACGATATCTTTACTTAATCTGCTATAATTAGATTATTATATTATAATCTGAAGAGATTGGAAAGATGGCTCATTTGCTGCTCTTTCAGAGGAACCAGGTTCAGTCCCTCAAACCTATATATACCAAGTGACTTACAACTACCTGTGACTATAGTTCCAGGGCATCTGTTGACCTCTTCTGGTCTCTAGAAGCACCTGAATGCATGTGGTATGTACAAAATAAAATAAACAAAGGAATATTTAAAAAAAACAAAAACAAAAAACGAGACACTAGAAAGATGGCTCAGTTGTTTAAAGCAGTGGCTGCTTTTAAAGAGGACCCATGTTTGAGTCCCCAAACTCACATGGAGGCTCACAACAGTTCCAAGGGATCCAAGTCCATTTTCTGGTCTCTGTTGGTACTGCATGCATGTGGACTACAGACACACCTGCAGATAAAATGAAAATATTCATTCATATAAACTATCCCTCCTCTTACCTGTCTAGCTTTGCTATGCCATACCCAGGTACAAAGCTTCTTACTCATCTTCCCCAGAACTTTAGACTCTACCTTGATTCTCACTGCAATGTGTGCGCAATATGCCCTTTTTACAAAGGGTGCGTTTCCCTAAGTAGCTACAGAGAGCTGGCTCCTGCACATATATTAATCTTGATAACTAAGTGTATTCCTAACTGATTAGTATGTTTTTGCAACTCTGATTTTTGTGTCCATAATTAAGACAAAATATTCCATATTATTTGTTTAAGTAAAGCTTTCTTCTCACTCTGAAGTGTAAAACTTCACTTTGTTTTTTCATTAGTGTATATAAACTGTGCAAAGGCTGAGATTTCACTTAGACGTCCCCATACCCACTTAGAAGATACTTTGGTCATAGCCATCCCCCAGGTATCATTCTAATCCCCTCTGTCCCTTTTCCCTTCCACATATACAATATTCATTTTAACTTCAGGTCATTTCCCCTTAAATTCCATATAAGAAAAACACTGATATTAGTCTTTCTGAGTCTACTGTAGTTGCTAACATAATGATATCCAGTCCTGACTAGTTTTCTGCAAATGATGTAATTGTATTCTTTATGGATACATAGAACTTCCATTGTGTGTATATATCACAACTGTGCTTGTCTATCATGTTGTTGGACACTGAGATTGATTGTCTGACATGATTACTGGCAGTGTGGCCATGTGCAGTGTGTCAGGGTATCTATATAGTACCTGGTTTTGATTCTTCTGAACACACACCCAGAAATAATGTAGCCAAAATACAGGGCATTTTTATCTTAAGAATACAATATGGGTTTATTTAGTAAATAATATCAACATTATATAGAAGAGCTTCAACCATTGCGGTGATTTATATATGAAATAAACTCTAGATCTTTTTTCCTTTCCTTTACATGTAACATAGGTCTCTCGGTTAACAAATTTACTTTGATGAACTTCTCCCTCTTGTTTCTTTATTTAGTAACAGAATTTGGAAAGCACAGCATGAAATTTTTAAGGAATACTCTACATTTATATTTACCCACAGTTAAGTAGTTAATAAGTGTTAAAACAAGAAAAATCCTAGATTAATCTTTTTATGTGTATATGGACGTATGATACAGAAAGCATTAGACTCACAGACCTTTCAAGTTCAATAGAGCCCTCAATATCATTAGTACAATATATGAATTTACGTGGAAAAAGTTTAGAAAGTAACTAAAATTAATACTTTGTGTGTGTGCGTGCATGTGTGTGCATACATGTGCGTGTGTGTGCAAATATACATCCATGAACTAAATAAAGGATGCCCTGAAACCGAGTTGCTAATCCTTCAGTAGAGTATTGACTATGGCTTCTGTTTAATCCTCAGCTGATGAAGAAATACTGACCTACATCAACTACACTTCCAATAAGGTGGGAATGGTGAGCCAGCCTAAGAAAAGAACAAAAACAGTTTATGCCCTGCAAGTCTCAAATATATCACATAATCATCTACCTAAGTGGGTACATAAGAATCCCATCCTGAAACTTGACAATTATTCAAAGTGTACTGAAACTGAATGTTAGTGCTCTGTATGTTTTATTCCAAATTCAAGTACACCTCCAAGAGTAAAAACCATGTGCCAGTAAGTTAAACTATCAGAGAAAGCTAAATAGTAAACTGATGATCCCTATTCCTGCAGTCTGCTCGTTCCCCCTCTTCGCTGTGTGTGTGTGTGTGTGTGTGTGTGTGTATGCACTTGCGCACATGTGTGCAAATATGCACCAAAGGATAGTTTCAGGTGTTATTATTCCTCAGGTATTTTCACCTTTTTTTAGAGACAAGTTCTCTCACTGCTCTGTAGCTTCTAACCACTCGTCTCTGCCCAAACCAGCACTAGGCTCACAGGTATGGATTACTATGCTCAACTTTTCTTCTTTCCCCCGCCCCCATGGGTTCTGGGATCAAATTCAGTTTCTCATGTCAAAAGGCAAGCATTTAGCCATTTGGTTGCCTTCTCAGCTCCCTAGCTCCTAGTTTGTGTCTCCCACTTCTTCAGTGACACTCTCATATGAATCTGCTATCTTCTCAGCCAATCCTAACAAGTTTGAGCCTGCAGTCTTACATAAGCTTAGAGGTAACTACAAAACACCACAGCTATCCACAGTATCTGATCTTCTGCTCCCTTCCTTGCAACAATATGGCTCAACCTAAAGTCAGCTCTACAGACCAAGCTTCTGGTTTCTGGGCACCCCTTAGCACTCTGACATACCCCTTCATTAGCCACGAGTCCAGGTTTTTCCTCTGATTCCATTCTCTTCTATATTATTTCATCAGAACTCCCGGGCTCATCCTTTCTTCCCTTATACCCCAACCTCCACCACAGTGAGCATCTCTCTACCAGTCTCTGCTTTGGCCTGCTTCCTGGTGAATTTCCAGGTATTTTCTAACAAAGCTCACCTATTACCTTAAAACCATCATCCACCTCCACCCCCAATTTAGCAACTTTTATTCACCTGCCGTAATTGCCATCTCGGTGGCTGACGGCTGAATAAGCTCACCCTTTAGTTCTTTCTGAACTCTGACTACCTGGTTCAGCTTAGCTGTTCTGGTTTAAACTCCTCTCCAAGATAACTGGTTCAATCTGACTTCTCTCAGCTTCTCACTGAACTTCTCTGCTTGTCCTCAAACTAACTCTGCCAATCTGTTCTAATATTCTGGCTCCTTCTTAGTCTCTGGCTTCAATGGTCTCTGTTGGTCTGCCCTGAACAGCATGAATTCATGATCGAACTTGACTCCACTGCACTCCCTGTACTGACTCCCAACTGACTTAGCTCTGAACTACACTGAACTGAATGATTTAAACTCAACTGACTGAGTTCATTGCCTGAACTCAACCCAGCTGAACTGGCTCCTGCTCTCTTCCTGAACTGATCTCAACAGCCTCCCTTTCCTGTCTGTTCTCCTGAGAGGTGGGCAAATCCTATCTCTGAATCATTCTACCAAATCTTTCTCTGATTCATCACTTTGTCTGCCCCTCAATTAGATATCACTTTCAAACATAGCTGCTTCCTTCTACAAACTAATCTTACCAAACATGAAAGTGTTTGGGACGAAAGGTGTGCACTAAGAGTGTGTCTGTATTTCTGCCAGTGCAGCCATGTTACTGGATTAAAATTCCTCTACACCCCCACTCCTCGTGACATAATACTGACAAGACAAATCTTCAAATTGACACCCTTTTATCTATTTATTTTTAATTTTTGTTTTATATGCATGAGTGTATTTCTGTGCCACATGTACATGCCTAGTTCCTGGGGATGATAGAAGAGGTATCAGTTCTTTTGGAAATGGAGTTATAGACTGTATGAGCCTCTATGTGGGAGCTGGGCACTGAACCTCAGTCCTCTCCAAGAGTAGCAAATATTTTTAAGCACTTAGGCAACTTTCTAGCCCCTCTAGGTCACCCTTTTAATAACATCTTTCTGATACTAGAATGTCCAAGGCAAGCTAAGTATCCATTATCTGAAATGTTTAATACCAGAAATATTTTTGGACTTTGAAAAGTATTTCTTTTCAGATTTTACAATGGTTTCATACACACATACACAGGGAGAAAGAGGTAGGGAAAGGTGATGGAATCCAGGTCTTAACATGAAATTAATGTATGTTTCTTTTGGATTTTTGTTATGCAATACTTCCCCTAGGGACACTGAAGCAGTGTCTACTTACTCTAAATAGGGAAACAGTAACAGACCAAAGTAAAAATTTCTTTCTCTCTTTCTTTGTTTCTTTGTTTCTCTCTCTCTCTCTCTCTCTCTCTCTCTCTCTCTCTCTCCCTCCCTCCCTCCCTCCCTTCCTTCTTTCCTCTCTCTCTTTTTTTCTTTTGTCCTTTCTTTCTTTCTTTCGTTCTTTTTTTCTTCCTTCCTTCCTTCCTTCCTTCCTTTCTTCCTTCCTTTCCTTCTTCCTTTCTCTCTCTCCCTCCCTTCCTTCCTTCCTTCCTCTTTCTTTCTTTCTTTCTTTCTTTTGTTCTTTCTTTCTTTCTTTCTTTCTTTCTTTCTTTCTTTCTTTTGTCCTTCCTTCCTTCATTTCCTTCTTTCTTTCTCTCTCTCTCCCTTCCTTCCTTCCTTTCTCTCTCTCTCTCTTTCATTCTTTTTTCTTTCTTTCTTTTGTCCTTTCTCTTTCTTTCTTTCTTCCCTTCTTTTGTTCTTTCTTTCTTTTTCTTTCTTTTTGGAGAGAGTGTCTCACTCTATAGCTTTGGCTGTCCTAGAAGTCACTATGTAGACAAGGCTGAGCTAAAATTAACAGAGATCCTCCTGCCTCTGCCTCCCAAGTGCTGGGATTACTAGTACACTAAACTTAGACATTTATTACAAATATTAATGTCTATGGCGTGTATTTCAAAAACAGGCAGTGGTGACAGAAAGAGAGAAAGAGCTAGGCAGAGGAGGGTACAGACCCTTTGCTATGAACCAATTGAGAATTTGATATGAGAGTAAATATACAGCAGTTGTTTTTAGCATCGTATGGAATGCTGTGAATGTTTAATAGCCAGCTATCAAGAAACCAAAAGTCCTGATTTTAGCAATGCAGATTTCTATGGAGAGAATGCTCACACTGTCAAACAAGCTGCCAGTGTAAGTCTACTGGAAGAAACAAAGCATGACTAAAACAGGGAAAAGCCTACTCTCGCACAACTCCTATATACAGCCCCTGTATACAGCCCCCATAAACAACTCCTATATATAGCCCTCATATATAGGTCCCATATACAGCACCTATATACAAGCCCCTATATATAGCCCCATGTACAGCCCCTATATACATCCCCAATATACAGTCCCTATATACAGTCCTTATATGCACCCCCCATGTACAGCCCCCATATACCACACCTATATATAACTCTCATATACAGGTCCCATATACAGCACCTATATATAGTCCCTATATGCAGCTCTCATATACAGCCCCATGTACAGTCCCATGTACAGCCTCCATATACAGCCCTAATAGACAGCCCAGTATACATGGCAATTACAGTCATATAGAGAACTGCCTGCAATTAACTTGCTGACTTGTAACTGCTTAGGTTATTCAGTTTTACTGCAGGTCTCTTCCTGAAAAGGGCTGAATTGCATTTATCAAAATAAGGCCAATGAAACAGTATTCCAAGAAGGCTGAGTCATGCTCCACAAACTGTCTCTAAAGCAACCAACCAGTGTTGCAGAATACACACAACATTTCCTGACCGTCTGTCCTGATGATGAAATAATCTCGGTTTTATAATTTATATTCATGCACGTGGAATTCCTATGCAGATTTCTAACATTTACTGAGACCTACTACTACTATTCAAGGCTTTTTTAAAAATAGTGGCTGGAGATGTTTCAGTGGGTAAGAACCTGGGTCTGATCCCCAGCTCCCACACAAGAGCAGGGCGCATTGGCGAACACCTGTAACACCGGGGCTAGGGAGACAGGCAGGTGGATTCTGGAGGGTTCCTGGACAGCAGGCCGAGCATAATGTCACAGGCTCACATAATGTCAACCTTTGGTCTCCACATGTGTGTTTTTAGGCAAGTACATGCACACTCACCTACTCACACATGCCCAGAATGAAAACTATAATTTTTTTTTTTTTTAAGAATAGTACCTTGGCCCTGTACTCAGACTTTTCTTTTAGTAGAGGCCTTCAAAGATTTTTTTTTCAAGAAACATTTTGATTTTTGAAATAACACTCATTTCCACACGACCAATAAAAAGAGAGAATGAGGAACTAGAGCTAGGAATTGGGCAGGAGGGAGCTGAGCTAAAGAAGAGAACCTGTGGAACGTGTAACTGGAGAGCTGAGAGAGTTTCAGGAAAGTTAAGGCTGGAAAACATTTAAAAAGTAGTCGGCTAAAAGGCACACAAAAAGAGTGCAAACTGACCCAGCTAAAGGTGACAAACCTAAATTGATATGAAAGCGGTCTGCCCATAATAATTTTGGACAACTTTGATTTATTTAAATGGATAAAAACAAAATGTTAATTTATGGACATAATTTGGTCTGCTAATTAGTCATGCAGCACAGTGTTGCCCTTCGACAGTTTATTTCCATCAGCAGAATTAATCACAGCAGAGCAGATGCTGAGGGGACAACCCAAGGTTAAAACGAATGATACAAAATAATGAACCGCAGCCCGGGATGATAACCTGGAGAAAGCCATGATTTATTGTTCTGCCAGAGTCCTCTGTGGATCGTGCAGCCACTTTAAGGGAGGCTGTCTCCATTTCGACCAGATATCTCTGATTATAGTGATCTTTTACTTTGCATTAATTTTATCTGCCTTTGAAGGTAATGTAACTGTGATAAGAGCCAATTAGTTTTGCACCATCGAGAAACACAATGGAAGAAAACAAAGATAAAATTAACTGTCTAAATGAGAGTACAAGGCAATCTCATCTTTGCGATTCTCTTGTAAGCCAGAGCCCCATACGTTCAGCATCATAAACTGAAGGACGAATGTAAGGATGTGTGAGTTGGTTCAGATCCATGTAGTAATGAACAGAGTTTTTCTAGAGTAACATTAGCCGGTAATTCAATGCTAACTTTCCACAGAACTTGAGAGCTCTATCTATGGCTTGCATTACCGACTGACACAGATGCCAGGTACCAGGTGGGGAACTAACTTGGTTCTTAAATGTTCAAATTTAGGAGTTGATTATGGGAGAAAACAAGCAAGATGGTTGTCTGTTGTCTTCTGCCATGGTCATCTCCCTAAGTGTTACTAAATGTGGCAAGCTTCCCATGTTTTGCTGACTGTAGTTTTGCCAAAGAGAATTTGGTGAGATTAAACTTTCACAGGCACTTCCTGCTTGTTTAGCTTTACCTCTGGTAAGACTTGGGCATAGTGGACCAACTGTATAGTTATATCGCTTAAGGTTTCATTTTTCTATGAGACAACGGCACACCACAATAGCTGGTTTTCTTTTTCTACTAAAAAGGTAGGTAATTAGAATCTTAATAAAGGTTTTTTTGAAGGTTGAAAACTGATTGTAGTGTTTGTTGGCTGTTTTTGGTCCATTTGTCTGGGCTTCTCTTTGTACTACAAACAAAAGTCACCCCTCCCTCCTAAAGTAGAAAAGGAGGTTGGAGACTTGGCTCAGTTGTTGATCAAAGAATTTAAGCTTCAGCACCTAAATAAATAAATAAATAAATATTGGATTTTAAATATTGACCATTTTGACTTCTTAAGAAATCTGAAGAGAAAAGTAAAATAAGAAAAGCCAAATGCTAAACTTGACTATATGTACAACATCTGATGAAGTCTCTGTAACCATAGCTTTAGTGGATGAAGAGAAATCAAACAGATGATTGCCATGGAGAGAGTAGAACAAACAAATGGTGTTAACTCATAGAAGAAGAAATAACGAGGCAAAATAAACTGAGTGGGGAAAGAATCAAACTTAAGTAACAGCAGTGTGTTAAAACATACTATTCGTTCTCACCAAGGCAGGAAAGGGAAATCAACATACAATGCTAGTTAAGAAGGGAAAAAACAGATTCTTAAGAGCTTGTTTGGAAGTTCTGATGCACCCTTGACCAAATAATGATCCTTTTCCACGAGAGGATGTGGAAATAATTCTTCAACTAAACATGCAGTGAGGAAAGAAATGAAGGATTAAGGGGACGTTGGTCTATCTATCCAGCCAAACCACACCAACCGTGAGAATCACTAGGATGACAGATGTCAGAGCCAGATTGCCATCACATCTACGAAAACAGTCTCTTATTATTGTTGGCACAAGTATAAGCTATAGTTGTTTTTTTTAAGCAGGTTGGGAAATATTCTCATTTCTTTATCCAGTCATTTTAGTACTAAGACTTTGTTCCTTGTAAGTCACCAAAGTTATGATAAGAAAACAAATCTTACTAAAAGAAAATTCTTTTTCTTAAAGATTTACTTATTTTATGCTTATGAGTGCCCTATCTGCATGTATGCATGCATGCCAGAAGAGACCATCAGATCCCATTATAGATAGTTGTGAGCCACTGTGTGGTTGCTGAGAATTGGACTCAGGACCTCTGGAAGAGGAGCAAGAGCTCTTAACGGCTGAGCCATCTCTCCAGCCCTGAAAGGAAATTCTTGCTAATGTTGTTCATAATAGAGTAACTGTAACAACTGAAAATATGTCAAGATACATTAAATAAATTGTGTGTCTAGTCATTACCACTGTGCAATGGTTTATTATGGTTCCCAAATGTGTCATCTGAAGAAAAAAATTTCAAAGCCCAAGATACATTTCATACCAGTTAAATCATAATGTGGGAGATTAACTACAGGCACTGTGATTTTTTTTAAGCTAGTTGGGTACAATGTGCAAAATCCTTTAGTAATTATTACATAAAAAGGGACATAGAAGAATATTTATGATTGTAGATGGATGACCACAATATAATGCTTTATTTATTCATGGATGGTTTTGGTTTGGTTTGGTTTTTGTTGTTGTTTGCAACAGATTCTCAAGCTATAACCCACAGTTGCCTCAAAATCATGATAATACTCCTTGTCAGCTGAGATTGCAGACATACCCAGTCATCATGCCGAGCTATGTCACTTTCTATAAAGAACAAAATGACTCTAAATAAAAGACAGTATAGGTAAGGACACAGCAACACACTACAAAAAAATTGTGTCCTTATTGAAATTCTTACTAACGAGACAATCTGAAGCCTCTAGTGACAGCCTCATCTTCACCTAGTACCCACACAAGTGTGCACAGACACAACAATATATAAGTAAATATCCAAAAAAATTAATAAAAATTAAAATAATAGAGTTTAATACTCATCACATAACCCAATATAATCAGATTAATGTTTAGTTGCTAAATACTCAGCATACCAATGATACCCCATACAAAACTCAGTATCCTTGAGAGGCACCATAGGGAAATACCAATACTGAGTTTTTAGAAAATCAATTTTGAGATTTTTTTTTCGAAAAATTAGTTTTCCTCCTAAAAACCAATGCACCTATGAATGTGTTTGCCTGTGTCCTGATGACATGTGAACTTTCTTGTTCTTCACCTTTGCCTAAAGCCTTTGTCCATTTTACCAAACAGAAGCCACAGCTCTTACCACTCAGCTCTCTTAGGTCTCCACTCCTCAGGCTGGATGCTAGCCAACAGGAATTCAAATTTTTGGTGTCTGTGAAACCTCTTTTAGGAAAGACACTATTGGTTTGTTGGTTGGTTGGTTGGCTGGTTGGCTGGTCGGTTGACTGGTTGGTTTGTTAATTAAGAAAATGGCTTCCAGGAAATATGAGGTACCCAAAAAGAATCCATCTATACCTCTTTTGCATATCTCAAGTTTGAGTAGAAAGGACAATGTTAGAGGTAAGTTAGTGGGCTGTTAATATTTTTTTAACACAAGAAAAATATGTTCACTAAAAATTGCTAAAATTACAACTGATAACATAGGTTTGCAGTTTTCGTTGAGGAGGAGTGCACTGGTAACAAAATTTCGCCATCGATGGTTAGTAGAACTTGTTAACAGAAGCAGAAGATTTTTGGAAAAACATGACCAACTATTTCAAATGCTTGTGATGCTAAATTCCTTAAGCTATATTTAAAAGCACTGTTAACAGTTTTAATTTAAAATGTTAATATTTTAATGCTGTGGAAATGGCATGCTTTATAACTATGAACTAATAATAAAAAATTTAAATGTCGACTTAAAATTAGTAATGGGTATATAAATTTTTCAAAACATTTTTAGGGAGTAATAAACAAAAATGAAGATGCATATAATGAAAAAATTTCTACTTGGGTGTTGAGCATTCTCAGGACGAATGCTTGTTGGAAGCACAGAAACCATGAAAGATGTACTGCTTACTAAATAAGTTACAGTATGATGAATCACAGTTTAAAATCTAGGCAAAAGGGATAAATTTCAATACATTAATATTGTTGTCATATCAATTATTTAAATGTACTAATGAGGCAATATCATAAACATCAAAGACTGAAACATTAATGAGATTATCTGTAGGTGGTACAATTATGAGTGATTTTGATTTTAGTTTATCCTTTTTCTTATTTGTATACCCAAAATACATATTATTTATAGTCCATAATATATAAAATATAACTTTAAAAGTATTTTTTTACCTAAGTATCAAAAACTTAGAAAAACATTAGTGAAAATCCTGCAGAATCTAACTTTTGGTTATAATTCTGAAGGTTAAGCAATGACAAAAGCTACCATAAAATATTGCTTCTTGAGCTTAAACTTTATCCAGAAATCCTCAGGACATTTATTTTTGAAGAAGGAGTGCAGAATCAGACCCCTAATAGCAACACTCCTACATTGACAGAAATATGCTGCCTAAGTCTTAAAAGGGCCAATCAGCAGAAAAGATATTTTACACAGACATCTCCTGCATGGCCCTGAATTATAACTTACCTTTCCCCAAAATACATAGCAGCTAAAGAATACAGAATGGGAGGCAGCTTCCATCCTACACTGAGTTTGAATTATTATTCTTCAAGGAGGTCTGAGGCTGTTCAGTGTGTATTAAATCTTGAACAAGTTTCAGATTCTGAGAACCAAACAGTAATTGGTTTGTAAAATCGGCTTAAGCATTTCCATCCGCACACATAAAATGTTGATTAATTTTCTGTCTAGCTATGTGGCGAGGCTTAGTGATGCGTTTTGACATTGAGCTCTTAGCTGCAGAGACAGGACAGAAAGGCCATCATACTTTCTCTCTGTGGGAAGACATTGCTTGGTAATAATATACTACACAAAAATAGTGCCAGGTGGTACCTGGCTAGCAGTCAAATGGACCTCTGCTTTGTCTATAATTGCAATTTTCAAAGGACTTTGTTTTCTAAACACTTAACTAAATATTCTGCTTAGTCAAGTCCATCTTCCATAGTTTGCAAACATCCTGGCCAGAGGATTCTGATCAACTTTTGAGACTGCGCTTCTCTTCCTGTTACCCCCAGCTCACTACTTCCCTCTCTCATTTGGGGGAGGGGAAGTGAGGGATGTAAATAAAACATTACACTAAGCAAAAAGAGATTGTTCTTTAATGTGGTTGGGGGTTAAATTAGCTTGAAATTCAAATGCCAACTGACATATAAGGCAAAGCTGACCATCCGGTCTTGAATTAATACTTACTATAAACAGCAAATTCTTATGCACCATGGCTTTTATCTGAATACCGAGGAAATACACTACTTGAGTTACATTTCATGTAGATACTATGCTATTTCCCTGCAAGTGGGAATTGTTTGAAATAGAAGCAGCTTAGAAAAATAGTAATGAAGACTCACGGGGCACTTTAAGATGCAGTTTTTTGGAGAGGAGAAACCTGAACATACCATTAAAATAGATCCTATATACTTGGTCTACTTTTCCATTTAATATGTGATTTCTTTGCCTCAAATACAATAGAATGCTATCTATTAATATATACAATTCTTCATAAGAATAGACTTTTGTGCTATATTTTGGGGTTCTATCCTTTGCAGTTGTACGCCAGAGGTGTTCAGAGAGGACCTACAGAATGCTTTCCTGCTTTCTCTACAGACTGACAATAACTGCAAGGATTCTAGTACTCCTCCTGGTGGTGTGTCAGAATAATAAACTAGAACATCTCAGTGCTAATACTAATGCCAACCAGGTGTGTGGCATCTGGTGAGTTAATCTCAGTGGCAGTATCCATGCCATGTTGTTGTGCAGAATAAGTGAGGAGACACAGGAAATAGTTGACTGACAGCTCTAAAACATAGTAGTCCCCCAAGAAGTGCCCACATATGTAATTCTGTTCCAGCTTTGTTGTAGTTTGGATGAAAGTGGTCATGTAGGCTCATAGGAACTGGCATTATGGGAAAGTGTGGCCTTGTTGGAGGAGGTGTGTCACTGGGTGAGGGCTTTGAGGTCTCAGATGCTCAAGCGAGGATCAAGTGGTGGTGTTTCTTCCTGCTGCCTGCCAATCCATATGTAGAACTCTCAGGTTCCTCTCCAGCACCATGTTTGTCTGGACACTACCGTGTTTCCCACCATGATGGTGATGGGCTTAACCTTTGAAGCTGTGAGCCAGCTCTAATTAAATGGTTTTCTTTATTAGAGTTGCCTTGGTCATGTCCTGACTGTTCACGACAGTAAAACCCTAACTAAGACAGAAGTTGGCACCAGGACTTGGGTATTGCTGTGATAGGCCTGACTGTGATTTGGGTTGCAGGAATATGGACTTTTTGGATTTTGGATTAGAAAAGCAGTTGAATACTTTAAGTTACGCTTAGTGGTCTAAACTAGTAGGATCATGGAAGACAGTGGTGCGGGGGTGATTTGAATTGTAGGTGCCTGGCTCAAGATGTTTCAGAGGAGAATGATATTAATATGTGGTCTAGAAATCTTTCTAGTGATATTTTGGTTAAGAATATGGCTGCTTTTTGCCCTTGTCCAAAAAAAAAAAAAATCATCCTAAGGCTAAATTGAAGAGTCTGAGATTAATGATATAGGCAGAAAAAATTTCAAAGTAGCCTAGAATCGACTGTCAGGTGGTTATTAATATTTACTCTTATGAAGATCTACAATGAAAATGAGCAAGCTGAACTTTGAAGTATACAAAATGGACAGTTCACAGAGGAAAAAAAGGAATGCCAGGAAGTGGAATGGAGCTAAATCCTGTGTTCAAGGAGATTGAAAAAAAATAGTTAAAAACCTGATGTTAAATGAAATAAAGGAAATGGTGACAGCAGGGCAAGACTCCACCCAATTAAGCTTCCAACTTGTGAAGAGGATTTAAAGAAAATCTTAGGGTCAGATATAGTGGTGCATGACTTTAATCCTAGTACTCTGGAGGCAGAGGCAGGCAGGTCTCTGAGTTTGAGGCCAACCTGGTCTACAGTTTGAGTTTCAGGATAGTGAACTTTAGGCAGTGAAGGAAACCATCAAAACCAGAAAGCCAGTGGCTTTTAATTGAATGAGAGGGTCATGTTTCTGCCCCAGCAAGCAACAGAACCTGGCAACTTTGGTCACATGATTCTGGGTTTAGAGTCAAGAATAGAAGAGAGCAGTTATGGAATCTCCCTCCATGACTAAGGAAAGCCACTGAGGGCAGGCCTGTGTCAGGGGGTGTCCCTGCATGGAGGTCTCAAAAGGCCATTGTATGAGGCAGTGAAGGTGAAGACTGGGTTGCCTTGGAGACCCCAAAATTTTGGAGATGCCAAGAAAAGCTGCTAAAAAGGATTGAAACCAGCCCAAGAGAAAGAAGTGGGTTGCAGTCAACAAAGCTGAAAGGAGATGGAGATCTGAATAGCCCTTTGACAGGGAGATGCAGTGTTTGGAGTTTGCCCAGCAGGTTTTCAGTCTCGCTTTGATTCAGTATTTCCTCACTCTGCTCGCTTTTGGAAAGGGAATGTATAGCCCGAGCCACTGTATGTTGGAAATATGTGGTCTGCTTTTTTACATTTTTACTTTATAGGGGGTTACAGTTAAGAGATTGCATGAAACTCAGAAGAAACTTTGAACTTTTAAACACTGTTGAGACTGTGATAGACTACGAGGAGTTTTGAAGTCAAACTAAATGCATTTTGCACTATGATATAGACATAAGCACACGGGTGCGAGGAGTGGAGTATGGTAGAGTGAAAATGGTTCCATAGGCTCATAGGAACTGACAGACACTATTGGAAGGTATGGTCTTGTTGGAGTGGGTGTGGCTTTGTTGGAGAAAGTATGTCACTTAGGGTAGGCTTTGAGGTATCAGATGTTCAAACCAGGCTCAGTGTGGCAATATCTCTTTCTTCTGCCTACCAGTCTGGATGTAGAACTCTCAGCTCCTTCTCCAATACTATGTCTACCTTCATGCTGCCATGTTTCCCACCATAACAGTAATGGACGAAACCTCTGAAACTATAACCCAGCCCCAATTAAATGTTTTCCTTTATAAGAATTGCCTTGATCATGATGTCTCTTCACAGCCACAAAATCCTCAGACAACCTCCTATTGGTTAAAAGTTGTAGGAGAATCTCTATACTGCTAATAGTACAATTTCACTACATACATGAAAACAATATTTTGATGATCAAAATCCACAGGTTTGGTTCATCTTTGTGACTGTCCTTTTTTCATTCTGACAGGATATCCTGACCAAAAGCAGCACAATGGAGGTAAAGGCTTATTTGGCTTACAGTTCCAGTTTCTGCTGTATCATTAGGGGAGTCAAGGCAGGAACAAAAGCAGCTCGTCACACCACATCCACAATGAGGAGAAGAGAAGACTTAAATGCATCTATGCTGCCTGCTTACTTACTAGTTGTTGTTGTTGTTGTTGTTGTTGTTGTTGTTGTTGTTGTTTTACTCAGCTAGATTTCTTCATTGGTATGGTTCAGGGCCAAGCCCATGAAATGGGACAGCTCTTGTTCATCTTGTGTCTTCCTCCCTCAATTACAATGAAGCCAATTCCCCACAGGCTAGCCTGATCTAGATAATCCCCCACTTAAGACTCCCTTCTCAGGTGATTCTAGGTTATGGCAACTTGACATTTAAAACTGCACAGTAATCAAATCCCTGGCCCCCATGGCTGTAGGAGCCTGGGACAGCTGCTTGCTCACATCTCCAAGGTCAAGAAGAACAGCACAGAAGGTGGGGCAGGGTCCAAACCTTGGTTGCCAGTCTCCTCCAGAGACGTAGTTCCTCCAGCAAGAGCTCCTCCTCCTGAAGGTTTCACAGCTTCCCAAAACAACATGGCCACCTGGGTACTGAGTGTTGAAACACGTGAGTTAAAGATTGGACAGTTTACTCCAAACCATACTGAATTCCCTGCCATAGTGGATCTAATCATGGTGAATATACTTACCTTGTTGGTTCATCTGTTTAAACACATACTTAATAATTTGATAATGTAAAATCTATTTACTTTAAAATTGTTTAGTTGCTGATGAGTTTTAGGTAGTACAATGCTGTCATATCAAATAAAATTGCAAGTCCTTAAAGAACTTAAAGGTATTAAACAAATAAGGTTTGCCTTGACTAAAAGTCTTAAAGTAAATGGTGAGAAAAAAAAATCTCTGTCATGGATAGATTTGCTTTCAGGGAAGATCAAATTAATGAAGGCTTACCGCCAGGGAAAATTTATTAACAAAATCCTCCTGCACATGCAGGATTAAACACAAAGCAATTAATGAAAATTGAGTATCATTCATTCATGAGTGGAGAAAGTATGATCTAATCACTTGAATGTTGTTATGACCTTCATTTCCCCAGGCAATGACAACTTAGGAAGCTACCAAGCATAAGCAATTATTACATTAGTGGTTGGGCTAACTCCCATCTTGATTTTTTCCTGGGATTCAGGGTCTCTTTTTCTGGTGGAACTATTGTAAAAAATCCATAGATGCAGTAATTTTCCTATGCAGTGTTAGTTTAGAAATTTCCATGTACATATCAGAAGGTCAAATAAATATTAAGAAGAACTATTGGCTTTCTTTATCATCTCCTATTTATGGAGAATTCATAATAACAGCATACCTTCATTGAATAAAGCAAAGACTCCAGGAAACAGAAGGGAGATTTACAAGCTCTTTTCCTGTTGGAAAGGTTCTAGCCCAACTCCCCTCTAACTGCTACCCCAAGTAGATAAAATCTCAATGTAGTAAAATCTCTATTTATGCAGTTCAGCATCACCATGGAAACGTCTCCCCCTCAGTGACATAATGAGATGGTAATGAAAACAGCTGCCACATAATGAACCTAGGCACAAACAGAGGCCGAGTTACTCATGCCAAAAAGTGAATGGCAGGAGGGTCAAATAGATGGGGGGCGGCCATGATCAGAGAGTAACAAGAAAGCCCATCAGTGGGTGTTAAGGAAAGGGGCGGGCAGAACTGCCTGAAATTGTAATACTGAAACTCTCAAGAGTTTTATTATTGCAAATTTTGATACTGGATCTGTGACATTCCCATGTAGAGACGATAGGATGTAGAACCAGAGTTTTTATTTTCTGAGCTCAGCCTAATATTTCGCATGTCTAACACTTTATACTCGAAATGCGTGGCTTGACATCTTAGGATTGTTTATTCTGCTGGGTCTTAAGGAACATGTGTAAGATGAGAGCGGCGTTGGGTTGGGATGCCAGGAGGATAGTGCCGTTTTTCAGAGAATGAGAGGAGATGATGCCTTCCTTCAAAGCACTCCCAAGTGGGTGGAAATTGCACCCTTCCTTTCAAGGATGATCTGAGTCCACTGACTGGAACTGGCTGATAGACTTGCATGCACTGAGCAAGAGAGACAATTAAAAACTGTCTTGCAGAGAAACCCACATTAAAAGACATGAATTCAGAAAGACTGGGCCAAGAGAAAGAAACAAGGCTTGGTTTGAGGGAATCTGAGAAATAACAAGGAAACTAGAATATGACAACATGAAATTTATATATGCACATATGTGTATCAACTTTATATACCATTTATATGACAGTTGAATTTAACTTCAATCTATTTATCATATGTGCATACAAACATAGGTCACACACATATACACAGAATCAGTTGAAATTCTCTTGGTCTAAGTTGGTCTAAATGACTTTTAGACATTCCCCAAAGGTATCCAAATTCAAGGACTGACAAGAAAGCCCATCAGCATTATGGGAAGGGGCAGGAAGACCTGCCTAAAATTATTGCCTGCCTGGGGTGCTTGTGAAGTGTGGTGAAAGCTTAAGAGAGATGAGGCCTGCTGGGATGAAAGTGGACACAAGAGGTGTGCCCTAAGAGAGGACATTGGGAACCAGGGCCCTCCTTTCTCCCTTTGGTTCCTTGTCACGGAGAGGTGGGCATGGTCCTCTGGTACATGCTCCCCACTGTGATGGTCAGCCTTGTCAAATCATGAAAGCAGCCAAGCCAGTGACTGTGGGATGAAATGTTTGAAAAGAAGACCCCCAAATAAAGTCTCCTCCATTATGTGTATATAAAGTAGGAATTTTGTCACTGTGCTGGAGTGTGATGCATTCTCTTTATGAGAAAACTGTTTTTGTAAAATGAAGGTTTTGGATGAACTCAGGGAGACTAGAAATGTGATAAAGCTAGTCACTAAAAACAAACAGAGAATCTTGCCTTACCCTAGATTTCATCCATGGGTAAGTAGACGACAAATGCTAGTACTTTTGTCACTACATTTCATATGTGATGCTTGTTTGACATAAACGTTTTACCTCGTGATTGCTGTGTATGTACGCACATCTCCTATGTGTGTTTATATATACACACACACAAGGAGAAAGCTACTATAGAAGAAATGATGTGAAGGAATAGTGGGTATTCATTTATGTCAGTCAGGACTACTGAATCTTTCAAAACATGTTGATCAAAATCGTTCTTTTTTTAATAGATAATTTCTTTTTATTTTATATTCTTATATTTTTGCCATCATGAATATCTGTGTAAGGATGTCAGAAGTCCTGGAACTGGAATTATAGACAGATGTGAGCTGCAATATGGGTCCTGGGGATTAACCCTAGTGCTTGTAACTGCTGAGCCATTTCTCCAGCCCTGCAAATTATTATTTTTTATTCCACACATGATTTTCTTCAATAACTTTGGAAGACTATAACGAATGCCTGTTGCACTAGGCATTATGCTTAGTGTGGAAGGGTGAGTTGGTAGAGCATCAAACAGAACAGATATGTGCTCTAGCCTCATGGACCTCACAATCACAAGGATTGAAATGAGAGATGCTTAACATTCTTCCATGAAGCTTGGCTATGAAAGTGAAGAGGGAAAGTAGTTGAGGATTTGATCACCTTCAGAGCCTATGAGGAAAGAGCTAGTAGAGAGAGAAGGCAAACATACAGAGGGCCTTATTGAGCCCTGTTGATGAGACTTTGTGGGTATAGCCCCTGACATTTCTAGGAGACACAATCTCAAATAAACCTCCTGTTCCCTGGATTTTAAAATCTACCCCCACTGCCCCCTTCCACAATGAAACCTGAGTGTTAGGTGCAGTAATTGTGCTGTAGATGTTATCAGCTGAAACAAACAACCATGATGACACCACTGGGACTTCTTACATGGAAGGGGGAAAGCTCTCCAGACCTCAACTCTAGAACCCACAACCCTACTGGCAACCAAGAATTCCCAAGAGTGGGTAGGTAAAACAGTCTTTTGCAGGGATGAGTCCTCCAGCTAATTACCCAATGCCAAGTGCTTAAAATTGAAGTCATGTATGTACAGGTAGCTTACAGATATAACAGGATATATATAGATATATAGATGATATATAGATATATAGTGTAAGTGGTATGTGTGTGTGTGTGTGTACTTGTAAGAATAATTAAAAGAAAATGAGTCCATGAGTTTTAGAGAGAGTAGTTATGTGTATAAAGAAAGAGTTGAAGGAAGGATAGAGACAGTGGAAGTGATATGACTACATTAAAATTTTAAAAATTAATGTGTACTAGTAGAATCACACAGGAGAAAGGCTGGCGATATGGCTCAGAGATCAAAACCATGTACTGATCTTATAGAGGACCCAAGTTCAGTGCTTCCCACCTACAGCATGCCAGCCATCTCTCAACTCCCTGTAGGTCCAGCTTCAGGGGAATCCTATACATCTGCACTTACACACACACACACACACACACACACACACACACACACACACACACACACACACACACACACAGAGAGAGAGAGAGAGAGAGGGGGGGGGGATTTAAAAAAAATTAAACACAAAGCAGTAACTGACAGGCCAAAAGAGACTAGCAAGTTTACATTTGGAATGGGCTCATGCTATATAGTCAGGAAATAGTTTGCAGCTGTGGTTTTAACTGGAAGAAGAAGGAAAAAAAACAGCAACAGACAAATTGTGAAATTGGCTCAGAGTTGAGAGTCTGCAGTCAGGAATGAGGGAAGTCCCTTTAAAGATGCTGCTGAGAGACTTGTCATTCACTGTGAGGTCCTTCATAGAGAACAAGGGTGATGGACAGTTGGATAATAGTGAAGGTATTAAGAGACAGCTGATATCCTTAAAGAGGAAGAGAAGCAGAAAGGGCTAGAAGGATCCCGTAAGAGTTGGAGAGAAGAATGCGTAAGACAGCGTGTAATAAGTCCTCGTAAGAATCCCAGGAGAGCTGTCTATCCAGAGCCAGTGTGCCTCCGGCAACAGCTAAGATAGGCTGAAAACTCCAAATGTCCACAAAATTGGGTCCAATTCCTAAGTATTCCTTAGTACATCGCCTCCGGTGCTCTGCCTGCCTGCTGTTTTGTAGGCTTCCTCAGATGGTTTCTAGGTTTTCTCCTTGGCCATTCAGCACTGAACTTCAGTCTTCTCCAGTTGTCCAAACTTCATACCCTAGTGCATAAGTCCTGTTCTACAATCCTTCTCACTGTTGCTCTGCCTGGGGTGGGGTGGTGGTCTAATTCCTCATTTTGTTGTCTTCTCAGTTTTTAAATTAGTTCTTTGAGATTTTTGTACAATGAATTTTCTCATATTCCCCTCCTCCTCCAACTCTGCTGCGATCCACTCCTACTTCCCTACCCACCCAGCTTTCTAGCCTTCTTCCCCCATCCAGCACAGTTGGTGTTGCCTAGATGCCTCTGGGACTGTGTGGTCTTCCACCAGGGTCCCACCCTTAAAGAAAATTTGTCTTCATCTCCTGGCAACTATCAGATGCCAATAGCTCCTCGGTTAGAGGTGGAAAGTGGTGCCACATCCTCACGCTTACTTTTGTAGGTCTTATGTCAGTTGTCTGAACTGCTATAACTTCGTAAATTCAATTGACCTACTGAGCCCAGAAAACATACCATTTTTCTTGTAACCATCCTGCGTCTCCAGCTCTTACAATGTTCCTGAACCCTCTTCCAAAATGATGCCTGAGCCTTTGAAAGAAAGGATACGAGACTCAGTGGTGAATCTCTGTGTTAATTGCCGTTTACAACAAAATAAAATCTCTTCTGGTGGGGTTTTATAGATGTATTGATCTATAAGTCATTGGGAGTTGGCTTGACACTCTGCCCATTTAGCAGAGTAATAATAATAGCTTTTCCCCTAGGGCCTAGGACTTGTCTAGCCATAGGTTGTTGGCTTTAAATTGATACCAGAGATAGGTTTCATCTTGTAAAGAGGGCTTAAGGTCTAATCAGTAAGTCATGAATTATTCCCACAATGTTCTTGCCACTGTTGCACCAGCGGGAATGTCTTGCCAAGCAGGTCATTGTTGTAGTTTGTAAGCTCCACAGCTAGGTGATTAGTTTCCTCCTCTAGTAACACGTAGAGCACCTTCCGACATTATGAAAACTAGCCAGTCAATATGAAGTTTCCAGGTGGGTAGCAAGCTTGATTTCTCTGTGTTCTGTGATGTAAGTATATGGTGTCTTCAACATTAGGGTCTTAGCATCAAGTTCTGGAGGCTATAATTATAGCCTCTATAGGCTACCATGGTCTATAATTTTTGGAGGAATCTAGAGACTCTCAATGGCCAACAACTCCAAAAGAGGCAACCAATCCCTGGCTTAGTTATTTGTCAGTCTGTCTTATCTAATAGGAACATTGTTGCCTTGTTTTAGGGTAACTCCATCTAAGCTCTCTGTATATGTATGTATATATTTTAGGAATCTTTTTCAGTTATATGTTTCCATTTGACTTTTTAGGAATGTCTTCAGTGTTAATTATCCATTGACATATTTCCTACTTTCTGCTGTCCTTCCAGGCCCCACCTAAATTCTCCCTTTCTGTTCTATTATTCCTCTTTAACATTTAGTACTAGTGTGTTCTCTCTTCCTAAGACGTCCCACATACAGAGCCCCTTACTAACTTCTTGACCTCTATGAATATTCCAAATGGAAAACACAGGTCTGAAGTCAATATCCACAAATGAGAGAAAAACACAGAATGTTCATCCTTCTGGGTCTGGATTACTTCACTCAGAATGACATTGTTTAGCTCCATTAATTTGCCTGTGACTTTCATAATTCCATTTTAATAGCTGAATAATATTCCATTGTGTAAGTGTACCACATTTTCTTGATGTATTCATCAATTGATGAACATCTAGGCTATCTCCATCTCCTGTATGTTGTGAATTGCAGTGAGAATTGTGGTTTCTTTTAAAAGCCCCATTATGTTTTGTGCATATGTTTTTGTTTTAATCCCAGGTGTGGAAGATGAGGCTGCTTCAGAGTATCCACAGCGGCTATCTGTGCTTTGTCTGGTGCTCTGGCAAGGGTGTGATTCTGCCAGCTGGAGGTAGTTCCTGCTTGGAATTCTGAGGACTCTTTAGAGGGTATAGAAATGCCAGAGTCCTGAGAGGCTGCTGTTCCCCCTGCTGCTTCTCATTCCTGTTGTGGTTTGTCAAGTGGGCGTGACCAAAGAGCAGAGAAGAAGGAGGAGGGTATCCTGACAATGAAGACTGGACTTGCCCCAAGGAACAGGACACTAATCAGCAGGAAGTATTCTAACAAGATTGATGCCTCCTTCCCCCCTAACCTTCTTTCTCACCTACCTAGTGTTGGGGTGAAGGAAGGGACTAGAGTGGAGAAGGGTGGTAGGGAAAAGAACCCAATAAAGTACCCAAAAGTACAGTTGTAGTGAATGAAGCAGCAGTGGACGTGGGTGAAGGGTCTTTTGTGTGCATTCCCAAGAGCGGTATAGCTTGACCACAAGATAGATCTATTTTCAGCTTTTGGAGAAATCTTCTCATTGATTTCCATAGTGGCTACAACAGTTTGCACTCCCACCAGCATCGAATAAATGTTCCCCTTTTCTACATCCATGACAGCATCCAGCTAAGGTGGGTGACGCATAAGAATGTTGAACATTTTCAAAAGTGCTCCTTGGTCATTTGTGTTTCATCTTTTGAGAACTTTCTGTTTAGTTCTGCGAGTGAACTAAACAGAAAGTTTAGACAACTTGCTGTTTGTTTTATTGATGAGTAGGGTTTTCTCAGTTTTTTGTATATTCTAGCTACAAATCCTCTAACAGGTGTCTTGCTTATAAAGATTTTTTTTCATTCTGTAGGATGTCTCTTCATTTAAATGATGGTGCCCTCTGATGTACAGATTCTTAGTGTTCCTAAAAACAGAGGAGGGCGTAGGAATAGGACAAGCCCAAGCAAGCAAATTCCAAATAACAGCTTCTTAGGTATTTGACACATTAGCCAGGGTCTTTGAGGTTCTCGGTGGACCATTTATAAAATGCAGAGCAGTGAGAACTGCGGGATACCATGTACCAGGCGCTGGGCACAAACATAATCTTGTTTCTCACTCAAAAAGACACAGGATTGTATTTTTAGCTTCTTTTTAAAGAAATCCTATCTTTGAGGCAAAGTTTAAATCCTTTATGCATTTTTTTTTCTTCTGCTGATACTAAAAATGAAAGAAATCTGAAGTGAAAAGTTCTTGTGGTATCTGCTTTGCCGGCATTCCTGGGGCTCCTGGGACCAGACCGCAATGCCCATGGGTTGGTAAAGGGCATGGAGATAAACCTGTCCAGAGACAGCTATAGGGAACAGTGTCTGCTTTATTCATGTAAACAACTACTTATAGAATGGAAGCCTATAGACTGTGTTGGTAATCTATGGTATTACCTTGTATTGGACAGGGAACGCTTATACCACCAGGGTCTCTGTGTGGACAAACATATAAACAGAGATGTGGAGAGTGCAGACTCACCTGTGGGCCAGGTACAGGCTATTTGTGCTACTTCAGAATTCAGTGTTCTGATTTCTGGGCGCACTCAGGAGCCTGGTGTGCCCTGCTTGCATTTTCTCCTAAAGGTGCTAAAGAGCTATCTTCTTGCATATCCTACTTTTAAGTCCCTTATAAAAATAAAACAGTACATCCCATGCCAGTGTGTTTCGGTGCAAGCGCTGTGAGGAAGCGTTGTTTTGAAAGGTGTAGCACCATTCTTGAATCTATCTAAACTCTAACTTTGACTATGTAGGTTAAAAAAAAAAAAGATGCAAAGAAACACAGGTATACATAATCCTCATTTTGGTTTGTCTGTTTGTAGAACAATTTTCCTTCAATTAAGTCTATACTCTAACTAGTCTCAGAGCACTAAGAGTCCCGCATAACCTTGATTTGGTGAACATTACATATTCACAGGGATCATTCAGGATGCGTTCTCTTCTGCATGATGGGAGCACAACTTTGACAGAGAACTATTGCCATGCTAAAGCGGATTACATTCTTTTAAAAAAAGATAGTTAAAACCTTCATCTCTATCTGTTCTTGTCTGCTTTATCCTATTCAGTCGATGCAATCAAGAATGGCAAGATACATGGAAAACCTGTACCTTGAGCCATGATTTTATTCTGAAAATCAGATCTATTTTTAACAGATCCCAAGAGCCAGGAACTAATTTTTACACAAAATTATGCATTCATGGAAAAAACTGTGAATGAATCTATTGCCTGTTTAAACAGCTTAAGAAACCATGGAGTAAACTGCCACCTAGAGTTGAGATGGGAATTCGGCTCAACATGAAGTATCAAGGCCAGCGGATCAGCCTGAGGGGTCTCCAGCTCAGCTGTCTCACTTTTAACATATGCTTGGAAGTCCTTCACTCAGTCTATCCTGTATCTGTATCCTGTCTCTGTAGGTTTGAAGGTCTACTAAAAGGAGCATGGGTCTATGAGAGTCAAAAGGCTATGATTTATCGGTTGTTTTTAACAATAATCTCTGGGGAATTGTTTAAATACTAGCAAATAAAGATACTACACCAAAGGACAAGTTAGTTGGAATGGTTCATGGTATAAATCTCTGGAAGACTTTCAGCACACTCTGTTATTGCTTTTGCTGTTTCTTACATTCGCACACCAGAGGCTTCCAGGGCGTGATGGGATCGATGTCCAAATCTATGAACTGGGCAGTTTTAATGAAGTGCTACGGTCTGGACAGCTGATACCTCACTCCCTTATCTAGGTTTCTCTAAAAACACACCCTTAGTTGATCCCCTGAAATTAGCATAGGAACCAGAAGAAAATACACATGGCGTGACAAATGGTGAACAGCTGTTTCCACCCCCAAACATTTACCTAATCACAGAGTGGAAATATCTTCCTTTGTCTTAACGTCCCACAGGCCGGTGGGTCCAGCCTCACCTTTCTCTAGGTATAAGGTGTCTGAGCTGAGACTATGGAAGTCAGCTAGTTCCTCTTGCATGAATTACAGAATCCTGAGGTGTGTGTGTCTGCCACCTGGGTAACCTTTTACTCTGGCCATGCACCTAAATGATATCTATAAGGCTGCGAGGGAGAGGGAAATGGCTTGTTGACTTTTTATGCCTCATGTAATGGCCCATTTCTTTCCTACCTGACTACTTCCTCATTCTCATGCCCTCCGCCCACAAGTTTATTAGGCTCATTCTCTCCCATAAAACTCTAACAAGCCTTTCCCCTCTCTCCATTATTATCTCCATTGATCAGTAACCAATGGCCTGGGAGCTGAATTATACCCAACCTGGTCCCACCTCTTTATTTTCATTAGAATACAAAATAATGACTTAATTATGAGAATTTCATATGTGTAAATCAGCAGTGATTTATAGAGTAATAAGCTTACATTTATTCACCCTCCTTACCCTTGCTTGTCTCCCTTCTCCCAGCCTCTGGTTCCCCCTCCTTTAATCCCAGTAGCATGCCACGCCTCCACCCACGTAGCTTTCACATCACATGTTTACATCTATATTCTCTATTTGAGAAGACACATGGACACATGCTGTCTTTCCCTTGCCCTTATCTATGTTATGTGCATATGTTTTTGCTTTAATCCCAGGTGTGGAAGATGAGGCTGCTTCCTCTAGAGTATCCACAGCAGCTATCTGTGCTTCGTCTGGTGCTCTGGCAAGGGTGTGATTCTGCCAGCTAGAGGTAGTTCCTGCTTGGAATTCTGAGGACTCTTTAGAGGGTATAAAATTACCGGGAGTCTATTATAAATAAGGCTGCTATGAACATAGTGGAGCATGTGTCCTTCTTAACGGTTGGGACATTTTCTGGATATATGCCCAGGAGAGGTATTGCGGGATCCTCCGGTAGTACTATGTCCAATTTTCTGAGGAACCGCCAGACTGATTTCCAGAGTGGTTGTACAAGCTTGCAATCCCACAGATGCCTCTCAACAGAGGAATGGATACAGAAAATGTGATACATTTACACAATGGAGTACTACTCAGCTATTAAAAAGAATGAGTTTATGAAATTCCTAAGCAAATGGATGGACCTGGAGGGCATCATCCTGAGTGAGGTAACCCAATCACAAATGAACTCGCACAATATGTACTCACTGATAAGTGGATATTAGCCCAGAAACTTAGGATACCCAAGATATAAGATACAATTTGCAAAACACATGAAACTCAAGAAGAACGAAGACCAAAGTGTGGACACTTTGCCCCTTCTTAGAATTGGGAACAAAACACCCATGGAAGGAGTTACAGAGACAAAATTTGGAGCTGTGACGAAAGGATGGACCATCTAGTAATTGCCATATCCAGGGACCCATCCCATAATCAGCTTCCAAACGCTGACACCATTGCATACACTAGCAAGATTTTGCTGAAAGGACCCAGATAGAGCTGTCTCTTGTGAGACTATGCCGGGGTCTAGCAAACACAGAAGTGGATGCTCACAGTCAGCTATTGGATGGATCACAGGGCCCCCAATGGAGGAGCTGGAGAAAGTACCCAAGGAGCTAAAGGGATCTGCAACCCTATAGGTGGAACAACAATATGAACTAACCAGTACCCGGGAGCTCTTGTCTTTAGCTGCATATGTATCAAAAGATGGCCTAGTCGGCCATCACTGCAAATAGAGGCCCATTGGACTTGCAAACTTTATATGCCCCAGTACAGGGGAACGCCAGGGCCAAAAAGGGGGAGTGGGTGGGTAGGGGAGTGTGGGGGGGTGGGTATGGGGGACTTTTGGGATAGCATTGAAAATGTAAACGAGGAAAATACCTAATAAAAAAAAAGAGAAAAAAAATTACCGGGAGTCCTGAGAGGCTGCTGCTCCCCCTGCTGCTTCCCATTCCTGTTGTGGTTTGTCAAGTGGGCGTGACCAAAGAGCAGAGGAGAAGGCCCACTATGTCTTCCTGTTGCCCTTGTTTCTCCTACGTTTACCCCTTCTATAGTTTTCACCATCTGTAATACTCCTGTATTCCAACTGCCTCAAACCGCAGCAGAACAGGCAAAACTGGCACCCGTCTCCCCCTAGGTATTTCTACATGGTTACACTGCCTTCGCTCACTCCATGTACTTTACTATTGTGCCTCATTCACTAAGTCAGCTTGCCTAGCAGTTTCCTGCCGTTTATGATGAAATCGTACAGCCTGGCATAGATACTTACTGTGGGAGAGGCAATAGTCCACACACTTACAGTTCTATCTCATTTCATCTTAGAAGAAAAAAGTTCCCAGAGCAAGATGTTATAATTCCTATCCTACAAATAAAGGAACCTGTGCACAGAGTTGAGTCATTCTCAAAAGAGCACAGTCAACGAGCAGTGAGGTTGGAATCTGAACTCCACAACTACTCCAGAGCAGACCACTTACCAGGCAATGCTGCTACCAGGCCTCTGCAGTCAGCCGACTTTTCTTTTCAGCCATAAATCTCGAAACAAAACAAAACAAAATCAAAATAAAAAATAAAAAAACCATAAGCAAGCCTAGCTCAAGGGTGCTCCAAAAGGATTCTGGAAAGCCAGCCCAACCAGGGATAGTAACAAAGCACCAAGCACTCAGATTATTCCATCACTGCAAAACTGAGCGATGCCAGCAAGGCTGTGGATTAGGGAATCTGGGATTTCAGGGCTGGGGAGACGCCATCAGTAAAGTGCTTGCCTTGCAAATCCCCAGGACTTGCTAGCCAGCCAGCCTCCACAAATTGGAGACCTTGTCTTAAAACTCAAGGTGGATGGCTCCTGAGAAATGTGATCTTAGGTTGATTTTGTTTGTTGTTGTTCCCCACACATATGCATGTGATTTTACACACAAAGAAAAAAAGGGGGGGAAAAAGGGAAAAAATGAAGCTGGAATTCCATTTAAATCCCAGATTCTATAACTTGTGTGGTTCTGTGGTCCCTGGCCACACATGTTCCCTTTTCTCCCTCTAACCAGTGTCACGATTCAAATGCAAGGTGAATCTTTTCCTTTTCTAAGATTGCCTTTTCTTTTATGCCAATTACTATGTCTTTTCTAACCCAATTACAACTTTGGTTGACTGCCACTTGAACTGATAAAGATGCTGAACTCTGGGCCCCGCCTTTTCCCTGTTTAATCTCTTCCAATTTCTCATTCTGATAATTCCTGACTCTAGATAACATCTACTCACCATCAGATTAAATTTTTTGCTAGGCCTTATGAAAAGTAAGTTAATCTGCAGAGTACAAAGGCTATTTTCTATCGGAAGCAGGTGATAAGTAAATTCTATGTCAATACCGCATGCTTAAATGAAATCTTTAGTCTTTGTGAAGTCATACCAATAAGATGACTGTCCAGTCTATACATAAGGAAATGTAAGAAAAGTATATACTTACAATCTGCTGTCTTTCAATTAAGGAATCAATTAGCACATATGTATATACATGGATATGTCATGAGTCATAAATTTGAAGATTCCATGAGATGATAAAAAGTAAATGCCTAGCCTCGTGATAGGCACATGGTACATGTTGTATAAACATCATGTACCCTTCTCATGGGTGCCCTGCAGATGTGTCTATGACCGGACTATTAAGAATGTGACTAGGAAGGCTAGAGATCTGGGTCAGCAGTTAAGAGAGTACTGATCTTGTAGAAAATCTGAGTTTGTTTTTTATTACTGCTATCAGGTGGCTTACACAGTCTAAGTCTCTAAGGGATCCGATGCCTTCTTCTGTACTGAACTAATAGGCACAGACCTACATGCATATTATTTACACATAATCAAAAATAAAACTATAATTTTAAAATTATCTTTAAAATGTGACTAGTATGGCATGTAAAAAAATAATAGGACAAGCCCACTTAGGAAGTGTACATAACTCTGCTTTTCTTTATTTCTTTTTTTTAAAGACTTATTTATAATATTTATAGTAGTACACTGTAGCTGTTTTAGGTATACCAGAAGAGGACATTCGATCCTATTGTGATCCATGATGGTTGTGAGCCACCATGTGGTTGCTGGGAATTGAACTCAGAACCTTTGAAAGAGCAGACACTGCTCTTAACAGCTGAGCCATCTCTCCAGCCCAACTCTGCTTTCCTAATGGATCTTTCCAGATACCGCCACCACCATTGCCATAGGCATTTCAAGTTGAAAGAGTGAAATAAGATATCCTTGTCTGTATTCCTTTCAGTGTTGTTTGCTTTCAATATTTTTGTGTCATCTGTGAAGCATCTCTTCTTCCCACGGAGACATGGAATCTTTTCCATCCCCTTTCGGCTGAGAGCACTAAAGACACACCAGTAGACAGTCCTTCACGATCTCAGGAAAAAACAGGCTCCTCTCTACACTGGTTCAAGCCTGAAGGTTTAAAAACCCACCTTGTCTTTCATCAGCCTGGTTCACGAGAAAGTTGGGCTGCTGCTAAGGGCGTGGTGTCTCCAGAGCACTCTAAGTATCCCTTGGATGGCATCTGTGTGAAGCAGGTCAGCGCTTTCATCTTTAAGAGTGGGTAAACAGGACACAGAGAAATTAAATGATAATGTTGCCTTGCGTCATGAGCTCGCTTGTTTTTGAGCTGACTTCCTGCCTCCTAGCCCCAGCTACAACAAACAACATATCAAAATACTGATCTGTGTATTGTTATAGATCGGTGAGTCATCAGAGCGTCCCGTGCTTCGTGAAGCTGAACTTCACATTTCATGTTCTGGCTGCCCAATTGACCTGCCTTCCCCAGCCCCTGATTTTTCTAGCTAGTTTGTACTTGTATGTTATAAGCCTTGCCTTAAGCTGATTCCCCATTCCCCCCCCCCCTCATTTGGGCTCTCTTGTTTATTACTCACATTTATTACTCCTGGATCTCACAACAAATTGAGACACAAGGGCCCTATTGTAATATTGGGGAAAATCGGATTGTTTTTCTCTCCATGTTCCCTAGCACTGATGCCTAGCACAGCATAGTGACTTCAGAAATAATTTTCAGCTTAAGATGAAAAGATGATACATACATCAGTCAAGAGAGAATATAGTGTGATAGTAAGTAGTGTAGACTTATTGCTCAATGTGATGGTATCTTCATTGTCAAGGTGTCTGGACTGGAATCACATAGGGGACACCTCTAGGAGTTCCTGTGAGGGCATTCCTGAGACAATTAAGTGAAAAAGACCCACCCTGAAAGTGGGAGGGACCATCTGGAGGACTAATGATCCAGACCAAACCAAGGAAGAGATCAAGCTGAGTGCTAATCCTCTCCTCTCTCTGCTTCCTGACTAAATCCTGTGACCAGCCAGCTCGGCACTCCTACGCCACGCCTTCTCCACCGCGATGGCCTGGATGCCCTCCAACCATGAGCCAAAACAAATCTTCCTTAAATTGATTTTGTCAGGAGTTCCGTCACCGCAGCGAGAGAAGCAACAAAAGTACACTCTTCATGTAAATGCCCTCGCAGGTCAGCAGTGGCTCAGTGGTGCAGACAGACAAGGTGGTGCAGGCTGAAATAACTGGGGAATTTCTTTTCCTCGACAATTCTTCTACAAAACCATCTGTGTGATCTGTGAACTCTACAACACTTTTGTGAAAATGTTACCTAAATAATAGTGCTTTTGCGTGTATTTTCCTCAACGTTGCTTTTATCCCTTTCTCTTATAATTTGGATTTAGAATGTCTCCCAAAGGTCCACAGAGTCAATGTATATTTCCCAGCTTAGCACTATTAGAACGCGGTGCGAACCTAAGAAATAAAGCCTACTGGGAGGTTTTAGGACACTGTGATATGCCCCTAAAGGGAATAAGGGGCCCTAGTTTCTTCTCTTGCTTCTTTTTGATAACCAAACATTTGTGGAAAAGGTTTTTCCCATAGACTGGAAGATCCAATCCTGTGAGTTAAAACAAACCTTTTCTCTTCATAAGGTTGATGATTAAAAGTATTTCTTATAGTATCAGAAAATTGACTAGCATGCATATAATATAATATAATATAATAAATATAACTACAATATAATATAACTACATTATATTGTCTACCACAGTTCAATCAAAAGCAATTTGGTAATTTAGACAAGGCAAGGGTTAGAAAACAGTGGGCCCAGCTATCTAATTCTAGCAACAAGGACTACTTAAGGAAGAGAAGAAAGACAGTATTTCATGGGCAAGGGCCATTGAGGGTAGAGAATTACCTAAGTCTGACTGAGGAAGCACGACCAGTAGACCAGAGAGAAAGGTTTAAAAAAAAAAACAACAACAACAACACCCCAAAACAACCCTTGGGCTTGATTTGAACAGAAGTTATCATTTGAACAGAGTCAATGGTACAGTTAGTATAGAGATGGCAAGCAAAACAAAGGCTCATATAACCCAGGATATGCGTAGTATCTAAAAAGATATACAAATACCTGAAGAAACTAATTTGATGATAATCAGGTTCTGGGCTATTGCACAGCAGGTCTTAGTCAATAATTAATGGTATGGGGAAATAAGGGCAAAGACACAATGTGATTGCAGGAAGATTCTAGAAACTGCTACACAAGGTTTCTTAGTACAAGAATAACATGCTAGATGCCCTAGTTTTGGAGGAGGATGAGGTCTGAATGCAAGGGCAGAGTCCCAGTTGAACGAAATGAGGGCAGGAGTAGGCTGCACACATGTAGACAGCTCTGCCCAGTCCTTTTGGGCACTCTTAACTAGCCAGTCCTGTAGTTGACTTCACGGATTACCCTAGATACCTTTTACTGGCTTTTCTTGTTCTGGTGAGAACAGACCAAGGCTTCAGCAATAAGCACCACAAAGAAAAATATTTTCTGTGAATTATTAGAAATCTGAAGTCTTATTAGAAAAGCTTCACTTACATTCATGTTTTAAATAAATCTTACTCAAGTTTTCCTTGAGTTTCTGTGTGATTTCATTTTTCACAGATAGCAGATGTATCTAGGGATCTCTCTTTTGTATGGATGAAGTATGAGGCTAAATTTGTCATTTTTCTAAAATTCTACATTTTAAATATATTTTTCTAAAGAATCTATCATTTCTTCAACTTATTTAAGTTGGCATGGTTTTTCATTTCCTACATTCTATATGTACTTGGACCTATTTCTGGATTTGACATTCTGTTCCACTGGTCTCTCTATTCACGCATCCACATTGCACATTTTTTAATTATAGAAATTTTATGGTATAATTATATCGTATAAAGCTAGCCTCAACTCATTAGATTGTCTTTATTTGGAATATTTGTATTTTTCTATATGAACTTTATGATTAGTCTGTCTCTATCAAACAATAATAATTTCAGATTATTTTAAACATATTAGCTTTGAAGAAATTTGCCCATTGTGTTTTGAGTTTTTCTTTCCATAAACTAGGAATGTCTTTCAACTCTTTCAGGTATACTTTCAGAATATAAGAATGCTTCAAAGCATTTCCTTAAGGAAATTTAGTACATTTTCCCCCTTAAGACCTCTAAAGACTTCATTTCTGTTCTCATTAACTTTTTTCCCTTAAATTACATAACTTAAGTGGTTATTGTTTCTATGGGTGCAAACTATCCATTTTAAGTGACTCTAATCTCTAATCCATTTTAAAAGTTTTACTAACCTCAGCATCATTATGTAGTCTAAATTACCAACATAGTATCTGTAACTAGAGTTTTGCTCTTTTCCAAGTCTTATACTTTTTATTGTCTCTGTTTGGATTGAATTATCTAAAGACTCCAATTCTAGTTGAGTAGCCATGAAGCTAATTGCCACCCTTGCCTTGTTCCTGGCATTGCCAACATTGCTTCCAGGACTTTTTATCTATATTGTATCTGTATCTGTATCTATCTGTATCTGTATCTATCATCTGTATCTGTATCATCTGTATCTGTATCATCTGTATCTGTATCTGTATCATCTGTATCTGTATCATCTGTATCTGTATCTGTACCTGTACCTGTACCTGTACCTGTACCTGTACCTGTACCTGTACCTGTACCTGTGTCTGTGTCTGTGTCTGTGTCTGTGTCTGTGTCTGTGTCTGTGTCTGTGTCTGTGTCTGTGTCTGTGTCTGTGTCTGTATCATCTGTATCATCTGTATCATCTGTATCTGTATCTGTACCTGTACCTGTACCTGTACCTGTACCTGTACCTGTACCTGTACCTGTACCTGTACCTGTACCTGTGTCTGTGTCTGTGTCTGTGTCTGTGTCTGTGTCTGTGTCTGTGTCTGTGTCTGTGTCTGTGTCTGTGTCTGTGTCTGTGTCTGTGTCTGTATCATCTGTATCATCTGTATCATCTGTATCTGTATCTGTATCTGTACCTGTACCTGTACCTGTACCTGTAACTTTACCTGTATCTGTACCTGTATCTGTATCTGTACCTGTATCTGTATCTGTATCTACTTCTATATCCAATCTATATCCATATCCATATCTATATACATTGTACTATGGAAATGTTTCCCAATTTGTAGAACTTTTAAAGTCTAGTCTTGTGTGTAGACTTGGGAGTGAGGATTGGGTATGTGTTTTATACAAACCTTGAGAAGTGATTCGAAGGTAAATTTTCACCTGAGAACAGTTCCTTGTTGTTCAACAGTAAGTTAACCAACTGCACAAATATTCATCACATCACATTTTGTGTAGGACCTCTGCATACAAAGACAGGCCTTTCAGTCTGGAAGTTCATTTTAACAGAGGGCAAAGCCCTCAAAAGCAACGGTGCTCATGCAATCCCTGTGGTGTGGCAAGTATGTGATCAGTAGCATCTCTACCTGAAGTTCAATGTTTCTACAGCTCATTCACAATGTGCTCGTCCTATAAATTGCATCATATAAGTCTATCATCTTCTGCTTTATAAACAATTCCAAACTGGCTTTCATGAATAGTCACTGTCTACATTAGTTTAAATTATTATATCTAAGTAAAATTATAAATTTACTGGGGTAAAGGGGTAGCTCCCTTGGAAAAGTGCTTTACTACCCAAGTGTGAGAACCTGAGTTTGATTACTAGCACTCACATAAAACAAAGCCAGGCTTGATGGTATAGAGTTGTAATCCTTGTGTTAGAGAGTTGAACCCCACATCTCCATGAGCCACTTCGGAAAGCAAGGGCCTGGAACAGGCTATGTAGACCAACTGGCTTTGCACTCACAGAGACATTCTCTCAACTCTCACCACCCAGTGAAGGGGTTAAAGGCATGTTCCTCTATGCCTGGCCATACTTCCCTTTTTGTTGATTATTTCCCTATGCTTGGGAAACTGTACTAAGCCTAGCAAATTGCGTGTCATTTGCTCATACTTTTCTCTGCTACAGTACAAAGGTGACAGCATTCTAACTCTTTGCTGGGTTATCTAGGCATGAATGATGTGTTTCACAGACGCCTTGGTACTCATAAAGCCTTGGGTAATGAGTTACCACGGAGATCTGTGGATTGTTCACTCAAACTCCATCTGCATGTCACAAAAGAATAGCTGGTAACAAACTCAGGGTTTCTGTGTTTGTTTTTTAACATTTGCTTTTTAACATTTGTTTTTATACCCCAACCACCGATTTTCCTTCCACCACCCTTCCTAGTCACCCCCCTTACTTACCCCTCCCCCAGATCCAAACCCTCAGATACATTTCCTCTTCAGAAAAGAGCTGGTCTCTAAGAGATGACAGTCAAACAGGACAAAACAAGATAGAGTAAGACAAGGCAAACGCCTTCCTATTGAGCCTGGGGACAAAGTAACCCTATAAGAGGAAAAGAGTCCCAAAGGCAGGCAAAAGAGTCAGAGATACAGCTGCTCTCACTGTTAGGAGTCCCACAGAAACATTAAATTAACAGTCATAACATGTATGCAGAGGACCTGGCATAGACCCACACAGGCCCCAAGCTTACAGCTTCTGTCTTTGTGAGCATGTGAGACCTGTTGACAACTACAGCCTTAAGCTCAGTTTTACACTTCATTGTTTAGGACAATACTTGTGTCACCGTAAGGTATTTTGTAGAAGACAATTACAAGTGAGTGAGCATCTGATAAAATCAGTGACTTACATAGCACTGTTCCAAACTGTGTTTCTCCGGATTTAACTTTCCCCTTTAAGAGCTGAACCAATAGCATGCTAGTTAGCAAACCTATCACAAGTGCCTACAAGGAAGATTTGAGTACTGTAAGGAATGCTAAGGGACCAATTCCTTCACCTTGCTGTGCCCATACACCTACAGGACTTATTCTCTCTCTGTGCCTCTTTCATCTATGTTTCAATATGGTTTTATTGTTAAGCGTATCTATCTATTAAAGTAGCTAATAGAGTAAGAGAGATTTATGAAGACAAATATACTGCAAAATAGTAGAGCTTTATAAGTCAAACTAAGCTGGATCACCCATACGAACAAGCTTCAGTTGTAGACTTGAAGATAGAATTTCTTTCTTTGTGGCAATTAATGCTCGTCAGATGGCAACTTTTAATGACTTATGTGATTTTTTTTAAGACGTGACACTAAGTTTCAACTAATCATACACATTGAAAGTGGCAAAATTCTTCATAAAATGGGCCAGTTGCTTTACAAGCTTTAGCCTCCCTGTGGTTGTCAGGAGCTGTGCTTATTACTCTAGTTGTCTTCCTGTGAAAAGCCTTAAGTATTTTGGGCTCACTTTAGGTTATTTATAATGTTGTCTCTTGGGTCTGAGGTGGTAGAGTTTTAGTTCTAAAAAAACTTTAAATTCTAAAACAAATTTACTTTAAATGAAAGCACTATATTATATACTATTGTGTGCATTATATTCCAAGGGAGATTCAAAGAATTCTTTTTAGTGCACTAGGTATAGTGAACCCAAACTACAAAGGCTGGCATAATATTGCTCCAGTCAGGTGAGCAGGGCTCACAAAGCCCCATGTGTCATGCTTACCCAAGCAATAAATTACTTTTCAGACAAAAATCGCCCTCTGAAATTGCTTTAGCTTTTCCTGAAGTAAAGGCATTGAATGTGAATGGTTGGGAGCATGTTATTTTGCTTTTTCAAGTTCAATTATTTTTCTGCTTGATAGCTAGCATCACAAGAGAACAAGATAGGTTCTTATATTTTACCATTTTCTCACTCATACTGAGTCCGGTTTTAATTTTTCTTCAATAATGATTCTTCCAATTTCATAACTCGGCCTCTAAGCATAGAAGTCTGTTTTCAAGTAATAGTAAAAAATCTGGGAAACGGGTAGAAGATCACTGAGACTTGTGTCACTGCATAGCACACGCAGGTCTGCCCCAGGTTGCCATCCTCCTGCCCCCTTTTTCAGTGTGCTAGGGTAGCTGAGGTGTGTCATTGCATCTGACTCCTCATTGGACTTTAATACCTAATATCAAGTTATTTCTAAGGATACACAGAAGCTACTCTTTAAAGTTTTAGTGGAATAAAGACACCGATTTCTTGTTAGATGTTCATCTTACTTAAAATTTCATAAATCCAGAGAATAGAAAAAATGCCTATTTTAGAATCTCTTGAGAGATGTGCTAAAAATATTACACATACACAAATAGGCTAGAATGTGAAG
Organism: Mus musculus; assembly: GCF_000001635.26. Classification (NCBI taxonomy): domain Eukaryota; kingdom Metazoa; phylum Chordata; class Mammalia; order Rodentia; family Muridae; genus Mus; species Mus musculus. The sequence goes on from NC_000078.6 coordinate 35,028,434, forward strand.
AAAGCAAAGAAGATCAAATAAAAACCTAATGTTCCTCTGGGATTTCAAACTTTGAGGAAGGCCTCAAATCTAGGTTAAGAAATCAGGTGAAGACAAACTCAGATCATCCTCAGGTGCCTGTAGTTACTGCTGGACGAGGGCAAAAGATGCTGAGAGAATTCTAGCACACAGAGCTATTTATTTGGTTATTTTGATTCGTGTGAACGTTGGTGAGAGATTATGGATTTATAGTCCTTTCGTGAATCGGATGGTAGCCACAAACCCTGCTCCAGGGCAAAAATGCACTTAAAATCAATCACACAAAGTTTTGTACAGTTTCGGGAAGTTTGCAGGCACACCGAGGCATGCCCCTGACCGCACCGGGCTTTATACTAGTCAGGACTCACTGCAGATAGGAAAGAGTGGGTTCATGTTGTCAGGAGGCAGAGATTCATCTTTGAGTGTGAGATTATGGTGGCTCTTCAGGCTGGGGAGATAGTGAGTAGTGACAGCAGGCTCCAGGGCCAAGAGAGAGCAGGGAACTATGTTCCTCTTGGTTGAATGTAATGATTTTAGTTTTTTTTTTTTTTCCAGAGACATATTTTCATCTGGTAGAAAACATACTTGCTGTCGTCTCCCCTCCCCCAGCCTGAAACCTGCTTGCTCAGGGGTGGAGCTTGCCAGCTCAATCATTCTGCCATACCCACTGCTGGAACCTGCCGCTTTGCTGTTTGGAGCTGTGCACATGGTCACCCTGCTATTGGACCCCAAGATTAATTGGCGGGAATCGGGCCCCCTTCCCCTGCTTTATAATTGCGTGCGGAACAGTAAAATTGAGCTTTGATCAGAATGCCTGTCTTAGCTACATTTCTTTATCTCGCCACCTAGCCCCTCTTCTCTTCCAGGTTTCCAAAATGCCTTTCCAGGCTAGAACCCAGGTTGTGATCTACTGGCCAGACACAACAACTTGCCAACAGATCCAGTTTTGCAAGGCCAGAAAGAACATCAAACACAAAGATGGAGTCCTTCTCCATTAGGCCTGCTAGCCTCTATCTACTGTCTCCAACACTAATCCAGTTGGAGTTTTATGACCTCTGTGGCAGGAAGGCTAGGCAGGCAGAGTCTGTAACTGGAAGGAAAACTAAACTCTTCAAATTTTGTAGCCAACATCTCAGGGCTCCTGAATCAGGGCTCTAAGACAGTTGAGATAACTGGCAAGGGATTACCTTCTTCATCTTTAAGAAAACTACTTGAAGGGGACCATGAAGAAGGGGACATGTTGACAACCAGTGGATAAACTGAGGCTGTGTGAGGGGAGGGGTTAGGGTATCAGTATTCTGCAGATAAACTGTACTCCTCAGATAAACTGGCCTCCTGGGGGTACACAGTGAGTATGCACAAGATGCATGTGACATGTACACGTGTGCATATAAATTTAAAATGTATTGTATTTTTATAACAAGTAGCAAACAAAACAACATAACATGCATTGTTTTGTGCTTCTAACACTTCTGTTGAATTTCTGTATCCTTAAAAGGGAGCTAAAATTGACAAAAAGTGTTTGACAAAGATGAATGCTTGCCTGCTATTTTCTTTTTCATTAACAAGTGAGCTGTCAGGACTCTCCTCGTTTGTCAATAGTGTGGGCAGTGTCTTTGCTGAATTGCAGAGTTGCTGCTGATACGTGAAGGCAAGTTCAATCTTTGGTGACATTCATGATGTAAAAGCTAGTCATGGCACCTTTTAACTTTACTATGCATTTCCTGATCTCTTTCTTAACTCTGCAGAATCAGCCAAACAATATTTTAATCTTTGTTTTCCACTCCAGCACACTTCTCTGAGTGCTTCCCCATGAAACAGACACCAGTGAACTCCATCTAACCTCATAGAGCAGTAAAATAATTATGAAGTTTTTTCCAATGCTTGTTGCATTTATATGTAACTTATTAATTGTAAGTTTAGATACTTTAATATTTAATTATTCTTTCCTTTTTTGTTTGCTTCTTGGTTTTTAAAAAATGGGTCTCTTGTAACCCAGGTTGGTCTCCCAACTAGCTAGTGTAATCAAGGCTGGCTTTAACCTAACTCCTCATGTTTCTGACTTTACTTTCTACCTCCTAGATGAAGCCATTCACTGCTACACCTGGCTTGTATATTTTAATTTTGAATCATTGTGTTAGAAAATCATCTAGAAAAAGAATAAGAGTTGAACAATTGCTCCTTTGAGACAGTTCAACCGAATCTTAGCAGATGGCTTGCATGATCCTAAAGAGGAAGGTACCAGCGAAGAAACAACTTGAACAATTGTTCCTTGGTTAGAGAAAGGCCGCAGTGGCTCTCTCTGCTGAGGGTTAGCTGGGAAAACAGATTCCTCAAGCCATATTTATGTAGGTTCTATGCTAAGAGTAACTCTCATTTGAATAATTTTACTTTAGGATTTGATGGAATATAGAGTATTCACTATTTTGGGATTTTTCAAATTCATTTTTTCTTTTTTTTTTTTCTTTTTTTTTTCCATTTTTTATTAGGTATTTAACTCATTTACATTTCCAATGCTATACCAAAAGTCCCCCATATCCACCCACCCCCACTCCCCTGCCCACCCACTCCCCCTTTTTGGCCCTGGTGTTCCCCTGTACTGGGGCATATAAAGTTTGCAAGTCCAATGGGCCTCTCTTTCCAGTGATGGCCGACTAGGCCATCTTTTGATATATATGCAGCTAGAGTCAAGAGCTCCAGGGTACTGGTTAGTTCATAATGTTGTTCCACCTATAGGGTTGCAGATCCCTTTAGCTCCTTGGCTACTTTCTCTAGCTCCTCCATTGGGAGCCCTATGATCCATCCATTAGCTGACTGTGAGCATCCACTTCTGTGTTTGCTAGGCCCCGGCATAGTCTCACAAGAGACAGCTACATCTGGGTCCTTTCAATAAAATCTTGCTAGTGTATGCAATGGTGTCAGCGTTTGGATGCTGATTATGGGGTGGATCCCTGGATATGGCAGTCTCTACATGGTCCATCCTTTCATCTCAGCTCCAAACTTTGTCTCTGTAACTCCTTCCATGGGTGTTTTGTTCCCAAATCTAAGGAGGGGCATAGTGTCCACACTTCAGTCTTCATTCTTCTTGAGTTTCATGTGTTTAGCAAATTATATCTTATATCTTGGGTATCCTAGGTTTGGGGCTAATATCCACTTATCAGTGAATACATATTGTGTGAGTTTCTTTGTGAATGTGTTACCTCACTCAGGATGATGCCCTCCAGGTCCATCCATTTGGCTAGGAATTTCATAAATTCATTCTTTTTAATAGCTGAGTAGTACTCCATTGTGTAGATGTACCACATTTTCTGTATCCATTCCTCTGTTGAGGGGCATCTAGGTTCTTTCCAGCTTCTGGCTATTATAAATAAGGCTGCTATGAACATAGTGGAGCATGTGTCCTTCTTACCTGTTGGGGCATCTTCTGGATATATGCCCAGGAGAGGACTTCAGAATATCAAATAACCCCATTAAAAAATGGGGCTCAGAACTGAACAAAGAATTCTCACCTGAGGAGTACCGAATGGCAGAGAAGCACTTGAAAAAATGTTCAACATCCTTAATCATCAGGGAAATGCAAATCAAAACAACCACCTCACACCAGTCAGAATGGCTAAGATCAAAACTTCAGGTGACAGCAGATGCTGGCGTGGATGTGGAGAAAGAGGAACACTCCTCCATTGTTGGTGGGAGTGCAGGCTTGTACAACCACTCTGGAAATCAGTCTGGCGGTTCCTCAGAAAACTGGACATAGTACTACCGGAGGATCCAGCAATACCTCTCCTGGGCATATATCCAGAAGATGCCCCAACAGGTAAGAAGGACTCATTTTTTCTTTTATTAGTATAAATGATAAGAAAGCTTTTTGTATCGTTTTTACAAAACATGTTATTTCTAGCCATTTATAGTTTAACTGAAAAAAAAAAGGAGACAAAGCAGATTCTCTGAAAGCCTTCCTTGCTTCATGGTTGGTGTGTATGATTAAAAATGACTTCTGATTCTTCATTTTGTGATTTGAGTCTGTCTTTCTTGTTTTCTCGCAATCCTCTGGACAACTGTGAGAGGCAAAGTGTCAGGAGACAGTCTGGACGTGCTGCTTAGCTTGGATGTACTATTTTTCTTAGACTAACAGAAATTACACTGAGAAACATTTGATATATATATTTTTATGTATTTAGCAAGGAAAACAAGCCTCTTCCTTGGCGGCTTTCTTGTAATTCAGACTTGTACAAGCTTTAAGAAACATCCTTAATCATCAGGGAAATGCAAATCAAAACAACCCTGAGATTCCACCTCACACCAGTCAGAATGGCTAAGATCAAAAATTCAGGTGACAGCAGATGCTGGCATGGATGTGGAGAAAGAGGAACACTCCTCCATTGTTGGTGGGATTGCAAGCTTGTACAACCACTCTGGAAATCAGTCTGGCGGTTCCTCAGAAAACTGGATATAGTACTACCGGAGGATCCAGCAATACCTCTCCTGGGCATATATCCAGAAGATGCCCCAACTGGTAAGAAGGACACATGCTCCACTATGTTCATAGCAGCCTTATTTATAATAGCCAGAAGCTGGAAGGAACCCAGATGCCCCTCAACAGAGGAATGGATACAGAAGATGTGGTACATCTACACAATGGAGTACTACTCAGCTATTAAAAAGAATGAATTTATGAAATTCCTGGCCAAATGGATGGACCTGGAGGGCATCATCCTGAGTGAGGTAACACATTCACAAAGGAACTCACACAATATGTACTCACTGATAAGTGGATATTAGCCCAAAACCTAAGATACCCAAGATATAAGATACAATTTCCTAAACACATGAAACTCAAGAAAAATGAAGACTGAAGTGTGAACACTATGCCCCTCCTTAGAAGTGGGAGCAAAACACCCTTGGAAGGAGTTACAGAGACAAAGTTTGGAGCTGAGATAAAAGGATGGACCATGTAGACACTACCATATCCGGGGATCCATCCCATAATCAGCTTCCAAATGCTGACACCATTGCATACACTAGCAAGATTTTATCGAAAGGACCCAGATATAGCTGTCTCTTGTGAGACTATGCCGGGGCCTAGCAAACACAGAAGTAGATGCTCACAGTCAGCTAATGGATGGATCACAGGGCTCCCAATGGAGGAGCTAGAGAAAGTACCCAAGGAGCTAAAGGGATCTGCAACCCTATAGGTGGAACATTATGAACTAACCAGTACCCCGGAGCTCTTGACTCTAGCTGCATATGTATCAAAAGATGGCCTAGCCGGCCATCACTGGAAAGAGAGGCCCATTGGACTTGCAAACTTTATATGCCCCAGTACAGGGGAACGCCAGAGCCAAAAAGGGGGAGTGGGTGGGTAGGGGAGTGGGGGTGGGTGGGTATGGGGGACTTTTGGTATAGCATTGGAAATGTAAATGAGCTAAATACCTAATTTAAAAAAAAAAGAAACAGAAGAAACAAGTGGATGGAATAATCTTTCAATAAATGAATTTGGTAACTGCACAGTATTACATCATTTGGTAATTATTTCGTCTGATATTATTTTGAGTCCAGACTTGTTGTCCTTAAGTCTTATAGGCAGGCACCATCATACTCCATTTTCATTCCTTAAAATAATCAAAGAAAAACACAAGGCCAAACTATAGAATTATAACAGAAATAAATGCATTCAAGTGTTTTTAAGGTCAGCTAACACTTTTAATCTCCGCACAGGGAAGGCAGAGGCAGGCAGATCTCTGTCAGTTCGAGACCAGCCTGATCTATATAGCAAGTTCCAGGACAACCGGGGAAACGTAGAGCAAACCTGTCTCAAAATAACAATAAAACTGTTTCGAGGCACCTGGTTTAAGGCTAAAAGAGTTTAATAAATAAGAGAAAAATAGCATGATCAGTTTACGTATATAATAGAATATACATTCATGTGCTTTGTGACTTGTTCTTCCTGATAAGTGTCAGGTCACTGGGTCATCTTTCTGTACTCTGATGGAGCCTGAGCTCCTGGTTGTAAGAGAATGGTTTAGGAGCTGGGGACTAGCCTCAAGTGAAATAGCATGGGTTGGCCAAAGGATAGATTTATCAATATGGTTAATTATCAGGTGACTGGAGGGAAATGCCATTGGTCTGGGAAAGCAGAAAAGGCTAGGGTCCTAGTAGAGGAAAGTTAAAGAAAACACAGCTGACACAGCTGGAGTTTGGCATACACCCCCACCCACACATACCCACACCCGCACACTGGAAGATTCTAGAAGTAGAAAACGTGTTTCACAGTAACCTAAATAAGAGCACAATACTACAGAATTTAACTTTACAGGCTGGCCTCAAGCTTGGAGATCTGCCTGTCTCTGCCTCTTAGTGATGGGTTTAAAGGCAGGCGCCACCACCAACGGGCCTTAGGTCCTATCTTAAGCATAGGATAATCAGATAATCTTTTCTTTCCACTTATCTATCTATCTATCTATCTATCTATCTATCTATCTATCTATCTATCTATCTATCTATCTATCTATCTATCTATCTACCTCTCTATCTGTCTGTCTGTCTATCTATCTATCTATCTATCTATCTATCTATCTATCTATCTATCTATCTATCTAACTATCTATCTATCTATCTATCTATCTATCTATCTATCTATCTATCTATCTATCTATCTATTTATTTGAGAAGGGTCTCATTATGTCACTATGTAGCCCAGGTTGACCTCTAATCTGTGGTTGTAACCCAGAATGTCTTCAGACTCCAGTGATCCACCAGTCTCAGTCTCTGTAGTGTACCACACAACTGCATACAGCTTGCTGTGTTTAAACACAGTTCGCTATGTGGCTTAGGCTGGCCTCAGATTATGTGCCCAAGTTGGTCTCTAACTTGTAATCTTCCTATTTTGATGTCTACCCTGACTCCAGTCTTCTTTTTTTTTTTTCATTTTTTATTGGATATTTTCTTCATTTACATTTCAAATGTTATCCCCTTTCCCGGTTTCCCTCCCTCCTGGAAACACCCTATCACATCTTTCCTCCTCCTCCTTCTATGAGGGTGCTCCTCCACCCACCCATCCACCCACTCCAACCTCCCTGCCCTCTATTCCCCTACACTGGGGCATCTATGGAGCCTTCATAGGACCAAGGGCCTCTCCTTCCATTGATGCATGACAAGGCCATCCTCTGCTACATATGCAGCTGAAGCCATGTATACTCCTTGGTTGATGGCTTAGTCCCTGGGAGTTTTGCGGGGGGAGTTAGTTGGTTGATATTGTTGTTCTTCTGATGGGGTGGCAAACCCCTTCAACTCCTTCAGTCCCTTCTCTAACTCCTCTATTAGGGACCTTGCGCTCAGTCCAGTGGTTGGCTGCTAACATCTGCCTCTACCTCTGTAAGGCTCTGGCAGGGCCTCTCAGGAGACAGCCATATCCAGCTCCTTTCAGCATGCACTTCTTGGCATCCATAATAGTGTCTGAGTTTGGTAACTGCATATGGGATGAATCCCCAGGTGGGAGAGTCTCTGGGTGGCCTTTCCTTTAGTTTCTGCTCTACACTGTATCTCCATATTTGCTCCTGTGCTGACTTCAGTCTTGTACTGCAGTCCTTTGTATGTTTTCCCACAGCCTGGAGCACTGAGTATACATGCACATTGCATTATAGTGTTGGTGATGTTTCTCTGTAAGCTTTCCTTAGAGTGTGATGGTTAGTGTTGGTGGCCAATTGACCAAGCCTAGACTTATCTGGGAGACTGGCCTCTTGGCTTGCTTGTGGGGATCATATTGACTACCTTAATGGAGGTGGGAAACCTGCCTGCTGTGGCTGGTGCCATTTCCACCATTCCCTGACTGTATAAATAGAGAAAGGGGGCTTGAGTAGCATACGCATCCTTCCTTCCCACTCTGCTGACTGTGGATGTGATGTCATTCAAGCTCCAGATGATGAGACTTCCTCGTTATGATGAGCTGTACTTTCATTGTGAGCGACAATAAATCCTTTCTCCTGTTAGTTTCTTTTGTCAGGATATCTTATCATAGCAACAGGAAAAGAAACTGAGACACAGAGTGATCACACTGCGTTTTAAGTCTGTGACCATAGGATTTGATGGGGGAGCCAGATTCCATCTATTTCTTTCCTCTGATTCCAGGCTAAATTATGTCAGGCAAAAAATGTGAAGAGCAGAAACATGTTCTTTGAGACCCTGATCACTGGGTGGTAAGTGATGCTAAGTGTTTCCAGTATGAATTCCACAGCCATCTGCAGTCCACTTTAAGGTTAATCAGAAACAATGTATAAACAAAATAGCAAATTCCATGATTCTATTAAAGAATTATTTTGTTCACTAGCCAATCATGTATTTCTTTTTTAAAAAATTTTTATTAATCATTTTATTTGTTTACATTTTAAATGTTATCCCCCTTCTTGGTTTCTCCTCCATGAACCCCTCACCCCATGCCCCCTCCCTTTGCCTCTAAGAGGGTGCACCCAACCTACCCACCCACTCTGGGCTCACCCTTTGGCATCCCACTTTTCTGGGGCATCAAGCCTCCCTAGGACAGAGTGCCTTCCCTCCCACTGATGCCAGACAGATAAGGCTGTCCTCTGCTACATATGTAGCAGGAGCCATGTATACTCTGGTTGGTGGTTTAGTCTCTGGGAGCTCTGAGGGGTCTGGTTAATTGATACTGTTGTTCTTCCTATGCGGTTGCAATCCCATTCAGCTCCTTCAGCCCTTCCCCTAACTCTTCCATTTGGGTCCCAAGGTATAGTCCAATGGTTGGCTGTATCTGCATATGTCTTAGTCAGGTACTGGCAGAGCCTCTCAGAGGACAGCCATGCCAGGTATCAGCAACAGTGTCTGGGTTTTGTGTCTATGGATGGAATGGATCGTATGGAGGAGTGGTCTCTGGATGGCCTCTGCTCCAATTTTGTCCTTTCATTTCCTTTAGCAGGGACAATTCTGGGTTAAAACTTTTGAGATGGGTGCATGGTCCCCTCCCTCTACTGGGGGTCATGTCTAATTACTGGAGGTAGTCTTTGTTGGGTATTTCAGAGAATGTCATTCTCATTGTGTCCTGGTAGCCTCTCAAATACCTGGCATCTGGGACTTTCTAGTGGTTCCCCAAGTTCCCCATGTTCCACTACTTATTTTTATTCATTCTCCTGGCCATCTGTCTTCTCTCCTGCTTCCTTCCATACATGATCCTGCCCCCTTATTTCCCTCCCTCTCCCCTCGCCCACTTAGACCCCTTCCTCTCTCTGCCTCCCTGATTATTTGTTCTCCCATCTAAGTGGGATTGAAGCATCCACACTTTGGCCTTCCTTCTTGTTAAGCTTCATATGGTCTGAGAGTTGTATCATGGGTATTCTGAGCTTTTGCGTTAATATCCACTTATCAGTAAGTACATATCATGTATGTCCTTTGGGGTCTGAGTTACCTCATTCAGGATAATATTTTCTAGTTCTGTCCATTTGCTTACAAAGTTCATGAATTTGTCATTTTTAAAAGCTAAGTAGTATTCCATTGTGTAAAAGTACCATATTTTCTGTATCCATTCTTCCATTGAGGGACATCTGGATTGTTTCCAGCGTCTGGCTATTATAAATAAAAATGAACATAGTGGAGCATGTGTCCTTGTTATATGTTGAAGCATCTTTTGGGTATATGCCCAGCAGTAGTATAGCTGGGTCTTCAGATAGATCTATTTCCCATTTTCTGAGGAACCACCAGATTGATTTCCAGAAGGGTTGTACCAGCTTGCAATCCCACCAGCAATGCAGGAGTGTTCCTCTTTCTTCACAACCTCGCCAGCATCTGCTGTTGCCTGAGTTTTTGATCTTAGCCATTCTGACTGGTGTGAGATGGAATCTCAGGGTCTTTTTGACTTGCATTTCCCTGATGACTAAGGATGTTGAACATTTCTTTACGTAATTTTCGGCTATTCGAGATACCTCAGTTGAGAATTCTTTGTTTAGCTCTGTACGCCATTTTTAACTGGGTTATTTGGCTATTTGGTTTAACTTCTTGAGTTGTTTGTATATTTTGGTTATTTGCCCTCTATCAACCATGTATTTCAAAGCAGGTGATTTTCTTATAGAAGCAGAAATAAATTGCACACCACACACACACACACACACACACACACACACACAAAGAGAGAGAGAGAGAGAGAGAGAGAGAGAGAGAGAGAGAGAGAGGAGAGAGAGAGAGAGTGTCCTCTCCATTCATCCCTCCATGTAGCATTTCTATCACTATAAGCAAACAGGTCCCATTCAAAGCAGAACATTTGGCTTTCGGTAGCAACGGAAAGAGCGCTTCCCCAGCAGCAGGAAAGCCCAAAAGGGACATCTATTTTTAAAAATAACATGTGAAACTCTCAGCATTTTGCTGATTTAACAAACAAGACAAACTACAGATCTTCCCCATGCAAAAGAGGAGAAAGGTCCTTACAGATTCCAGAGCTGGCTGATTTTGCACGTGCCTTATTTAAGGCTTTGCTCTTACTTGCCAGCAGGGTTTTGGTGTTTGTTTTGGCGTTTGGTTTGGTTTTGGTTTTTCCTCCTCCAATTCTTCTGATTTCTGATCATCTGCGCATATGCTTTTCAGGGCAGGAGGTGTCTGGTCCTGGGTGGAAAGGTGGCAATGGAAGTTCATTACCATTCGCAAAGCAGTTCACAGCAGCAGTGCGGCTGCTCAGCAGTGAGGCTCTGTGTAAGGCGGTGGGTGAGGAATGTGCTAGTGGGAGAAGTGATAGGAAAGGAAACTGCAACCGGCTCCTTGTCAGCGATATCGGAGTTTTAAAGCAGAAAGAACCCCAGAACCTTTTGATTTGCTGCACAGGTTTTGCCTGGCGATTAAGATAACCTGCTGTGCTATGGGCCATAGAGCAGGGCTAATCTAACTGTACGTTTCAATCTACCTTTACAGAAAAAGGAACTACAACTTAACTGGTGAGTTTTCACTTCAAGGATGTTGTTCTATTAATACCAAGAGGCAGGGCCATGCTGCAAACCTTCTGTCCTCAGCTCTATTTTTATTGCATAGGCAATAATTATCCAGGGCACATGTGTAATTTCTCTTCCATTTAGCTGTTTATATATTTACTACAAGTAGTTTTCAGCTTCAAATCTTCACTGAAAACAAAATATCATTGACAAAAGGGTGAAGGCATGCCAGACTAACTTCAAGCCCACTAACACACTGCTATGGAAGAGTATATCCGGGTTCTGAGAGCAAACTAGTAAAAAGCTAGCAGCCTTAGTTGTTAGGCCAGTAAGACAGGACGCAATATAATGGCAGTCTTTGATTTCACCCTTCTTCTGTAAACATGGAAGTAGCTGAGGTAAGCCTTATATAAGGAGACATATTAGGCTTGGTCTAGAACTGATTCCGTTTCTCATTTCCTCCTTTGAAGACAAAAACAGGAGTTCAGAGTCCAATCACATTCGTGACTCCTGTCAAATCGAAGACAAAGATGTGTGAAATGATTTAGTTTTAAGGTTTACCTTAATGCATCTGAATATAAATACAGATATAATAATTAACCATATAACTCTACATGATATACACATGTGTTTCTATAAGACTATATGTATATATGGTAAGATAAATGTACCTCTGTATATATACTTTTAAAAATATTGATTGTACTATTATATTTGTTGTACAAATTGGGCAAAATATTTTTACTCTCTGGCTTTAGTTTTCTCCTTTGTAAGATGGAAATAATAACAGTTGTTATCTTGCGGGGTTGTTGTGAAAGCACTTAGAATCTGGCACACAGTTAAAACTTAGTAAACATTAGCTGGTTGGGTATTATAGAGAATATGTCTATTCAATAAAGTCATTGGTTGTTCAGATCTACAGATGAACATGGGAAAGCAACTGGTCATCTTCTTCCCTTGTGTTTTAGGGTCATGAGACTGTTCCATATGATAATGAAGGTGAATACATGACATTATGAATTTGTGAAGATGCACGGAACTTCACTGCACAGGCAGCAAGGCATCCTTCACAAATAAAAACAAAACCAAGCCATTTCGATCTGGTTGATCTCAGGAATGAAAGCCAACGGCCACCTGGAATCCAAGTGTATTATAAATACAGGAGACAGCCTCACTGAAGGTTAGGGAGAAGAGGTACTATACCAGTATCTTTGGAAATGTGTGTGTCTATAAAACTAATGATTCTGCAGGCATGAACTCTGTACTCTGGGTAACAAATGTTTCCCATGAGAGTAGATGCTAATAATTCTGATATTGCTATACATGCATTTATAAATGCATAAATTTATACATTTATAAATGCACGTGTGTGGATGATTCTATGTGCCTCTGGGTGTGTGCTCATGTGTGTACTGGAAGGTAACTTCAGGTGTGGTGTACTCCTCACGAATGCTGTCCACCTCCTTTCAGGGTCTTGCTTGCCCTGGAGTTCACCATTGGCTGGGGTGGCTGGCCCCTGGGCTGTGTCTGCCTCCCCAAGGCCAGGATTAAAGTGTGCTGCATAATGCTCAGCACACTTACGGGTTTATACGGGTTCTGAGGACCAAACTTATGCTTTCAAAATAAGCACTTCACTGAGTGAACTCTTTCTTTGGTCTCTCTATATATATATTGAAAGGAACAGTTAAATACACACACACACACACACACACACACACACACACACACACACACACACACACACGATGATAGAAAGCCAGCTTCTTACTATTGAAGTATGAATTGTACATAGAGAGAGAAGGCTATATAATGAGCTTTCTGATAATATGTTAGATTTGAAGAAATTTGTATACACTTGTATGTGTTTATAGATACTGATTCATATATCCTAGGCTGGCCTTGAATTCCTGCCTCGGCCTCCCAATCAGTGGGACTATAGGGTTGAACTAGCATGACCAGCTATGTTTAGGTTAATATAGCTATAGATGGTTACATACAAACGTACTTGCAGATGGGTGCATATACATGCATTTCTGTTCTGGTTTGTGTGCAAATTGTCCTCAATAGATGCACATGCTCGAACATTTGGTGACACTCAAGTGGCACTGTTTTGGAAGTTTGTGGAATCTTTAGGTCTGTGTGGAATGGCTGACAGAAATTGGTTTTGGGGGTAGATCTTAAAGTTGGTCTCTATTCCTGGTTGGTTGTAGTGAACAAGCTGCAATCTGTTGCTAAGAAAGCCATAAGATGTATTTCTTGAAATTGATCCAAAATTAATCTCTCAATACTCTTATAGGGGCTTTTCTCACACCAATAAGAAAAGTGACTCCTGCAGTTTCTTGGCTCTGTTAGCTCTAATGGCCCAAAATGAAAAACAGTCCAAGCAGGAAACAGCACTTCTAGAGTCCAGGTCTTGTTTCCAAGATTATTTGTCAATGAATGGAATGGAGGTTTCTTTGAGAAATGACTGACTTTAGGCCTAGCTGAGGAAGGGCCAGTTATAGCGTATGCAACCAGAAGTAGAGGAAGTAGTCATAAGGAAAAACAAAAAAGTGCCCAACACCAATCAACCCCAACCCCAACAACAACAACAACAACAACACTCATCCCACACTGACCAGAACACATGAAACGACAAAGGGCAACCGAAAGCACATCACTGGATAAAAAGCAGAGATTCAGATTAATAAACTAGTGTGGATTACAACTACCAGTATAAAAGAAGTACCAAGGTCCCCATATCTGTAATAGTGATTTGACATTTCCGCTTCGCTTCCTGTTTTCTAATAGGTAACCGCCCACCCATGCTTGGGCAAGGTACTGCCGTTAAACTTGGAGTGTCAGACACAAAAGGCAGACATACCAGGGAGAGAGGGCTCGATGGAGAGAAGGTGGGGGGGGGGGTTGAAGGAAAGTTTGAAAGAAGATGTTAGTGACTAAATTTATTATTATTTGTATGAAACTGTCAAATAAACACGTTTTTCAAAATAGAGAAGTGACAAACCTCTCATGGAAAAGAATTCCAAGCAATTTGCTAATGCACTGTCCCCAGAGAAGAACAGCGCACGCTTGCATTTTCTAGGAAAGGAATGCCTTTTGTGATTCTTACACGGAGGAGGGAAGCACCTCACAGTGACAAGCCTCAGTGCCAGTGAGGTGACCTGAGAAACCTGTCATGGATCTGTAAGGCCTCTTCCAAATGCCTGCTATGATGCCATACTAAATGGCACCAGTGTCTGTGATCAAGAACAAAATGTTTAAAAGTGGTCTACATCTAGCTTTTGTGGTTTTAAATACTCAAAAGAAAAAGAAGCCTGTATTTGTATGTGTGTGTATGGGGCATGTACATGCTATGGTCTATGGATGCTTTGAGGACAACCGTAAGGACCAGTCCTCACCTTCTGCTTTGGTTGAGGCAAGGTCTCTTTTGTTCTTCCTGTTGCACATACCAGGCAAGCTGGCCTTCAAACTTCTTCTCCCTGGGGGAGCAAAAGGGTTATGGATCTGGCCTACCTAGATCAGCTTTTCATGTGTTCTGAGGATTTGAACTAAGGTCCTTAGCATATATAAGTACAAGTTTATATCTATCTATCTATCTATCTATCTATCTATCTATCTATCTATCTATCTATCTATCTATCTATCTATCTCAAGCATTTTCCATCTAGCCATCTCCCAGCTCAAAGAATTTGTTTTTAAAACCATTGATTGGATTCTTCTAGCATATCAGGCTATTACATATTTGTAATGTACTCCTATATAGATCTTAGTGTAATTTTGTTTTAGAGCTATTATTGAAGAGATAAATGAACATTATCATTTTGTGGTTCTCCATGCTGTTAGCAGAAGCTCCCTATTATTTGTCTTAGTGTTAAATTGTGTCAGTAGATCCTCAATGAAGCACCATGCATGAGAAGAAAAGGATATGCTGGGCTATTCAAAGCTTGACTTTACAGCTCTGCGACTTGAATTATCCTGCTAACTTCAAACTGAATGGGGCTACACTGTTGTGTGTTCTTAGAATGTATGTCTGTGTTCAGTATGTTATTTCGATCTTGTGTTATGGGTTTGGCGCTGAACCTTGTTTTTTTTTTTTTTTTTTTTTTTTTCTCGAGACAGGGTTTCTTTGTATAGCCCTGGCTGTCCTGGAACTCACTTTGTAGACCAGGCTGGCCTCAAACTCAGAAATCCACCTGCCCCTGCCTCCCGAGTGCTGGGATTAAAGGTGTGTGCCACCAGGCCTGGCAGCTCTGGACCTTGTTAATGAATGTATGATGTTTAGTGCTCTCTATAGGACAGTGTACATCAGCAGCAGGTGGCTTATTTCAAATCTGTTAGAAGTGAGGATTTGGAGGTTTTCATCATAAAGATAATAAAATATTTAACTTTCCTCATTTGATTTAACTGAATACACATATTGCAACACTGTGAATTTTATAATCATGATTTAATAATAAAACTAAGATTGGCCTAATGCACACAAATTTAAATATGAACATTGTAGGATAGATGCGATTTGTTTGGGGAGTTAAGGACACATACTTTTTCAGTTTCTCAAAATGAAATTAGACCCATTTTGTGGAAAGATGACTATGTCAAAAAAATCTTTTTTTGTTTCAAAACCAAAGAAACTGGCAATAAATATTTAGCCTTTGGAGGCTCGGACATCAAGATCACCAGTGGCCTGTTCATGAGTATCTAGGGTTAGCTTTTGCCCATTACCTCTTCTGGGCCATCCTCTGTCTGTTACTCAGGCTGACCCACACAGCTGTTAGCAGCAAACCCTCTGCCGTATCACGTGCTTCAAAAGAAAGCTTGTTTTGTTTTAAATTTCTTATCGGTAGTCCAGCAGCCTCCTATCTCAGACTTCCTCTAAACCAACTGGCAGGAATAGGACATCCTCAAGGTCATAGGGAATGGAGTTGTGACCCTTGCTAAATTGGGGGCTTACTTTGACTTTTAGAGTTGCTTGTGTAGGCAGTTTCTTCTCTAGCTACATAACTCAGATTCTGTAACTTTCTGCAAAAGCACATTTTGCTTTATTGCTTTAGCTAGAAAACTGATGTATATCCAACACTGCAATACTTTTGTACAACAACATTGTAAGATGGTCAAGAGAAACTAGGCCAATAATCCTGGCAAGATTGAAAACCCAAGGCCCTCCTTTGTTATAGTGAGTTCACGGCCAGTTGGAGGAACACACTGAGACTCTATGTAAAGACAAAGAGTAACAAGAAATCTAGAGATATAGTTGATGGGTAGAGCTCTATTTTAGCAGGCAACGAGGCCTAGGTTCATTCCTAGTGTCACCAGGAAAATACAAAGTCTGTCCTGACACCTGCTAGCTCTGCAGTGACTCAAAAATACAAAATAAGAGTATTCAAAATTAAGTTTTAAATATTTGAGTTTTCAACACAGAGGATTTGTTTCTAGCTTCCATTAGGGTATTTTCCTGAGGTCTCGTAGGAAATGGCTCACTATTCATGTAAGAAACATTGAACATCCACTCTGTGCCACATGCTGGTCCAGTGTTTGGGGGCATTGAGGCAGCATAGCTTGAATACATGATATTCCTGATTTCATGAAGCCTGTACTCTACTAGACGACAGAAAATAAGAAGGGAACCAGCAAGTATAAGTACTATGAGAAGGAGAACACAGCAAACAGAGAAGATGGTAGGTGAGGGGCAACACAGTAAATGTGAGCCCAGGGCAGGGTTCCTTGCTGGTACTGGTAAGAATTCTTCTGAATAGAGTCAATTGTACTAATTATTACTGTCTAGCTGTGCTAATTACTGTCACAGGACAGTGGGATGTCCAGTTATTACAGGAGCAGGGAGTGGGCCTGAGTTGTTAGAACAAACTGTGTAGTTGAAATAACTTGTGTGGGGTGTTGGAAGAGGTGTGTGTGGGCAGACAATCAGCACAGGATTTTTTTTAGGTCATACTCAAAGATTCTGGCTGGGAAATCTGATCGGAAGGACTAGGAATCTTGCTTTGTTCCCAGGCTTACAACGTTCTGAATGCTTAAGGCACACCCATGTCACAGCACAGGTTTGTGTGCAAATCCATTCTGCTTTCACAAGGGTCTCCCTTAGCTACGGATGGCCTTGAACTGGCTTTGCTTACTTATTTCTAACCTGACAGTAACCTTGTATTTCTAACTCTCCAGGCATCACAGCCCAAGTGCTGGGATCACAGGCATTTGTTGCTACACCTGACTTAAGTGGTCCTGGGGATTTAATGTTGGGCTCTGAGCATGTTCAGCTAGGGCTCCTAGTTTGTCACCTTTAAAAAAGGGAAAACATCTTATACAAAAGGAAATTGATGGAAAAAGTGGAACAGAATACCCAGGGAAGCCACCTAAATTACAGTTTTAATTCAATAGTCGGTATTTTAAACATTAATGAACCTTCTGCATTCTTATTTACAGGATGGAACAGTATCTTCTTTCAGGTTCCTTGTTGTCTCTTCTCTTGGTTTCTCTCAGTATTAACACAGTTTGCATTTTCCAATCTTGTTTCCTATTTATAGATTAATCTGCCAGTGCTTCAATTATATTTGGTTGTATTGCAGACGTTAGAATGCACTTGTTCCAGTAACAGAAAAATTATATATATATAAGTTGCCCAGTAAAAAACAAACAAAAAAACCCAACTTTGCTATAAACTCACTGAATGGAGCAGTCGGGGCTTTTCTTCAAAGTCTGTATGACATCTTAAATGAAATTTTATTTTGGGGGACAGAACAGAATAGAGATAACACAGGGTTTGTAATGCACTTGCTTTATTCACTGTGGTGAGAATGAGTACCTCCTTAAATTACATTTAGCACAATAGTACCATTGTTAAGTGCAGATTCCATCACAAAGGAAGTAACTACTGGCTTTAGTTTTCCACAATTTCTTTTATAAACTTTTTCTTCTTCTTTTTTTTTTTTCCCGGTAAGAATGAGATACAAGTGTTTTATTTTTCAAGCCCAAACACTTCTCAGTTTCACTGTAAATTGGTTTGTAACAGCAGAGGCATGAAAAGAAAACTACTTCACGGGCAATTCAGGAAGAAGCGAGTGATTTTTACTGTCATTCCTGTAGAAGTGGACCGAGATAGTTGTCACGGTATCAGCAGTTCTAGCCACAGAACTTCGGAGTTCAGTCTCATTTTATTCGTAACTACTTACAGAGACACATGCTGAAATGCGTTCACTGTGATATATAAACATATATATATATATATATTTTTTTTTTTTGAATTCCCAATAAAGCCATAGAGACTACAGCTACCGGGCAAAAGCTGCTTGATTTTTAAGACTATGAAAGAAACACTAAGCCTTCAGGCTTGAGCAGGTTCTGGCCAATCAGCAAAGCAGTAGCCCTTAACTCTGCCAGGATCGGGGTGAAGGCGATCTGCCCTGATCGCGTCTACAACCTGTCGCGCACCCAGCACAGGACTTACTGAGCGCTGGGAGCAACAGAGGCAAGTTTCGGCCGAAGTTTCGGAATGAGGCGCGGCGCGGGCGGCAGTTTCAGGTCACCGCGCTGCGGAGGGGACCGCAGCCGAGTGTCCCGAGCACTCTACGGGCTCCACAGGGTCGGGGAGACGCGAGATGCCAGTTTCTCCGCCGGCACCCAGCCTCCGCTGCGCCACCAGCCCGCAAACCCGCCACCACGGTGGCCCGGGATCCAGCCCGCAGAGGAGGTCCCGGGTCGCGCGCGGCCCAGCCCCCGCCGCCGACCCTGCGCGCGCCGGCGCCATGGAGACAGTCACAAGACGCTCGCGCCCGGCGCGCCAGCCAATGGGAGCGCACGTCGCGGGGAGACGCGGACGTCGCTCTTCCAAGATGGCGGCGCGTCCGTCGCGAGCAGCCGGGCCGGGGGGAAGCCAGCGAAGCCGAGTAAAGCCGCCGCCCGGGACAGGACTGAAGCAGCAGTTGCCGCCGTTGGCGGCGGCCCGGGCAGTTTCCGCTGCTGCTACGGCTATTGCCATGCGGCGAGGCTAGGGAGGACCTCACTCCCCCGGGGTGTAATGATGTTAACAGAGGTAAGCGGCGCCCACTGTTTACCTGAGAGGCGGGTGAGCGGCCGGCGCCAGCCCGCCCGTCACCGACGCCGCTCCCGGCGCTGGGCCCGACCGGAGCCGAGGCCCGGCCGGCCGGGCTGGCAGCCGCCGGGTTCCCACAAGTGCCACCGAGTGGGCGCGGTGCTGACTCGGCAGAGTTCCACCTCCTCCTGCCGCCGCTCCCCTTCGCCCGAGCTGTCGCTCCTTCCTGGAGTCCGCTCCGCCTGCCCCGAGGCGGTCGTGGTCCCCGCGTCCCGGTGCTGGCCCTTGTCGGTGTCCCCGGCTTGCAGGGCCCTTCCCCTCCCGGCTGGGTCGGGTCAACCTCCTGGCGGTGGCAGCCGGCCTGAGCCCTACATTGGCTGCTCCGCGAAGTGAGCCAGGTTCCTCCAGCCACACTCGCTGGCCTCGCGCCCTCCTCCCCTGCCCCCACATCCCGTCACGTTCCTTCAGTCCCTGATCCCAAAGTTCAGTTTGGCATCCACCTTCCTGACCCGCGGATGGCCCCCTTGCTTCTCTCTGTGGGAACAGTTTTTCTCATTTGACCTGAAATGGAAGTAGGGCAGCAACGACGAACCAATCAGTTTCCCCTTCCTTAGTGCCCACTGTCCAGTGCAAAAACCAGACGTTTGAAGAAGTAGAGTTTGCCTGCACTAGCAGTACTTTAGGGGGAAGAACTTAATCGGTGCAGCTAGTTTAGTGACCAGAGGTGACATAGCTGGGCGAATGGTCTATTGCAGGTGTTGGATGTCTGACGCTTGTAGATTGGATAAAATCCCAGAGGCTGCTCCCTTAAGGTTCTGTGAGGATCCTAATGTCAGGGACCGGTTTGAACATCTTTGGGAGCTGATGTGAGGGTACTAAACCACGTTGATGGTCACTGGGAAGCAGTCCTACACGGGCCAAAAAGGACATTTTGAAATGGAAACATTGGAAACAAGTGGATTTTACTGTGTGAAAAGCGATGGCACAATAGGACACACTGGGTTCTCCAAGTTTTGGGAACTCGTCTAACTAAGTGCCTTGTACCTTAGTATCTGTTTTCATCTGTGCCCAGATTCTGGCAAACACGACGTGCCTGGGAAACCCCTATTGGTTGATTGTTAACTTAGGAACTACACATTTCTAGGAGTTAGACGTTCACTTTACGTTTCCTAATTCTACATATTTCCGAAGTTACTTACATTGTCACAGACTATGGTTATACATTGTCCTTAGTTGTGGATTTAAAAAGCAAGTAGCATCCCAAGTTTATTTTACTCTGATACTTAAGTGAGCAGCTGCTCTTACATCAGTATTAGTAACTTTTCAGTGGTGTCTATAATATATTAGCATGAAATATCTTTTTGATAAAACTTATTAGAGTTTTGATCTTTTCACAGGAAACTAGTGTGCTAATACAAGGGTACTGTCTTGATTCGGATACCCAGAGAGGATTCTAAACATCTGCATTTTATAGGACTTAATGTTTCAGTGAAGCCTTTTAAACAGGTCAGAGATTGTAGTAAGCTGTCCTTATGCTGTGTGTGTACATCAGTCTTGTTAGTGGCAGAGCCAGTGTTCCAATGCTGGCAGTGCCTGTAGAGCTATTTTATCAAGCTAACTTGATTTTATTTATTTTATCAAGCTGCCGCTCCAAAGTGAGACTCAGATTAAATTGTACTTTGATCTCATCTCCGATTTTCCGTAGACATTTTATAGATAAGCAGACTGAAGCCCAGAGACTTGTCCAAGGTCAAACAGTTATTAGTGGAATAGTTGACACTAGAAATCACATCTCCTGACTCAGCTCAGAGACCAACTATTTTGCTGAGCTGCTTTTCAGCTTTCTTGACCAATTTTAAAACATCTTACTTCCTCATCTGAATATTGCCATTAGTTGAACAGAAAAGAATTCATTACTTAAGAGTTTTAGCTTGTCATTTTTTTATAAAGCCCCACCAACTCCCACTTTGAAATATTGTAGATACAAATGACTTTGTGTGTCTGCAAGTGATGCCTTACACCAGTCAGTGAGTCTTAGGACTTAGGGGATGTGATTGAATTGTTAGGTCTCAAATCTAATGTGATGCGCTTAAGAAAGGTTTTTTTACTTTTTTTATTACTCATGTTTAGCAGGCATTTCCCTGGTCAGAAGGCAGTGAGTTAGGGTAGGTGATATTGCCACTATTAGCTGTGTGACAAAACAGATTGAGAAGGTGAAAATAACTTGATTAAAAACCACAGAGTAAGAGTCACACTTAAGCCTTCTTATTTGAAGTTGTGTGGTGTGTTGTGACCTCCCACACAATGTAGGCCCCTCACCTCCCTCTCCTCTTACCCCTTCTTCCTTTTTCCTCCTTTCTCCCATCCCTGCCCTTTTTCTGTTGTTTCCACTTCTGAGATTGTCACTATGCAAGTCTGACATTGTCACTATGCTAGTCTATAAAGGAAGCAAAGTGGAGGTACACACATGATCATAATATCAACAATAATGATTCATATGAAAATACTCACTTTTGCATTTGTCAAATTACACATTAAATTGACACTTCAGGAATGAGATAACATGAGTTATTCATTAAGAGCTATTTTAAATAAGGTAAAAGGGAAAATTACTCAATTAAGCAAACTAATATCTACATTGCCCTTTGAAACCTGTTGATGATAACAGTGTGAATGAAAGTATAGGTCTAGTTAGGCAGTTCTCATTTTTAACTTTTTGGCTTCATTTTTTTTTTTTTTTACTTTTTAGTACTTTTTAGTGTGGTTGAATTATTTGGAAGATTCTCTGTTCATTTTGTGTATTTGTGTATCTTTCTATTTTCCATCATGCATGAGACAGGTACTTTTAATTTCCAGTTAAGATTTCTTCCTTTTTGTCACTGTATGACTTACTATTTTTTAATGTTTCTCCTATAACATTTGCAGAAATTTATTTGAAATATTTGACAATTATTTGCTTTATATTTTCTGGCTTTCTGCTTATGAATAGTAAACTTTACATCTCAAAATTGGGGCTTTTTTAATGTCAGAGTTTGTTTTAATTAGTGTGAATTTCCTCAGTATTAAAATATTGTTAAAAATCACTGAATTTCATTAGTAAACTTAAAATTTTCTTAATAGTTCAGAAGCTATACTGATTCAGAAGTTGTTATAATTCTGGAAATCGTTTATGACAGCTAAGTAAAAGTAACAGGAGAAGGAGGAAACTGTGCTAAGTTGTTTGTGGTAATGCAGCATAAGGCTGTTTGTGTAATCAGTTGTCAGTCATTTGCCATTTCTGTGCCTGGACAAACAATGAACTGGCAAGATGGTTCAGACCTGCAATTCTAGCATTTGAGAAGTGGGAGCAAGAGGAGCTAGGCCAGCATCTGGCTGTTAAGCCAGTCTGGGCTCCATGAGAGCCGCCTCAGAACCAGACAACAGCTGAAAGAGAGAATGAATGCAGTGAGAGGTAGAGATAGAAAGTGCCTGGACGTGTATATATGGAGCATTGAGTGAATTTTAAATAAAATAGTTAATATCTGCGTTAAAGACTTCATCCAGCTTTATTGATTTTTAGATATGAACACTGTTTTTTTTTTTTCCTTCAAGATTAACAGATATAAAACAGTTGGAAAAAGACTGGTAGGACTTTTAGCTGTCCCAGCTTGTTAAGAAATTAAAAGGCTCTGTGGCTCAGATGAGTTAGGAGGATACTTGTTCAACGAAAATGAAATCAGTTTCCTCTCTGGAGGACTGCTCATTGCTTCCTATGGGTGACTGACTCAGAAAGAAAGCAATACAGTTATAGCTTATTGCAAAGTTATGTGACCATGGAGACGTCCAGAAATGCTCATGCTTTATGTGGTGAAGCCTTGAGACTTAGTGGATGGTTGTGCATCAAGGAAAGGGCTGAGCTTCTAGGGACCCTTTAGTATATAACTGTACACATACACTTGCCTGTAAGCACTATGTAAAAAATTATGGCAGGATTTTATTGATTAGTGTATTTATGGTAGAAATACTCTTGGGATCGATTAATCCTTAAACTACACGAGCTGCTTCTTTATTTATTAATGGCATTGTAAAGGCTGCTAACCAGAACAAGAACTTTGGAGGTGCATTGGTATTCAAGGCATGTGAAGAGGTGTGAGCAGGACTTTACAAAGGGAGTGGAAGGTTTTCTTTGGAATGACCCTGACTTGCTACTGCACACTTGCCTTGTTTGGCGTGTTTAGAAGAGCTACGATGAATGGTAGTTTGTTTTCTTGTGACAGGGTCTCATGTAGCCCTCGCTGTCCTTGAATTCTGTATAGACCAGGCTGGTCTTGAACTCACAGAGATCTATCCACCTGCCTCTCCAGTGCTAGGGTTTAAAGGCATGTGCTACCACACTTGGCTGAATGTTACTGTTTTTTTAATTTAATTTTTTATTTTATTAATTTTTTTTTCTCTAGAGACAGAGTTTCCCTGTGTAGCCCTAGCTAACCTGGAATTTGCTCTGTAGACCAATTGACCTTGAACTCACTGAGATCCCCCTGCCTCTGGCTTTAAAGTGCTACGGTCCAAATTGTTCATTACCACCACCCCACAAGACTTAAAATTTAAATGAATGTGTTATTTTCACAATCTTGTATGTTTAATAGAGTGCAGTGTGTTATTTTGAATTAATGTATACAGTTTAAAATAAATCAGTGAAGTTAAATAACATATCTATCACCTCACTTTTCTTTCATTATTTACAGGATTCTTGATTCCTTTTCTGTAATCAGATTCTTGTAGGTAGGACTTTGCATATTTAATACAGTGCATTACCTCTGTGCAAGTGGAAAAATGTTTATTATTTCTAGCCCAATGTGACTGTTAATTTCTGGGTAGTGTCATTTTACCATAATAAATTGGGATACATTTTTTCTAAGTTGATAGCACAGTTTAAGCCTCTAAAAGTTTAAATTTTATCAATATAATTTGACAGACACACATATACCTCAATAAAAGCAGCATGTTGTTGAGTATTAATAGCAGTTACAGCCTTTCCAGGTTCTACAGTCATCCTTTTAAAAGTGAACTTTACTTAGTTTTTTAATAAATACATTGGTACTAGTCTTTCTGTTTAGTTTGCCTAAAGATTTCTCCCTATTTGACACTTTGTAGCCTTTGACCAACTTTTGCCATCTCTACCAGATGAACCCTGATAATGCCCATTCTCCTTTGATATGTGAGTTCATTTTGCAGTCTGTATGTGAGATTGTGAAGTGTTTGTTTGCTTGGTTTATTTCCTTTACCATAATGAATTGCATGCTCATCCATCATGAAGTAAGTGTTGCCTCTATTCATCCTGATGGACTCTTTAAGTTGATTAGCTGTTTGGATGCTGTGAAAAGTGCTGTAATGTACCGTGCACATATCCCTTTGACATATAGTTCAGGTTTTTAGATGTGATCCAAAATTTGTATTGTGGAGCTTTTTCTGCTTCAGGTTTTTGAAGAATGGCCATGTATCTTATTCTGTGACAGCTATACTAATTTCCATGCCACTGTTGTTATCTTTCATCTTTTTGATAATAGCTACTCTAACAGGGAGATATGAAGTAATATCTTCATTGTAGCTTTAATTTCCATTTTCCTGATGGTGAACAGTTTTTAATTTCTATGTTGGCCTTTGGCTTATCATTAAAATGGGGTATTGGTTTTCTTAAATTAAAATGTTAGAATCCCTTATGTGTTGTGAACAGTAAACACTACCACAGTTATAGTTGCAAGTATTTTCTACCATTCTATGAGTTTTTTTTTTTTTAATCTTTAAACTGTACTTGTGTGTGTGTGTGTGTGTGTGTGTGTAGAAGCCAGGAGTTTTGGAAGGGTGTCTTTCTCTAGTGCTCTCTGCCTCATTTTTGAGATAGATTCTCTCATTGAACCTGGACCTCACTGATTCTGCTAGGCTTGCTGTATTTACCCTATGTCTGTCACCCCTAGCAGAGTGGTAATAGATACCAGATTTCTGCTGCTAAGTACATATTCTATGCTGGTGCAGGGGATTTGAACTCCCCATCCCAGAACTTTAATTTGGGGCCCCAATAAGATGGTCGAGCACATAAAGCCATTTACTTACAAGCACATGAAGGTGGACAGAGAAAACTGATTTCACAAAGTTGTCCTCAGATCCAGACTATAAATGTTCTCTTTCCTTCATCCTGTGCACAAAAAATTTTAAAAGGATTTATTTTTAATTTTTAAATGATGGCATATATATTTTCAAGAAATTTAAGGGGCTTGACTTCTGTATTTTTTCAAGTTTTCAGAGATTGGACATCAAAATAATGTGATTATTTTTATTTTTAATTCATCATGTTCTTATCTTTATTTCTTTCTGTTGTATTAGTGGCTTTTTTTTTTTTAAATAGAGTTTATTTGGGGACATGGGAAGGGGGGTTGAGAAGGAGTAGAGGCAGATGGGGGGGAGGGAGAGAGAGGCCAGCTGGGAACTGGCAGAGGAGGAGGAGGAAGAGGAGGAGGAAAAGGAGGAGGAGGAGGGGAGGAAGGAGAGAAAGGGGTCAGAGAGAGCACAGTAGTGTCCTACTGTGTAGCAGAAATTGGCCTTAGGCTTCTCTTTTGAGAACTGGAGTTACAGATGTGTGTCACCATGCCTCCTGTCTATAAGGAGGTCTTATGATTGCAAACAAAAGCCAAAAAAGTGATAATTTAGTTAACACCTACAACTGAAGGCCTTTCACATGCTATGGAAGTGGTATGCTTCATCAGTGACTTTACACACCAAATAGTTTGATGATCAGTTTTTCACAGAAATTGATAGGGAATTGTATAATTGGTATACTATTAGTTTACGATAAGAAGTACTGTGACATTGGTATATGTTTACAAATTTTCCTATAGTTCATTTGGGGAAAATAAATTAACCGTTGGGGTGGAAGTGGGAAGTAGCTTCAAGATTGCAGGCCTTTTCATATGGTCATTGCAAAATGTTTTGCTGTATATCTCTTACTGTAAACAGTACCAGCGCTTATGTGCAAACTGCTGCAGATAACGAAAGGCTCCATGTTTTAATGTAATCATATCGCTAGGTGTGGTACTCACACTTACTGAGGATTTGTGTTATTTCTAGTTTACATTAAAAGGTTTGAGGGGCTATCTGAAGTAGATTGAGATAGGTGAAATCAAGGAAGTTGAATAAGCAAGCAGCAGTGACAAACAGGGAGCATGAACTAGAGAAGAGAGGAACTGGCCTCTGTCCCGAGGGTTCCCAGTGCTGGCCGATGAAGGGGCATTTGATGGGGTAGATCCGTGACTTCACGGATTGCTTTTCCTGAGCAAGCTTCTCAGATTATGGCTTTTAAAATTTGTGATTTCACAGACTGTCATGTATTTCTCACCTGGCAATACTCTAGAATTAAGTTTCTATTTTAGAGTCAGGTTTTATTTTGATAATACAGTTCCCCAAATACTCAGTAGAGAGCACTTTGAATTACAGCAAATGATAGCTTTTAAATTGCTTTAAATATTTAAAAAATATTGTAATCGAGTAAATGCATATGTTTGAATAATGCTGGTGCATACTTAAGTCTGTTGCTAATATTATTTACAGGAGTGAGACAACATACAAATTAGCTTGTATGCAAAGCATTATAAGGAATGAATCACAATCCCTATTTAATGATGGGATAATGAAATAGTCCTTTGAACTTTGTAACCATTAGTTTCCCTGTGAGTAAAAATGAGATAATAACAACCTTGGAAAATTTGTGAAAATAAAATTGAAACATGTTATTATAAATAATATTTATAAGGCTTTAGTTAAAATTGTACTGGAGGTAGATTTGTTTATCAAGTGAGACTGGCTACTTTGTGTTAGACGCATGCTAATAAGATCTGGTGATGTGGTGAGTCAGACTAAGAAACCTGTGCTCAGACACTGTCACAGCTAAATTTAGTTCTTTGCTACACTTTGTCCATTAAAACTGAGCTCTTAAATTCTTTAGCCAGAATGAAACAAGTTAGATGATTAAAGAGTAAAATTAGGAGGAAAAGAAGGTTGGAGAGAGTGGTTGAGAGTTGAATCTGACTTGGCTTGGCCATACAACTCCAGGTGAGTTTGGAGAGCTGGCAGTCCCGATTCAGCTTCTAACAGCAGCCCTGTCCTCACTTCCTGACCACCTGCACTTGATCTAGAAAAGAAACCAGAAGGCTAGTAGAGAAAGTCTGTGAATCTTGTTTTATTTCTTCCGTAGACGTTGGGAGCCTATGGCATTTATGCCAGAGGCAGATGCTCTGTCACTAAAAACTTGTAAGACCTTTGAGTCTGTTGTTTTTCGAAAGCTTTACATATTCTTAGAATAGTATATCACATTTTACTGACAGACTGCCAAGTCCCATTAGCTTAGTGAAAATAATACTTGCAATACCCTGGTCTGATGGCTGCATAATTTATATTTACGTACTGTATTTTTTTTTTCCTACCAGTTTGAGTACTTGAGGGTGATGATTAAGGTTGCATTCCCACAGTCTTGAAACAGAATGTTAAACTGGGTACTTCACACTAAAGTATGTGTTGATAGAAGGAATCTTAAACACTCCCTCAAGAAAAATTAAGACAAGTGAAAAATAACTTAGATATGATTGCTTTATAATAGTGCAAAACGGCTGATTTTCATGGCACTTTGTTGAATGTTTCAGTTTGATGACTTTTAATGAAAGTTTACAAGTATGTATGAATAAAAATGTTACTGATTTCAGAGCTGGAAAATTTGGGGGAGAGAACATTTTCAAAATGTTCAGGTCCTACCAAATTCTCTGGATTAAAATACTTCTTTGTTATACAGCTTACTACTGGATCATTTTGTCCATCTATCCATCCATTGTTTACAGAAGTAATATGTCTCAGGAGAATTTTGTGTTAATAACCCATTTCTGCCCTGTTGGGATGTTTAAACTAGTGTGATGATCTACATAGTATATTCTGTAGCATGAGAAGCTATTGTGTGTCAACCGAGAGAGTTTGTCATTGCTAACTTTGTAGCACTGTCTTCTTCAGTTTCCAGACACTGTCAAGTCTCATGCCTTTCTGAAAATCCTAAAGTGAGTTTTGACTCCTTGAGCTTAATCCTTGCCCTAAACCTCATATTTGAAAAGTCCTTGGATGTTGCTTTGTTTAATCTTGAATTGATTTTATTCCTAAAACATTGAGCCTTTTTTTAGCTTGCTTGTGGTTTGGAACAAGATAGATATGTAATCCTTTGCATTGTGAGTTTTAAAGTTTTTTCATTATTATTTGACAACCAACATATGCAAAACATAGCCTTACAGGTAACCATCTCTTGAGGTTTGGAGGTTATAAAAAAATAGATTTGAAGTGGTACTGTTCCAATGGAAGAAATAACTTTGAAACAAGTTTCGGCATGTTTCAGTTATTATATACATTTTATAATGTAATGATATGACTTCAATATGATGCTATATGTTACCCAGTGTTTCTTCAAGCCATAAGATACTTTGTAATTCATTCTTGATTTCTGCTTCTGAATTTGAAATAAACTTTAAAATTTTATTTTAATGACAAACAGCATTGGTGTTTAATCAGACCGCAACTGTTTTAGAATTATCAGTGTTTTTATGTGTTACCTTTCTTTCTTATCTTTCTATTTTTCTAATCTAAAATCTGAGTGTTCAACACAAAATACTGTAGTAGTCTAATCCTGTTAAAAAGAGTTTGGACTAGAGGGAGATTGGAGAAAACATAAAAAATAGAATACATAAAATATACAGAGCTAAATAATAGACT
Source organism: Mus musculus (assembly GCF_000001635.26). Taxonomy (NCBI): domain Eukaryota; kingdom Metazoa; phylum Chordata; class Mammalia; order Rodentia; family Muridae; genus Mus; species Mus musculus. Next base: position 35,057,186 of record NC_000078.6, read on the forward strand.
TTAGAAATTAGTGGATATTAATTACATACAGGTTTTAGAAAAATGGGCTTTAAGATTATTTTTATGGATTTATTAAATTTTATTTTAAAATCAAGAAATCCTCCAGAATGAATGTTCAATACCTTTAAAAAGTTAAATAATAAAATTAATGTAAAACATATAGGAATGGTTGTTATTATGTTAATATGGGGACTCTAATACTTTGTGGTGGTTTGAATCAGAATGGCTCCCATAGGCTCATATGTTTGAATACTTGTCCCCCAGTTAATGTGACAGTTTGGGAAGAATTAGCAGGGTTGGCTTTGTTGGAGGAGGTGTGACACTTGAGGGTAGGCTTTAATGTTTCAAAAAGGCTTGCACCATTTCATTGTGCTCTCTGCCTCCTGCTCCTGGTTCCAGATATAAGTTCTGAGCTGTTTCTGACACCTTACCTTAGTTTTGACATCATGGACTCTAACCCTCTGAAACCATAAGCCCAATTAATCACTTTCTGCTATAAGCTGCCTTGACTGTGGTGTTTTGTCACAATAGAAAGTAACTAAGATACTCTCTACATATCACAAATTGAGTTACTTTCTCAAGGATATCAACCAAACTTGGCATAACAAGTTGCAGTCAGATTAGGTCCATCACATAACAGGGCCATACACAACAGTCTTCTGCTAAGGCTAGACAGTTCAGCCCAGCTAGGGGAAAGGGACTCAAAGGCAGGCAGTATAGTCAGAGACAGACCCTGCTCCTACTTTAGGAACCCCATATAAAAACCCAGCTGCACAACTGTTACATATGTGCAGAGGGCCTAGGTCAGTTCCATGCATGCTTTCTGATTCAGTCTCTGAGCCCCTGTTGGCCTAGGTTAGTTGATTCTGTAGGTTTTCTTGTGTTGTCCATGTCCCCTCTGGCTCCTTCAATTCTTCCTCCCCCTCTTCCACAGGATTCCCCAAACTCTGCCCATTGTTTGGCTGTGGGTTTGTGCATCTGTTTCCATCAATGAAGCCTCTCTGATGCTGGGAGTGCTGGGCTTCTGTCTATAAGTGTAGAAGAATATCATTACTAGTGTCAGGAATGTGCTCCCTCTTATGACACAGTCTCAAGCTGGGCCAAACAGTTTTTGGGCCTTCTCTCAAATTCTATTCCATCTTTCACTTTGCACATCTCATAGGCAGGACAAATTGCATGTCTACGGTTTTGTGTCTGTGTTGAAACTGGAAAGCTGTAAGGCAAAGGACACAGTCAATAGGACAAATCAGGAACCTATAGATGGGGAAAAGATCTTCACTAACCCCACATCTGATAGAGGGCTAATATCCAAGATATATAAAGAACTCAAGAAGCTAACCACAAAGAAACCAAACAATCCAATCAAAAATTGGAGTATAGAACTAAACAGAGAATTCACAACAGAAGAATCTTGAAGTACCTAAAGAAATGTTAAAAGTTCTTATTAATCAGGGAAATGCATATCAAAACGACCCTGAGATTCCACCTTATACCAATCTGAATGGCTAAGATCAAAACCTCAGGTGACAGCACATGTTAGTGAGGATATGGAGAAAGAGGAACACTCCTCCATTGCTGGTGGGATTGCAAACTGGTACAACCACTCTGGAAATCAATCTGGAGGTTCCTCAGAAAATTGGAAATGGATCTACCCTAAGACCCAGCTATACTACTCTTGGGCATATACCCAAAACATGCCCCACCATGCTACAGGGACATGTGTTCCACTATGTTCATAGTGGCTTTGTTTATGATAGCCAGAAGCTGGAAACAACCCAGATGTCCCACGACAGAAGAATGGATACAGAAAATGTGGTTCATTTCCACAATGGAATACTACTCAGCTATTAAGAATGAGGACATGCTGAGTTTTGCAGGCAAATGGATGGGCCCAAAGGGTCATGCATGGTATGTACTCATTAATAAGTGGATATTAGTCAGAAAATGTACAGAATACCCAGGATGTAGTCCACAGAACTCAAAAAGGTCAACAAGCTGAAGGGCCCAAGTGAGGATGCTTCAGTCCCACTTGGAAGGGAGAAGAAGGGGGGTGTGGGAGGGAAGGACCTGGATGACAGAATTCACCTAACCCTCAAGAGACTTGAGACCCCAGGGAGTGTGTGTGTGGGGTCCTGGTAGTGTGGGGGTAGGGGGATGGGAACAACAACTTGGAGACTTGAAGGGAGGGTGGTGGTGGTGGTGATGGTGGAGGAGGAGGAGGAGGAGGAAGAAGAGGAGGAGGAAGAGGAGGAGGAGGTTTGGGATGTAGAACAGTCAGGGTGGACTGGGAGGGAGATAAAGTCTGGACTGTAAAAAAAAAGATTAAAGAATAAATAAAAAAAACAAGTTTTGATTTAAAGGTTTTCATCTTTATCACAGAAATGAAAATTTACATTCTTGCAGTAGTCTTGGGTTTTTTTCTTATTAAAACATTGGTTGTTCACAATTGCTCTGTAGTATACAGCTTGAGGTCAGGCATGGTGATTCCACCAGAGGTTCTTTTATTGTTGAGAATAGTTTTTGCTATCCTAGGTTTTTTGTTATTCCAGATGAATTTGCAAATTGTCCTTTCTAACTCAGTGAAGAATTGAGTTGGATTTTGATGGGGATTGCATTGAATCTGTAGATTGCTTTTGGCAGGATGGCCATTTTTACTATATTAATCCTGCCAATCCTTGAGCATCTTTTCCATCTTCTGAGATCTTCGATTTCTTTCTTCAGAGACTTGAAGTTCTTGTCATACAGATCTTTCATATGGTGGTCTTATAGTGATTAAGTGGAGTTGTAGTGAATGTTGGCTGAGATGAAGGGCTTTTAAAAGAATATGAGGTAGATTGTCATGTGTATTTTGAGATGACTCAGGTTATCCAGTATGTGGGATAAAAAGAGTGTTGGATTCCATGTATCCATATGCACGGAAAGCCTAGCTTTGCTTTGGGAATTAGTACTTTTCAATGTGCCTGCAGATTGTAGTCAATGGAGAATTTTCTAAATTGCCAGTGTCCTTCACTGTGCTGCCCATTTGGAAATTGCAATGTTAAGATTTTCATCTTTAGTTCTTCTGATGCAATTTATAAGCGACATATCCTGGTAGTAGAATGTTAAAATTACTTCATCCCTTCCCTTCCTGAAGTATTCCTTAATGTACAAGACTTGTGTTCAGGAGCAAGAATATTACTAGTGTTTATTGTTGTTGTTGTAGAAAAATTACTCTTTGCTTGTGACTAGAAGATGAGATAGTAACAATACATACCAAATATGATAATAATGAAAAATGAAAGAATAATCAGTCTTGGAGAAGGTTGCAGGGGAACTAAGTGGCTTTTCCTTATTGCAAATGACAGTGAAGTTTTTGGTTTCATGGGAGTGTTTGCTTTTACAATGGAACAGAGTGAGCCTAAAGGTAAGCTTTAGGAAGGAGGGAAAAGTGGGAAACTGGATAAAGAGAAGTAGAATGGGACAGGTCTAATAATCAATGGATTGCTTCATGGTAACAGGGCTCATAGGTTCAGAAATAGTCTAAGACTATGTTGACCAACTGTGGTGGGTTATAATTGGATATTGGATGAAGAGTCCTTAGGAAACAGTCTAACTAAACCTTTGATGTATTGAATATCTTAGAAAGTTGTAGGATTGTGTCCTCTTTAGGTTCGGATTGATTCTGTGGGATACGAGGAGAGACCCAAAGTCTATGGTGTTGCTCTGTAGATTAGTGAGTGCAGTGGCTATAGGCTGCTTGCTCTGACATGGACCAGCAAGGCTCCAGAACCTCTTGGCCTAGCATACCAGTTTTGCCCTTTTGTGCTGCTTTGGGTTGGGGGTGTGTGTTCTATATGTGCCTGATAGTGAACTACAAAGGTTAGAGTATGCTTTTGCTTTTATATATGCTACCTTTCAGGAATAATTTACATTGTGCAGTTCCTGATTTGATAGATTTTACTTGTTTCAGTGTTTAACAGTATGGACTCAAGACAGAATGAAAAGCAATCCTCTTTAGGCCACCTTCTCTTACTTCTGCATTAGGATTTTATGTGGTGTACTGGCTAGTTTTGTGTCAACTTGACATAGCTGGAGTTATCATACAGAAAGGAGCTTCAGTTGAGGAAATGCCTCCATGAGATCCAGCTGGTAGGGCATTTTCTCAATTAGTGATCAAGGGGGAAAGGCCCCTTGTGGGTGGGACCATCTCTGGGCTGGTAGTCTTGAGTTCTATAAGAGAGCAGACTGAGCAAGCCAGGGGAAGCAAGCCAGTAAGGGACATCCCTCCATGGCTTCTGCATCAGCTCCTGCTTCCTGACCTGCTTGAGTTCCAGTCCTGACTTCTTTGGTGATGAACAGCAGGATGGAAGTGTAAGCCGAATAAACCCTTTTGTCCCCAACTTGCTTCTTGGTTATGATGATTATGCAGGAATAGAAACCCTGACTAACACAGGTGGTTTGAAAAACCTTTAATAAAGAAACTAGTTGCCTTAGTCTCAGGGAAAACCTACATGGGACTGAAAATTTGTGATTGATAATGATTCATATGGCTAAAAGAGAATTAGCTAATCTGTAACTTATTTATGTATTTGGTGGCACCCCCTATGCTGGCTCGCTACTCCATGCAGCCCAGGCTAGGCTAGGTTTGGAATCTGACCACGCTCTGGAGTGCATGATTACAAGCACGTACACCAAACCTGTCAGCCAACACAGGTAGCTAATTTTACATGTAATTTTTGTTTTTTTCCATTGAACTTGAAAATATGAGACTTACTTCCATGCTTTAAGAATGGACCTGGGTAAATATGATGAGTATGAATAAAGACTTTACTGAAAATATTTCCATGCAATTTCATTAAGTTTTTAGTCACAATTAGGTGAACTGTAAAACAAATTTGCTGATAGCTTATAGGAGAAATAAGAAAATAGTACTCTGTGAAAATACAACTTGCACATAATTATAGTATTACCATGTTAACTAGCAATTAAAACCCATTTGCTAAGCAGAACACATGTCATATTTCACAATTTAAAATTTTTATTACAATTATTTTGTGTGTGTGTGCACACATGCATGCTATGTGTTGGAGCGTAGAGGAAGTTGGCAGTCAGTTTTTCTTTTTCCACACTGTGTGTCCAGGAAGCAAACTCAAGTCGATAAGCTTGCTGGCAAGTGCTTTACCATTTAATTGGTCCTACCTTTTAAAATTTAAATGATCTTGTATATATTTATTTAATTTCACATGTATTTGAATTATGAAACTCAGAAAAATTTGTTAAGGCTGTAATGCCAAGTAGATGAAGCTGGGGTTGTGTTATGGGGTTTAAGTGATGCCAAAAGTATACTGTTAGAGGTGGACTGAGAGGTGTTTTGTATGTGATTTTTGTGTTCATAGTTTTAGGTATCCTTACTTGCAAGATGGAAACTGAGGAGCAATTACGCTTGCTTTATTTTCTTGAATTGCTTTCATTTATCCGATGCTTAGGTAGATAGGGATTTCCTCACTTTTAAAAAACTTGGTGGTCATTTGTTAGAGGACTCTGGCTAGAAAGTCATTTCCCTGAAGTCTCTGGGGGTTTGTTGTACAGTTTTAGTTTTATAGCTATAGATTCACAATCTTTGCAGAAGTACTAACTAAGATTTTTCTTTGGCTGTGACAGGTGACATTATTTGCTAAGAATTTCTAGGCTCCAAATCTTTTATGTTACACTGTGTGGTATTATTATTATTATTATTATTATTTTTTGGTAACTCAGGTCATTATTTGCAATATTGGAATATATCCAAAGGTGGATTTGCTGTAGTCTTTAACCGTGGGAAAGCAGGATGCTAAGGCTCTTTCCTTCTGTGGCCCATCTGAGCTTTAGGTGCAGAGTTATCGGCTCGATAGGATGAGTACTAAGTGCCACACCAAGCAGAGTGTCAGTGATCAGTGAGTCTGCATCCCTCCAAGCCTGAAAGGTTGGTAATGGGAAAAAAGGCCTGTGAGTAATTTAATCCAACCTTTCTTTTAGAGTCTATTTTAAAATTATTATTAATTTATTTCCAGTAGATGTTAGATTTTCTAATTTCTGTCTTTGTATATAGTTTTACTAATAGACTAATTTTCGCATATGATTTGCATTATTAATATTTTGCTAAATGGACTATTCATGGTCAGATATTTAGTGTATATTGTATGATCCCATTAATAAAAGTGCATATAAATATAAAAATAAAGGGGAATAGATTTATATTGCATCATTGCAGGCTTTGAGGGATGCAGACTCACTGATCACTGACACTCTGCTTGGTGTGGCACTTAGTACTCATCCTATCGAGCTGATAACTCTGCACCTAAAGCTCAGATGGGCCACAGAAGGAAAGAGCCTTAGCATCCTGCTTTCCCACGGTTAAAGAATCTCTCAGATCCTCCTATATACCCTTCCTTGCTTTCTTTAAAATTCAAGCCTTCTGTTTTTCATGACTTGTGGGTGATATGACATTAAAGAAAAGACAGGCACACAGATTGCACATTGAAACTAAGATCAGGTAGAGTGCTCCAAGGCTACTTGGGATCTCAGCAAGTTTATTAGGTACAGGATGTGGGAGGGTTGGCTAATATCAGTAGAACAAACAGCTCTGTAGGCTAGCAGCCTCAGGCTGTCGACATGAGGGAGGAGGACCCCGAAGTTGTTAGTCTTTTCACACAATGACCAGTCATTCATAAACTCATACTGGACTCCGAGAGCAGCTTTGTCTTTTCTCTTCAGCCTAGCATATGGGTAATGACTTGGCCAATTTCCCATGGGCCAGTTGGTCTTGGAGTCCTCAACAGGCTATGCCCATGCCAAAATACACATCACCCAGGACTTCACTCTCTTGGAACTTCCTACACACTACATTATGAAAAATATTAGACTCTTTTAGAATTAAGGATTTAAGAATGCACAGTGGCTGTCTTAGTTTGGGTTACTACTTCTTCAATGAAACTCCATGACCAAAGTGACTTGGAGATAAAGGGTTTATTTTGTTTACATTTCCATATGACTGGACAGGAAACCAAACAGGGCAAGAACCTGGAAGCAGGAGCTGAAGGAGAGGTGCTAATTACTAGCTTGTTCCCCATGCCTTGTTGAGCTTGTGTTATTAGAGAACCCAGACCAACAGCCCAGGGATAGCATCATGCAGAATGGGCTGGGACCTTCCCCATCAGTGACTAATTAAGAAAATTGGAGTCAGATCTTATGGAGGCATTTTCTCAATTGAGATTTTCTCCTTTCAGATAATTTTACTCATATCAATATGACATAAAACTGTCCAAAATAGATGTTTAAAAGGAAAGGTTTGCTTCATGAAAGACAACACTGTGCTGGCTCTTGGGAAGAACTTGCTAGAGAGAGAATCTTTCTGGAGTGGAAAAGTATTCCATCCTAGCAGATAGAAGCAAGAGAATTAACTGGTCTTACTCATGGAACAGTATTTTTTAATCGTTATCAAAGATAGTTTGGACAGTAAGGAGGTATAGGAGAGTCAGTGTATTAGTTGCCGTTCTGTTTCTCTGACGAGACACCATACCCAAGGCAATTTATAAAAGAAAGCATTTAATTGGGGGCTTGCTTACAGTTTCAGAAGGTTACTCCGTGATCACCATGGCAGAAGCATGGGTGGCAGCAAGCAGGTATGGCATCCGAGTGGTAGCAGAGAGCTTACATCTGATCTGCAAGGTGGAGGCAGAGAGACATCTTGAGACTGAGGCTGATGTGGGCTTTTGAAACCTCAGAACCTACCACCAGTGGCAAACTTCCAACACAGTCATATATCTTAATCTTAACCCTACCTATAGTCCACCAAGTGTGAGTCAAGTGTTCAAATATATGAGCACCTGGACCCATTCTTATCCAGACCCATCAGTTAGGTAGCTACAGTGAAGGATTTGCTTAAGGCTGTGGCAGTAAAGAGGGGAGACTCCAGGAGGTATAAAGGGTAAAACACAAACAGGCTTTGCCCACTCATAGGAGGAGCAAGTTCCAAGAGGATGCTTTAATACAGTTCTGATATTTCTTTTTTAATAATTGAGCAGGCATTAGTCTCTTTAAGGGAGAGAATAAAGGAGATATTTGGTGAATGCAGCCAGTTTAATTTTGCACATGATGAGTTTATAGTACACATGAAAAGTTCAGGCATAAATAGAATGTAGTTGAGTAAGTTTATGAAACTTGGTGTTATATGTTCAGGAAAAGTGATGGATTAGAAAACAAAGAATATTTGAGGGTTATGTGCATAATTGTAAGCCCAGTCCTCAGGATTATATATTTTCTTGTGTTTAGAAATAATCACAGGTATACTTACAAAATAATTTTTATTTATCTTGGTCCCCTTTCTCACTTTTATCACATTACAGACATTTCTGTGTGCAACCCCTTTTGTAATTTCTGATCTTTCCTCCCTTACTCCACTGAGTTAATTATTCCTGAGGTAATTGGATTTATTCTAAATTTAAACTAAGGTGAAAGAATGCTTAAGTCAAAGCCATTTGTGAAATGGGCATGTGTTTATGCCTTAACCTTCACTAAGAAATGGGCTCTTTGCAATTTATTACTCTTGTGTTTTCTCACTCTGATAGTGACTTAAGTATAGACAGTTGTCTTTTTCTTTAATTAAAAGAGGAGTAAAATTTTATCTTTGCAGCCTGACTGCTACTTCCGAGACCGATGAGGAGGTTAACTTGAGGCTAGGAGTTTAAGACCAGAAAGGGTAACCTAGTGAGAGACCATTTTCGAACAAAATTAGACTCAGCATCAAGAAACCTTTTAGCGTGTGTGGAGACCATGGCTCTAGTGCATGCCATGTTCATTTTCATGGTTGATACCACTATTGAACTTTCTTTATCTGATTACAGCTTTGTTAAGATCTTATGTTTGTTGATCCCAGCCAGAATTTTTTGATATTTTAAAAAAAAGTCAGAAACCTCGATTCATAGCGATATTTTAAATGTTTATTTAGAACCTAGACTATTAGGGAAGGAAAATATATATGTTGGACAAATGAAGAGGGCTGACTTTCTGAACCCTTTCTCAGTTTTTAAACTCTTTGTAATAAGCATAAGGCAGCAGCATCTACTACAGCATTTTACAATATTCTTGACACCAGTGGAAAAGGAGATGGGCTGAATTCCTGGATTTTTCTTTCATATCTTTTGTTTATTCTTTGATATATTTTGATAATACCACTTTCACTTCCCTTTTCTGCTCTCTCAGGTAATCCCAGCATCTCCTCCTTTCACCTTCATATTTTGTCTTCTCCTCTTCTTCGATTTTTATAATCCTGAGGATTTATTAGTTGAGCCTGCTCTAGTGCTGACTGAGCAAGCTGGCTTGAGTCTGTGCAGTGACTGAATATCATGGCCGCCTCATCATATCCAGCAGACAACATTTCAGAACATCCTCTGGAGCTTACGTATTTTTGCCCCCCTTCTGTGATGTTCTTGATTGGGTGAGTAGGTCGCAGTTGTAGGTACCCTGTTTAGGGCTGAACCCTGAACATTAAGTCACCGTCAGCGCTTTGACCACTTATGAGTCACCGCTTTAACTGCTGCCCACTGCACAAAGAAGAATCTCTGGCTGCGACTGAGAGCAGAACTACCCTAAGTGGGGAAGCATAAATGTTTAGAAGGCAGCTTGACAACATGCCCATTTAGCAAAATACCACTAGTATGAACTTTATTTATTTATTTATTTATTTATTTATTTATTGCCAAACTGCAAAAGTGTAGTTTGTGTTAGCTTTATTTTTGATACTGGCAACTAAGGCTATGGCTTTTTCTATGGGTTTTTCTTGTGTAGACTAGGATACACTCTATTCTGATACATATTCCCAGGCTACAAGACTACCCTTTGAAGACAGTTTAAAAGGAATTTGAGAACTGTTTCAGGTTTAGAAGCACTAACTTATATTAAAAAACTATTCCTCATTCTTTAAAAAATGTACTGTGTGTGTGTGTGTGTGTGTGTGTGTGTATGCTACAGTGCATCGTGGGGAGGTTAGAGAATGACTTGGAGTGAAGTCTCTCCTGTCCATAGGTTGCCAGGTGTGTACAGACATCTTTAGCCTGCTGAGCCATATGGCTGCCTTCCCCATCCTCGTTTGTACTGTAGGACATGCAGGCCACAGACTGGATCCTTCGGTATCCAGCTCCTTAATGTTGGGATTCTGACACAAACCAGCGTGCCAAGTTCATATTATCCTCTTTCCCTTGGAAGCAGAGCTATTTTATTTATACTTTCAGCATTAAGGCTTGACACAGGCCCGATTATTATACAATCAGTCTGAAATGTCCAAAAAATCTTTGAAGGACAGTAGTTTTTATATCAAGTGTTTACTTTCCTATATATAAAACAAGTTATTAGAGCTCAGTACTTAGTTCATTATTATTATTATTGATTTGTTTTTTGGGTTTTTTTTTTTTTTTTTTTGAGACAGATATCTTTGTGTAGCCCTTGTTGACCTGGAACCTGATCAGGCTGGCCTCAAACTCCACCAGCCTCTGCCTCTTGAGTGCTGAGACTAAAGGTGTATTCCATTATGCCCAGTAGTTCTGTGTTTAAAACAATATTTTTCTTAGTGGAATAGCTTCATGTGTGTTGCACCACAGTTAACTAATCATAGGAAATGACTAACTCACATTGAGTTTCCTGGTCTGTAAATGTGCAACATGTTTAGGCATTATTTATCTCCCTGCAGTGACTACTTGGGAGTAAGTGTTTGACTGTCCAACTGAGCCTTATGATTGTTGTGTTTTAAAAATATTCCAGTGAAAGATATCAAGTCTAAAAGTTGGAAACATCATATACAAAGAGGGAAGTAGGAAGAACAGTGTACCAAGCACCCTGTGCTCCTGCCACCTTAGGCTCCTGTCAGCCCACAGGTTGTTGTAGATACATGGCTTTTTACTTTTTCTTCAATAGAACTCTGAAGGTGACCTTGAAGAATATTTCACATACTTGATTTCATCTTGAAAATATATTTAAAAAATTCACTGTTAAAAACCGTATTATCATTATGCCAGCTTAAAATAAATTCCATTTTATTAATATCATTATACTAACAATGCTTAGAACTACCAAATTCCTTTTTTCTTGTTTTCTTTTTTCTGCCATACTTTGTTTAAAATCAGTTTGAGAAATTTCAATGCATGCTGGTTTAATCTACAGATTGCTTCCTGCTCTTATTTCACATCATTCTTTTTTTTCCTTTGAATTTCACTTGTTGAAGAAACTTTGTTTCCTTTTGCTTTTTACCCTCTGGTGTTTCCCACCATATGAGTTCTGCTTGATTCATCTCCATGGCATTTGTAACATTCTCTCAGTTTTCTGCATTCTTGAAGTAAGGCTCACGTTTAATTTTATTTTTCCCAGTAGCACAATCCGTAGATAGTGGTGTTTGTATCGCATTATTCTATGATGCATCTGTTTCTGTTACTTTTTCATTCAAGAATTAGCAGCTAGATTTATGTAGACTTGTAATTCATTAAGAATTGCAGTACATCCATCATCATATAAAATCTTTCTTAACAACCTTTCTTTTTGTTGACAGTGATGACTTGGTAGATGTTAAATTTTCTCTTACCTTTAAGACGAATGACAGGATTGTCAGTCTTTAGAAGAGGTCACTGCGACTTTTTGCAGAGTCGGGCCAGTCCATCACAGCCATTGCTCTGACCATGCCATGGGTGGGGAGGTGGATGTCTTTGGAATCCTCCTAGTGTAAGTGGACCATCTTCTGGTGCTAAAGGGTTCATCCTGAGAACGTTTCTGCCCCTGACTGAGATCAGCCATTCTTCCAGTTAGCCTTGATGCGTATTATTGCCAGTATTGCTTTTTACGGAAAGATAAAATACTTAAGGCTCTTTAAAGTGATAGAAATATTTTGGCTGCTATTATGTTATTTTCCAGTAAAGATCCACCATTAGTTTGCCATACTGTGAAAACACTGGAAGGAGTTTCTCTATATATGATTATTTTCACTGAGTGTAGTTTTCATAATTATGTAAAATATTTGTACTGTTTGAAGGTCATATATAGAACAAGGTTTTTTAGAAATATATAGCACTCAACTGATCCCCTGTATCCCACTGCCTGACAGAACCTATCATGTCCTTTGAAAAGGGAGCATTGTAATTTTCTCTGATATCTGTGCATATTTTAACAGTATACAATTTTACTTAGTGAAAATAATTAGAATAAATATGCTGATAGAAAAAGGTTATTCAAAATAAATAGGATTGATTGTTTTTGGTGTAATGAATTCTGTTAACTCATAATTAACTCACAGTGGAAATTTAAGTGTCTTAATCTTTGGTATATTAAAATTTTTTGCTTTCAATCAATTTTTTTGATTTTAGTTATTTTTAAGAGAATTTTTGGATGAGGTATACTTCAATGTTATTATTAAAGAGTTTAAAATTGACCTTAATCTGGCAAAGGGAAATGTTTATAAATAGCAACATGTTTTCTAAATGGTGAAAATTCTGTCTTAAGATTACCATCCTCCCCACCCTGAAGTAAGCATTCTTTAATAGCATGTACTAACTAACATTTGTGGCATAATGTATAGGTAAGGGCATCGTCATTTTGTATGTGTGTGCCTGTGCGTGAGTGCGTGTATGCGTGTGTGTATGTGTTTTGTTTTTAGATGAATATTGAGAAGTTTATTTTAAAAATAATTATGAGACTGGAGAGATGAGATGGCTCAGCAGTTAGGTGCACTGGTGGCTCTTCTAGAGGACCTGGGTTCAATTCCCAGCACCCACATGGTGGCTCAAACCTGTAATTCCAATTTCAGGGACCACACACCTTCAAGCAGACATATATGCAGGCAAAACACTGTTGTACATCAAGTAAAAAGACATTATTTTAAAAAGTAAGAATTATCTACTTATTTAATTATTTACACATAACACACAGACACATACACGGTGTTCATAGAAGCCATAAGGTGTCAGAATCCCTGAAATTAGAGTTATATATGGTTGTGAGTCACTGTGTGAGTGCTGGGAATCAGACCAGCTTCTCTGGAAGAGCAGTCAGTGCCTTTAACTTCTGAGTCCTCAAGTTAATTAAAACAAAAACAAAACAACAACAAAACCCAAAAACTTTTAGTGTTAAAATTTTAATTTTTTTAAAATTTTAATTTTTTAAAAATCTTTATTGACAGTTATTATAATAAATTGATTTCTAGTAGTTTCTTGATTAGTCTGTTTCCTTCCTCACTGTCTGCTAAACCTCTTATCAGAAATCCAGAAAATTGTAGCAAACCAGTTGTACCTTTTTTGACTTTTTGTGGGAAGTCTGCTAGGATTGCTTCTTTACACTCCATCAGCATTTTATGTAGTCTTCATTTTCTTTGTGCATCAGAAAAGGCATTCAAGAAGTAATGATTTTTAAATTTAATTTTAACACTGTTGTTTCTGGTCCCTAATTCAATTGATTCCACTGTTTGCATTATGGGAATAAGGAGGAAAAATGCAGATTAATCTAGTTTATATTCTAATAAATAGTGTATCTATATATTTTTTTTTGCCTGCTATTACTTTATACTTGGTGTAACTGTTCCTGAATTGATAAATTCTTGTTAAGAAAAACCATAGAGTTTGAGCATACAAGATGGCTCTCATCACCAGAACTCATGCAAAAGTAGAAGGAAATCGTGCCCTCCAGAGTTGTCCTCTGACTCAGTGCATGTGCACAGCAGGTATACATGCAACAAGAATAAATACACTCTCAACCCACTGAATTCATAGCAGCTTGTTCTCACATATTTTCTTTATTATTAGATTCTTGAGGTTCTCTTGGCTTGTGAGAGGTAATTTCTTACTATTACTGTAATAAAAATATTAAGGATTTGTTTGGAAGTCATCTACACGTATGCAAATAATTGTCTTAGGAAGTATAAAGGAGAAAGTTCTATTACCAAAGAAGCAATACGTATGTATGTATATAATTTACTTATTGTGCTCTCCTTCCAGTTGTAACAGGAAGGAGAAACTCTGAGGGTATTCCCAGTTAGCTAGCTTTGAGACTGAAATGTCTGTCCTCACAAGTCCTCTGTCCCTGTCTACTCAACAGCTGTATTGAAAACTTAGACCATGTCACCATCTTTAGGCATCCTCCGCAAAGGTACATTAGGTAGCTTGAATTGGGTGAGTGAAAGATTTTTGTGTTACTGAGCATGAAAAGTGAAGGTTGGGTTCTTAGCACAACATTAATACTTCAGATGCTTGTGTGGCTGTTCCTGCAAATCATGGTGGTTAGATAGATTGTGCCAGAGTATGTGGAGTTAGCCAAGAGCTTGCTACTATTTTTATGTGTTATTCCCTGGGGAGAAGGAGGATGGAGCTCTGAATTGGTTTTGTTTTGGAGAGTGGGGTGTTGGCATGGGTTGTACTGGCATGACCAAGTGATGCTTGAAGCCATCTGGTCAGGTAGAGAGGTGCACTTCCACTTAGCATTGCTTTTTACATTCTTTCCCCTTATCCTACCCCTTGATTTCTCTCTCCTCTAGTTTCTGTTTTTCCTTTTAGCTACTAAATGGATTAATATTTAGTAAATTGGCACGTATACACCAGACCTTGATTATATTATAGCCTTAAATGAGGCTTGGATCTCTTGTCAAGATAACATTCAATTGAAATTCCTAGAGAATAGTTTCCAGCTTACTATAGATAGAATTAGGTGGGAGGAAGACAGGCTAGACTTGTGGTAATGCCACTCTTATGGTTGTTTTGGTTGTTGAACTATATATAATTTCTTAGGTTGGCATTACATTTGTATAAGCTTTGATTCTTGGCCCCATTTGTCTGGTTACCCTCTGCCATGAAATGTATTAAAATGTACTTGGGGGTTGGCATGATGACTCAGGTAAGGGCTCTGTCTGCTCTTGCAGAGGATCTGGATTTGATTGGTAGCAACCAAGTGGCAGCTCATGACTGTTGGTACCTCCAGTTTTAGGGAATCTGACACCCTCATCTGATCTCTGTGAACACCAGGTATACACATGATGCCCATGAAGGCAAAACACCCATAAAATAAATAAATAAAAAATTTGAAGAGTGTATTTGGTTTTTATAGCTCTGAGAGTAGTTTATCCCATGTAGTAACTCAAATCAGAGCCCAAGGTACTTCATATGGGAATTCTGACAGCTTGTTCTCCTGCTGGTCAAAACCAGCTGCTTTCACTTGGCCCTGCTTCTCACATGCCAGGATGTTCTAGGACTGACTGTAATAGAATATGCAGTGTATTTTTGAACAATGCTGCTTAGTTAAAATTGTCTATGGTCAGACTGACTGACTTGAGAGATGATCTCTTTTGAGAATTTTACATTAAGAAACACATAGCAATTTTGTAGAAATACATCCTTTCTAGTATCAGCTGTATGTATGAACTTCAAATTTTGAGCATAAGTATGCTTTGATAGACATAAAGTATCAAAAGATGAATTATTTCTATCTGCTATGATCCTTTTTATTCTATTTCTTGATAGTGAAACCTTTGAAGGAATTTTTTCTTTTTTTCTTATTATTCTTTTTTTTTTTTTCTGTCTAGTTGTTATTCCCCTCTTGCTTCAACCTCCAACAGTTCCATTCCTCCTCCCCCTTCTCCAAGAGGATGTCCCCATCCTACCCCCACCCTACCTGGCCTCCCTACTCCCTGGAGCCTCAAGTCTCTTGAGGGTTAGTTAGGTGCATCTTCTGTCACTGAGTCTGGACCAGGACCAGGCAGTCCTCTGCTGTGTATGTGTCATATACAGCTGATGTATGCTGCCTGATTGGTAGTCCAGTGTCTGAGACATCTGGGAGGCCCAGGTTAGTTGAGACTGCTGGTCTTCCTACAGGGTCGCCCTTCTCCTCAGCTTCTTCCAGCCTTTCCCTAATTCAACCACATGGGTCGCTGGCTTCTGTCCATTGGTTGAGTGAGTGTAAATATCTGCATCTGACTCTTTCAGCTGCTTGTTGAACCTTTCAGAGGGCAGTCATGATAGACCTGTTTATAAGCCCATCATATCATTAGTAATAGTGTCAGGCCTTGGAGCCTTCCCGTGAATGGGATCCCAATTTGGGCCAGTCACTGAACCTCCTTTTCCATAAGCTCTTCTCCATTTTTGTCCCTGTAGTTCTTTCAGACAGAAACAATTCTGAGTTTTTGACCATGGGATGGCAACCCCATCCCTCCACTTGATGCCCTGTCTTTCTGCTGGAGGTGGACTCTACAAGTTTCCTCTCCCCGTTATAGGGCATTTCATCTGAGATCCCTCCCTTTGAGTTCTGAGAGTCTCTCACCTCCCACATCTCTGGTACATTCTAGAGCACCCCCATTCTGCCCCCTCCCACTACCTCCTGAGATTGCCTGTTTCCATTCTTTCTGCTGGTCCTCAGGGCTTCACTCCTGTCACCCTTCCCCCATCCCTTACCTGACCACATTCCCCTCTTCCCCTCCCTGTCCCCTTTCCCACCTGGTCCCTCCTTCCCTTCCCCTCCCCCATGCTGGGATTGTTTTCTTCTCCTTCCCAAGTGGGATTGAAGCATTCTCACTTGGGCCCTTCAGCTTGTTGAGTTCTTCTTGAGTTCTGTAGATTGTATTTTTGGTATTATGTACTTTTTTGGCTAATATCTACTTATTAGTAAGTACATACCATGCATGCCCTTTTGGGTCAGAGTTAACCTCATTCAGGATATTTTCTAGTTCCATTCATTTGCCTGCAAAACTCATGATGTCCTCATTCTGAATAGCTGAGTAGTACTCCATTGTGTAAATGAACCACATTTTCTATATTTATTCTTCTGTTGTGGAACATCTCGGTTGTTTCCAGCCTCTGGTCATCACAAATAAGGCTGCTGTGAACATAGTGGAGCATGTGACAGCTGAGCATTCAGTGATGGTGCCTTTAATCCCAGCACTTTGGAGGTAGAAACAAGTGGGTTTTTGTGCATTTTAGTATAGCCTGCCTGGTCTACAGAGTGAGGTCCAGGACAGTCAGAGCTACACAGACAAACCCTGTCTTGGAAAAAAAAAATTTGACCATCTCGTGCATATATATAGGAATTTTAGTCTTTAAAAAAAAACCCTTTTGTTCCACTTTTCTTCTTCTCTTGCCCAGTAACCTCTTCTTAACAACCTGTCCCTACCTTCAAGCCCTTTTTCTGTATGTGCCTGCCCCACTGAGTTAAATTAGAGTTGCTTGCAGGAGTGTGGGTTGGAGTTTATTTAATACTGGAGTATGAATAAAGCATCAGGCTACTCCACTGAAGAAAAGGACACTCGCTTTAGTAACCATTATCTGTCAGTAGGTCCCGAGGGGTGGGGTCTCAGGGGTCTTCCCCAAAGTGTGATAAAGTATTTAGAGGTTCCATCTCCTGCATGTATCCACAGCCTCAGTGAACGCATGAATGCTATGGCTATGTCATGTTCACAATATCTTTTTGTTACAGGCTTCTGCCATCCTCATGGTATCACATTGTTTTCCTGTTCCCTATTCCATGATGTATGTACCCTGAAACTTTGGAGAGACGACAGTAATGTTCCATTAGTCACCAAACACTTATTCTTACTATTTTGGCCAGTTAGAGTTTTCTGTGTTAACTGTCATCCACTCCAGTATTAGGTGTGTAACCTTGAAAACTGAAACAAATCCTTATATCCTAATTTCTTTACTGTGGGTGTGTGTGTCACACACTCTCCCTCCCTCCCTCCCTTCCTTCCTTCCTTCCTTCCTGGGGCAAAGTCTCATGTAGCCCAATTTTTCTTGAACTCACTGTAGCTAAGGATGACGAACTTGATGATCCTCCTGCTTTTACCACTGGGGTCCTGGATTATAGGCGTGTAACACTTCACCTGGTTGTATACTGTGCTGAGGGCCATATCCAGAATTCCTGTGTGCTGGGCAAAAACTTAGCAACTGAGCTACATGCATCTCCAGCTGCTCTTTACTATTAAAGTAGAAATGACGATGATTGAATTAAAGTTGGCCAGTGGGGCCTAGGCTCATGTGTTCCTCACAGTCACACCTAACCTGGGTGAGGGACTGAGAGCATGTGAAGATTGCACAGCTAACCAATAGGACAGTTGGAATTTGAACTCGAGAGCCCAGGAAACATTTGTATCAGTGTACACCTCTACTTGACTGTTTTCTAAGTTATTCCAAGAAATACAGTGAGTAGTATGTACAGTGCTTAGTACAGTTTGATTTTCAGAGCCTTTTAGAGTTTAGAATCGTATATAATGTTTTCTGGAGTTAAGATTCATAACTGTATAGTTTGGTCTAAAGTAAAGCATTCTGACAGTGTGTTAGGGAAAACCATCCTGGGCCCTAGCTCAGCTATCAACGCTGTGAATCTGCAGCTTAGGTACTTGACACTTGAGAAGCCTTGTGATAGACTCAAGGTTTCCACCTTTGAGTTGTGAGTGTTCCAGGATACATCAGCATGGATATTTCAGTGTTGATTTGTGAATTTAGCAAAGAAAATGGTAATATATGAAGGATTATTTAATGTAAATGTAGATTTCTTTCTTTTCTGGCATCTTTAGGAGATACTTATCTGAATTCGTGAAGATTTTTGACATAGTCAGAATTATCCTAAATTTCATTATACATGATCATTTTAGGAAGTTATTATAATTATAACTGTTTAACTAGATTAACTAGTATTAGGTAAATTTTTAATGAAAAAATATTATTTTTGATAATGCACTGTTCTGATGCTTCAATAAGGAATTTTAAAATTTAAATTGGTAGATAGTTGTAAGAGATTAACACCCAAACAATTTCTTGACTTAATTGGACATGCTTAATTTTGTTAGTCTGTAAGATTTTAAACTTTTTCCTGGGTCTGGAGCTATATATATAGTTCTGAACAAACCCTTGCCTAGATTGTGAGAAGCTCATGATCCAAGGTTTAGACCCTTGGCATTGCAGAGTATGACCAAAGCATGTGTGTATACACATAATGAAACTGCAAAGAAGAAATAACAGAACAAGCTAGCACACCCAGACCAAACCAAACCAAACCAAACCAAACGAAACGAAACCAAACCAAACTAATTTCTCTCCTTAATTAAGCAAAACATTGTAGACGTTTTCTTATGTGTAAGAAATATTAATTTACTGTTAGACTTGGAAAGATCTGGAAACTTGAGGGTGTAGTGGTGCACACTTACTAGGAGTTGAAGCAGGAGGATTGCTTAGCATTTGAGCTAGTCTAGAGGTGGTTTGAGGCCAGTCTTGAGTATAGTCTGTCTAGGCATTCTCCTTCCCTTACCCCATTATAGAAAACTTGACATTTAAGACAAATTTTGTGTCTTCCTTGGAAATTAATTGTTTTGTTAATTAAGCTTAGTAATTAATACAATTAATTGTGATTACTTTGAAATTTTATTTTCAAATCAAATATTACATATTTATTTATGCATTTATTTTTTATTTTGTGTATGTACAAGTCTCACTGTGTGCATGCGAAGAGTTCAACATGCAGGAGTTGTTCTTCTCATATTGATCCCAGATAGGAACTCAGGTCTGCAGGAACGTTTATCAGTGAGCCATCTTACCAGCCCCTTGAAAATCTGTTTAATTGAGAAAGATATAATTCAAACATAAAAGTAAGTAGAAGATATATAAAATTAGAACTAAATAGCCTGGTGAGGAAGTATTTGAGAAGGCTCTCTTGTTTTCCAAGCTAGGAAAGCTATTTTACTGTTTTTAAAACTTAAGAATATATCATTAATTGACAAATTATTTAGTTCTGAAACGAACAAGCATCAATCTGTATACATAAAGGGTATTAATGCTAGTAGTAAGTCAGATTACACTAGAGAAGGTGGGCTGAGCAATACCTGTCTGTACCACGTCTAGTTTCACCTTTCAGGGGAGTTTACCAGAACTCTTGGGGGAAGTTGGTAAACAGTTTGGGTGGACAGAATGTTGCTTGTTGGTGGGCATATGGCAATACTGTGGTGAGAGGTAGGTACTGTATGCTGAGTTCAGTGATGATCAATGGGAAAAGGGAAAAGGGTGCTTTTTGCTTTACTTCTAACCAGGGAGGTGGTGATAGCAAAAAGACTCTGATGAGGAACATAGAAGAGAATATGAATAACTAGGAAAGCTCAGTATCATAAATAAATTCTTCCTAAGGCAGTTGTGGGAGAGCCTTCTGTTTCTTGTGTTCTCTTCTTAGCTGTTGTTTTCTCTGGAGGAGCTGTCCTACCTGATGAACTGTTTTCATAGTTTGAGAATGTAAACATGTGGAGCCATATACACATGTATGCATGTGCTTCTGTACAACACAGTTGTGCTCTGCAGCTTAAGAGTGTCAGCACCTTGAACTCTGCTTAACCCTGCACGAAGGAGTCAGTGACTGGTGAATGACTACATGAAACCCTTTCATTCATAAGCGACAATATGTATTGGCTGTGCTGTAGGTTTTTTGGCATTAATTTTGTTTAGTGTAACATTTTGTAATGCATGCTTTCTTTTCCTTCTCTTCTTTCCTTTTCTCTTCTCCTCTTCTTCTTCTTCTTCTTTCTTCTTCTTCTTCTTCTTCTTCTTCTTCTTCTTCTTCTTCTTCTTCTTCTTCTTCTTCTTCTTCTTCTTCTTCTTCTCCTTCTCCTTCTCCTTCTCCTTCTCCTTCTCCTTCTCCTTCTCCTTCTCCTCCTCCTCCTCCTCCTCCTCCTCCTCCTCCTCCTCCTCCTCCTCCTCCTCCTCCTCCTCCTCCTCCTCCTCCTCCTCCTCCTCCTCTTCTTCTTCTTCTTCTTCTTCTCTCTCTCTCTCTCTCTCTCTCTCTCTCTCTCTCTCTCTCTCTCTCTCTCTCTCTCTCTTTCATTTGGCTCAGTGTCTTAATTGTTTTGTCTTATAAGCCATTCTTCTCTGTTCTTCTTGGTACCAGGAGTAAGACAAATACCATCTTTGTATACATCACAGTGCATAGCAAATTTATGGAGAAACTATTTGAATTGAATGTCTTTATTTATTCATTAAGACTTAAGTTGCTGAAATCCAATTTGCCTTTAACAAAGGAATACTTTTACTGTATAAAACAACATATTTCTTTATAACTAGTTTTCTTTTCTTTGAAAAAGATGAAGATTGTGGACATACTTTATTAAACATGTGGCTAGCTTTGGTGATAGAAATTGGAGTTTTCTCAAGTATATTTTCTCAAGTATATCTTGAGTTTCTGTGTAGTTATTGGATACAATAAAAATCTAATTTTCAGTAAGATAATGTATATTGAAATTTTAATTAAAAGTATGTAAATAGTCCTTGAGATTTAAAGTATTATAAATAATAACTAAGTAAACTAGTCACTTATCCTAATACTTTTCTGAATGCTTTTACAAATATAAATATTCAATTATCTTATAAATACTTTATTTCTTATGCAGGATTTCATTCAATAATTTGTATAACTATCTCTTATCGCAACTTTGTACTACCACTGTTTTCCCCCTCAGTATTTATTGATGATCTCTTTAAATTTCTTGAGTATTGTTTCTTGGAAATGAATTCCAAGGATATATTACATTTCCAAAAGTATATACTTTAATGCTTACTAAAATATACTGTAAATGTATAAAATGAAAAATTTTGATCATTGGTGTTTAAAAGGGGAAATTAAAACCTTCTGAAAAGTGACTCTTCTAATTTACAGACGAATTCTTTCTTTTGTTTTTATTTACATCCCCTTTGTTCCTTTGCTTTATTTCAGGCCAGTCTATCCATATGGGGATGGGGAAGCCTTGGCATTGTCCTTTTTCTAATAACCTTTGGACCCTTTGTAATATTTTATTTGGCATTTTATATCCTCTGCTTTGTGGGAGGGTAAGTATACGCAATGAAAATTTTATAATTTTATGTGTGTGACATTTTGTTAAAATAGAAATGAATTGACTATGAGAGCTAGGAGTATGATTTGTTTTCCAAATTTTGTTTACCAAAGTTTATAAAAACAATCAAGTAAAATTCAGATACCCTTTTGTATGTGGTGGTTATCTTTTATAATGAAATTTTAATTACTAAACATGAAAGTATCTTTTATAATATAAATTAATATTCTTGATTTAAAGCTAGAACTTTAGTATCTATTGGTAAACTGCGGCCAGCTGAGATAACACATCTAGTTTTACATTAAAGGAGATACTGTTTCATTGTATCATTAGGTGTCAGATAATCATTGTACCTTCAGATGAATGTTATTACTTTGGTCCAGACAGTTCAGATGAATACTTGCTTTTATAGTTTCCTCTTCATAGTTACTTGATTTATTGTATTGTAATTTCCCTTAAATTATAAACCTTTATAAAGAAGATTCCAGCCAAACCATATTATAGCTTAGTGCACATAACAATTGGTATTAGACACAGAATTATAAGGAAAGTCTAGATGGTGAACTGCCTGTGAGACACCGCCCAGTTTAGCTCAGCTAGAGTAAGTATTTGTTGTTGATTTGTGCTTATGTTTATCAAGTCCACTTTATGTAATTAGTATACAGTGTGCACTTCTAATTTTGAAACCTCCATTTGGATGATTTTTGAACATAGAGCTAGAGGTGGCTTTAGCTGGGTCTGTGCGATATGAAGGGGTGGCTCCTGGAGGGACCTGCTACCCACGTCCTACCTGAGGTGGACGTGCAGTGTGTATGTATGTAGGCAGTGAAAGTCGTGGGTGGGTGGCTGTTTTCTAGGGAGCACACCATTGCTTACTGGGCAGTTCTGCCACAAAACTATATTGTTTTTAGATTCAATATTTTCTTGGTAATTACCTAGATGCAGTACCTTGAACTGAAATACTTAAATCTATTTCAGCCGCAGGAGTCAGGTGACCCAGAGTTCAGAATATCTTTAATGAAAATATTGGTACAGGATGTCTGAAACTAAATGTGCCCTTCACAGCCAGTAAGAGATCTCTAACTACACTGACTTGCATGTTCACATTTACACCACAGGATCAAGGCTGCTTTTATTCACTGAAAAAGATTATTTTTCATAAAGAGATGCTTTTCTAAACTTTTAAGAGTCTGAAAGGTAGAGATTCTACTAATTTCATAGTTAAAATAAGCCCCTTTTCAAGACAGGAGGAAAATTATTTAAAAATATTTCATACTACTTTGGAAAGAGAGGAATTGTAGACTTAGAGAGGATGGTGAGAGTTCTAAGACAATAAGCAGTCTCTCTCTCTCTCTCTCTCTCTCTCTCTCTCTCTCTCGCTCTCTCTCTCTCTCTCTCCCTCTCCCTTTTTCCTCCCTCCCCACTCCCTCCCTTCTCTCTCCCCTTTCCCTCCTTCTCTTCTCCCTCTCTTCCTCCCTTCCCTTTCTCTCTCCACTCTCCCTCCTTCCCCTTCTCCCTCTCTTCCTCCCTTCCCTTTCCCTCTCCCCTCTTCTTTCTTTTTCCCTCCCTCCCCTCTCCCATCTCCCTCTCTTCCTCCCTCCCCTTTCTCTCTCCACTCTCCCTCCTTCCCCTTCTCCCTTCTGAATCAGCATTTCTTTGTAGCCCTGCTTGTCCTGGAACTCAAACAGGCTGGCCTTGAACTCAGAGGTCTACCTTCTCTGCCTCTGGAATGCTAGAATTAAATGCATGTGCCACCATTGCCCCACTTGAGAAGGATTTCTTAACAGTAAATTACACATAGAATTTGATAAATGGAATGTACTCTCTACACTGTTACTACAAGTTTATTGAGTTTTTCCTGACTTTGCTAATTTATCAAGGAATAACTTCCAAAAATGGTTTGGATACTTAGAATTCTATAAAGGTTTTTAGGTAAAGATAGATTATTGGAAGTAATGTTTATAGTTGTAGGATGGAGTGTGAAATTACAAACTCCTGCTGTACTGTGAATTAGTGTGGTGCTGTACTGTGAATTAGTGTGGCTCTGTACTGTGAATTAGTGTGGCTCTGTACTAGCCCACTGACCCATTGGGGCTCCCTGACTAGTAAGGGTCTTTTGCTTCCCCTGAAGCCCAGTTGAAGAGACATTCTCAGAATGCTTCCTTATGGCCACCAAGGTCATCATTTTCTGAATTGTATCTTCTCTTTTCCTGACCTTGATTATGCTGACTGACTCTCCCTTCAGTAAAACTTTGTATCATTCAATGTTTTGTAAATTTAAGTAACAAAATAGATTTTTTTTAGAGTCAAGTGATGATATTTTATAAATTAAAAATAATTTCCTAGTTTGGTTTTGCTTTTTCTTAAAATTTTAAATATGTGAGCCAGGCGTGGTGGCGCACACCTTTAATCCCAGCACTCCTGAGGCAGAGGCAGTCGCCTTTAATCCCAGCACTCCTGAGGCAGAGGCAGTCGGACTTCTGAGTTCGAAGCCAGTCTGGTCTACAAAGTAAGTTCCAGGACAGCCAGGGCTATACAGATAAACCCTATCTCGAAAAAAAAAACCAAACCAAAAAAAAAAAAAAAAAAAAAAAAAAGGAATAGGGGAATAGGTTTTCCTGTGAACAATCCATATGGCTCTTTGATAAAAGAATTCAAGTTTTGAAATGTTGTGTAGTGTATTCGTCTAAAGTGATGATGATATAGACACTTCCTTACAGTTAAAGCTGATCATTTATTTGCAATCTTAAGAAAAACACTTTGATGGGGGAAGCACACGGGTGGTTGTTGTCAAATCATGGGGTAATGTCAGTATTATTTCAGGACATTTGCTGTTTTATTGTGTGGGTATTTGTTTATTCATTTACTTATTTTTTTTCCCCAAGACAGGTTTTCTCTGTGTAGCTTTGGCTATCCTGGAATTTGCCTGTAGATCAGGCTGGTCTTGAACTTGCCTCCCAAGTGCTTGGGATTATAGGCATGCACCACTGTGCCCAGCTAGATGGATTATTTAATAATTTGTAGTTCTTAGATTTTTGACTGTGAGTCAAACCCTTAGTGCTTCAGCTATCCTCTAGCCAATTGTAGCTTCTTGTTGTACTTAAGTATCAGCTAAAAGAATTAACTTGTTTATAGTTACAAGTCTTCTTTTAACTCGATTTCTTACTGTTGTATCATAGGCTAAGATTAGTGTTTTATCAGTCATGATCTTAAGAGCACAAGTTTAAATAATTACTTTCTTTCTAAGTGCTTCTAATTATCAAATTAAACTGATATATAGGACCAAAACACAAGGACATATCATCTATAGGTGATATGTATCGAAAATTCTGGAGACAAACACACCACACAGAGATGCTTATATGTATTATATGTAATTTTAGACAAATAAATAATAATAATAATATGGACTTTCTTAGACATCATCATTGTTATTTTACCTTTCCTTCCTCTTTCTGTATTGACCTTCCTCCGTTTTCCTCCTTGTTTTACTTTGGTTTTGGTCTTTTAACACAAGGTCTCTACACTTCCCTCCAGTGCACAGATCTGCTTGCCCTTCTCTTTTCTCAGTGCTGGCATTAAAGGTGTACTCTATTATTCTTGGGCCTGAAGGTTTTAAAATTAGAAGTTATTTGAATAAAACTTTGAAAAACACTTTGTAATTCACTGAATACTTCTAGTTGTTCTAAGTTTTAGAGCCTAACAGAAATCTGTCAATCTTGATTTTTGAAATTTCAAGACTTAAGTTTTAAGAAATGTTAAACCATAAAACCCAAGAAGTATATTTAGTAATGAATATGATAAAGTATAGAAATACTTTTTTAATCTATAATTACTTTTTTCCCCTTTAGGGGTTTAGTGGTTACTCTTCTGTATGGGAAAACTAACTCAGAAAAATACCTAGAACAGTGTGAACACTCATTTCTTCCTCCAACATCATCTGGGGTTCCTAAGGTAGGTCGTGCAAAGGAATGTGAAGCCCACAGTACACTTCTCTGCAGCGGCCAGGGTAACCATCTGGATGGCCAAGCAAGGCTGTCATCCATATGTGTGCACCTGGGAGCTGCTTGCTCTTACTGAGAACTTCCTGAGATCTTAAACATCATCTTGAAAACGTTCTTAGTATTTTATGTAAACAAATGGGAATGCAAATGTGAGGAAAAGATAAAATTTTGTTAGCTTAATTTGTTTTCCTGTCTTAACATCAAACTCATTTATATAATTTTATCAAACACATTTATATAATTTAAAGAATGCCAATGACTGTTTGGTTTGAGTGAAATAAATTGAATAGGAATCACAGAAAATGTAAATTTTTTTGTTTAATTACTTTGAAAAGCATAGTTTGCAGTTAAGCTATCATTCTGAATAATGCTATTTTTCTATTAAAGTATCAGGTTTTATAAATGAGGTAGATATTGAGTTCTGTAGGTACATAAATTTCATAGTGCTGTATCTTCAAGTTTTGTGTGATGTGGGTCTCATTTTATGTGGAGAGGCAAATGGTTTGCCAATGATTTAACCTTGCAGTCACATTAATACTAAAATGTAGATGAATGAGTAAGTAATGTACAGTATTAGATTATATTATAGAAATGAAAGAATCCCACTCCATTCTGTTTTATATTCATCGGCTTATGTTTCATTTATACATTTTAAAAACTTTTCTTCATACTGTTTATTGTAATTATTAGTGAATATTAATTATACACATTAGTGCGTTCAGTATAAAATTTCTATATAAACATTCTTTGATCACATTCACCCTTTGGCTTACTTTCTTCATCTTTCCCTCCTCCCCAGTTCTATCTTTATCCTCATAGTCCCTCTATACTTTCAGGTTGTCTGTTGCTGTCTAGGTGTAAGAGAAACTATGAAACCTTTGTCATTTGTCGTTTGGCTAATTTTGCTTAAAACATTGTCTTCAAGATATATCCATTTTTTTCTGAAAGTGGCCTGATTTCCTTCTTTGTTATGGCACAGTAATACTTTCTTGCATGCCTGTACTGACTTGCTTATCTTTGGGGTGACTTAGTCTTGGATCTTTGAGTAGTACTGCAGTAACCATGGCTGTGCACCTACCTCTGAATATTGACTTAACTTTCCATAGATGAATATCTTGGAGTTGTACAGCTAGATGTAATACTTAAAACTTTCTTAATTACCTGAACTTCTTGTTTTCTGTTCATTTAGAACTTTTATCACTACATATCCTTTGATTTTGTTTACAAAACTCTAAGGAATTAGGCCTTTTCTTTCTTAGCTGTCTATAGTTTTCATTCATTTAGAAGGTGAATAACAAAGAATAGGGAACATTTCAAGAATTAAGATTTTAAATGGTGATAAAGTCAAGAGAGTTATGTTTTTTATAATCAGTTTTATAAGTTTTGACTTGTTATTTAAATGTGTGATTTGTAAATATGGTCTATGGAATACAGTCCTTATTGGTTCATATTATACTTAAAAATTTGTTTTAAATATAGTTGTGCATTCTTGAACAATAAGTTTGCATTCTAAGCAGTACATTATTAAGGGATTTTGTTAGTATGAGTATCATAGAATCTGCAGAAGCAAATCTAAATGGTGTAGCCTATTGACTACCTAGGGTATGTCATCTTGCTCTAGACAACACACTGCTTAGTATGTTTCTGTACTAAATACTCTGACCATTCTGGTGCAGTGATAAATATTGGCATTATCTAAACTGAAAAGAAGCAAAGACATTGTGTTCTAACCTTTTTGTGATGGAACACTCCTTTAATTGCCTTTAATCTCAGCATTTGGGAGGCACAAGCAGGTGGATCTTTGTGTTTGAGGACAGTTTGATCTACATGGTGAGTTCTAGGCTAGGCAAGATTGTGTAGTGAGACCCTATCCCAAACAAAACAAAAAACAAAGCAAGCAAGCAAGAAAAGTGGTGTAATAAAACCATTTAAGTGTTAGGGTTTTTGCTTTCAAGTTTTTTTTTTCAATTTTTTATTAGATATTTCCTTCATTTACATTTCAAATACTATCCCGAAAGTCCCCTATACTCCCCCGCCCCCGTCCTACACCCCTACCCACCCACTCCCACTTCTTGGCCCTGGCGTTCCTCTGTACTGGGGCATATAAAGTTTCCAAGAACACATCAAAACGATCATCCATCATGACCAAGTAGGCTTCATCCCAGGGATGCAGGGATGGTTTAATATGCGGAAATCCATCAACTCAATCTTAGGCTGTAAAGTGTCGTGTGTACGTGTGCACACTCGTGTGTGTGTGTGTGTGTGTGTGTGTGTGTGTGTGTGTGTGTTTCATTTTCATGTCATCTGTGGTTTCCTTTTCTTTTGCTCCTTCACTGGAGATAAGAATGTCTCGGCTGCTTGGCCCATCGTTCCTGACGTGCTGTTTGGTGGATGACTATATTGATCCTTAGATTTAGTTAAGAGACTCCTAGGTCATTTTTCCCTATTCCCAACATAATGGTCATTCTGATGACTGCTAAAAAGGAGAGAACTATCTTTTCCTTGTTTAAGAATAAACTTTAAAGTAAAGTTTTGTTTGATTGTATATTCTTGGTAGCTAGAAAAGGAAGGAACACTTAAGAGTATCAGTAAAGATAGTAAATTGACAGATCATAAATATTAATTGCACAGTTTAAAGGTTTGGTTGAACAATGGCAATTACCATTCTTTTCTGTTTCCACACCTTTTTGTTTTAAATTACCTTTGCTAATGTAACAAAAATTAATAGCGTTCCCCTTGCCCCGGATATCTAATTGTTTTTTGCCCCGAGTAATCAAATTTGGCTTATATTTATTTTATTAAATTATTTAATGGCTGGAAAATACGGGCAAGTATTCATAACAAATCAATTTGAAGCAAATTGGAGAGATCTGAAATCAAGGAGCTATTCAGTTAACAGATCATGATTTCCCTTAAGTGCTTAGAAGAAATGAAACGCGAAGCCAGGACTATAAAGATTGACAGAAGATTGACGGGTGCCAATATAATTGATGAGCCTCTCCAGCAAGTGAGTTTCAGTATGTGGTATTTCAATTCCATCTATTGTATTTGATGTATGTTTCTTTTGCAAATGCTAAGGTACACCTCTTAGGTATTTAAGCAGTGTCCTGAAATTATATAATAATGCTTTTTTTTTTAATTTTGTACTTAAAAATTCTACTTACTAGGTACCTCTAATGAGGTGGTTTATTTAATGAGATAGCTATTATGGGTTAGCTCTAGATTAAAAAAAAAGTTTGCCACCATCTAAAATTCTTAATTTTATAATTTAAAGCATTAATGTCAGTCTTATTGAACAATCCCATTGGTTAGGTAAATTAGACTTTTGAGTTATTTTTATTCCTTAAAATTTCTATCTCTTACTTGGTTGAAAATGTTAATTAGAATTAGATAATGATACCCCCTCACAGATATTTTTGATTATATACTTTGATTACAATGGATCTTATGAGGGCGTCTTCAAAACATTGGTTTCTATTAATGCCTGGTAGCATTATTTACATCTCATCTAGTTGAACTGAGTTGAACTCTTCAGAATATTACAGGACTGAAAGTGTTTTCCAAACATTTTCCAAACTCCAGAATGTTTTCAAACTCTCTGTCTGAATGTAGGTAGCCTTAGATGATGTTTTAATTTGCTTAAAAATTAGAAGTAAATGAGTTGGGGTTTCAAAACATTTTTTACAATGGCTTTTAATACAAAGTTTTTATAGTGATGATAGGAATTTATTATCACAATTTAAGATTTATAGAAGAAGAATATAAATCTTAGTTTTTGTTTGTTTTGCTGCTATTAGTTTTTAAATCCTAAAAACTTGTTTTTCTTAATGTTTTGCTGTAGGTTATCCAGTTTTCCTTGAGGGATTATGTCCAGTACTGGTATTATACATTAAGTGATGATGAGTCATTTCTTCTTGAAATTAGGCAAACTCTTCAAAATGCGCTCATTCAGTTTGCTACTAGGTAAGTTGCACTTATATAGAAAAAAATTCATATATGTCATTCTGTACAACAGGAAAACAACTTCCAAATGAAAGGGAATTTTTAACTAAAAGGTAAGTAAAAAAGTAGACTTATGGAATATAGTGATCACATTATTTATATGAATAATTATTTTCATTTCTCTTGGGCATATATCTAAAATATATTTAATACCTCAGTTATATTTAATATCTTGAGTAAATGCAAATGAAGTGTTTGCATTGTTAAATTCTTTTTTTTTTTTTTTTTTTTTTTTTTTTGAGACAGGGTTTCTCTGTGTAGCCCTGGCTGTCCTGGAACTCACTCTGTAGACCAGGCTGGCCTCGAACTCAGAAATCTACCTGCCTCTGCCTCCCGAGTGCTGGGATTAAAGGTGTGCACCACCACGCCCGGCTGCATTGTTACATTCTTATTAGTAGTGTGTGAAACTTAATATTTTTCTCTCTTTTTGACAGTTGTATCATTTTTGATTATAGCTACCTAGTAGGAGTGAGATAGCATTTCATTTTGGTTTTGCCTTACATTTCTCTGAAAGGTAACATCCTCTCGTATGCTTACTAGCCATTGTATGTCAACACTAAGGAGATGTCTAGGCATACCCTTGCTCTGTTTTAAAATAAGGTTACTTGTACTTTATTATTGGCCAACTTTCCCGTGGGACATGGTAGTGCACATCTATAATCCCAGTACTGGAGTGTGAATAAAGCATCAGGCTACTCCACTGAAGAAAAGGACACTCCCTCTAGTAACTATTATCTGTCAGTAGGTCCCAAGGGGTGGGATCTCGGGGGTCCATCCCCCATGTGTGATAAAGTATTTAGAAGTTCCATCTTGTACATGTATGTGTTCATCTAACAACTGTGCTTATTGTTTGTGGAGATCCAAGTCCTTTGGAAATCCCAGAACTTGGGCATCCACACATGTTGGAACCCAGTGTAGAACTGGGTTCCTTATGTGATGTTACAGTGCATTAAATAGCCATTTGGTCAACAGGGCTATTGTTAGGTTGTCAGACTCCTTGTGCAATAACCGGCATGCTTTTACTATAGTAGGTATCGTTGGGAGTAGTACTGTAAACAGTGTGAGAGAGAGACATGACGGCGTTGGCTGTAACTTTAGAGTGAGTCTCCTAAGTCTCTGGATGGTCCATCCTTTCATCTCAGCTCCAAACTTTGTAACTCCTTCCATGGGTGTTTTGTTCCCTATTCTAAGGAGGAATGAAGTATCTACACTTTGGTCTTCGTTCTTCTTGATTTTCTTGTGTTTTGCAAATTGTATCTTGGGTATTCTAAGTTTCTGGGCTAATAACCGCTTATGAGTGAGTGCATATCATGTGTGTTCTTTTCTGATTGGGTTACCTCACTCAGGATGGTATCCTCCAGATACATCTGTTTGCCCAAGAATTTAATAAATTCATTGTTTTTAATTGCTGAGTAGTACTCCATTGTGTAAATGTACCACATTTTCTGTATCCATTCCTCTGTTGAGGGACATCTAGGTTCTTTCCACCTTCTGGCTATTATAAATAAGGCTGCTATGAACATAGTGGAGCATGTGTCCCACCCAGGGATCCATCCAATAATCAGCCACCAAACCGAGACACTATTGCATATGCCAGCAAGATTTTGCTGAAAAGTCCCTGATACAGCTATCTCGAGTGAGGCTATGACAGTGCCTGGCAAGTATAGAAATGGATGCTGACAGTCATTTATAGGATGGAACACAGGGCCCCCAATGGAGGAGCTAGAGAAAGTACCCAAGGAGCTGAAAGGGTCTGCAACCCTATAGGAGGAACAACAATATGAATTAACCAGTACTCCCAGAGCTCGTGTCTCTAGCTGCATATGTATCAGAAGATGGCCTAGTCGTCCATCATTGGGAAGAGAGGCCCCTTGGTCTTGTAAACTTTATATGCCCCAGTACAGGGGAACACCAGGGCCAAGAAGTGGGAATGGGTGGGTAGGGGAGCAGGGCGGGGTGAGGGTATAGGGAACTTTCGGGATAGCATGTGAAAAATAAATAAAGAAAATATCTAATAATAATAAAAAGTCTCCTAAGAAGCTGTGTTGAGAATGTGTAGTTGAATGGTTTCTATTCATAATCATCTCATTCCTCACATATTTATCATGCACCATTTTATAAAGTACTGCATTATTTAACTTTTCTGCTTTTTGTCGAGACAGATATTAAGCACTTTCAGTGTATTCTCCTAATATAAATGAAAAAACAATAGTATGGTTGTTGTTTTTAGTATAGGAAATACTTTGGAGTTCAAATTTCTTTTAAATTTGCAAATAATGTGAGAAACTCAAAATAGAGGGAGTGTACTGTTGTTTACCCTTTTATTTCTATTTTGAGAAATAGAAATCTAGATTAGCATTGAATTGTCTATATTAATAGCTTATTGGATGACTTTTATTAATTTAAATGTCAGCTGTTCTAATAAATTGAGATGGGTTTTAAAATGCCTTTTAATTTTGGCAAATTTTATGTCAGTTGAAAAATTCAGTAGTGAATGGTTTTGTCCTACAATGAAAAACAAAAATGAAATAGTATAATATTTTTCTTCCAAACTTTTTAGATGGAACCATTTACCTAGTGGCCTGTAGTCAGTACATGTGCATTATGAAACTGAAAGTTGCTCACATAAACTGTGACTTAGATGCTTCTTGAAACCAGAGTATCACTGTGTAGCCAACGCAGGCCTCAGGTTCAGTGCGTTCCTAGACTCACCTCTGATTTGAGATCCTTCAGCTGCTGCTTGCTTTCAGTGCATGTGTGTCAACATGATGGACTGGGTTGGATTTTTTTGTTGTTTTTTTTTTGTTTGTTTGTTTTTTTGTTTTTTAGTAAGGCATAAGGGATGATTTATGTTTTTATTTCGTATTTTATATTGAGTCATAATATTGCTGCCAGGTTAGTTTGTATGCTTAAACATGTGTTTATATTTTGAGACTGTTGATTCTTTCGCAGCTTCTAAAGATTGGAACACTGTAATGTTTAACTTCTGTTTGACTTCTCGTGTAAGTCACAGTGTAGCTGTGTTTTTACAGTTACTAGAGAAGGTTTGTTCATCAAACTATAAATGTGCCTTTATAATTAATAGACAAGATTTGTTTGGAAAATAACCCATACTTTTTTCAATGTCATCACTGCTCTTCAATGTTTCCACTCAGCAGTCTGTTTTGATTTGAGTTTTGTGGACATTTACTTGTGTGCTACCTACGGATAGGACTGCCAGCGTGTTTGGCGATAGTTTTATATCCATAGTTAAGGCAGAATGCTCATCTTGTCTATGCCACTTATCTGACTCTTTAATCGGTGCCTTGTCTTTCTTATTAAACTTATTAAAACTGGCTTATTTGCAAAGCCTCTAACTGAGAAGAAACACAGTGCCAACCATCAAATAAACATCCACTTGAGTTGTTCATTTCGTATGTGTTGTCAGTGGTCACAGTGAGTTTGTTCTTCCCTGGTCCCATTAGCCTAGGGTCTCTCGTTGACCAACATCTTCAGGAGCTTATCTTACTTCTCTTTGCCTTAGGTATGACCCTGAAAGTTTAATCGGAGTTATATGCTATTTTTATTTTATGACTAGTTACTAAAATGTTTCCTAAGGTGTGTTGCTGTTGAAATATTGTACTAGATAATTTTATAGGATCAATATTCAACATTTTGTATTTTAAACGGTTTTGTAATGCTATGCTGACCATCATCTTTAAGCTAAGCAGTTCTGTATGTCTTGTTATTTAGTGGGTGTAGTCTTAAGTGGTGGTATATACAAAAAAGAAGTAAGTTACCATATACATTTGGTTTCAGAAGATAGGTTGTGTAACTAAAAGAATGGGTGGAAAATTTAGAATGGATTCAAAAGAAACCAAGAAATGTCTGAAACATCTTAAGCAAGTAGACAGTTCTGAACCTCTCAGGTGTTTTTATATCTGAGTTGAGAAATTATGTGATGGACCTACGGGGAGGCTTATTTCATATGTAACTAAAACCATTTTACTGCATTGGCTAATTTTAAGAATTTAAATTGAATTTTTATACCTTTGGACATTAATTAAAATATGTTGTCAGAAGACAAAGTGAAATAAGAGCTGATGTATTTAAGAATCTTATGTCATAAACTCTGAGATAGAAAAGTAATTAAGGAACAAAATCTCAACATGAGCTGTTAAGGGATGCTCTGTGGTCCTGAGCGCCTTCGGCTTTGAAAGGACCAGAGTTTGCTTCTTGACACCCATGACTAGCGGCTTGCAGCTGCTGGGCATCTGACAGTTACCTTCATTAAAGTAGATGTACATTTTTGTAAAGCACTTATATAATGATTTATTGTTTTTTTTTTTTTTTCTACAAGGTCAAAAGAAATAGACTGGCAGCCTTATTTTACTACACGCATTGTAGATGATTTTGGCACTCACCTACGAGTATTCAGAAAGGCCCAACAGAGAGTAACAGAGAAAGACGATCAAGTAAAAGGTACTGATTTTATTTCATTTGAAAGTCAGGATTTAAAAATCTCTTATTTCTTTGTGTATTCTCAGTTATTCCTTGTTGTTCTAGGTACAGCAGAGGATCTGGTAGAAACCTTTTTTGAAGTTGAAGTTGAAATGGAGAAGGATGTTTGCCGGGATCTAGTGTGCACTTCTCCCAAAGATGAAGAAGGTTTCACTTTTACTATAACTTTTTTGAGTCCAGTCACAGGATAGAGACAAGGGGACAGAGAGCAATTCTAAGGTGGCATTTTTCTTACACAGGATAGCTTTATATAGAAAACACTATTTTATTGTAATCCTTTCAAGTAGCTTCTACATTCTTTTCTCATCCTGAAGGTTATCTTTAAATAACTGAACACTTACATTTTAAGAACAATAGTTAATTTTAATTTACTATCTCTACCCCGAGTATACCTGTTACCCTAAAATCATTTCTAATTAATTTCAAATAAAATGTTTAAATTGTTATATACTGTTTAATTTATTTGACTAGATACTGGAATAAGTGTTTCTTGATGTTCATATAAAATTTCCTCTTGATGAGAAGTTAGACAAATTTTGGTAGAGTTTTTTTTTTTTTCAGTTTAGTCTCATGATTAGGTGTTTCCTATGGCATGTATTTTTACCAATGAGATTAGCTTTTGAGCTGTTTCCCATGAAATTTCCATGTGGGAACAGCAATAATGAAGAATTGGTAGTTCTGGAAGTGATTTTCTTCAGTTTTGAGAATATGCTAAACTTTTCTCGCCTTTACTATTATTTTATTCTTCCCCATTTTTCTATTTTTTTCCTGTTTATACTTGTTATTAAGTTGAGTTTTCACTGCCCGTTCATAAAAATTGTGTGAAAGTAGTTAAGTAACAGGCACGTGCAGTGGTGTGAGGTGTGCGTGTGAGGCGAGCCTCCTAAAACCAGCGTACTAGAAGGGCTACATTGTTTTTACATACTGAAATTGTACAAGTGCTGTTTTCCTGCAATAATTAC
Source organism: Mus musculus (assembly GCF_000001635.26). Classification (NCBI taxonomy): domain Eukaryota; kingdom Metazoa; phylum Chordata; class Mammalia; order Rodentia; family Muridae; genus Mus; species Mus musculus. Next base: position 35,092,486 of record NC_000078.6, read on the forward strand.
TAGGTTATCTTTATATGTACACATTACTTCTAAGTATACAAGGGTAATTAATACATAATAGAAATGAAAAATACATTGAACCCTTAAAACTGTTTTAGAGAAAAACAATTTTGTCATTAAGATTTCTCATGATTAATAAGACTGGTTCAAACTGGTAGAACTTTGATTAGTGCACGGTCATATTGGAGCACAGTGCAGACGGTTTAGTGAACACACATGTAAGTAGCAAAGAAGGAAGCTGTGCTGAACACGAACCACCTTAAAAATGGTTTTTATATTAAGAATAGATAGAGTCTCTAGATTTTCTAATGTCATTATAGCTACTTTTTCTGTTTTTAGGATTCCTAAGGGATTTGTGTGAGGTTTTATTATATTTATTGCTACCTCCTGGAGATTTCCAGAGCAAGATCATGCGATACTTTGTCAGGGTAAGCCTAAATTCATACCAAATAATGACATAAAGGAACTTAGCGCAATAGTTCTCAAAAATCTTTGGCCATAAGACCCAGTAAAACGTCATAATTATTGAAGTATCAAGGAACTTTTTAAAATGTGATTCTTCATCTATACTATATATGTATTATAAATTACAAAATGAAATTTTAAACCGTGACTATGTAAGTATATACTCGTTTAGCTGATAGGTCACTGACATGCCACCTTGTTCCTTTTAAAGTCTTACTATATGCTTGTTAGAATCTGAGAATAAAAAGGAAATGAGAAAAACATTTGGATCTATATTACCCTGAGCTCACCAACCTTGTGTGACCTCATAAGCTAGCAGGGTTGGGCCTGGGTAGCATTTGAATGGGAAACATGACCTTGGGGACCTTTTCTGAATTCTCCAGAGTCACCGGCCATTACTTTTGAGAACTGCCTTAGAGTTAGGTGCTTTAATCTTGGTTATAATACATAGAACTTTCTTAAAATTGAAAAAATATTCATACAATATATTTTCATCATGTTTCCTCCCTGATTTCTTCCTACCCACCCTACTTTCATGTTCCTTTTCTGTGTCACTCTCAAAAACAAAATACAACAAAATATCAAGAAATCAAGAAACATAGAAAAATCTCACAACACACTAACAGAAATACAGTAAGACAAAATAAAACAAAACATGATGTCCACAAAATATCATTGCATTCATTTTGTGTTGGCCAGCTACTCCTGGGCTGGGACCTTCCCTTAAGTGTGGTTGATATACTCAGTGAGACTCCATGGGAGAAAGTTGATTTTCTCTTTGCCAGTAGCATCAGTTATAGATAGCTTCTTGGTTACAGGTGGGACTCTGTGTCTACTTCCCCTTCTCAGTGCTGGAACCCTGTCTGTCTTGATCCTGTACAGGTTTTGTGTATGTGGCCACAGTTTTTGAGATCATATTTGAGTCCTGTTGTGGCTGGATGATAATGTTTCTTTGAAGTCATCCATCACCTTTGTCTCTTAAAATCCTCTTGCTTCCTCCTTTGCATAGTTCCTTGAACCCGGAAAGGAAGGATTTGATAAAAATAACACTTTTAGGACTAAGTGTGCCAAAGACTCACATTCTGCCTATTTCCAGTTGTGTGTCTCCGTGCAAATTCCATTCTACTGCAACAAGCATTATCTCTGGTTTGTGTAGTAAAGTTGCAAAAAGAGATTATATTTAGGAATGGTTCAAATGGAGGAAATAAAGCCTCATAGAACTACACAGACACTATTGCATACACCAGCAAGACTTTGCTGACAGGAGCCTGATATAGCTGTCTCTTGTGAGGCTATGCCAGTGCCTAGCAAATACAGAAGTGGATGCTCAAAGTCAGCTATTGGATGGAACACAGGGCTCCCAGTGGAAGAGCTAGAGAAAGTACCCAAGGAGCTGAAGGGGTCTGTAATCCTATAGGAGGAACAACAATATGAACTAACCAGTACCCCCAGAGCTCGTGTCTCTGGGTGCATATGTAGCAGAGGATGGCTTAGTAGCCATCAATGGGAGGAGAGGCCCTTGGTCTTGCAAAGATCATATGCCCCAGTACAGGGGAATGCCAGGGCCAGGAAGTGGGAGTGGGTGGGTTGGGGAGCAGGGCAGGGGGAGGGTATAGGGGACTTTTGGAATAGTATTTGAAATGTAAATGAAGAAAATATCTAATAAAAAAAAGAAATGGAAATTTATAGTCAAGGAATAGGGAGGTGATCAGTGGGTTAAATATTACATTTTTATTATTCATTCTTCTATTGGTGGGTATCTAGTCTGTTCGTTTCTGGCTATTTTGAATAGAGCAGCAATGAACATAGATGAGCTAATGTCTTTGTAGTAGGATGTAGGGTCCTTTTGGTGTATGCCCAAGAGTGACAGAGTTGGGTCTTGAGGTAGATCTATTCCCAGCTTCCTAAGGAGCCACCACAGTGATTTACATAGTGACTGTACACTATGTAAAAGTCTGCACTCCCACCAGCAGTGGTTGAATGTTCCCTTTACCCCACATCCTCACCAGCATGCCAGCTCACTTTAGTTTTATAGGTCAGGCCAACCTGTGTAGTGATGGCATGGTGGCTGTGTCCTCCCACATCAGTTAAGAAATGCCCTACAGAAGTGGCCACAGGCCAATCTGATTTGGATAGTTTTTCAGTTGAGCTTTCCTATTTTTTATCAAGACGATAGTTGAAGCTAACTATGACAGATGAAAGATAAGAGGTGGCCACAGGTTATACACCCTCATTAGATTCCTGCTAGAGGTAGGCCAGGATGATCAGATAGCAAGAATGAGGATGAGAAATTTGATCAGAGATCGAGGGTGGAGGCATTCTAGCTCAACACCTTTGGTTGGATTATTGCTAAACTGCTTGCTACAATGATGAAAACAGGTTGAGGTCTAATTTGGAAGAGCCTGTAAGTAACTAATTAGAGTTGGGTTGAAGATAGAGCTGTCACCAGGCAACTGAGGTTACACCTGTTTTCTTCCCCCAGAAGTACCAGTTTCTCTTCACTCACGGACCGTTGTTTCATGCCTCTCTGTTCTCATTCAGAATGACTTTGTTACTCTCTTAGCTAGATCCTCTTCTGTTTTTCCCAGTACCGAAGGCAGTGCAGAGTTCTTTTCCTTCGTAGTATTTACTGGTATTTTAAGTAGTAAATTGGATTTTGTGTTTTCAAATTGGTGTTTTTCTCCATAATGGACTGGGAGCTGAGTCCATACCAGCTAGTATCTATATTGTTGTGAGTCTAGTGGTTAGCGCACTGTGATACTATAGCTCATACCAAACCAGTGATTCTCTTGTGATGAAAGATGAAGTGTCCTCTTGGTGTTTGTGTCATACATGCTATTGCAGAGCCAAGAATGAAGATTTGCTTTGTGAAGTGACATTATTGTTTAAAAATGTACAAAAAGGTAGTCAATATACTTGTATGGCTGTAGATTGGCTTTATGATCGATTTCATTCTTTTGGTCAAATCTACTTTAGTACAACACTGATTTCAACAAGTCAATTTTGTTCATTTCCCTTATAGCCCTTTATCAGTTTTCTTTAAACTTTCACAAGAGTCATTTTGTTTAGATTAAATAATAAAGAGGTCTTTCTGCGGTATGCATTTGTTCTTTTTAATGCATAGATTGTACAAACACCGTAATTGTCTAAGGTAATTGCTATTTAACTACTTTTACTTTCTTTCTATCACTGTGGTTTATTCACTGAAGGATTCATGATTCAATAACTTAAATTGGCATTTAGTGCAATCTTTTAGAAGTTTGAGGCCTTGGACCAGCAAGAATGACCTGAGGTCAGGTTCCAGACCCCACATGATGGAAGAGGAGTCCATTCAAATTTTCCTCTGACCATATGTGTTGAGTTGTGTCTCCCCAGCCACCATATAATAATAAGTGTGAAAAGGTTGGGGGTCTTGCTCTAAGAATTGCAAGCCAGAGGCATGATATTGTACATCCCTGGGACCACAGGGATGCAGTATAACCCTGTGACAAACCTTTGTCTAGTCAGACATTTATTGAGGAGAATTAGAAGACCAGAGTAATTTTCTAAGACAGATTCACTGATTATATTAAATAATAAACATAAAATGACATTTATTTCCAATCTTTTTTTTTTCATTTTGAAAGTAATTAGAAAATTGATTTTGGGGACTGAATTTTTTCCTTATAAAGTACATTTTAAATTTTGAACATGTATGTCATAAACAGAATGTGAAGAAAGGAATTCATGTATAAAGTTATCTTTAAAGACATTAGGAAGCCTGGCGTCGTGGCTTGTGCCTGTAATCCCAAATGTTAGGAGGCTGAGGCAGGAGGGTTAGGTATTCAGTGCCATCCTCAGATACATAAGAGGTTTGCGGCCAGTTTCTGTTACCTGAGACTCTGTCTCAGGAGTAAAACAAAAAATAAAAAGTTAGAAGCTACAGCTCACTCTGAAAGGATCAATTCCTCATAATCTAGAACTGTTAAGACTCTCAATAACAGTGTCTAGAAGTTACTGGTGCCTACATTACTACTTGTGAAAAGCTAATTCAATATGGGATAATGGTTGTTGGTGACAATATTTGCTCATGCAGGATTATATAGTATTTCTTTAAAGAAAAAAAAAGACTCCTGGATTCATATGGATACACACACATACACACACATACACACACACACACACACACACACACACACACACACACACACACACAGAGCAAATGGTCTTTTAAGAGAATCAGTCTTTTACTTAGTTACATAAATGTTGTATTGTTAGCATTATGAGTATTCTCAAGGATGAATTTTGTTAATTTTAGATATCACAGGCATTAAACTAAGACTAAAACTTGCTTTAAAAGTCTATGTTAGTAGTATCAGTTCTAAGTTCTTATGTCTTCATTTCTATTTGTGTAAATATATGCCCTTGTTGGACTTAAATAGCTTAGAGGAGTGGGTAAATATATTTAAAGATAAGTAAATAACTAGACTAGTTGAGGAATTGCATTTATACATGGAGGCTCCTAGGCAGTGCTACCATGTGAGAGAAATGTGAGATGTAAAATAAGAATCCTTCTAAGAGACAGAGCTGGAAATGCAGGCACAGCTGTGTTTTAAACTTGCAAGTGAGAAAGTTGAGCTGGAACTCTCAGGGCACACTTCATAGGCTCAGTGGTTCTGGGACAGCATAAAGACTGCAAGGCCTAGCTGGGACTGTAGACAGTGTGGGTAGATTCTATTATTTATTTCTCACTTTTTTTTTTTTTTACTGTGAAAATACTCAGGTAGAGGAGACACTTGTGTTCCAGTTATGCAGATTTACCTAATGTTGATACTACACGGTACTTGTTCCATCTCATCACTTAAAATAAACATAATCTCAAGTTGATGTTTATCTTCTCCTTTTTATTTTTAAATACTAGGTTCTTGAGTCTATAAACACCTTTATTCTAATATTTTGTCTTTTAGAAATTCACTAAATACTAATAAGCCAGAGGTGTCCTTTTATTGTGTTTTTAAAAATAATTCCCTTCTAATTGTCATAGAGATGTGTTTAAGTTGATATGGTTAATTTTGTCTTAATTTATTTTGATGTGGAGGTGGTAGCTCACCTTTTATATTTTGGTTGTGAGCCTAGCCTTAGCAGCTGAGCCATCTCTCTAGCATGGTAGCTCACCTTTTTATAAGGCTGCAGTGAGTCCATGTTCCATGTGTATTATAGCGCTTACTGTTGTTTCAGGAATCCACTGTTAGATTTGAGAATATGCTAAATTCAGGTATGTATTTTAAATTTAATTTTAGGAAATCCTTGCACGAGGAATTCTTCTTCCATTAATAAATCAACTCAGTGATCCTGATTATATTAATCAATATGTCATATGGATGGTAAGTACCTTTTAATATTGTGACTTGTATTTGAGTATTTAAAATAGTTTTTTAGCAGTAAAAATATTGTCTGAAGATCAAAGTGATTAATCAACAGTATATGAAAGAAATGGAATAAAAGGAACGTGTTAAATGTCTCTGCATTTTCTGGTACCTTTCTTACTATTATGGTGTTGCTACTATCTATCTTAAGTAATGGCGTTTACTGCCTGTGTTGTCTAGGAATGATTTTAACAATGCTCCTATATGCTACAGATTACCTATCTGAAGTGTTTAAGACCTGTCTTGCTGTCCTTAAAGTATAAGGCTTATGCTTTTAATACTCTGGTCTTCAGGCTTCATTTTTTTTGTTTAGTTAATTGTGTAATATTTAATATTTCATTTTAATAGGTCAGACGGCTTTTTAGCTAGTATTTCTTCCTTCTCTTTTGTAACTATTACAATTTTAGTGGTTGTTATAAAAATTAGAATGAGCTGCTTCAACAGCATATGCATACAACAGTGTTTCACTGTCTCATATCCAATCTGAGCTTTGCCAGTAGGATCATTTCAACTCCTTGTCTCGTGGGCTCATGTCACAGATAGTTTATATATTTATACATATACTTAATTTATTCAGTACTGCAATTTAGGTTTTTTATATCATAGTTTCTTTAAAATAATACTAAGGAAACATAAAACTTCTGAGTACCAGTCAACCTGTATCATTTTTAATGATCCACATTGTTTTCTTATAATTTTAAATTTGTTCTTATTTCCTTTTATGTGAACAATTTCTTAAAGGAATTGTATAATTTTTAAGCTTGATGGCAGTAATGGCATCAAACTCACTAAGCCTTTGCTTATTGGAAAATCTGCTTGCTATAAGGTTACATATTTCTGTTTTCTCTAGAGTGCTTGACTGTTTTATATTAGTACTTTTGAAGGTGTTTGATTGGAAAAATAAGTTGGTCTTCTTGCTTTCATTGTTTCTAATGAAAAGCAAGCGTCAGTATCGGACTGTGTCTGTCTTTGTGGTTCTGAGCCTTTGCAGTCTCCGACCCTTTGGCTTTGTGCTGAAGAGTCACGGACGTGTTGCTACCTTTCTGTAGCTCTGTTGTTTTGCCTAGATGAAAGTGTTTTGTCCAACACAGAGATTAACATAGAGATTATTGTGTAGATATTAAGTGCGCAGGTACTCACCATGTGATAAGCAAGCCATGATCAAGTCTAGTATAACCTCTCTTGTAGTTGCTGAATGTGCCTGTGAGAGGGAGGTCTCCCCTCAGTGTGCGTTCATAAAGGAGTACTCATCCTATCTGTAGTCTTACTCTGGCTTAAACTCTGCTATTTTTCTTCCGTTACTTCCACCTTTTAATTAAAAACAAACAAACAAGCAAACAAAAAACTGCCTTGGTGCTGTATGGGAAACTTTTCCTGGGACACCACTCCAGAAAGGGAGCGCATGGCAGACCAAAGTCATAATTGCACCAAACAATGAATTATTGCTGGGACTGCTCATACCAGCTCAGGCCAAGAAACTTGGTAAACTTGCAGAGCCACCTCTGAGACCTGCAGCTTTTCTAAGTCATTACCCATGTTGGGGTTCTGCTTTGAAATCATCCCTGCCCCATGTAAGAAACCCCTTGTCCACATCCCCATTAGTGGTCCCAATAATAATTCATTGCTTTGTTTGACTTTGGTCTGTCATGGTTTCCCTTTCTGGAGCAAGTAGACATACACATATTGGGTGTCCCAGGAAAAGTTTCCCCTATACCACCAAGATAGTGTTTTATTAAAGGTGGAAGTAGTGGAAATATAAAAACAAGAAGAATACCAAGAGCTACAAGACAGAGTAAGAGAACAGATGAGTGTCTAATCCTAGTTGACTTGATTTCTTTCACAGTGAGAGCTCAAGCCCCTACAATACTAAACTTTTACTCTGCTCCTGTTGATCTCATCTTCTGGTTTTGAGGTCTTTCTCATGTAGCTTCAGCGACCTTGATTTCCTTGCTGCCCTCAGTCATTCTGAGCATGGTTCTGTGCTTTTCAGTACATACAGTGTGTGGCTTCTCTTTTGTTTATAGTGTGTGACCCATTTTATTGTAATTGCTTACACTCTGCTTTTTTTCTTTTGGTATACTCACTTGGTTTGTAGTGAATGGTGTGTGCCTGGGGTTTCATATTGAATTTTTCTCTTAGTAAGCAATCCCTTGCCTACCTGTTCTTTAAAACTTTATTTTCAGATCCGTGATTCAAATTGCAACTATGAGGCCTTTATGAACATTATTAAATTAAGTGACAATATTGGAGAGTTAGAGGCAGTCAGAGATAAGGCAGCAGAAGAGCTACAGTATCTTAGATCCTTAGATACAGCCGGTGATGGTAAGTGAGTCTCTTCAAGGATTACCTTAGCCTTAATCAAACTTAATTTACATAAGTGGAATCATAAATACCTACTTTTTAATGCTCAAATTAAGCATTCCTTGCTTATTAACATGTTCTTAGAGTAAAAACATTGTTTTCTAAATTTGAGGGTAATGGTATTGCTATTTTCCCTAACATACTGATAATAGGTATGATTAAATTAAATAATTTCATGAAACAATTATAGTTTTTTATTGAAACAAAATTGCTATATTGATTATTTTGTCGAATTACAATAAATAAAAGTATTTCTGAAATACCTCAACCATTTTTAGTTTATAATAAATCTGTTTTTTTCCAGATATCAACACTATCAAAAATCAAATAAATAGCTTATTATTTGTAAAGAAAGTATGTGATTCAAGAATACAGCGGTTACAGTCAGGCAAAGTAAGTATAACATACTTGTAAAATAATGCCTAGTTGTAAATACTTTGTTGTGATTAAAATGTCTAGTTTGTGGTAAAACATAGGATATTAATTAATGAAGTTATTTACAACAGGACTTAAACAAAAAGGGCACATGCATGTGTGTGCCTGCACTGCTCATGTGTATCTGTGTGCGCGTGTGTATGTGTGCTAGAAGTGTCTTCCATTGTTTTCCACCTTATTTAGAGGTAGGATCTTTCAGTGAACCTGGAGCTCACCTGAGAACTGCAGATGCTGGCCACTGTGCTCTGAAAGTAACCTGTCTCTCCTGTATCATCCTCCAGTACTTGGGGTGTAGAGACAAACCTCTGTGGCTGGCTTTTTTTGTATGAGTTCTGGGGATCTTCAAGCTTGCACAACAAGCACTTTGCCAACTGAGTGTATTTTTAGCCCCAAAACAATAACTTTATATGATATAGTATTATTCTTTCTAAAGCATTCTGGAAGATTGATTTTAACACTGCTTTTGAAAGGTTCCCCTTTGCAGTGTTGCAGGACTCTGCTGATCTCTGTTAAGCTATGGAGAGAAGTCTCATTTTATAGAATGGTGTTTGTTAAAGTTGTCAAGAATAATGTTTGCATTAAGCAATAATTAGTGAAATTTATGTGAAGATAAGATGAATTTGACAGCTGTTTCAGAAACACTTGGTGAATCAGGACAAAAATAAGTACAAAACACCCAAATATTGATGATGGTTGTTAGAAGCAGCAGAGGTTTAATTTCTGAGCCTACTTATGAGCATATAGAGTGATATGGTAGTCAGCACAGCATCTGTACACGCACTGCCAACATCTGATGTGCAAATTGTTCTAGCAGGGAATGGTACAGCATAGTATATTGGTCTACTGCTAGCCCACAATGCTTCAGTAAGTTCATAGGAACATAATCTGAAGCCCAGTTGGAGATGAGATGAGTGTATGTTGATGGTCAAATTGCACTTTCACATGTGTTCTTGCTTGCCTTTCTTTGCTGGGATAACACTGATCAAAAACAACTTAGAGAAGGGAGGATTTTGTCTTACACTTTTAGGTCACAATTTGTAATTAAGAGAAGTCAGGGTAGGAATTAGCTTGGAAACCGTGAAAGAATGCTGCTTACTGACTTGCTCTTTGGCTCACAATGCCAGTTCCTCATACAGTACAGACTCAAGCCGTCTAGTGCTCTTGCTGCCCACGGCGGGCCGGACCCTCCCACATGCATGATCAGTTTAGACCATAACTAACCTTTCTGGTGTTGTTTTCCTTGTCTGTAAAGTCAGGTTGATACTCACCAACAGGATTGCTGTTCAGCTTAAATAAAGTAATATGTGGAATGGATCCAGGGTAGTGCCTGGCACTAAATGCTCATTACACTTTGAGCCTCTTCTCTTCCTGTATTGCTTTGACTATATTTTATCTCTTATAGTCTGAAAGAAATATATAGTTTAATAGTAACAGAGGTTTTACTCTGTAAGAAGCAACATTGCTTTTTGGATATATTTTTATATAACAGGAAGCTGTTAGATAAATGCTAATCAAAATGTAAAGTTCATGAGGTCCATTATGGATTTTTAGGCACATGAAACATTCAAACATAGTCTTTTGCTTTTATTTCCTGTAACATTTGTTTTATTGTGGAATGTGTAGAAATAGAGAGTACATGAAAAAACAATGATATAGATTATCTTATATTGGGGAAAATGAGTGTTATATTTTAAATTATTATTTGGTAACTATTTCTTACAACGAATAGGCACTTAGGGTTACTGAGCAGAGTTTTTATTAGGAACCATAATACAGTCTTTGCTTTTGTCACATTTTGATAGACTATTGCATTTTCTTATATTCATATAAACATCCTACCTTAATGATTGATGACTGAAGTCCTTACTTGTATTCACTTGTGTTTGTAGGAAATAAATACTGTGAAGCTAGCAGCAAACTTTGGGAAACTTTGTACAGTCCCCTTGGACAGCATTCTTGTAGACAATGTTGCACTACAATTTTTTATGGGTAGGTAAAACTTTATTTAAATAATAGGGACACTAAATTTTTTTGGATTTTAAACTTGTGGTAAAAATAAATGTAACAGAAAACTCCAAAACTTAATAAAAAGTGTATAGTTCAGTGATATTACATATATCGTTGAGGTACAAGCATCCTGTGTCTATCTCTCTACTCTGATTCTTCTGTGATAAGGCCGACTTCCCGCTTATGAAAGTGACCTCAGGATTCTTCCACGTTGTAGCATCTGTCAGAATTTTTCTCCTTCCAAAGGCCGTCACATACATAAACACATGTGTGCATGTGCATGTTCCCAGTACCCTTTGCATGTCCACATGTCCTCATAGGAATCTCGGGTTGCTTCTGTGGTTTACTTAGTGTGAGTCTGGTTGCAGTGCATGTCGATGTATAAGTAGCTTTTTAGGATACTTCTTTCATTTCTGTTACATATGTAACAATAAGTTGTATTAGTGAATCATATTAGGTTTGTGTACTAGCTTTGAAGACCCACTATACTTTCTATCAGTGACTGTTCCCTCTTCCATTTTAGCTAGTTCACTCTCCCAGGTCTTTTCTCAGGCTTCCTTAGAGTTCTGTCAGGCCCTGCCAGGACTTCATCATGGAGTTGGCTTCCTGTTCTGCTACCTTGCATGTAGTTTAATAATTTAAAGTATTAGTGAATTTTGGATGATTATTTTGCACTCCAATTTGAGCTCATTTTTTCTTTTTCTTTAGAAACTATGGAGGTAGATATTTGTTTGGAAATAGAAAATGCTTTTCATAACTAAAGAACATTTGGCAAACTATTTTTAATATAAATAATAGAAGATTCTAGTATGCTTTAAAATTCATTGAGAAACATTATTTTCTTGGCCCAGTACTTGATAAATAGAAGCAGAAGGATTAGGAAAACAAGGTTATCAGCTATATAGCAGTTCCATGGCCAGCCTGAGCTTCATAAGTTCCTGTCTCAAAACAAACATAAAAAATAATACTTTATTTGGAGCACATAATATGTAAAATTATATTTATTTGTGAGTGAGAGATTTGTTTTATGCTGATTTATAGTACTTGCTTATTATTTTTTAATATCACATTAAAATTATTTTTCTATGGTAGACATTTCTAGTAAAAATCCTTGAGTCATCTTTTGTTTAATCAAAGTATATGTGGTTTCATACAGTGCTAATCTTAATTTTAATATTTTTAGAAAGTTCATGTTATTACTAATTTCCATTCAGATTAGATATTGAGTGTTGCTGAAGCAGTTAGTAACATAAAGTCTCATGAAGCATGGTCACTAGGAATTTTATCAAGACGATACTAAAAATCTTTACGTTGAGCATAGTGATTTGTGCCTGTACTCATGAGGATTAAGTAGAGATCTTTAGTTGTAAGCCTGGATTACTAGGGAGATTTCTTTTTTTCCCCTCAAAAACAGAAAAAGCATTCTCCTGTTTCCTATGTAACTGTTATTTAGCTTAACCAATTTACAATTAGATTTTAACATGACTTTTTTACATTAGAGACTTATAAACCCTTTGCTTTTAATGGTTTCTTGTATTTTTTTGAGATTAATATAATTCTGCCATTTTCCTCTTTCTAAACCTTCTCATGTGCCCCACCTTGCTCTTCAAATCAGTGATCTCCTTTTTCTTTAACTGTTGTTACACACATATATGTATATACATATATATTCCTTAATATACAGTAGAGCCTGATCTGTCTGTACAGTGTTACGTGTAGGTGTTTTCAGGGCTGACCGTTTATTTGGTATTGGTTGACCAGGTGGTGTGCTCTTCCCTGGAAAAGACTATTTCTCCCACTCTCAGCTTTTCTGAGTTGCTGTAGTTCTTTGTGTAGGCTTGAGGACACATGGGCTTTCTGTGCTCCACTTCAGTATGTGAAATGCAGAGTTCTGGATATTTGAAATTGTAAGTCTGCCATTAGTAACTGTCTTGCCTCTATGTGGTAGATTATATGCAGCAAACTGGAGGCCAAGCACATCTCTTCTTCTGGATGACAGTGGAAGGGTACCGGGTTACAGCCCAGCAACAGCTCGAGGTTCTCTCAGGTCGCCAGAGAGATGGCAAACAGCAGACCAACCAAACCAAAGGTCTTTTAAGAGCAGCAGCTGTTGGAATTTATGAGCAGTATTTATCTGAAAAGGTAAGGGTTCATTATGTCCATCATTTTCTATCTTTGGCAGTATCATTCATAATAATTTGTGTGATACTTATTATACTGGGCATGATAGCTTCAGTCACCTTTCCTTGCTGAAACCTAAGGATCATCTTCCTGTGTATTTTTATTCTCATTGCTCTGGAGAAGAATCTAATGTTTATAAAATCAAACAAGTATGTCCAAGTTCATGGAAATACTAATACTATGTCAAGACTGGTAGTCACTTTTAATTCAAGGACATGGTAGATGGAAGTAAGGATACAGAGATAAACCATGTGAAAGCAAGCAGAAGAGAGCTGCAGATGGACCTTAGCATACAGCTCCAGTCTCACTTGCACAGGCCTTCAGTTCAGTCCCAGTACCATATAAAAAGACAGACAAGATTTTGTATCTGCATTTGTAGCATAGGTTTTGAAATGAAAGTTCTAGTAACAGATTCGTCTTTCAGATTTAGTTTGTTCCCATATCACATTGGAACTGGGTGCAATGTTGGTTAGTAAGACAAATTTCAGTTAATGGTAATCAATCAATCAGAAGGGTTACCTGGTGTCAAATAAGTCAGTCATATAATTCTTACATTCTTAACTATTCATTGCTTGACTGATTTAACTCCTGATGACAGTATATCCTGTGTGCCACACTCTACCAGTATTTCTTAAATAAGTCCTTATTAATCCTTAATGTGGGTCTTGAATAACCTTATGTAGAATTATCTCCATTTTCACAATTGGGGAGTAAGGCCTAGTAAGAGGAAATTTGCTCAGTAAAAATCAAGAATTAAATCTGCCTGCAAGGGCTGGAGAGATGACTTATTATGTAGGAGCACTGGCTGATTTTTTGAGGAACCTAGATCTATCCACAGCACCCACAGGGCGGCCCACAACTGCCTGTAAGTCTATTCTCATGGGGTACAACACCCTCTTCTGAACTCTGGGCACTAGGAACACCTGTGATACAGAGAACAAAAGAATACTTAGACATTTAAAGTAAATAACTTTTAAAAAAAACTTTGTCAGTTTCCTGCAAACTATTGAATGGACAAAACACTATAGGTCTTTTAGCTTTCTTAAATATTAAAGTTTCATTTAGAAACCAGTGATTCTGAAGTGCTGGTTCCATTAAATAATATGATTCGAGCCGGGCGTGGTGGCGCACGCCTTTAATCCCAGCATTCGGGAGGCAGAGGCAGGCGGATTTCTGAGTTCAAGGCCAGCCTGATCTACAAAGTAAGTTCCAGGACAGCCAGGGCTACACAGAGAAACCCTGTCTCAAAAAACCAATAAATAAACTAATTAATTAACTAATTAATTAAAGAATTAATGATAAGACTCTGTTATTAACTTCTATTAGTGCTTACTGATATTAGAAATTACAAAGAACATTTTCTTCTCCTTTAGGCATCTCCAAGAGTTACTGTTGATGACTATTTAGTGGCAAAACTAGCAGATACTTTGAATCATGAAGACCCAACTCCAGAAATCTTTGATGACATTCAAAGAAAGGTACTAATATTTTGTTTCTTGAAAAATTATTTTTGTTTGCATGCAGGTTTTTTTGAAAAGTAGAATAGTTACTAAAATGATATTATGGAAGTAATAACTTAATTACAGAAATGTAGATGACTTTTTTTTCTTGAATGGCCAATGAGAAAAATCTTTATTTTGAGTTTCTTTGTTTGAATCTGAAGAGCCAGATAGTGAGTAGTCTTAGAATTCAGTAATTAGATGTGTGTGTGTATGCATATATATATATATATGTGTGTGTGTGTCTATGTATATATATATATATATATGTATGTATATATATATACATATATATATGCCTCAAAATCTCATATTGATGTAAGTCTTCAAAATATGTATTTATTTCTTAGAAAATACTTTTCCTAGAGCATAAAAATGGTGTAATTTCACATAATTTATATTAAGGAAGGGCTCCTTTAGTCATTAGAAGTTACAGAATATTATATCATTAGTTGTTGTACTATCTCGCTGTCGACACTTAAAGATGCATTGTAGAAAAAATCAGGGAAGCTTTTGCAATACTTTATGTAGTAAAAGCATTAATGAATGTGCATTAATTTTTGAATACCTAAATTATTTTAACAGGTATATGAACTGATGCTACGAGATGAAAGATTTTATCCTTCCTTTAGGCAGAATGCGCTCTATGTGCGAATGCTAGCTGAGCTTGACATGTTAAAAGATCCTAGTTTCAGAGGATCAGATGATGGGGATGGAGGTAAGGTAGAAAGTGCTTGTGTGTGTCTCAGTGTATATTCTGATTACCAAACGAATGACCTCTGAAACATGATAAAAGATGTATATTTTTACACCCTAAATATAATTGGTTATATATTTTAAAGTGAATAAATGAATGTCAAGAGCAAGAATGTTTTCTTAATATGCGTCAGCCAAAATATTTTTATGATGATTTCCCTTTTGCTACTATGTAGTCATATGCCAGGTAGGGTAATTGGGAGTGATGCCTGAGGAGAGAAGCAGTGCCTCGGCTGGAGAGCCTGGACAGGGTTCGAGCTGCTTCTCTTTAGCTATGCTCACTTATACGTGAGGCTTTTACTAGAAGCCCCTGGGTCATTTACTTGTAGCTTTTATGGTTTTCAAATGATGGTTCTGAGAATGAAGTGGAGTTGTGTGCCATGTGTTGCTGAAATGTCAAGTCAGAGGGCATTTAGACAAACCCTTATTGCACTCAGCACCCGTGTGCAGCAGCTTATTTGCTGCAAGCCTCATTTTTGTCAATTGTCAATCTGGAGTGATGTTCTATCACCATACCATCAAAACTCTCTTATGAGAGTTATGTGAAAATTATGTTAAAATGTCTTATTAGTTAAAGCACAACCATATAGTTATGTAAATGGAAAATAATGTACTCTTGTGGAGCAAGACGCTTTCATACACAAACTCCTAAATCCAGTGGTCATTTTACTGTGATTAAATTCAGAGATTGTGCTAAGGACCAATTAGCTCTCTGATTTTGAACTTTCTAATATGTTCTAAATAAGTAATCAATATAAAGATAAAGGAAGTTGGAAATTTAGATGAACACATTACTACTATAAGAAAGTCTTTTTAGTATGACCATTTACTTATCCATAAGCTTTTTGGACAAGATTATTTGAAAACAGATATACTGTTGCACTCAACCCTTTAATTATAATTGTGTAGTTAAGGAAGTAGATTATTTTTGAATGTAATGTGTTTTTCAGGGTGGGGGTAGAATAAAGCTGTACAGCTTACCTGTGTTTCTTGTCGCTGATGGAAAATGTTAGATGTTTTATGAAGTTTGCAAAAGCATCTGGCAACTTACCATGCTAAAGTAACTATTGCAAAGCATTGGTTTGTATTAATTTCATACATTTGGAATGTTTGTTGTTGTTAATTTTGAAGTGGATTCGTGTGTAATCTAGAATAGAACAAGATGAATTGAGTCATGGTCAACTGACCTAAGTGCTATGTGATTTAAGATGCTGATAGTACCTGTATATTCTGTGTGAATACAGCTGGCTTCTTACTGGTTCAGTTCACTTTTCTAGCCTTTCAGTCCAAATCTTATTCTTTAAAACATAAATTAGGTTAAGATCTTTTGAATTAACTTTATTCTAAAGTATATACACTTCTCTCATGTATCCTTTATTGAGTGACTTCACATTAAATCGCTGATTGTAGTTTGTAATTATTGTGTGTGTGTGTGTGTGTGTGTGTGTGTGTGTGTTTGCTAGAGACACATATTAAGGTCAGAGTACTCCTTGCCAGATCAGTTCTCTCCTTTCAATTTGTAGCCATCACCCTTAATCCACTAAGGCATCTAGTTGTCCACATTTTAGGATAATGTTTTATTAACTGGTAGATTTGTATACATTTTACACATAGAAAATATTCAGTTGTGAAAGCCAAATCATAGTAGAGGAATAGTATGATATGAAATGATTTTCAATGCCTGTCAGCTTTATTGTTTTTTACATTTAGATTCAAGGCCACAGGTTGTCTTCTTTCTGTTTAGTTCTCTTAATGCTACTGCTTATTTTTGAAACTTTACTTTGCTGGCCAGGCTTAAGGGGTTGCCAGACCACAGATTAGGTAGGAAACATTTAATTCCATAAGAAGGGCTTATTTACTTTAAGAATTCTCTGTTTATAAACCAAAGATGAAATACCTAGATGAAATTTTCTGTACGTTTTTTTGTGGTCAGAGGCTTGGGGAGCTAAGCAGTGTTCCTTGTTATTTAGAATAACATGTTCTCTAGAACAGAAGGCTGTAACAGCTACTCTTTCAGAATTGTAAGTGATTCAGTCTTTTTGAAGATTCATTTAAGAATGATAAATTTATAAATGCGTTAAGATCTGGAAAAGGTACATTAACTTTAAACTATATATGAATAGTGTTTTAGCATAGCTTTTTCTTGTGTTTTTAAACTAAATTGAAAGTTTAATTTGCTTATATATATATAATAAAGCAAGGGGGAAAGAAGAGCAGATTACTGCATGTTAATAATCTTTCTTTGATTGCTTTGCTAATGTTTATTTTTATTCTAACAGTTAAATTCTCTTCCAAGGCTTAAAATAGTTTGTTTGTTTGTTTGTTTTGTTTTTGTTTTTAAAGTCACCTTACAAAGCAGTGAGTCTCGTGGCACCTTGTACTTGTTTTCCTCCCCTTCTATCACTGACTCTGTCTCTGTCTCTTTGCAAACACCCATCTTCAGGTCCAGCTTCTTTCCTAACATTCATTAAACCAAACCAAACAAAACAAAACTTTTCTCATCATTATTGCTTAATTAAATGACATTTCATACAAATAATTTTAGCATCTAGACTTCAGTGTTTTTATGTCAAATCCCTGAGGAAACAATGGACTATTAAATACTTTAAAAACCAGTGTATTTGTATCTCACGTTGAAGACTGATACTATTTATATCATTTCTTAGTCTCTGCAGTACCTAATGGGCTTCACCTCTGAGTTCTTGCCATGTGTTTGCATTGCATTAAACAATATCATGTGGTACAGGAGAAGAAGTGTAAAAATGATTACTAATTGTTACCTAGTACGTGAATGTGACTTTGTTTGTTTGCACATGTCAGGTGCATGCATGTTTTTATTCATATGCCTAATTGGCTTGGAGATTTAAGAGGTTAGATACTTATAAGTGGAAAAGAGTTTTCTTTTGTTGCTCTGGTTGTATATGACCAGTGTTACTGACGTTTAAACTTTACATTAAACAACAGCTTTATACATATTTGTGAGATTTTGTTTTTGCTTCTATATATTAAGCTGTAGTTTTCTTTTATAGAATCTTTTAATGGGTCTCCTACAGGAAGCATAAATTTGGTAAGTACTAGTTATGGGTATTTTAATTAGTAAAGTAACTTGAAAATAATGTGACAGGGTTTTGATATATGTGAATAAATGATGTTAGAAGCTTCTATTTACTCCTTAGAATGAAAAGACATTGTTGTAGCTTTTAAAGAATACAAACTTTATAAGGCATATGTGACTTTGAATTTTCATTTTTAAGAAATGTGATTAGGTCACACCTGCATCCTGCAGATACATTGTATAAAGGAATTGATTTTTTTACTCCAGCACTTTGGAGGCAGAGGCAGGACCTCTCTATGGTCTGAAGGCCAGCCTGATATACATAGTGAGCTTCCTGCCAGTTAGGACTAGACAGTGAGACCATATCTTTAAAAGAAAAAAAAGCAATTAAATTTTATAATTTCAAATACTATATTTATATAGTTATTATCTTTTAAACTTTAAATTACTTCTCTTACTTTCAAAAGTTATATTAAGTTGTTAGGATAGCTTTCAACTTAGGTACTGTTGTGTTGCTATGCAGAGACACCATGGTCAAATCAACTCTTAGAAGAAAGCATTTGAGGGCTTGGTTCTAGGTAGCTTCATAGCCTTAGTCCATTATCATTATGGAGAGCAATTGGGGCATCAGACAGGCAGACATGGTGCTGGAGAAGTAGCTGAGAGCTACAACTGGATCTTCAGACAAAGAGACTGCTGTGGGCTTTGGAAACCCAGGAGCCTACCCCAGAGACACACTTCCTCTAGTAAGACCACACCTCCTGCTTCTTCCCAAACAGTTTCCCAACTGAGAACTAAACATGCAAACATAGACCATGGTGAACATTCTCATTCAAACTACCACATCTGTATTGAAGTGTGCATCAAAACAATTTGGTCATTACAAAAAATATTTGTGTTCAGAATTTTATAGCAATAATATCTCATTATTTAGGTTAAGAATTAAGAATGATAGGTTTTTAGCCTATAAACTCCACTGGTGATATTTGATGTTATGCTCAATAATGAACACATTATTTCTCCTATATATCTGCTCTTGCCATTGGATAACTTATCTCCTAAAATACTGTTAGGAAGAAATGTATACACACACACATATATATGTACACATATGCATACACCTACATATATATGTATATGTGTGTGTGTGTGTATAAAACATAATATTCCAATATTATAAATATTCCAGCTTTGTAAATATTTGAATATTCCTATTTATGGTGTTTATACAAATATCTAAACTATAAAATATGGTTTTTGCTCCATCTCTGAAGTAGGAGCTTTTACAAGAGAGATCCAGAAATCTCTAGATCAAATATCATATTAGAAGTCAGTGACTTGAAGTATATGAAACTGTTATTAAAGCCATTTTATCTTGAGAACTTTGGTTTTATTAGTTGTCAGTAAATACTTGTTTTAGTTATTTTGTGGGATGTATTTGTTGTATAAAATAACTACGTGTGGAAAGGATGACTGCATTTCGCTCATTTGCATTACACTCACTAATGACTTTCAGTATTGTCTTAGGGGTCTGAGATAAGCTAATGAGAAATGTGCATCTAAGGTAGATAATATCTATGTGCTAAGCTTCCCAAGTGCCAGGAGCACAGGAATGTAGCCTCCTTATCTAGCTCCCTCAGTGTAAATGAAGAGCATCATGGTAAAAGGTGGGGTGGAAGAACATGTACTATAGAAGGTATGTGAGGTGATATGAATGGTGGACATGTGGTTTACAATTCTTAATACTTTTCCTGTGATATTTTGTTCCCCAATTTTTTCTTTCAGTCTTTAGATGACCTTTCAAGTGTGACTTCTGATGATTCTGTACAACTTCATGCCTACATTTCAGACACTGGTAAGAGACTTTGTAGAAACCACTACTTTTAAATATAGGTTGTTGTAATATCCCTGTTATTTTTACATTCATTATTGCATTCAGTTTGTTTTATGATTATATTTTCAATTTTTTTTCCTTGAGGCACATTCTTCATTGAGTACTGTAGTGTTTGGGTGCTGGTATATTTGGATATTTTTCTTTTCTAAGGTTGCCCCTGTTAACATTTGAAAATACTTCTAAAAGCCAGTCCTTTCCTCTTTGTGCTTGAATGTTGCTGATAATCTCTTTCCTAATTCCCATCTCTCTCTCTCTCTCTCTCTCTTTTTATGAAGATCTCTGATCTGTGTTTGCTTTCTTGCACTCAAGAGTTGGCATACATACAAAGGCAGATGGAACTGTACACATTCCTCAAAGTCTCACCTATACTTTAATGGATTGAGTAACCTAGGACTCTGCACTAGGCAAAGATAGATAGGTAGGCAGGCAGGCAGGCAGGCAGACAGACAGACAGACAGACAGATAGATAGATCATTAAAAATAAATACATAAAATAAAATCCTGATCATGATCATCAATTTAATAATGTTAACAAGTATTAGAAATTACAGTTTTCTTCCTTGTCCTCTCACTGTTCCCAGATTGTGAAGTATTTTTGCTATTCGTACTTGCTGAATTATACAGCTACATGCATCAATTGAATTTCACTTAGTTTACATTTTAGATAGTGAAAAGAGATTTTGATATGAGATAATCTGCATTTTTAAAATTGGCTTTGTTTTCTTGTGATTCTCAGTGGTACTAGAGATGCATTTTATACTTTAATGTCTGCTAGACTTCTGAACTAAGTTATCTGTCGGTTATTTCTTCACCTATTTTTTAAAAAATTTTTATTAGATATTTTCTACTTTTACATTTCAAATGCTATCCCAAAAGTTCCCTATACCCTACCCCCGCCCTGCTCCCCTACCCACCCACTCCCACTTCTTGGCCCTGGTGTTCCCCTGTACTGGGGCAAAGATGGCTGACTAGGCCATGTTCTGCTACATATGCAGCTAGAGACACGAGCTCTGGGGGTACTGATTAGTTCATATTTTTGTTCCACCTATAGGGTTGCAGATCCCTTCAGCTCCTTGGGTACTTTCTCTAGCCATTGGGGGCCCTGTGTTTCATCCTATAGATGACTGTGAGCATCCACTTCTGTATTGGCCAGGCACTGGCATAGCCTCACTCGAGACAGCTATACCAGGGTCCTTTCAGCAAAATCTTGCTGACATATGCAAGTGTCTGGGTTTGGTGGCTGATTATGGGATGGATCCCTGGGTGGGGTAGTCTCTGGATGGTCCAACTTTGTCTCTGTAACTCCTTCCTTGGGGTATTTTGTTCCCTATTCTAAGGATGAATGAAGTATCCACATGTTGGTCTTCCGTCTTCTTGGTTTTCTTGTGTATTGCAAATTTTATATTGGGTATTCTAAGTTTCTGGGCTAATATCCACTTATCAGTGAGTGCATATCAAGTGACTTCTTTTGTGATTGGGTTACCTCACTCAGGATGATATCCTCCAGATACATCCATTTGCCCAAAAATTTCATAAATTCATTGTTTTTAATAGCTGAGTAGTACTCCATTGTGTAAATGTACCACATTTTTTGTATCCATTCCTCTGTTGAAGGACATCTGGGTTCTTTCCAGCTTCTGGCTATTATAAATAAGGCTGCTATGAACATAGTGGAGCATGTGTCCTTCTTACCAGTTGGAACATCTTCTGGGTATATGCCCAGGAGAGGTATTGCTCGATCTTCCGGTAGTACTATGTTCAATTATCTGAGAAACTGCCAGACTGATTTCCAGAGTGGTTGTACAAGCTTGCAATCCCACCAACAGTGGAGAAGTGTCCCTCTTTCTCCACATCCTCGCCAGCATCTGCTGTCACCAAAATTTTTGATCTTAGCCATTCTGTCTGGTGTGAAGTGGAATCTCAGGGTTGTTTTGATTTGCATTTCCCTGATGATTAAGGAAGCTGAACATTTTTTTCAAGCACTTCTCAGCCATTCGGTATTCCTCAGTTGAGAATTCTTTGTTTAGCTCTGTACCCCATTTTTAATGGGGTTATTTGAATTTCTGAAGTCCATCTTCTTGAGCTCTTTGTATATATTGAATGTTAGTTCCCTATCTGATTTAGGATTGGTAAAAATCCTTTCAAATCGTTGGCCTTTTTGTCTTATTGACAGTATCTTTTGCCTTACAGAAGCTTTGCAATTTTATGAGGTCCCATTTTTTCAATTCTTGATCTTCCAGCACAAGCCATTGCTGTTCTGTTCAGGAATTTTTCCCCTGTACCCATATCTTCGAGGCTTTCCCCCACTTTCTCCTCTATAAATTTCAGTGTCTCTTTTATGTGGTGTTCTTTGATCCACATAGACTTGAGGTTTGTACAAGGAGATAAGAATGGATCAATTCACATTCTTCTACATGATAACCGCCAGTTGTGCCAGCACCATTTGTTGAAAATGCTGTCTTTTTTCCACTGGATGGTTTTAGCTCCTTGGAAACAACACCCTTCATAATAGAAAAAATATAAAATATCGTGGTGTGACTCTAAAGAAATGAAAGATCTGTATGACAAGAACTTCAAGTTTCTGAAGAAAGAAATTGAAGAAGATTTCAGAAGATGGAAAGATCTCCCATGCTCATGGATTGGCAGGATTAATATAGTAAAAATGGCTATCCTGCCGAAAGCAATTTACAGATTCAATGCAATCCTCATCAAAATTCCAACTCAATTTTTCACTGAGTTAGAAAGGGCAATTTGCAAAGTCATCTGGAATAACAAAAAACCTAGGATAGCAAAAACTCTTCTCAATGATAAAAGAACCTCTGGTGGAATCTCCATGCCTGACCTTAAGCTGTACTACAGGGCAATTGTGATAAAAAACAAAAAACAAAAAAACAAAAAAAACAAAAAAACAAAAACTGCATGGTACTGGTACAGCGACAGACTGGTAGATCAGTGGAATAGAATTGAAGTCCCAGAAATGAACCCATACACCTATGGTTTCTTCACCTTTTAAATGCAGTGAATATACCTATTAGTCTCCTTTTAGAAGTCATTTAGAGAGCACATTTTCAAAGTAGAGGTATTGTTTCTTTCCCCTTTAAATTTTGACATAATTGATTACTTTTTCCGTCCATAAATTTTTAAACATTTGAAAATTTTTTCCCGTTTGTTGGTGGCTTTTCTTCTAATTTTAAGAATATCTATTCATATATTAATCTTTATTTCTTAGGAATATTAAATTTTATATCTAGAGGAAGACATTCATGTACATGTCTCTGGTGTTAATATTTCTCCTTTCAGGATGTTCTGATATTCTAGTTGTTTTATTTAGTTGTTTATTTTTCAACAATATACTATTCTTTAAAGACATGAAAGCATAAGGCAAAATGTTTTTAATAAATTATCTTTTCTTTCATTTAAACATACAGAAATTCTGGGGAAGCAACATTATATATAGTAGAGTTAAGAACACAGTTGCCAGGGCTCAAATTGCTTACTCTGTAGCTTCAGTTAGATGAACTTCTCTGAGGTTCCTACTGGAATTTCTTCACTTGTCAAGAGGAACCTGGATAAAAATGCCTATCTTGTGGGATAGCTATAAGTCTATCTAATTACACTGGCAATTGCTTATGTGGGACAGGCATCATATATGGGTGCTTATTAAAAATTATTCCAACTGGATACTAATTCATGATCTCATGTCCTTAACATTTCTGTTATTAAAGATGAAAACTACAGTCCAGTAACTTGCTGGCCCAAGGTTGGTCCATGACCTCTAGTGTCTTCTTTCATCAAGAAATATTTCATCTTTAAAAAATATTGACTAGCTACATGTGATTAGCATGATGAAGATTTAAGTTGGTGAGATACCCAAGGAACTAAAGGGGTCTGCAGCCCTATAGGTGGAACAACAATATGAACTAACCAGTAACCCCAGAGCTCGTGTCTCTAGCTGCATATGTAGCAGAAGATGGCCTAGTCGGCCATCATTGGAAAGAGAGGCCCATTGGTCTTGCAAACTTTATATGCCCCAGTACAGGGGAACGCCAGGGCCAAGAAGTTGGGGCGGGGGGGAGAAGGATATTGGGGAGGGAGGATATGGGGGACTTTTGGGGTAGCATTGGAAATGTAAATGAAGAAAATCCCTAATTAAAAAAAATTCTTTACATTGCCATCTGTATATGGCTTCTGTGAGTAACATTAGCCTTATTAAAACAAAATACTCTAGTTCTGTCTCCATCTTCCTAGAATTTATAATACACAGTAGCTTCTTGTCTTCCTTTAAAACCAAGTCATTTGTTATCTGCATTTGAAAACATTAACTTGGTCTTTCTTCCTGTTGTACCTGGGTAGCTCTGCCCCTAACAGTTTGTGACAGATCCTGACGATTCTTTTTAAAGTCCTTTAATACATATTCTCTATGCCTTGCGATTCTCCTCGTCCTTATTAAGTAGTAGTTATGATGATCTACTCAATTGGCTTCTACATTACCTTTTCCTAACATGTCTTGATCAAAATTGATAAAGTCATTTCTTTATTGATCTGTCAACAATGTTTAGAAAATCTAGATTCTTAACTTGATTTAAAAAAATATATCTGTGATTCTGTTTGAGTCTGTATGATAAAGTTGACAGTAAAATGTTAGCAGTGTATAGAGCTAAAATGTATGTAGAGAATATGATGACCAGAGTATTTTTATTACTAATGTTATCATCAGTATAATTATCATTGGCCAAACAAAAATATTGAAAAAAATATATATGGAAGGAAAGCCAATTTTAAGTAGGAAGTACAAATTTTACAAAAGTTATTGTGAATAGTTAGAATGAGTTCTGTGTATTTGCTATTTGATAATATAGTTATCTACTTTTTATTTTATTGAAATAATTTACTAAGAAGGTATATAGAAACTGCTTTGCTGGGTGATTGGAAGACAGAAAAGCATTTAGCTCTAAACCCTCTTTTATTTTTGTATTCACAATTACAGATCATTGCAATCTATCCTTATATCATTTTTAGATTTTTGGCTAATATGATAGTGTAAGCTGCCGCAATGCCACCCACATATGGCAGTGTTATAAAATAGCTGAAGCAGTATCCAGGCACCGTAGGTCATGAGGAAGAACAAGTTCTGGGAAGTGAAGGAGCAGTGAAGCCTAGAGGCGATAGAAACAGGAACAAGATAGACACATCTTGGTTTTGATGGCATTTTTATGCCCTCGGGTTTAGAAGAAGCAGAACTGTGATCTTATAACTTAGTATCATAAAGGACAGGTTGACATGAAGCAAGAACTAGGGAACTTTTTTAGATTTAGATGTAAAGACTGAGGACTGTGAGGACCACAGGAGGGAACTGTATCCAATATCCACAGAAAGGCGAAGCCTCAGTTTGTGTCTAGCCTGAGTGTAACCTGAGTTTACTGACTCTAGTTATCATGTGCCTGCTCCATGGTCTCAATCCAGACGGGCAATACAATTTGTCTTCAGATAGCAACACTGCTATGTTCTTTTACATAAAGTTATAGAGTATTTATATGTGACCTATGCATATCCTCCCTGTATTCAGATGATACTCTAAATCATCTCTCCAATAGTTATATAACCCAATGCAGTGAAATGTTGTATAAACAGTTGGTGATTAGGGAATATATATTGACTAGAGAATAAAAGAAAGAAAAAAAGTTTGTACTTATTAGTACAAGCACATGTAAAACTATTTTTGATGCTCAGTTGGCTGATTTCGAAGGGCTGAGTATGTGAAAATAGCATACAGCGGTAACAGCAGTCCTGATGTGTCCTTTCATAAGTACAGAAAGAACACTCAGATGGCTAAGGTGGAAAGTGAATTTGAGAAAGCAGCTCCAGGAAGAAATAAGAGTCACAGTAAGGGAAAGTTGTGTTTTTCAGAAATCAGAAATGACAATCTCAATAACTTTAAATATGTTGAAAATTATTTAGAAGAATAAATTCTAAGACAAACAGAAAAAGAAACAATAAATATGTAAAATAAAAAATACAGTGATTGAAATGAGTGGCCTATTTAAGACCTTGATGGGAAAACACCATGATGTCTGCCACACATGGCAGTAGGACAAAGTGGCTGAAGGACTTAGTATATAGGTGCCATCGGCTTGGAGGAAATATGTGGCTTAGTTGGTAAAGAATTTAGATCCCCACCATCCATGTACAGTTCCAACACTGTAGCCTGCCCCTGAGACCTAGTGTTGGGCAGGTAGAGGCAGGTGTGGCCCTGAGGCTTACTGGTTAACTAGTCTAGTCAGTTCTGTGCACAACTCCAAGTTCTGTTGAGAGACTGATAGATATATTGTGTTATTCTACATGCATATACACACATACTCACATGCTTGCTCATCTACATGCATACACACACTTGATAGATATGAAAAGGAAGCAGCAAAGTTTTGGACACCTAGAGCAGTGGTTCTCAACCTGTGGGTCGCAGTGCCCACAGGAGTCGCATATCAGGTATTTTGCATGTCAGATATTTACATAATGGTTCATAACAGTACCAGAATTATAATTATGAAGAATTAGAATGAAGAATGAACAAATTTAGAATTCAGAGTTCTTTTCTTTATCTAAGAGTAGCAAGATCAGAAACAGAACAGATTTTGCTTTTTAAAGGCTTGTATGGTGTTGGAAACACTTTTTTTTTTTATTTTTTATTTTTCTCCTGCTGTTGCTAAATTCCCAACATAAAGTACAGCTGAGAACAGAATTACCAGAGGATGAGCTTTACCCTGAGGCTGTTTTGTTGTTGTTTCGTGAACAGGTTTTAGTTAAATTTAAAGGTATGGTAAAAGCTTACTGTTTGGTTTCTGGGGTTCCTGGTGTATGAAATTTAGGAGACTGTACTATTTCATTCTGAATAGTACTGTGGCAACATCCTTGATAGTGAATAAAATCTCTTGGAAAGTGAATTCAATGCACACACCAATTCTTGGTGTCATCATAAAACTTTGAGGATGTTTTATGTTGTAGACATCATTTATAATACCATAAGCATGAGTGCACAGAGGATAGGAATCTGTTTTATCCTTTGCTGCCGTTCTTTTGTCTCTGTCATTTCAAAATCTTCATTTCATGTTGTCTTTTTTTTGTTTGTTTTTGTTCTTCATCTCCCTCCTTTTTGTGTCTTGTTCCTCTTCATTTTGTTTGAAATGACTAGTATATGCTGACTATGACCCATATGCTGTGGCAGGCGTTTGTAATGATCATGGCAAGACATATGCACTATATGCCATCACTGTACACCGGCGCAACCTAAACACTGAGGAGATGTGGAAAACCTATCGGCGTTATAGTGACTTCCATGACTTCCACATGAGAATCACTGAGCAGGTAATGGGGTTTGTAAAGCTTGTGGCCCAGCCTGTGGCCTTTACACTGTTTCTTGGTTCAGCTCTGAGCCTACATTTCTCTAAGGATGTTCGTATTATATAAAGATATTGATAACTTATGTACTTGGCATTATTGGTGGCATGATTTTGAGCAGTGAACCACTAAATGAGATGTGGAAACTTGAACCAATCTAATTCATTGTGGAGTAACAGCAAAGCACCAATGGTAGTTCAAATGGGAAAGTTAAATGAATGTATATTTCTGCTCTGTGAGGGAAAGGAAGGTGGGTGGGAGGGGATGAGGGAGAGCCTGTGCTTTGAGAGGAGTTGCTCTGCACAGGGAAGGGGGCTGCTCTATCTCATTTGAACACAGTGCTGGGCTTCGCAGGCTTTTGTTGCTGTGAATGGTGCCTCCCTCCAACATTGTTGCTAAGCCTGGATCCCTTGCTTAAGTTATTTTGAACCACAGTCTACAATGAACGTGACATTAATCAAATACTGTTTTAAATTCTTACTAAATTTAATCTTGTTTTATAAAAGTAAGTATAAAGATTTTTAAAGTTGAATGAAAAGAAATTGTTCCTAATTTTGATAAGAACTTTTTTCTTCTCCTTAACTTAGAAGAAAGCAATAGCAGATGATATAGAAAAGATAATCTGTAGAGCTTACCTTTACTCTTGAAAGTCTTGATTCAAAATGTAGTTGTATAAGTAGTGTCAAGTCACTAAAAAAGATAGCACATGATTAGATTTCAAATAACATATACTATAGAAATCAGAAAATATTCTTTTCACTTACTATATTCAGAAAAATATGGTTGGTACCATGATAATCTCATTAAAATATTCTGCAGACAGAGTAAGATAAATGATTAAAATCAAGAGGTGTTTATGCATTTAAATGGCCTGAACTGCCCAATCATTTATTGGAGAATTTTTTATTAAGTTTTTCCTGTGTATCTGACTCTTCTCGGTTCTAGGAAAACAACAGTGTACCAGACGGGCAGACTCTACATGCATTTGTGTGGATACTGCACATTTCTGTTTCCCCTTTTAAAGTCCGTATAAGTGCACAAACACACTGATGCCAATGATGATATTAAACATTCATTATTCAAATGAATAAAAATGTTATGTGTTTGAGTATTAACACATTTTAGAATTTTTTTAAAAAGACTTATTTATTTATTTACTTAATGTATATGAGTACATTGTAGCTGTCTTCAGACACACCAGAAGAAGGCATTGGATCCCATTACAGATGGCTGTGAGCCACCATGTGGTTGCTGAGAATTGAACTCAGGATGTCTGGAAGATCAGTCAGTGCTTTTAACCACTGAGCCATCTCTCTAGCCCCCATTTTGATTTTTTTAAACATAATTTCAAACCTATTTCATCAAATTTTAGTGGTTTATTAAGAATCTAAACTTGATACAATTCCAAAAGTATTAAGATAAGGTGTTAAAAGGTTTGGCTTCTCCTAAGGCTCCTCAGTTGTTTCAGACTAGAAAATGACCTCTTGCCTGTATGTGTGCATTCCTGGTGTGTGCTGTTTAAGTATAGCAGAGTCAGCTTGACTGACAGCCTAACCCAGAAGCCTTGGATTAATTTAATTATTTCTTTAAAGAGCCTGTCTTAGAATATGTACTGTATAAGGTAAGGCCTTCCACATGTGACTTTGGATAAATGCAGTTCAGGCCCCTGTTCTTTGGTAAGAAAGGATATGCTATGCACTCTGAAAAAATGAGTGGGTAATTTAGAGTCAAATGCATAAGTAATATTTTAGGCAATTGTATATCTTTGGAAACAACATAGGTTATTGACTTTCACAAGGTGTAATTTTCTTCAAGTTTTCATAGATGCAACAGAAACTATTTTGCATACTGTATTCAATGAGGACTGTTTCTTCTGGCTTTATAGCTAAATTTCTGAGTTATCATTACTACTCAATACTTTCAATGTATTGCCCCTATCTGCTTTTTCATCTTGATAATTATTGAAGCAAAATTATTATTTTACATATATGTTGTATAATGAATTTGTTCACATTTTCATTCTAAACAATTAGATTTTTTTCATTGCTTTTATTTGTCAGAATCTTACAGTTTGGGATGGAAATGATTCTGAATCTCATATATTCTCTCCCTCTCTCTCCATCTTCCTCTCAATGTTTGCAGCAGGAATTGGTCTTAATGTATTTTAAACAAAGGATTAAAAAAAAAAAGCTTTGCTTGTCTCAGTGTATGTAATATGGAAAGAGGGAAGAGACTGCCTAAAGTTTCAGGTACTGGCTGTTGGCCAGGCCTTACCCTACGTCATCCCAGCAATAGACATAGCAACAGCTTGTGCATGAGACGGTGTAGTAGATTACTATCATGGTTGCACCTAATATTAAGTCTGCAAAACCAAGACTGCTATATTGCTCTGTATTTTTACATTACAAAGAAAACAATAGCATGACAGTGACTATTGGGTCCTTTTCATTAGTGTCACTTATGAGTTTACTT
This sequence comes from Mus musculus, assembly GCF_000001635.26. Classification (NCBI taxonomy): domain Eukaryota; kingdom Metazoa; phylum Chordata; class Mammalia; order Rodentia; family Muridae; genus Mus; species Mus musculus. Next base: position 35,122,411 of record NC_000078.6, read on the forward strand.
TTCATATGATGAGGAAAGGTTATTAATATTTAATATAATTGTATGCAAAGTTGTAATACAGATCCTGTCTATAATTAGTAGTTTGTCTTTCTGCTTTTTAAAGATATATACTACAGTGATTATTTTATAGTCACTAATATTAAAATTGTCTCTTAGATTTTAACAAGCCATAATATCATAACTGATTCAAATTTTAATTTCTTAATACTCTCTTCATGAGTCAAATGGCTAGGAAAAGGATTGCTGCTTTACTACGAAATTTGACTGATCTGAAAATTAGAACTGCAAAATGAAACTTGATATGGCAGAGTGCCCATTTTCATCAGTTATCCACTTTTATTCTCCATTGTCAATTTTTTATGATAAAAAATTTTTGGGTTTTGTGGACAATGTGATCGTGATGTTTTGTTTAATGTAAGAAATAAGATACTTTGACATGTAGAAAAAATGTTACGTGGAGATGATTTCTTTTAAAAAAAGAAGTATTGAATGTCTTTTCTCTTCTAGTTTGAAAATCTGTCAAGCATATTGAAGCTTCCTGGTAAAAAGACGTTTAACAATATGGATAGAGATTTTTTAGAAAAGAGGAAAAAGGATTTAAATGCCTACTTGCAGGTAAGGTGGTTATAGTATTGCCCGTAGATTTCATTTGTTACAGCACACAAGTAGAGTAGATGTCTTTATTGAGTTATGTTTGGTGCAGCATGTGTGTGACATGCCTGTGACACTGTACCCCACATCCAGCCTTGTTAGCAGTGAGAACAACACAACTGAATAGTTTGGCTGACTGTAATTGTGGACAAATAACTAATTTTAGTAGTATCAAATACGATATGTAGTCTTTTAAGTAGTTTATTGTTTCTGTATTTAATGTTAAACTTAGACATTTTCTTTTAAGCACTTAAGACTTTTGCTTATTTGTGTTTAGATGAATATGTATAATATGTGTTTCAGATTATTATAACTAGATATATAGTATGATTTACCCCGAAGTTAAATGCTTATAATTTAATACATGATAGCTTTTTAGGTTACCACAGAACGTAGTTCATTTTTGTTCCCAGAATAGTTCCTGAGAGAAATAGAGCTGAAGATATATCCTGGGCTCATCATCTTAGTCATAAAATTTCCTCACAGGAAATAACATGTTTTACAAGTTACATATTGTGTAGGCTGGTCGAATGCCTAGAGATACATTTTATACCTGAATACCCAAACCCCAGGTAGAGTCATGAACCTTGTCAGTTCATCCTAGTTAGTGGTTTCTAATGTTCTTGCATATTTTAGAAAGGTGTCATCCCAGTTGGCAGTGTTCCATTATCTAGCTTCCTGTTTTCTACAAAAGGAGTCAGGAGACTGCAGCAGGAAGCCACCTGTTGAAACCACGGATTTATATCTCTAGCTGGTAGCTGGGTTTTTGTTTGTCTGTCTGTTTTTGGTTTTTCACAAGCAGCAGATTTAAACAGTTATAACGATTGTAATTTGCTGCTGTGTATTGAAAGGCCAGGATAGGAAGGAAGAGCAGCTGGCTGTCACTTCATTCTTTCCCAGCGGGAAAGTGCAGTGCATAGATGCTGCATTGATAAAACTTGTTAAACACTTGACTTCAAAATACTCAGTTTTAGTTTTGTTAAGATCCCTAACAGTTTTGTACATTGATAAAATGACTTTTCCCAGTTGTGGTACTATAAGTTTAAGGGTGACTGACTCTCTTATACTTTTAGCTCATAGACTCAGTATGTCACCACTTTTGCCTTAGAAGCAACTAAGCTAGATTATTAAGATTATTGAGTTTATTTGCATTCATGAAAGGAATATGTTTTGGATTTTTTATTACACTTGAAAGTTTCTATTCATATATATTATAAAATCCTATTTTCATTACTCTTAAACTTTAGCAGTATTATAATAAACAGCACAGTTTCTAGTATGGATAAGCTGTAGAGCCAGATATTTTATAAAGTGGAATTAACATAAATGCTATTTTACCATCTTAAGATTTCTTCTTTTCCCTATTAGTTACTCTTGACTCCTGAAATGATGAAGGCATCCCCGGCGCTGGCTCACTGTGTCTATGATTTCCTTGAGAACAAAGCCTACAGTAAAGGGAAGGGTGATTTTGCTCGAAAGGTTGGCATATTATTGAATTTCCTTTTAAGAACTTTCTTGCTTTTTTTTTAAATAAAGGAAACTATAGACATATATATTTTAAAATGATTTGTTAAGTAGGTCTTGTCATGTTGGCTTAGTCAGTATGCTGTTGCTTGATGTATCTGTTCATACCAAATATGCAAATGAAAGATCACTGACCAAATCATCATGGCCACATTAATTCATGCAAGCAGTTAATTAAAGCATCATTTTTAAAATTTGTGTACATGGACTACTTCTCTCTAGAAGTAGAGTTCAGGGGATCAGAATGGAAGTGAAGAAGACAAGGATTTTATTGCTGAGGGCTAGAGGGTTTCCAAATGGAGGATTTGGCAGGCAAATTTGTCAGGGTTACAGGAGCAGAATAAGCATAACAAGTTAGCTATAAGGAAGGACCTCCGGAAACAAAGATACTCTTATAAGGAGTTATAACAACAGGGAGTCATAGAAACCTCTGGAAACAAAGATACAGTTGCAAGATGGTTGTAACAAGCTTTTGAAACAAAGACATGGCCGTCACTGGAAGAACAGTGTAAACCATTTGTAGTTAAGGTTACAGGCAAGGCAATAGCCCAGTTTTTGGGAAACAGATGTAATCACAAGCAAGAATGAACCAAGTTTATCTTTAGTATGAGTTGGCTTTTAAGCCAAATATTGGGGACAGGCTGGTTCATCATATCTTATATACATGTTATATATACGTTATGATCTAGTGGCGCTTGACAGAAAGAAAACAAAGAAACAGATTTCTAAAGTTAAGAAAAGTTTGCCTAAGGTAGGTTACAAGCTTTTTATTATTTTAAGTAGGCAGTGTATTTTACTGGGGAGAAATGTGTTTCAGTTGAATTAAACACAAGAAAAATGTTAAATAGGATGTGTTCTGAAAGTATTTTTACCTCTTGGGTGAAGTGCTTGTTATTTAAACTATCTTAGATAATTTAAAATATGGTTCCAGGCCTGCACTTTGAGTTAAGTGTCGTGGTATCGACAGAAGAGACTGCCCCACCCGGAGATACATCCCATAATCAGCCACCAAACCCAGACACTATTGCATATGCCAGCAAGATTTTACTGAAAGGACCCTGGTATAGGTGTCTTGAGTGAGGCTATGCCAGTGCCTGGCAGATACAGAAGTGGATGCTCATAGTCATCTATAGGATGAAACACAGGGCCCCCAATGGAGGAGCTAGAGAAAGTACCCAAGGAGCTAAAGGGAACTGCAACCCTATAGGTGGAACAACAATATGAACTAACCAGTACCCCCCCAGAGCTCATGTCTCCAGCTGCATATGTAGCAGAAGATGGCCTAGTCGGCCATCATTGGGAAGAGAGGCCCCTTGGTCTTGCAAACTTTATATGCCCCAGTACAGGGGAATGCCAGGGCCAAGAAGTGGGAGTGGGTGGGTAGGGAAGCAGGGCGGGGGGGGGGAGGGTAATAGGGAACTTTTGGGATAGCATTTGAAAAATAAATAAAGAAAATATCTAATTAAAAAAAAAAAAGAAGCCTTATAAACAGTTTTCAAAGTCCTGTGTCCTTCTTTGCTAGGGACCATCAGTGTATTTTTCATTTTGTTACTTTAGTTTTCTCAAGAAGTCAAGATTTCTGCATCTAACAAGATGATCATGTGGTTTTTGTCTTTGAGTTTGTTTATATAATGGATTACATTGATGGATTTTCGTATATTAAACCATCCCTACATCCCTGCAATAAAACCTACTTGGTCAGGATGGATGATTGCTTTAATGTGTTCTTGGATTCGGTTAGCGAGAATTTTATTGAGTATTTTTGCATCGATATTCATAAGAGAAATTGGTCTGAAGTACTCTATCTTTGTTGGATCTTTCTGTGGTCTAGGTATCAGAGTAATTGTGGCTTCATAAAATGAGTTGGGTAGAGTACCTTCTGCTACTGTTTTGTGAAATAGTTTGTGCAGAACTGGAATTAGATCTTCTTTGAAGGTCTGATAGAACTCTGCACTAAACCCGTCTGGTCCTGGGCTTTTTTTGGCTGGGAGACTATTAATAACTGCTTCTTTTTCTTTAGGGGATATGGGACTGTTTATATAGTTAACTTGATCCTGATTTAACTTTGGTACCTGGTATCTGTCCAGAAATTTGTCCATTTCGTCCAGGTTTTCCAATTTTGTTGAGTATAGCCTTTTGTAGAAGGATCTGATGGTGTTTTGGATTTCTTCAGGATCTGTAGTTATGTCTCCCTTTTCATTTTTGATTTTGTGAATTAGGATTTTGTCCCTGTGCCCATCATCTCGTTAGATGCAGAAAAAGCATTTGACAAGATCCAACACCCATTCATGATAAAAGTCTTGGAAAGATCAGGAATTCAAGGCCCATACCTAAACATGATAAAAGCAATCTACAGCAAACCAGTAGCCAACGTCAAAGTAAATGGAAAGAAGCTGGAAGCAATCCCACTAAAATCAGGGACTAGACAAGGCTGCCCACTTTCTCCCTACCTTTTCAACATAGTACTTGAAAGTATTAGCCAGAGCAATTCGACAACAAAAGGAGATCAAGGGGATACAAATTGGAAAAAAGGAAGTCAAAATATCACTTTTTGCAGATGATATGATAGTATATATAAGTGACCCTAAAAATTCCACCAGAGAACTCCTAAACCTGATAAACAGCTTCGGTGAAGTAGCTGGATATAAAATTAACTCAAACAAGTCAATGGCCTTTCTCTACACAAAGAATAAACAGGCTGAGAAAGAAATTAGGGAAACAACACCCTTCTCAATAGTCACAAATAATATAAAGTATCTTGGCGTGACTCTAACTAAGGAAGTGAAAGATCTTCAAGTCTCTGAAGAAAGAAATTAAAGAAGATCTCAGAAGATGGAAAGATCTCCCATGCTCATGGATTGGCAGGATCAACATTGTAAAAATGGCTATCTTGCCAAAAGCAATCTACAGATTCAATGCAATCCCCATCAAAATTCCAACTCAATTCTTCAACGAATTAGAAAGAGCAATCTGCAAATTCATCTGGAATAACAAAAAACCTAGGATAGCAAAAACTCTTTCTCAAGGATAAAAGAACCTCTGGTGGAATCACCATGCCTGACCTAAAGCTTTACTACAGAGCAATTGTGATAAAAAAAACTGCATGGTACTGGTATAGTGACAGACAAGTAGACCAATGGAATAGAATTGAAGACCCAGAAATGAACCCACACACCTATGGTCACTTGATCTTCGACATGGGAGCTAAAACCATCCAGTGGAAGAAAGACAGCATTTTCAACAAATGGTGCTGGCACAACTGGTGGTTATCATGTAGAAGAATGCGAATTGATCCATACTTATCTCCTTGTACTAAGGTCAAATCTAAGTGGATCAAGGAACTTCACATAAAACCAGAGACACTGAAACTTATAGAGGAGAAAGTGGGGAAAAGCCTCGAAGATATGGGCACAGGGGAAAAATTCCTGAATAGAACAGCAATGGCTTGTGCTGTAAGATCGAGAATTGAAAAATGGGACCTCATGAAACTCCAAAGCTTCTGCAAGGCAAAAGACACCGTCAATAAGACAAAAAGACCACCAACAGATTGGGAAAGGATCTTTACCTATCCTAAATCAGATAGGGGACTAATATCCAACATATATAAAGAACTCAAGGAGGTGGACTTCAGAAAATCAAATAACCCCATTAAAAAATGGGGCTCAGAAGTGAACAAAGAATTCTCACCTGAGGAATACCAAATGGCAGAGAAGCACCTGAAAAAATGTTCAACATCCTTAATCATCAGGGAAATGCAAATCAAAACAACCCTGAGATTCCACCTCACACCAGTCAGAATGGCTAAGATCAAAAATTCAGGTGACAGCAGATGCTGGCGAGGATGTGGAGAAAGAGGAACACTCCTCCATTGTTGGTGGGATTGCAGGCCTGTACAACCACTCTGGAAATCAGTCTGGCGGTTCCTCAGAAAATTGGACATAGTAGTACTGGAGGATCCAGCAATACCTCTCCTGGGCATATATCCAGAAGATGTCCCAACCGGTAAGAAGGACACGTGCTCCACTATGTTCATAGCAGCCTTATTTATAGTAGCCAGAAGCTGGAAAGAACCCAGATGCCCCTCAACAGAGGAATAGATACAGAAAATGTGGTACATTTCACAATGGAGTACTACTCAGCTATTAAAAAGAATGAATTTATGAAATTCCTAGCCAAATGGATGGACCTGGAGGGCATCATCCTGAGTGAGGTAACACATTCACAAAGTAACTCACACAATATGTACTCACTGATAAGTGGATATTAGCCCAAAGCCTAGGATATCCAAGATATAAGATACAATTTCCTAAACACATGAAACTCAAGAAAAATGAAGACTGAAGTGTGGACACTATGCCCCTCCTTAGAAGTGGGAACAAAACACCCATGGAAGGAGTTACAGAGACAAAGTTTGGAACTGAGATGAAAGGATTGACCATGTAGAGACTGCCATATCCAGGGATCCACCCCATAATCGGCTTCCAAACGCTGACACCATTGCATACACTAGCAAGATTTTATCGAAAGGACCCAGATATAGCTGTCTCTTGTGAGACTATGCTGGGGCCTAGCAAACACAGAAGTGGATGCTCACAGTCAGCTATTGGATGGATCACAGGGCTCCCAATGGAGGAGCTAGAGAAAGTACCCAAGGAGGTAAAGGGAACTGCAACCCTATAGGTGGAACAACATTAAGAACTAACTAGTACCCCGGAGCTCTTGACTCTAGCTGCATATGTATCAAAAGATGGCCCAGTTGGCCATCACTGGAAAGAGAGGCCCATTGGACATGCAAACTGTATATGCCCCAGTACAGGGGAATGCCAGGGCCAAAAAAAAAATAGGAATGAGTGGGTAGGGAAGTCGGGGGGAGGGTATGGGGGTCTTTTGGGATAGCATTGGAAATGTAATTGAGGAAAATATTTAAATAAATAAATAAATAAATAAATAAATAAATAAATAAAATGAAGTCAAGATTTTTCTCTTTTAAGCCACTGCATAAACTAAGTAAGATATTATTCTGTGTTTAAACGTATTACACACATAACTAATGTTTGCTGGTAATAATAAGAGCAAAAGCAAAATTTAGGGTAGTGTGCAGCAATCCTTTGCAACTTCTTAGAAGTCTTAGATGTAAGCTTTAACCACACTTCTTCCCATCTTGCCACTAAAAAAAAACAAAAAACAAAAACAAAAAGAAAACAAAACCGGAAAACAAAAATAAAATGAAAACAAGAGGTTTTTTGAATTGATGCAAAATAATCAACAATACTTAGGAGTTATAAATAGGAGTTTGTATGATTAGGATGTTAAATTTCAACATCTTAATGGATGCTAACATTTTTAAGTTGAATGTTTTAAAAATAAATTCTTATATATAGACTTTAAAATAGTAAATTATGTGTGTATCTATCTATACATATGTGTATATATGTACACACACATATATGCGTGTGCATATGTTCATGCTTTATTTCCTGAGTAATTGTATTCAGGATGCAATCTTCTATGTCAATAGAGATGTGTTCCAGTTTTCTATCATGAAGATATTTGCCTTATTTTCTGTTTTGTGACTGTATTAATTTTAACTATAGAATTGATAACAGTTTTTATTAAATATGCCCCCTCATTTTAAATAGGAACACTTGTAGGTTAGTTGCATATCGTATTCTAAGTTACTAATACAGTCTGAAGACCCCTCCAAGTAGTCATTGCATTAAATAATCTGCAAGCGTTTTATGAGAGGCTTTTATCAGCTTGACAAATGCCTTAGAAACCATTGATTTTTGTTAATTTCTCTTTTTAAAAATCTGTAGAACAGTTAATTCATAGATGGAATAAGTGATAAGCATCCTTTCTCTGCTTGATGTAACTTTTTATTTAAGGTTATGTTGTGGTTTGAAGTCATTCTTAGCCATGGTTAGAAGTGTTAAGTTAAAATTCGATTGGAATGTTGTGTTACTAGAACACAGAACTGAGGAGAGCTGGCATCTTATATAGACAGCCCCTGTATAAATTATGCTGAGGGTGTACTTGTGCTATCTCTCCGGGATTTACTCCTGTGCCTCATAGTTAAAGTTTGTTTCTTTCCTATCTGTTTTCAGAACCCTTTTAGGTCTGTTTTAAAACAAACCCTGTATTTGTAGGAGCAATGTAGAGTGGACTCTCATGCTTGTGAAGTTCTGTTTAATAAATATTATGTTATATTTGAGAGTTGCAATCTTCTCCATAGTTGCATGTTTTAAATGTGATAGATACTTCATAAATAGTCTCATAAGGCATCTCTTAGAATTCTGCACTCTGAGCTGGGCATAGTGGTGCAGGCCTTTAATCCCCACATTCAGGAGGCAGAGACAGGCAGATCTCTGAATTCCAGGTCCAGTGTGGTCTACAGAGAGAGTTCCAGGAGAGCCAAGACTACACAAAGAAACTTATTCTTGAAAAACAAAACAAACAAATGAATTCTCTTTGTGTTTTCTTGACTAAGATTGACTATTCCATAAAGTATATCTGCTTTATTGCTTGGCTGTCTCAGTTACTTTTCTATTGGGATAAAACACCATGACCAAGGCAACTTTTATATGAAAGAGTTTATGTGGTTTCATAAGGCTAGAATCCGTGGCATCAGGAGCCGAGAGCTTATATCTTGATCTGCAAGTAGATGTCAGATAGCATACTGAATGGTGTAACTCTTTAAACCTCAAAACGTGTACCTATGCTTACGGAGTTCTCCTTAGTGAATATTATGTTATATTTGAGAGTTGTAATTTTCTCTGTCCTTCAGTCCACAGCTTCTAATCCTCTACCATGCTAGCCCCAAACTTCAAAATCTCTTAACTGTAACCCTGTGGAAAATCATACTTCCAACATACAGTTTCACAGAATCTACATTACCATTCCAAAAGGGAGGATAAGGAGACAGTGAGGAAGTACCTGACCAAGGCACAGCCACAGTGGAGCAGGCAAACTGCCTTTTGTAGCTCTAGTTCCATGTGTGACGTCAATGGCTTATGGTGCCACCCTTCAGCTTTGCTGACTGAAGTTTGCAGCAAACTTCCTTCTCTTGGCTAGTATCACTGTGTCTGTAGCTTTTTGGCAGATGTCTCACCATTTCTTTGGATTAATGTGAAAGTATAGAGTAGTTAATTTCTATTTGTATCAAGTTTTGTTTGGGAAGGTATTCAGAATTTAATAAGCAAACAGTGAAGGTTTACCTAACCTGATAGTATCTTCCTCAGTCAAATTTTTAAAGCATCCATGTGTATATTAAGATGTTTTTAAGGTATACCATGTCAACAGTTTTTTTGTTTTGTTTTTAAGGCAATGACATATTATTGACTGGAAAATCATTTCATCTTCTCATGGTTGCACTCTATATTTTCTTAGGCTTCTGAGTTATGTAACTGATCTAAGCATAATTTCTTTCTCGCTTCAGATGGACACTTTCGTAAATCCGCTTCGCAACTCTATGAGGAATGTTTCAAATGCAGTCAAATCCCTTCCTGATAGCTTGGCAGAAGGAGTGACAAAAATGTCGGACAACGTGGGCAGAATGTCAGAGAGATTAGGGCAAGACATAAAGCAGTCATTTTTTAAGGTAAAAAGACATTTCCAGTGGTCTGTAAAGCAAACAGTTTTTATGTCACCTATGATATATTGAGTGTCTTCTCCAAAATTTTCAGACTTCGTAAAAAAAGTTTAAAAGGCCAAATTTATGTCAGAAACTGACACTAAAAAATCCTTTTATTTATCAATCTTTGTTGTAGTAGAATTTAACAAGTTCATTTACAATACATATTTAAAATTAGCAAGGTTAATATTTTTTAATCAATTTATTGCACTAGACTTTTTTCATTCTTTAATGGTATAGATTCCTTTGCAAATAAGTGAGTTATATTTAGAAATGAGTTATACTTAACATATACTGAAGTATAAAGTCTAATTTTTCCTTATTCAAACAGTAAAGACCCATGACATCAAAGTAAGAGGTCCTTGGCCTGGTCAGTGTCTCCTCCCCCTGTTGTCAGTGTGCATACCTGGGTGGAGTACAGGCTTCCAGGGAGCCTTTCCAGTTGATGTCTCCGTAATGGGACTAGACTAAGTACTTTTGCTGCATTTCCAGTTTACACTTGTAAAATAATTTTGATATAGTTTTTTTTCTTTGCAAGGATACTATCAAAGCTGTAAATGACCAACCATAAACCTAAAAGTTGAGTTGTAGAAGAGTGTTGTAGCTAATTCTATCTGAATCGCACAGATACATTTACTAAAGATATATTTTCCTGTGTGTAGAGGCAGTTCTTTTTTCTGTTCACCATTATCCTTTCAGGGCTGTTTGTCCTTAGCTGTAATTGTGAAAGTGAAACATTGATGTGAGTGTCAGCACTGCTTCTGCTGAGGGTCACTCATGTGACCCTGCCCAGAGAAGCCGTTGACCTTCCCAGGCCATACATGTTGGTAGTAGGCTTTCCTGGGTTGCAGGGGCATTCAGCTGATTCTAGTTTTTCTTTCCTTCTTCTCCTTATTGAATAATGGTTAATTGCTTAAACTAGTTAACATATTTTCAAGAGATCTTAAAAGAAGATTGGAGTTCTGTTCTGTGGGTGTGCTAAGTTCAGAATATAGAATATTAAGCTTTTTTAATATATTGCACCAATATTGAAGTCAGATTCTGGGATTTTGCAATGTTCCTCTGTTCACTTCTTATTTTTGTAAATGTACAGGTCCCTCCTTTAATTACGAAGACTGATTCAGATCCTGAACATTGTCGAGTCTCAGCTCAGCTTGATGATAATGTGAGTTAACTTATTCTATAGTTTTATTTTTAGGCTGTAATTCAAATTAGTTTTGGCAGATTGTTTTAATAAATATGCATATGTTTCATCCATTCAGATTTCCATATTATGTTAAACTTGATAAATTCTTACAGACTGCACATGTTCCTGACTTCAACATTTTAATTTGAACAAACAAGCAAACAGTTACCAGGGCCCTAGAACCTACGGTCCTCCCTGCCTGCATAGCCTCCTCTGCCGTGGGCCCCTCTGCCGTGGACTTACTGCTCTCCTGACTCTTGTCCTGCTTTATACTTGAGACTTTTAAATGGAACTATAAGGATAGTCTCCCTTATGCATGTTGTTTTTCTTTGTTGTTGTTCAACCTTGTGGCAGTTTTTTTATGCTGTAATATACTAGTTCTTTCTCAATACCTGTATCTTTGCAGTATTTGTATTTAGTCTTATAAATTTGTATTGGATTATGTACAGAACTCTGAATAGTTTTATTCATATTATAGAAATGAGAAGAATAAATATATATTCTTCTACTTAAGAGTCAGAATATATATAGGTCTATATATTCTGTAGTATGTGCTACGAAATAATGTTCCAAAACTGTATCATTATTACTATCACAATATGAGTTTTAATCTTCTACATCTGGCTAGAGTCAGTATTTATATCTCTGTAGATTCATGTATGATAGCCATTCAGGGTCATGTCTTGTGGGTGTCTAAATCTTTTCCTTATTTTTCTATTGACTCAGCTGTGTGTGTTTTTTAGTGTTATATTAACTTGGGTGCTGAATATTATCTGAGCATGAGGTGTCATATGCATGATGTATATTATGTATCTCTGAAGTACCTACCCCCTGCTGTCTGTTGCTTTTGTAACTCTATATGTTGCCCTGTGATTTTTTTTTTTTACAATTTTTCTTGCTTTGCCATGGCAACATTTAAATTTGCACTTCATCTGATTAATTATATGTAGAGATTGAGTAAGAGCTCATCTCCATTTCCTAAAGGTCCATCTTTCCCTGTTTGCTGTGGTCTTCCTTACCATATATGTGTGCTTCTGTTCTTGAATGGTTTTGAATCTGGGCTCAGGGCTCTTAAAGAGATTTATCTTAAACATAATTTCCTGTTTTCAGTTTCCAGATAGATTTGTTAATAATAAAGTTTCATATATGTGTATATTTTCCTTCTTTAAGATCATTTTAGGATACTTCATGAGTACAATGTATAATATCTGTAACATCTTTCACTCTGGATTTTATAGTTAGGTTTTAAAAATATATTAATAAACTGATTTTATTTTATCAGATAATTGAGCAGTATTTACTTTACTGCAGTGAGGAAATGAGTCCCTCTCCCCTCTGGACTATTTAAGTTATAAACTGTCCATTCATGGCATTAAAATTAATCACATGTTTACAACATAGTTGTGAAAAACTAAAATCCCATACCTTTTTTTAAAACTAGATATTTTCTTCATTTACATTTCAAATGTTATCCCCTTTCCTAGTTTTCCCTCCAAAATTCCTATCCCCTTCCTCCTCCCCCTGCTCCCCGACCCACCCACTCCCATTCCTGGCCCTGGCATTCCCCTATACTGAGCCATAGAGCCTTCACAGGACCAAGGGCCTCTTCTCCCATTGATGACTGACTAGGCCATCCTCTGCTACATATAATACAGCTAGAGCCATGAGTCCCACCATGTGTTTTCTTTGATTGGTGGTTTTGTCCCAAGGAGCTCTGGGGGTACTGATTAGTACATATTGATGTTCCTCCTATGGGGCTGCAAACTCCTTCAACTCCTTGGGTCCTTTCTCTAGCTCCTTCATTAGGGACCCTGTGCTCAGTCCAATGGATGACTGTGAGCATCCACTTCTATATTTGCCAGGTACTGGCAGAGTCTCTCAGGAGACAGCTATATCAGACTCCTGTCAGCACACTCTTGTTGGCATCTACCATAGTATCTGGGTTTGGTGGTTGTTTATGGGATAGATCCCCAAGTGGGGCAGTCTCTGGATAGTTTTGTTCCTTCAGTCTCTGCTCCACACTTTGTCTCTGTAACTCCTTCAATAGGTATTTTGTTCCCCCTTCTAAGAAGGATTCTGAGCTTCTGGGCTAATATTTACTTATCAGTGAGTGCATATCATGTGTGTTTTGTGATTGGGTTACCTCACTTAGGATGATATCCTCCAGATCCATCCATTTGTCTAAGAATTTCATAAATTCATTGTTTTTAATAGCTGAGTAGTACTCCATTGTGTAAATGTACCACATTTTCTGTATCCATTCCTCTGTTGAGGGGCATCTGGGTTCTTTCCAGCTTCTGGCTATTATAAATAAGGCTGCTATGAACATAGTGGAGCATGTGTCCTTCTTACCGGTTGGGACATCTTATGGGTATATGCCCAGGAGTGGTATTGCTGGATCTTCCGGTAGTACTATGTCCAATTTTCTGATGTCCCGCCAAACTGATTTCTAGAGTGATTATACCAGCTTGCAGTCCCAGCAGCAGTGGAAGAGTGTTCCTCTTTCTCTACACCTCACCAGCATCTGCTTTCACCTGAGTTTTTCATTTTAGCCATTCTGATTAGTGTGAGGTGGAATCTCAGGGTTGTTTTGATTTGCATTCCCCTGATGATTAAGCCCCACACCTTTTCTCATCTTTTAAGTTATAGCACTAATTAGAGAGTGAGCAGTAAAGTATTGAAAATCATAAAAATGATGTTTTATATATAGTTCTAAATCAGTAACTATTATTTATTGGCATGCATAATTTTTCACATAAAAGCTTTCAAGCTGTTTTTTTTTTCTATTTTGTATATCATTGACTGATGGCTTTCACAATTAAAGTATTTTAATTTATTTTATTCTTTAATGATAAAAACTTTCCATGTAATATATACTGATTTTTTTACACTCAGATTTTATCCCCTTCCTGATCCACCCTCTAACTGTTCTACATCCCATACCTCTTCCTGCCCCTCTGTCTTCATGAGGATATCCCTCCCACCTCCACCCCACCAGACCTCTAAACTCCCTGGGGCCTCCAATCTCTTGAGGGTTAGGTGCATCTCTGACTGAACTCAGATCCAGCAGTTGTCTGCTGTATGTCGGTTGGAGGCCTCATATCAACTGGTATATGCTGTCTGGTTGGTGGTCCAGTGTTTGAGAGATCTCGGGAGTCTAGATTAATTGAGATTGCTGGTCCTTCTACAGATTTGCCCTTCTCAGCTTCTTTTAACCTTCCCTAATTCAACAACAGGGGTCATCTGCTTCTGTCCATTGGTTGGGTGCCTACATCTGTCTCTTTCAGCTGCTTGTTGGATCTTTTGGAGGACAGTCATAGTAGGTCCATCTTTGTGAGTGCTCCATAGCCTCAGTAGTAGTGTCAGGCCTTGGGCCTCCCCTTGATCTGGATCCCACTTTGGGCCTGTCACTGGACCTTCTTTTCCTCAGGCTCCTCTCCGTTTCCATCCCTGTAGTTCTTTCAGACAGGAACAATTATGGGACAGAGTTTTGACTGTGGGATGGAACCCCATCCCTCGCTTGATGTTCTGTCTTCCTGCAGGAGGTGGGCTCTACAAGTTCCCTCTCCCCACTGCTGGGCATTTCATCTACAGTCCCTCCCTTTGAGTCATGAGAGTCTCTCACCTCCCAGGTCTCTGGTACAAACCCTTTTTAAAAGGAGAAAATTCTCAAGAAAGATACACATGCATAAAATTCCCAAATCATAAAAACACAAAATTGGAAACCATAATATATAGCAAAAGACCAGTAAGACAAAAAGTGCCCAAACCCTGCCATATGAGATGAAGGGTCTATGGAAAGTGTATTAATTAGTTTGTGTGCCGATTAGAATTAGCTGTACTAATTAAATTAGTACTAATTAAATTAGTTTAAATTTCTAGTCATATTTAATAAATAACTATTTATTTATCAAGTATGCTAATATTAATAATATATACCAATTAAGGCATAAAATTTTCATAAGAATACATGCTTTATAATGTTAGCTTAATTTTTTACTGGGTTGTAGTTTAGCTTATTTTTTTCTGAAAAGTTATGTATGTGTGCATATGTAATTGTATACATCTTAAGCAAAACATTTTTCATTGTTTCATTTGTAAAGTATAGATAACAAAGATATTTTTATCTATCTATCTATCTGTTTGAGACAGAGTTTTCCTATGTATCCCTGGCTGCCTTGGATCTTGCTCTGTAGACCAGGGTGGCCTTGAACTCTGCCTCTGCCTCCTGGATGAAAGGAATAAAGACATGCACTACTACCACCTTGCCAAATAATTTTATTGTAATGAAAAAGTGTTACCAGAAAATAATTCTCAATTTTAGCATTTCATTACCAGACTGCTAAGTTAAACCTAAGTCTTATTTCTATAAGACTATCATCAGGAATCCACTTGAGAAGCTTTTTTTAAACTACAGCCTAAGAACTTAAAGAATTGAAAATTCTGGATCCCATAAAAAGGAGGCTGTTAGAAATATGTTTTACTGAATTAGTAATGTGAGCTTTGGAGGCTGTAATGCCGCATTGCCTGATTTCTTTCAATGGTGGTGTTTGTTCAATAGAAGTAGTCATTCACACTACAAAGGTAACTCAGTTATCTTAATTCTTTTTCTTCCTTTTTTCAGGTGGATGACAATATTCCACTTAGGGTAATGCTGCTTCTAATGGATGAGGTGTTTGACTTAAAAGAGAGAAACCAGTGGTTGAGAAGGAATATCAAGAATTTACTCCAGCAGCTTATTAGAGCTACATATGGTGATACTATTAACAGGTAACTGTTTCTCATGTTCTTCTGCTTCTAGCCGTGATGAGTAGAGTTTAATTCTGTAAATGACTTGCAAGCCCTTTATCATGGACTTTCTCTCCGGGCTTTTAAAGATCATTATATCTCTTCTCAGAAGCAGCTTATCCTCAGATGAAAGTGTTACTCTGTGAAACTTGTGACAGTAATTTGCTGAAAAGGCTTTAAGCTTACTCATTCAAAATCCTTTATTTTCAGAAAAATAGTTGACCATGTTGACTGGATGACCTCACCGGAACAAGTAGCTGACTCGGTGAAGCGTTTCAGGTATCTAAAGACAGTCACTTATCCATGTAGTGCAGGGTTTAGCAATGTTGTACCCAGCCAGTCGACTTTTACTTACGGCCTTTGTTTCTTCACTGGCCTTAACATTGGGTGTGATGAGCAAAGACTTAAGAGAATCCTAAGTATTGAGGGCTGTTGAGAGACTTCAGAGGGTAAAGGCACTTGTCAACCAACCTTGCAACCCGCCTAAAGGTGAAAGGGGAGAGTGAAGTCCTATGCAGTTGTCGTCTGACCTCCATGCATACCCTGTGGCCCAGGTACCCTCTTCCCCCCCCCCCCCCAGATACATACACTGTGCATGTACACACATGGTCATTCTGTAGAGTGGTTGATTTTTTTTCTAAACTAGACTAGCAAAGGCACAAAGGAAACATTTCTAAAATGATAGGCTAGATTTTTATCCCATAGAATATCTTTGAAATTATTGACATAGTATTAGGCAGAAAGCTGGGCATGGTGGAGTTTGGGATAGAGGCAAGAGGATGAGAAGTTGAGGCCCAGCTAGTCGATAGAGAAGATAAGCATGCCTAGGAACTTCTGATGCTGTACTGCTGCCTGTCAGGACGGAAGGAGAAAGGAACTGTGGGTGTTTCACTAACTGGTTTCTCCCTGAGCCCCATGTGCTTTCTAATCTTATATTCTTTTCATCTGGTTAACAGCTTGTCTTCATTTGGTTGTGAGGCAGCAGAGGGTTAGAGAAGAAAAGCAGTTTGCCAAAAGGCCCTTGTGACAGGAAGAGGGGGATCTGATTTTCTGCCTAGAAGCAAAGTTTCTCCCTATGAGACTACATTGTTTCTAAAAGTTGGACTAGCTGCCCTGTTCTTTTCAGTTAGGGCAGCTGAATTCTGTGGCACCGATTCTCAGCCTTGACTGTAGACTGGACCCAACTGGGACGTTCAACCCTGTGTGCACCCTTTCTCCAGAGATGATTGGCCTGGTTTAATAGGTAGAAGGTCTGCACAATAGGTGGTTTTATTTCCTGATACACAAAGTGTTTCTAGGGCAGTTAAGATGATTTCTCTGCAGGCATGTCCAAGTCGTGGCCCAGATAGCAGCGGAAGGGGCTTTTTGGACATCTGTAGATGACAGTATTGAGATGATGTTTCTGTCCCATAAGGTTGGACACCTCTGGTGGCCTATAGAGTCTCATTCCTCCAGACCTGTTCACTATAGGGATCCATGAACCAAACCATAAGAAGCAGGATCAGAGTCCAGGAGAATGAGTTGATTGTGTGGAATAAACTATAGACAGCAACATGAGATTCTTGCTGGCTGAGTTAGAGAGGATTAGAATGGAATGGCATAGCCAAGAGAGAAGAGTTGCTAAGATGCTAGGCTGTCCATTTTCAGGGTGCTGTGGGTGGGTTTGGATAACACATTCACTTAACAGGTCCCCATTTTTGAGAGTAAATATCCATCATGTGCTGATCCATATAATCCCGTTTTACTAGTTTCTGTGAAGTACCAGGGGTGGAATTTATCTGCTACTTTTTTTGTGTATATATTCTTTTACCCCTAAAGTGAACCCCACTGTTGGATGCTGTTTGTTTTTTGTCTAAATGAAATTGTAGAAATGCTGTCTCTGTTTGAATATTTTATTTTTTAGCAGTTTGTAATGAGTTATCAACTACTATCATTAGACAAATTAAACTGCTCACAAACATTTCATTTTCTTAAATAGAGATGCATTTTGGCCCAATGGCATTTTAGCAGAGACTGTCCCATGCAGAGATAAAGCTATTCGAATGAGAACAAGAATTGCAGGAAAAACAAAATTATTTGCAATTATGCCAGGTGAGTGAACACATTTAATTAAAATTTGACTTATTTGTATTTCTTCTGACTTTTGACATTTATACTATGCTGGTACCACCAGGTGATGGCTTATGATCTACCAAGGAGTATGTAGGTGTTTCTCATATACTCTAACAAATCCCAACAAGTCCTTGGAAACAAGTCACTATTTTAACTTTAAATAGTGACTCCCTCCCTCCCTCCCTCCCTCTTCCTCCTCTTCCTCCTCTTCCTCTTCCTTCTCTTCCTCTTCCTCCTCCTCCTCCTCCTCCTCCACCTTCCTGCCTTCCTTTATTCCTTTCTTTTTAAGAAGACAGAATGAGTGGAGCTGAGGTTGTAGGTCAGTTGACAGAGTGCTTGCCTAGCATTGCCAAAGCCTTCTATTTGATCCCTAGCCCAGACTGTAGTGAGCATCACAGGCACATGCCCTTAATCCTAGCACTCGGCAAGCCTGCTTTACATTATTCCTCTAACTGAAATAACAAAAGAAAGTAGGAATGCTTAAGAAAGAATAATCATGTCCATTTCTGTACAGGTAACCAATTGATCATATAATTAAACCTTATTAAAGCATAATTCTTAAATGAGCACTCTGTTGGTCTTATTTGAATATTTATTTGTGATATTCCTGTATCATTTATATAGACTTATTTGTCCTTTTTTTCTTCTGAGAAAGAGAGCCTGTGACCAATGGGCTTTTCTGCCTAGGAGATGATGAGGGCAGTTTTGTCACTGGGTCACAAGTCTCTTTAAGAACGCCTAATTATTAGCCAATGCCTAGATATATTCCTCCATGCTAATTGTGGATGTAGAGGATGGATAAGATGAATGTGTAAGTTTTCTCATCTGTTGTTACCTATTTTCTTACAATTTTACTTGCTTCTTTTCTTCTTTTTCTTACTATTTCTGAGATGATGTCTCATGCTGTAGCTCAGACTGGTCTGATTCTTACTGTGTAGCCCATGATGGTCTAAACTCAGTGCAGTCCTACTTTAGCCTCCCAAACTCTGGATTGTAGACATGAGCATAAGCCAGTGCCTGACTTTTCTTATACTTAAATTAGATTTTCAGTGTTTAGTTTTCCATCTTAAATTAGAAATATGCCACATTGCTATCACTTTCTCCCAATATGTGGTTAAATTTGGTGGCATAATTAAATGACACTATAGAAAAATTAAAAGAAACCATGACTTAGACTATTTCTCATGCACCTTTATAATAAAGCAGATTGTGCTGTGGCCCAGCACAGCTGCAGGAACTCTTTAGTCACATAGGTCCTTATGTGAAAAGTATGGAGCGGTGCTAGGCATTCTTGCTTGTTGCTTTACGTTCCTAAAGCTTATTTTAGAGGTACCAACAAACAAAACAAGCAAATAAAACTTAATGTGTTAGTGATACGTTCTAAAGAAAAAAGATAGTACACTAGAAGAAGTTATGTCACATGAGTTCCAGCTACTGAGAGGATTGTGAAGACCGAAAGAGGTTGATGGTAGATGAAAACCATATGATTTTATATATACTTAATCCTGTGTTTTGTAGTAGGGTCATAGATTTTTGCTAAATTAAAGTGTATCTCTGCTTAAATGATGACCTTTTGGAAGTTGCAAGTTTTTTTTCATTTTTTAAAATTTTTTAAAAATTTGCAAATAGCAGATGGGATGGATCCTTAAGTTAGGACAGTCTCTTGATGGCCTTTCCTTCAGTCTCTGTTCCACTCTTTGTCCCTGTATTTCCTTTTGACAGGAATAATTCTGGATTAATGGTTTTTTTTTGTTTTTTTTTTAATATTTTTTATTACATATTTTCCTCAATTACATTTCCAATGCTATCCCCAAAGTCCCCCCCACTCCCCCCCACTTCCCTACCCACCCATTCCCATTTTTTTGGCCCTGGCATTCCCCTGTACTGGGGCATATACAGTTTGCGTGTCCAATGGGCCTCTCTTTCCAGTGATGGCCGACTAGGCCATCTTTTGATACATACGCAGCTAGAGTCAAGAGCTCCGGGGTACTGGTTAGTTCATAATGTTTTTGAGGTGGGTGGGTGGCCCCATCCCTCAACTGGGGGCCATGCCTATCCACTGGTTTTTCAGCTAATGTCCTCCCTGTTGGGTCCTGGAAACCTCTTGGGTCTCTGGGTCTTTCTAGTGGCTACCACCAGTTTCCCCTCCTGGATCCATCCCATCTGCTGATACCAAACCCAGACACTATTGCTGATGCCAAGAATGACTTAACTGACAGGAGCCTGATAGAGCTGTCCCCTGAGAGGGTACCAATACAGATGTGGAGGTACACAGCCAAACACTGGCCTGAGCGCAGGGAACCCAATGGGGAAGTTAGGGCAAGGACTATAGGAGCTGAAGGGGTTTTCAGCCCTATAGGAATAACAACAGTATCAACCAACCAGACCCCACAAAGCTCCCAGGGACTAAACCACCAACCAAAGAATACACAGGAAGTGCGCATGGCTCTAGCTGCATATGTAGCAGATGATTGCTTTATCTGGCAACATTGGGAGGAGAGCCCCTTAGTCCTTTGGAGACTTGATGACCCGGGATAGGGGAATGCTAGGCCGCTGAGGCAGGAATGGGTGGCTGGGTGGATGTGGGAGCACCCTCATAGAAGCAGCTGGGAGGGAGGAGGGGATGGGGGCTTGTGGAAGGGAACTAGGAAGGGGGATAACATTTTAAATGTAAATAAATAAAATAACCAATACATCCAAAAATGCTAATAAGCATAATACATACACCAAAATTCACCATATCGAGCCTATGCACTTCAGTGAATTTCTATACAGTTAGATAATTGTTCTTTCACTATTGAATATATTTTTGTGTATTTATTTACCACCAAAAAAATGAAAACTCCACAACAGAGTTAGAACTAGAAAAACACTTAGCTGTATATCATGTACATAATTCATGTACATCACCTGCCTTCTCCATTCCTCATCTAGTATTTAGTCTTTATTGTTTTACATCTTCACAGCACAGGCACGTTTCTTTGTTTACATAGATACTTATATTATTGAGTTGATTCCATATGTGAGGGAGAATGAGGTTTTTCTTCTCTCTGAGACTGTGTGGCCTTACTTATTTAATATTATACATTTTACATCTGTAAACTTATAAATTTTACCCTTTCTTTCTAACACAACAAAATAATGGCTTTGTTTTGGGGGCCCTTATGAATAATTCCAGGACAATCCTATGTGGCTCTCTAGTGTTCTCTCTTTGATAATTTGGTTTGTCCATGTAAGGGCCACACTAGCGTGCTCTCACAGTCTAGACAGTGTCTCTATCTTTTACCTTCTCTAATAGGCATTCTAAACGTCAGCCGATTTTTCTACCTCAGTTACCGCAATTTTATGTGCTTCCTGTTTGGTCACCGATGTTCTGTGACTGGGGATAGTCCTTGATTTCCTTGTGTCTATCCTCAGTCTGCCTGTGTAACCAAATCGGCTACAGTCATTGCTTCTGCGTCTTACTAAAGTCTTACAAATCTGTACAACTATAAGGGTATTGGTTATTAGAAATCTTCAGTAGTAGAGGAACGAAAGTACATGGGATTTAAGAGAGAGAATTGTGATTGTAATCTGTAACCTATGAGTATGGCTACTAACTTTCATGTGCTATATTGTCTTTCTATAGTTTAGGTAGGCTTTAAGACTCAGTTATGCAGAGCTTGTTAACTGTATACCTACTATTTATGAGTTACTCTGCTGTATGCTTTAGATTAATTATGATCATAATTTAGGTATGTATTTCCTTCTTCTGAGGAATATTTGTATTTTTCTGTACTTCATTCAGATGAACTGAAGCACATTATTGGAGCGGAGACAACACGGAAAGGTATTCTTCGCGTGTTTGAAATGTTTCAGCACAACCAGCTAAATAGGAGAATGGTGTATGTCTTCTTAGAAGGCTTTTTAGAAACCTTATTTCCACAGTATAAATTTCGTGAACTTTTCAACAAACTTCATTCAAGGTCAAAGCAAATGCAGAAATATAAACAAAAACTTCAAAGTACTCAAGCGCCTTCTTTACAAAAAAGGTGACACTCCAACGTGTGAAGCTGGTGTTCATTTTGTCTAGGACTAATGGTGTGGACAGATCTCCTGGGGTGTAACTCCCGTACTGTTGTGTCTATACCAGTCTTTCCATGTCTGAAAACAGAATCCTAGTACATCGTAAGACTGGTTCTCCTTTTCAACTGTAATCCACCAATACCAAGAGAGTCCTGTGTCTTACATGGTTTGCTGCGTTATTTGCAACATCGAGAGGATCCTGCCCCGTCTCGTTCAAGAATGGAGTCGGTCTCTTCTGTTCCAGACTAATCAGCATTCTCTCCCAGTGCCAGAGTGCCAGAGTGTGTGTGTGGGAGCTGAGGGAAGCACAAAGCAATGGGTCACAGGTAACTTAGCTAACTAGTGTGGTGGCTGCAGAGCGCAGCTCAGAGTTGGAGAGATTTGTCTCCCTCAAGGATCTTGTGGGGCATCAGCATTTTGCTATCATGTGGGTTAGCAGGTGAGTGATCTTCAGAACAATTGTCCAGTTGTTTCCAGGTAGCCTGGGCAAAGTGAGGGAAAGAATGCCCTTAGTGCAGGAAATCACCCTTCCCAAATTACCGTCCTGTGTAAAGCATTTTAATATAAAGCCAATCAAAACTAGCATTTGATTGGATTTATTATTCACCGATGGAAATGTTGGTTGATTCTCTTTGGTGATGTGCTGTATGGGCTCGGCCTTGCTCTTAGGGCCCTCACCTCTCCACCTCTCCTTTGGCATTCTGTGCAGAAGAAGCATGTGGTAGCTCTCTTAGGAGTTCACATTTTTTAATCTTTTAACAGATTACTGATTATATAGAAGGGAAATTATTTATTGTAAGAACTGCCAAATACATTGTCCTTCTAAAAATTGGAAATTAAAGCAGTACTCTATTGAAAGTTACCATATGATAACTTTAAATTGTATGATCTAGACATGCCTTAGGTAACTACCAATATAGCAAATCAAAGGATTAATGAGCTTCTAGTCCTATGTAAACATACAAATGCCTAATTCTACTATGTGTACATATATAAAAATAAATAATGAAAACAGAACTGTACTATTTTTAAAAATATGCTTTTATTTATATTTCGCATAATGTAAAATTCTAAATAAAGCTAGTACACAAAACCCTTTGGTGTATACATTTAACTCCCTAATATTTTATATCAGTGAAACAAATACCTTTTCCAGTTGTGAAGCCTTTGCATTTCCTAGTGTTCTCTCCATTTTGTCCATTAGGAAGTCTTCATATCCCATACATGCAGGATTTCTGTACTTTTAAATACTTCCAGTGACTAAGGGTTTGGATATATCAGCTCTTTTTGTTTTAAAAATATTTAACACTAAAACCTTAAAATAGTGAAACTACTTTTCAGACCACTGAGCCAGTATCCTGATATCTAAAGAACGTTTGGGTGCTTGTTGTAAAGGGACAGAGTATTGATAACCCAGCTCTTTGGGAGCTTGGAGCCTGGAATGGGATTTGTCTTGCTGTCTTTCAGATCCTTCTTACCCAGTGAAGCCTAGTAATAAGAGGGAAGCCTTCCTGTAAGGCTCTCCAATGCTCACCAGTGCTGTGTGCATATGTGGAGTATGCACACACTCAGCATGCGTTGCATGTCTTTCAGAATTACATAAGTAAAGCCCCTTTCAAAACTTGCAAGTGAGGAAAGATTCTGTTTGTCTGGCAGAAGAAATGTTTCCTATACTCATATGCTCCTGCCCTGCCGGCCCTTCCTCGGCCCCAGGCTTAAAATTGGATGCATCAGGTCTGTGGGAAGCCTCAGCATGGCCACAAGTGCAATAATTTCATACACAGCCTCCTGTCTCAGTTATATTCTTACATGAGTACATTTAAGTGCATACAGAAGGATTCATGCAAGAGCCTAGTGTGTACATGTGAAAATAAAGTGAGAAAACTGTCAACCAGGGGAAAAAGAGGTCATACAAAATGCAGATTCTTCTTCTAACAGCCCTGCAAGACAACTGCAACCTCACCAAAACAAAACAAAGAGCAAAATCAGAACTGTTCGAGGAAGTGGTCTTTAAAGGAACCTCGGCTGAGAAGCTTTTATATTTCAGGAGCAGAAATGTCAAATGGCCACGTGTCTGTGCACGTCTGTGTCTTACAACAGAGTGTGGTCGTTGGCCCTAGGCTTGGTCCAGCTGTGTAGAGTGTTTAACCGATGAGTAGAGTACAGTATTCTCTGGTTAATAAAATTATTCTATTTAGTGCACTTGTTGCACAGATGAACATAGACACAAAGAGGCTATATGTCTTCTGCTGAACACTTTTAAGTCAGTAGTGGTGCCTTTAGGCAAAACCGTCAAAATTAATCATTCTTTTGGGTTTTCTGATATTTTTTTTTTCAGGTAGTGTAAAACTACAAAAAACCCATCACAGCTTATTCACCTAAAATTTGATTGTATGACTTAAATGTCACACTTAGATGAGCATTTCCTATAGCTCAAGTGTCCCATGCAGTTGCTGGAAACAGTTGTGCCATTGACCAGTGGATGCACTTTGTTAGCCTTAATTTAAACAACAACAACAACAAAATTTCTTGAATATATCAGTTTGATCACTACAAGTTTGCTGCAGGTGTTTGGGGAAAAAAGAGTTAAGTGCAATGAAAGTGTACCTTTTTTTTTAGAAAAAAATTAAGAACATAATTTTCACAATCTACAGTTTTAATTTTGTGCAATATTTTCATTTAATGCATGTTTGAGTAATTGTATAATAACTACATTTTTAATGTTTTGAGATCTAATTTAACTGTCTTATTAACCCAACAACTTCATTCCGTTGTTGCTGCACCTTAATTAAGGACTTGTTTTAAAAGTCTTTTTGTCACTCCTTGTAAAATTCTTTTCTTAGTAGAAAATTTTGCTTATGGGAGCATGGCTCCTGTATTATAAGGGAAAACTAAAGAGCACATTTTAGGGTTTTAATTGTTAAAAACTACCTTGTGCATATCTCTGTATATAAGCGTCGATCGTGCCTACCGCTCTATCAATGCTCTCCTCTAACCAAGGGGAAAGAATCAGAATGTCAGTTACTTTTATTAACGACAGAAATTAAAATTTTTATTTGGTTTGTGTTATGTTCTGTCTGTTAGAAAATACTAATAAAGTATTAACAAACAGTTCTGATGTGTTTACTTGGCAGTATGTATTTTTTAAAATGCTTGTTCAATGGTCTTGTTTTTATAGTCTCTGAGCACTTTTGTTTCAATTCAGAATTTGAGCAGTCAAGTTTCAAGATTATAGATGAACTACAGAATAATTAAAACTAGCTGCATTTAATTTCTTTCATGGGATAAACCATTGGCTACCAAAATCTTAAAAGAAACTTTCTATTTTATTGTCACATAAAATTAGGTAGTGATTTTCTGAAAGACAAAGATCTAGAACTTAGCAAATTTTATTTGATGTCATTTGCAATTCACATTTTGACTGGTATTTTAGACATGTTCTGTTTTAAAAGACAGTTGCTTTGACATTCAGTAATATGCTTGGTTGGTCAAAATATGTATAGCTTTCTTGGTCTACATCCAGAAACTGCTCAGGCATTAAATCAATACCTGTTACCTTACTAAGAACTGGCATACTATTTCTTAGAATACTATTGTAAATATCAGCCCCCTTAAGCTGAGTTGTTGTGCTTTAAGATGTCCTTTAAGATGTGCTCTGACAGAACTGTCAGAAGTAGTATCCAGAATGCCAGAATGGTAACAGTCCAAAACATTGTATCAGACTCTTTGAAACAGCTTACCTACTTCCTAAACTTCATTGAGCACAGAATCTTTGACAGCCTCTTCCCCAGCTTCCTGGCCTACTAAAAGTCCAGACTCAAAGGAAACATACTCTGTATGAACCGTGGTTTTCATACCGTCTAGGTTTACTGAGCTATCCTACTAGCTGGAACATTCCTAAAACAAAGTTCACAGACAGCTGAGCCCTGGAGCAAGGTGAACAACAGCCCTGCTTACAGGGACAACAGCCAGGCCAGCTCTACCACTTCTTTAGCACAGTTGTTCCAAGGAAGGGGTAAGTTGTTCAGTGTTGAAATATCTACACCCTCAAGTAGAAACGTGCCAGAAAAGATGTAAATGACTGTGAACAGAGAGAATGTTCCATAGTTAATGTTTGTTGCAATCCAAGCAATGGAAGAATGGCGTGCATTTCTAATAAAGACTACTCAGTGAACAGTTCGTTGATGGTTTCAGCAGCCTCAAGAGCTTTTAAGTCCTGTTTAGCCTACTCCAGATTATAGGTGGGACTTGGATCTCCAACTGGGATGTACTAAGACGGAAGCCCCAGACGGTCTGGCTTCTCAACACAGACACTTGACATTTTGTGCTGTTTTGTACATGTGGTAGCCATCCTGACAACAAAACGGAGTGTCTTTGCTCAAAGAGAAAAGACCTGACAAGCTTGTGGTTCCCTAAGAAAAGGTAAGTGAGTTCCTTCCTGCTTTAAGTAGGGTGGGGTGAAGGCAGAAAGAAACAAGCAATTTTTCCTCACCTTCAGGTCATAACCACTCCACAACCGGGCTTATAGGCGCAAAGAACATAGCTTTTTCAAGGTACACAAGAGTTGAGACAGAGTTATATGAGAAAATTGATAATTTGTTTCCTAGGTTACCTGCTTCTTTAGCTGAGGAACAGTGGCATTTACAAAAGACATGCTTCTTTCAAATATCTAGTATCCTTTTTGTTTTGAGCCTCTCCGTCTAAAGCCTGAAAATTAACTTCACTGTAATTTTCAGTGTTGGAGCATCTACACTCTCAGGTAGAAACATGGCCGACAAGATTTACATTGAAGGTGAATTTAAAAACACATTTCCCAAGATCATTCTTTTGGCAAGTGGATATCCTACTGAGATGCCAGGTGCTGGTACTATAAGATGCTCCTCACTGGCCCCCCGGGCACACTTCCTGACCTGCAGTGAGGAATCCTGTGCCATGCTGGCTGATTCCTGGCCCCTCAGTCCCTGTAATCTTGGTTCTGGTTTTGATTAGTGCAAAGCTGCTTTTCCCCTAATTGATAGAGGCAGTATTTAGAAGCCAGTTTTTGTAGCTTGGTCTTCCAACAAGCACTCTTGTCTGTGTTGTTCCTCTGCCTGCCTTAAGCACTTGGGTATCCCAGGCAACAGCTGGTCTCCCTTGCAGGAGTCAGGTGTTCATGTTTCAGCCTTTATCAGTTTCCTCTATAAGTGGTAAAATGGTCTGTGTTTGTCTTATTTATGAAGTATTGTGAGCTTTTAAAGCTGGTCAAGAAAAGTGTTTTTTTGTGTTTTGGGGAAAGAAAGCTGTCACCTGCTACACATTGGTAAGTTTGTTCTTCGATTTTTGATTTATGGGTACAGGTGTAAAAGCATAGTTTTGTGTGTGTGTGTGTGTGTGTGTGTGTGTGAATGTGATTTTTTTTTTTTTTTTTTAGATCTCGGAAATGTAGTCTTATAAGTGTGATTGTAGTCCTTGCATGTGCAGTTGGCATAGACTCCCTTCATCTCTCAGCCTCTCAAGGAGGTGCAGACCTGATCTGAAAAGATAGACTGACTATTAAATGAGGGGGTGGGGAGCATATAGTGATGTATAGAAACAATGAAATTTGTTTCCTGTAGTTTTGAAGGGTTCAGGCAGTTTCCCCTGGCTTTAGTGTTCATTGTCCAGTGAGAATGAATATGGAATGAGATGGCTCATTTGAGACACTGCTTTCAGCTTATGTGGAGCTTGGTGACTTCGTAGCAACCTGTAGCACACTGAGAAGTTTGACTTTAGTTTTGAAAAAAAGTTCCATTTAAAAGGCAGCCAGATTATGGGCAGATGCTTAGTAAGTTAACCAGCAAAAGATACATACATACTGAAATACAGAGGCCGTCCATCACTAAAGGCACCAGCATCTCCAGGCAACGTGCGGCTTGGGAAAACTATCACATGAATATGAAATATTTTAGACAGACTCTCACTGTGTGATTCAGGCAGCCTCTTTCTCCACTTTACAGCCTCTGGGCCCTCTTACAAGTGTGTACCACCACACTCAGTAGGTCCTCTTAAATTTAGTGGAGACAAATTGACATAAACAAGCCACTTTAAGTAGAATTGCTGTAAATTTAAGAGAACCAAATAATTTTCAGCACTCAACAAAAAACGGGAGTGGATAAGTTTGCTAGATTAAGTTTGTTTGGGAACTCAACTCTCTGGCGATGAAAGTGGGTGAAGAAAGAGGTTGAAAGTAATGTCCTCAATGGCTGGATTACAAGAAGTCAAAATACACATATTATCAAATACCTGCAAGAAGAATGCTAACACCATTTGATTTTAAAATAAAATGCAACGTGTTTGTAATTTGATCTGTAAACATTGAAGATGCTAAGGTATAATCTATTTGGATAAATTATATATGTTCGATAATATTTATTTAAAATAACCGTAGACATTTATCCTAAAGTGAATAGTGATAATAAACTTCCTAATCATTTAAAACTTGGTTGTATTTTTCTCTTGGAAAGCCCAATTTGAGTACTGACTTTCTAACTCTGATTAAGTGGTTCAAAGAAGGTTTTGTTTGTATCCACAAAGGATTTTAAAATTCTGGTAATATTTTAAAAATATATTCAGAGGTTTTCCCTCCCAAGCTGGGAGATATTTCATCGCCACAGAATATTTGAGAATACCTCTAGACCCACTATTTCTTGAATACACGTGTTTATGTGTGTATATACATACATACATACATACATACATACATACATACATACGTATGTATATATAGATATCTGAGATGTCCTTAACCTTCTTACTTCTGCCAGCTGGTTTATCTGGGTTATTGCTCTCACTGCATTTAAATAGGTCACTTGGTCTGACCGTGGATGGGGTTTACTTCCTGACCGAGGACAACCTAACCCACAGCTTCCAGTAAGTATCATCCCAGTTCCCCAGTAACCATTAACTTGCCTGTAGCTCCTTAGAAGGTCTGGGTGGGGCTTTATGAGCCCCACTTCCATGGTAGTATTGATGGGACCACACTGTAAGGCTTGTACAAGTCACCACTGCCACTGTGAGTTCATGGATGCAGCAGAAGACATCTTGTCATAGCACCCTTTCCCATCCTCCGGCTCTTAAATGTTTTCAGCCTCCTCTTCTGTGATGTTCCCTGAGCACTGAAGGAGGTAATACAAATGTCACATTTAGGTCTTAGCAGTGAACCATCATTCTCAGTATCACCAGTTAGAAGTGTGTGCATTAACCACAGCCAACTGCAAAAAGCACTTCTCTGACCAAGGCTGGGCACAGCACCAATCTGTAGGTAAAAACGTAAGTGTTTAGAAGCCAGTTTTCCATGTCCATATAGCACAATGACAGTAGTAGGTTCCATCCAGGGCCTGTGACCTTCCTGGCCATGTGTGGGGTTTTAATGGGATTAGCAGTACAGGTGTGAATTCCCTCGTGTGGAGCGCGTGCCTGGAGTCCTACAAGGAAGCAATTGGTTACCCCTTTAATAGGCATTGCCACTATTCCACCAATGAGCACATCTTTCCTGGCAGGTTAATACTATACTTTCAGGGCTCACAGTTTTCTAACACCATTAATGAATTTCCCATTAGTCTGTATAGCATCTTTGAGCACTATAAAAGCTATCATCAGACAGACAAGTTTCCAGCTCAGCTCCTGCTTGATTTCTCCATGTTCTGTGACCAAAGTATGTGGTATCTTTAGGTTGTATCTTGTTCTAGTTGCAACCTAGAAAAAGACATCTACTTATATGGGTGTATGTGTGGGGTGGGGGGTTAGACTGTGAGTGGTCTGTGGTCAAAACCTCAAAAGGAAGTATCCTGTACTTGCCTCTGGACTTTGTATTTAGTAGACATTTTTGACAGTCATAACTGGAGAAGGTGCTACCTGTATTTTAATGGATAGAGGCTACAGATGTTTCTTACTATAGCTCCTTGCCATAAAGAACAAGCTGGTCTACACAGTATTTGCTCTGATGTTATGAAAACTGAGCTGAATCAGGGCTTTGTAAAAGATACTTCTTATGCCTCTGCAGTTACAAATTATAAGGTGGTGCATAGTGATATCGTTTTTTGGATGATTATTGAAATTCATCTGTGTTGTTACATTCTTTTTATTGTTAAATAAAATCATATTATTTGGATGCATCACAGTTTATCCATTTACCCAGTTGGAGGAATGTGGGGAGCGGGTGTGGCGGCAGTCCCAAAGGCGCCAGGGACTGCAGCTAAGTTATATGACTTGCACCTGACTTCCTCATATAAGACACAAACATCTTGAGTGCTGCGCAGGTGTACCAGGATACAGGTGAATCCAATTTGGTGGAGATTTGCCCCTGCTGCCCTGATTAACTGAAGCCTCGTGACTGGCGAGAGGGCGTGGCCTGCGGTGAGTGGATGAGAGAGAGTATAAAAGGAGTGAGAGGCCCAGGGTTCGGGGGAGATATAAACAAGAAGAATCAGGACTGAATAAACTACTGTTAGAAGGACTGGTGGTCGCGTCGTTCTTGCTGGTCGAGAGCGGGCGCGACAGAGGAAAATTGAGTTATTTTAAGGTTTTGGTAATTGTTAACAACACTATCACAAGGGTTAGAAGGGATTCTATTTTGTAAGTTTTCCTGGGTATTAAGAGTATTCTGTTAATCAACCGTCTCAGAGGCAAAGGGGAGGGAGGATAAGGTGAAGAACTCTTAGAGGGGAGGCCAGGAAAGGAGGGCAACATTTGGAATGTAAATAAATAAAATTTAAAAATATCAAAAGATGACTTAGGATTGAGCTACTCTCCAGAAAAAAAGAGAAGGTCGACCCTGAGTCATGACAAACCAACTGTGAAAGGGAAATGGAACTCCAGTAAGAAGTCTGGATAGACCAGCATGCTTGTATGACGGCAGAGCACATTACATGGCAGAATGAATACAAAGAACAAAATGTCAACAGATTTAGTTTCCAAGATTGAGTTGCCTTTTTAAAATGACCTGTGAATCAGGCAGCATCCTGTCTGCAAAATCGGAATGAGTGCCAGTGAACTGCAGAGCGCAAATGGTTTATAGGCAGCAGAAAGCAGAGGGAAGATTAGACAAGAAGCAGTGGGCGGGACATTTTTATAAGAAATAAACAATCTTGTTGGCTTCACTGGCCTTAGCTGTCATTTCCATCTCTATGAAGGTCAACTGTCAGAAGCAAACAGCTTAAGTTTCAGTTTGGTGATGGAAAATCTTAGCACATGTGGGCCTTGCTGTATTTATTCCCTTTACCCATCGCTATACCTGACTCCACAGAAAGCCCCCTGGAACTCTGTATTGCACAACCTCCAAGACCACCTCCTTCTTTGGTTGGCCATAATTGTTTCCATTATAGTGATACTACAGTCATAGGCAAAGTGTTTTCCTGAATTTTGAATTCACTCTATTGAACTTTCAAAGCCCCTGAGAATAAATCCTGTGCGATTTATTTCAGTTGATCCAAACTTTCAGTGACCTGTTTACTGACAAGCAAAACTGGTATCAGAATAAAGATAGGTCTAATTTGGATTATGTTTTAAGCCTGTGGAGTATGAGACTAGCTGTCAAATTAGCATAAAACCAAGTGATATCAGAATAAATACTCATGTACAAGTCTATGGACATGTGTATGCAATTTTTTGACAAATCCTAAGGGTAGAGTTTCTAAATTATAGTATAAATTCTTATTTAAAGAGCAACTCCCAGTTAACTTTCTGAAGTTATAATATATTATGCTATATATAATTATATATTATATGTCACTTATTGTGACTGAACAAAAAAATTAGAAAAGAGAATGAACCAGTTGCTAAAAAGATTAAATCATGTTCATTTGCTAGATAGGAACTAAAGGCACAGCAGACAGGAGGGACAGTGGCAGAAACAAAGCAAAAAGAAGGCGTGAAGTACAGGAACATGAGCTGGGTGGAGACTGGGCCTGTGGGTCTGTGTCTTGGCTGATTGATGTCCTGGACTAGGAGGGCCATGTGGTGTGCGGGTCAGAATCAGGATGTACTTGCAAACCTCAAATGGTGACTAGGAGTTGTGGCTAAAGTGTGAGTATACTCCCAACCTCAACCTCAGGTTAGCTATGGCTAACTCCATAGCTAAGGATCAAGTGTGGGCAGGTTCTCTAACCCCAAATGGTGACTAGCACAGGGCTGAAGGGTTGCATGCGTTCTCTACTTCATTGGTAAACTGCAGCTGGGACAGAGAGAGGTATGTGTGGGTCTCCTAACCTCAGATGCCAGAGCAGAGCTGGACAGGATAAAAAGAAAAAAGGAAAAGCTTTTAAAAATTCACTAATCCCTTCTGCTGCAGGGTCATTCTGGAGAAAGACAATCCTTTATTAGTCTTACTGAGACCCTGTCCCTTCCTGACTATGGCTGCTATTCACAGTTCATATGAGTTGTTTCACCCACTGAGGCCGCAGGCATCATAAAAGGACAATGTCCAGGATAACAGTGAGGTCTCTGGTCACTGACAAAAATCA
This sequence comes from Mus musculus, assembly GCF_000001635.26. Classification (NCBI taxonomy): domain Eukaryota; kingdom Metazoa; phylum Chordata; class Mammalia; order Rodentia; family Muridae; genus Mus; species Mus musculus. The sequence continues at coordinate 35,154,845 of NC_000078.6, forward strand.
TTCTCAGGCAGGTTACTAGAATGTTTTTACAAGAGAAATCCCCAAGGCAAGTGAGGGAGTGGCTGCTAAACCACATTGCCCAGATGAAATAATGGGGGGCATTGTCTTGGACAAACTTTTCCAAACTATAAAATCTTAGTCACAGGACAATTACATAGGAGATGTGCTGCCCAGCAGAGATGGGTCCAAAAATGACTTCTCACCAGCAGGATTGCTGCAGTAGGTCCCTGGAGGACAGGCACATCTTGGATAGCTGTCAGTCTGTCAGGCACATGACACCTGACAGACATGACGTCCCTAGCTATCCTGACCTGGCACTTCTCCCTCCCTCTGTTTCCCTAGGAGTTATTCTCCTGTCAGTGTGAGGGAGAGAGAGAAATCCCCTGCCCACATCTCACCCTCTTTGGCTTTTTGATATAGGGGTTCTTTAGCCCTGGCTGTTTAGAAACTTTCTTTGTAGACCAGGCTAGCTTTGAACTCAGAGGTCATATTTCCTCTGCTGGCATTAGAGGTATTCTCTGCCAGGCCAGGTTTACCCTTGTTTGTAAGTGATGTTTGCACTGCCCTTTGCTCTTTGTACTTTCTCAGTATTTGTTGATGTACAGATTATTTTTAGGTAAAATACAGATTTATTGCATGGGTAAATTACCAAATTTTTAAGCAGTAAAGTATTTAAAATGTCTATCCCTGGCAGCCGGTACACAGAGGCCACCCTCTGCTGTTAACTGCAGGACTAGTGAGTGAGTTAGCCTTCTACTTTCAGAGTCCATTTATCTCTATGGAGGTGTAGTCATCGAGGTTAAACTTGAAAGGACTCAGTTTAACATTTCATAAGAAGAACATTGCATCGTCTAACACTGAAGTTTAGAGTGGCCCTTTAGAGTTTTGACTGATGATTAATCATACGTGGTAATATTTCTTGAGTTTTGACATTCAAATGGTTTGCACACTTTATCTCAGATGTCATTGAAAGGATCACCATGAGATGAATGTTAGTATTGTCCTATTCTGTACCTTCAGAGACTTAATTACAGGGTCAGGACACGCAACCTGTTCAAAGTCATGTTGCTGAGACTTGGTGCATCCAGAATTCCACTTTGTTCTCGGTGACTACATAACTCTACCTATAAATAGTATGTAAAACAGGACCAGGTTGAAATCCTAGCTCGTAAGGAATGAGACTGGATTTTGAATAACAGTGAGGTAAACCCAGGCCATTAAAGCCTGACAGCAAAGGCCATGAGAGAGGAACATAAGTGCTTGGCTGTTTCATGAATCTGAGGTGACAGTGTGCTGGAGGCAATGATGTCATCATCACCTTGTGTGCAGTGTCAGGAATGGATCGTCCTCTTTGTATTATCAGTTCTTACCCCACTCCAATAATTTGGAAAGAAAGGAAGCAAGTTCTAATAATTGTCAGAGGTAAAACTGTAGCAGGCACTTACTTCTATGAACATTATACATTCTGAGCTCCAATTTCAAGAAGAAACGAAATTTCTAAGGTGGTTTACTTGGAATAGCAGAAGGAAGAGAAGACCAACGATGTTTAGTTTGCGTCTGAGCTGAATTGAGGGCTGAACAAGCGAGCAGACATGCCAGAGCTATAATCCCAGCATGGACAGAGAACCTTCTGGGATAAAGTCTGCCCCAAGAGAAGGAAGGGGACACAGCATGCTAGGCTACTAAGAGAAGAATGGGGTATCTGATGCTCAATAGATTATTTTAAATTCTACTGCTTTGAATCCAAAAGGTGAAGGCTATCGTGCCAGAGTAGGTCAAGACGAGCCATCCCAGCATCCTGAGAACAAATGGTATCAGAAATTTGAATGCTAGCACAGAGAGACAGCCCTGTGACCCAGAGTCCATAAGGTGTAGGAAGGATAGAATGATCCTGGGCAGCCATGGTGGACATTCCACGGGTGGTTGCTAACACATGCAGCAAGTCTGAGCAGGCAAGAAAGGAAGGGTTCCAGAGATTAGGCCAAGCAACAAGGATACTTCCTAGACCAATTCCAGAAGAGGTGAGGCATAAATACAGCCGCCGGTCCTGACAACAGCCATACAGCAACTGAGGGTTGGTGTGCAGGTGACATGGCCAATGCCTACTAGCATAGGAAAGAATTGTAGAGCTATTGTCTTCAGAGTGGGTTCAGAATTTATGAATCATCAGAACATCTTTAAGACAGCTGGATTGTGACAAGCCAGTCAATGCTATGGTCGTGAAAGCTTACAGCTTCCTAATAGAACGCTGAGGCTTCAGATAGTCACCTCACAAGCCGGTATGTCACAATAAGGGGCACCATTACGTGGTTCAACCATCTTTGTTGAAGAGCTTCTAAAAGACCAGTATCTGGGACTCTGCCTCGCATAGAACAGTTGCAATGAAGATTGTCTTGGATTTGTCTCAGCAGCAGGTGCTAATTCTTCTTTCCTGGACATCAAAAGAGCAAATAAGCATGAAATGTGCCCTGCTGTAGCCACGCTGCTAATCACACAAAAAGAACTGAAACTGGGGAGTTGTGTGCAAAAGCCCTTTGGCACCTGTTTTTGTCATCTTTTTTTTTTTTTCCCACCGAATTTTACACCTTTTAACCTACTTTGTTTGTGGCTGCCTGTCTTCCCAGCTGTCCAGGCTCAGAGAGGGTGGGGGAAGGGAAAGGGAGGCAGATAGGGGAGGATGCACACATGTGTGTGTGAGAGCTAGCATGCGCTCGTGCACACACACACACACACACACACACACAATCTCTCAATGCAGCTGGTGGTGTTGAAGCTTGACATGGATCAGGGATTAAGCCAAAAGCACTGGCCACATTACATCAAGACTGAGGACCAGCAAGAACAGTGCCTCATCCCATTACTGGTAACTTGAGACTGTGGATCTTTCGTGTGGTGTGCAAAGCTCAAAATCTCAGGACATTTATTGTATCCAAACAAAGGTTTATAAAGGACTTTAAAGGAACACTGGGTCAGCTCGTGGTCCATGATGAGCTTTGCGGTGTGAGTAGTCAGGCTCTGTCCTTCCCTCCTCTCTTCCTTGCCGCCTTCTGTTTCTATAACTGAACCTAGGACCTTGTAAATGCTAGCAAGTTCTCATACTGTGCTACATCACTGTCCTTTGTAATATGAATTGACTTTGATTAGAGTAGACTTCATGACCTCCTCCTCCTCCTAAAGCTCTAATTTTGGTGGACGTTTTGGAGAATGTGGGAAGACCCTAGAAGCTAACATTGGATGCACATACCTAGGTATTTTGAAAGATTGCTTTGAGTCCTGAGCTTTCCGACAATGCCAGGTAGACATAGATGACCAGAGGTAGTATGAATCATGTCCTCAGGTAGACATAGATGACCAGAGGTAGAATGAATCATGTCCTTTAACGCATTCTAAGTTGAAGTTACTGTGATTTGAGAATGCGCTCAGTTCACTCCCAAACATTAATGTAACCACTGTACAGAGTATTGGTCACTGTGACTGTGACTGGCTTGTGGGTGTGGCTTGCATTGCCTCCCAGCATCACCATATACTGCATATTGCTATACAGGAAAGAGGCCAGGGTTAAACGCCCCAGCTTGCTTTCTGTTGAATGCCTCTTGCCTTTGTACCACAGTAAAGCAGACCCACCAGTTAGAGGCCATCTAGACTTCCTGCTCCAAGCCACACACGGTGAATTTAGTCCAGGTTCTTATTACTGCTATATTTCAAAAGTTAAATCACCTATAGAATTAAGGAGGTAAAATATAAACGTGAAAGTCATCCAGAGAGAGGTCCAATCCCATGGCCAGGAGAGTATTTCTTGTTTTTTTGTTTTGTTTTGTTTTTTAATTCTTTCTTTTTTAGAATTAATCTCTTTTAATTAGGTATTTTCCTCATTTACATTTCCAATGCTATCCAAAAAGTCCCCATTACACCCCCCCCCACTCCCCTACCCACCCACTCCCACTTTTTGGCCCTGGCGTTCCCCTGTACCGGGGCATATACAGTTTGCAAGTCCAATGGGCCTCTCTTTTCAGTGATGGCCGACTAGGCCATCTTTTGATACATATGCAGCTAGAGTCAAGAGCTCCGGGGTACAGGTTAGTTCATAATGTTGTTCCATCTATAGGGTTGCAGATCCCTTTAGCTCCTTGGGTAGTTTCTCTAGCTCCTCCATTGGGGGCCCTGTGGTCCATTCAATAGCTGACTATGAGCATCCACTTCTGTGTTTGCTAGGCCCCGGCAGTGTCTCACAAGAGACAGCTATATCAGGGTCCTTTCAGCAAAATCTTGCTAGTGTATGCAATGGTGTTGGCGTTTGGAAGCTGATTATGGGATGGATCCCCGGATATGGCAGTCTTTAGAGGTCTGTTTCTGGTCAAAGCACGGCAGGAAAGGCATTTCTGTGACTTTCCCAGGATGATAAGGTAAAAATGCAGTACTCTAAACACACCATAAGTTTATCCTAAGGAATAAAATGATAGTTGAGCACAAAGGCCTCAGGCTGCTTCAGAAATGGAAAACACCCTCCCCCAAAATAAAATGAGGCCAAGACTGTGCTGAAATTTGTATGTGAATTTGCTTCAGGAAAGAGAGTAGGCATCTCAAACCAGAGGTGGGGAGCAAGGAGGCAGAGGAAGAAGGCAAGTTAAAGTTGTAAGTTGTCCTAAATAGGCATGTTTACATCCCACCTGTATGTCATTACAATCTTAAACTAGTCTACAAATTCACATTGTAAAGGAATCTTAGGAGCACCAGAAGAAAAGAGAATTCCTTGGCATTCCTGAAACGAGGAAGATGTTTCTAGTGATGACTTGAGAATCCAAGAGGCATGAAATGAAATGAAGGGTTCATTAAAATGCATAACAATCCCTCCAACTTGTAAATTATTCTTAAGCAAAGCTGACAACTTGTAATTAACCTGAAAGCCACCAAAATGCACACCGTATTCACAGGTCTCTCCCAAATTATTTTTAACAACATGCTTTTCACTAGAAAGGCTGTGTGGTATACAGCCTCATCTTGCTCTTCGGCTCAGTGGGGGCTTCTGGCACTTTTTCATAGTGTGTTTCACTGGGAGAATGGTTTCTTTCACCAGCCCACTTTTGATAAAAATGCCCCCCATCTTTTAGCATCAAGTCATTTTTCCCAAAAAGAAGAACTGCACTGTTTAGAAGTGCAGACTCAGGAGTTAACTGCCTATGGTTGAAGTTTTGGCTCTACTGGTTTCAATCTACATGGACTGGGTCTTGTTAATACAAAAATGCATCTGTCTCAGAATAAGAGGTAGTTTACTCCAGGGCTGAAAATGGGTCATTCTAGCCTGGAGGCACTCATTTAGTTTACTCAAAATAGCATGTTCCAATATAACAGTTTCATGAAGGTTTTATAAATCAATACACTTTTCAGATTTTTTTTTTTTGGTGAGACTGTCAGGTGGGTTATGCCAAAGCGAGGAAGACTGTTATAGACTCTAATGATCTAATGACATCCTTGTCCTTTGGCTTGCTGGAAGCTGATGGTGCATTTCATAAATATTTGTCTAATAATCACAAGCTTGGCTGTTAAGTCAAACATGGAAGTATCCAACCAGTGGCTACAAAGGGAGCTGAAGTAACCCATTTGGCTTTGACTGGTCTGACAATCCATGTCTCCACAATCTATGAATCAATTTGCCTTGAGGAATATTAAGAAAAAGTGTGGCTTTTAATTTTGGGAACTGCAGTTTACAGCCTTGAATGTATGCAAAGGATTTGATATTAATAATATCTACATGATACTGCTGTGATTATCTAGCCTGTTGCTATATAAAGGATTTAGAATAGCATCTGACCCAGGATAAGTATGATAGAAATGTCATGCCATCACTGTGCTCTAAACTATAGAAGTTTTGCTGATTTTATAAACATATGCCTTATCATAAAACTCTTTCTCCAAGCATGGTGTGGCCAGTGTAGTCCTGCAATGAGAACAGCTGTGGTAGCCTGCAGGAGATACAAGACTGTCCCCACTAACACGTGCTGCCCATCTTCACAGGTGCCAAGTAGTGAATGATGACCAGGAGAAGGACACTGCCCTCTCTTGATGTAGCCACCCTTGAGATGCCCACACTACTGGAAATTCAACTCATTGGTTGACCAAGGTAGACTTTGGTACAATAATTTCTTTGCTCTTATCTTGGTCTCTTGTCTGTGCTGAGCCGAATTTATTTCTCAAAGAAAGTGATGAGACAATCTTTCTGTATAATGTTAAGGCACCAACCCTGAGAGAAGTTAATGGGAGACCAAGGGAGACTTTGTGTCCTTACTGGGGCCAAGTGAGCGCCAAGGTAAGGCAATTGCTTCCTATGGTTTCCTCCTTTCCAGTGAAGAGCTGCTCAGAAGTGCTCCAGCCGGGATCCTTTCAGTGGGACGCTGGGCTCTGGAAACTGCGGTTTAATTACCTTGCTCTGGGATTGCCCTGCAGTGAGCAGCAGCATCTTAAGTTATGCTCCCCTGGGTGGATGACTCTGATGTTCATATATAAGGCCTTAGGGAAATTAGTCAGGTTCCAGTTCTTTAAAAGGTAAGCCATGGGTTTTCTATAACATCATAAACCAATCCAGAGGAGAGAAGCCCAGTAAGGTTCCAGAGTTCACGTTGCTAACTTTATTGAGATGCAATCACTTTGTAACTGTCTTCAGCACATTGCTCATCTGTGGTTTTCATCCTAATTTCTGTGGAGGTTAGGGGACTGTATTTCTAACCCTGAGCCCGGTGTGTGTATCCTTGATTGATTGATACAATCACGTTAATAGTATAATGCTGCTTTGAAATACTACAGAAAGGGAACGTTTGAAGGTTCAAGACTTACTGTTGTGCTATAAAATTGAAAATTGATGGTGTGTCAGAAAGTTATATGCATTGTAATTGTTCAATCCCAAACCCCAGATTATCAATTCTAAAGCTGGAAAAGTTTCTTAAGCTCATTGAGTGAGTCTGTGGGTGACATTGAGTACTGGAACAGGCACGCATTCATATGTCCAAGTGCACACTTGAAGGTCAGAGGACAATTCTCAAGAACCGGTTCTCTCCTGCCACCTTGTGGGATCTGATAACTTGAATTCATATTTGTCAGGCCAGCCTGCCAGTGTCTCTGTGCACTGAGCCATTTTGCCGACCATAAACTGTATTTTTGAAATGCATCATATGTAACTAAATCTCAGTAAAATTGACTATTAAAATAAAATAATTGATACCATGAAATAGATAATGCATCCACTTAATGCCGGAAGAACCAGTATTTATTCATGACAACATCGTGCTAATGATGAAGCCAGACCCATAAGAGGTCATCAGCTGCAAAGCCTGGATTCTGACAGTAGTATTTGTGATGAGCAAAGCTCCTGTAACAGAGAGAGAGAGAGCCAGGCGTGGGTTTGACATGGGATCTATGTCTTTAAACCTGGTGGGGAGCCTGAATTCTAATATACATTGCCCTGGTTCACCATTTTATTGAGGGGTAGTCTGAGGATGCAGAGGCAGACTGATGCTGAGAATCACAGAGTACTGGGGTACTGATCTATACGCTCTGACATATTGATTCATTTCAGAATCATGGGATGACACTGCTGAAGCAGCAGACACCTTGACTGCACTCCAGGTGTACTGACTTAAAAACAGAACACCATGGGACTTCCATCTTCTAGGTGGGATGAGGTAGAGATTCTGGTCATAACTGATAGGTCTCTGTATGCAGGGCCTTGTTGACCAAGGAGCTCAAGGCAACCCTGTTCTCAGCCTGGCCTTGGCAGCGGACTGATGGGGACAAGGAGTTGAACTCCTTGTTCTATTGCTTGGAGATTCCAGAGCAGAGCTCATGAAGAAGCATGCTTATCTCAGGGACCCAAAACATGGTTTGGCTTTAGTGTTATACCAACATACGTCCCATTTGTTTGTAGGACACAATCACTATGTTACCTGGGCTGTCTCTGAACTCCAGACCTTCCTGTCTCAACCTTCTAAGTAGTGGGATTATAGTTCTGATCCATGTCTGGCTGGTTTTTCCTTCTTCAGAGTAAGTCCATTGTGAGAATAGGAAGTGTTAAACATATTCACCCTAAGTATTAACCAAAATATTAATATACACTTGGATGTAATCAGTGCTAAGGGGTCATGATTCTGGACCTGCATATAGAGATCCACTTGGGCAGTTTTGCATCAATTGCAGTTGGGGTTATTATTAATACATGGTATCATATAAACCTATCATCAGCTCTATAAATTCCTGCCAGCCACCGTTGTACCTGAAGCAGAGAAATCACTAACATTGCTCTTGAAGGTTATAAAGCAAACCCACACACCACAGAGTTCTCAGTGATATTTGTGCCATTGCCCATTTCTCTGCCCCCTCCCCCCTGTGTCCTACAAGACTAATGCTTACATAAGCGTTAATAGAAACTGGGGAGGAGTGTTTAAGACAAGGTCTGCCTGGCTAATTTAGTGTCTCAAAATTAAAACTGCAGAGAGTTGGGATGTAGCTCAGTGCTAGGTATTTGCCCCAGGCTTTAAGATGCTGGGAAGCCTATGGGCAAAACTTTCTGGAGACTTTTCTAAAGGCACAAGTGTATAAAGGCCTGTACAAATAACAATTCTGGTGTTTATGATTTTAGTTAATATATAAGGTGGTATACAGTATTGGTTGTTGTCCTTCAGTTGCCTTGCAATTCCAAAATTATTCTGAAGCAAAAATCAAAATATTATCTATTCTATAAGCCTCACTATGTTTTTGTAACAAACACACATGAAAAGGCCCAAGGAGTGCTCAGTGAGAAAGACTTGCAACTTCAGAGGCCACCATTGTATGCCAACGACCATTTGGAATTTTCTGCTTTCCTGCTGGGTATGCACACTCAAGATAGAAAAGCAAAAAGTTCATCTCAGCCGGGCATGGTGGCACACACCTTTAATCCCAGCACTCGGGAGGCAGAGGCAGGTGGATTTCTGAGTTCGAGGCCAGCCTGGTCTACAAAGTGAGTTCCAGGACAGCCAGGGCTATACAGACTCAAAATGAAATGAGGTGGAAGGAATTTTCCTCTGAGACATGGGCTGCTCCACCAGGCATGGCACTGCAAACCTGGGACCCCAGCACAGGGTGGCCCCAGTTCCAGTAACTCTGTAAAATTACCATTACAAAGTAACACTATACCTCAAGAGGAATGCTTGCTTGATGTGCAGAAATAACAGAAAAAGGCAAATCATTATTCCTGGATAAGGGGGCTGTTAGGAAGGATTAAGAAACCATCCCAAATAAAGTAAGAGAAACCTCTCCTACCAAGTGATGAGACATTTAACTAGAAAAATATGTTTGATACTCTCCATCCACATCTAAGCGTCTTTTCCTACGTGCGAATTTGTATTCTATTTTCAGAGACGTTTTCCTCCCCACAGACAGTATTAAAATTCTTTTGGGATATCCATAAATAACCAAACAACATTTGCAATTCCAGGGGGCTTTGCACAAAGTGTAACCTGCCTGCCTGTTATCACCTCTGCCCTTATAATTGGAGGGCTTGACAAACATGAGAATTAAACTTTCCTTAAAAAGCACAGGCATGCAAATGACTTCAAACCTTTTTGGTTTTGTTTTCACATGCCTCAGAGAACCCTGTTGGTGCACAGGGCCCGTGGTGTGCAGGATTTGGTATTTGTGTTGAGTGTGTTGGCCATGGCCTGGGGTTAGAGGCATGAGAGGCAGAGGAGATGGTCTCTGTGTTGGGAAGGTTAACATTAGAGACCCAACCATTCTGTCATATACTTCTAGCAGTCTTAGCAAGTGGTGACTGAATAAAGCACTTAACAGTGGAGTGTAAAGTGACATTAAATACCATGTGCTCTGTCTTCCAGCCAGGACTTTGTCAAATGAACCTATTACACCCCCCCCCAACACACACACCTGTAGCACCAAACCTGATGAAAAGCTCCCGTTTTTGCCAATAGAATTCGGAGGGTTTCCTTTGAACCTTGCACCTCTGTGCCACCAAATGTAGGATGGGAATTCTTCAACTGGTCATCTGTTGCAAAGAGATGAATACTGAAATATGGGATTAGAAGCCTATCCAGGCTTTAAGGATGCCTGCCTATTGAAAACAAGATCTTAATTTGTCCGAAAAAAATATCAGATTGTGTTTTAATAATTCTTAAAGAGAGCATGGGCCACTGAACTGTCAAGAGAAGAAACAAGGGTGTACCTGAGCCCTTTGCATATGGCTGGGGTTCATTTCCATCCTGAGATGGGGCTCAAGACAGTAAGATCATTGCTCATGGAAGTGTGTCCTTAGAGGACTATATTGCTTGAATAGGCTAAAACAAGTGGGGACTGTCCACTTTCCACTTGATGTTGGAACAATGTCACCACGAGTGTCACAGAAGTGCCATAGTAATGCAGAGGGACAAAGATGGCTGTCCCAGGAGCCCTAGACAGACCATGGTGCCTTCTGAAGTGACCATTGCTAGGGAATACTCAGCTCTTGTCTTTTATGTAATTTATTGGGGTATATAATTTTGAGAACAACCTATATATTACATTTTGCATTTTAAAAGTATGTATGGTATTGTATATTGGATCTTAAAGATGGGTCAGCATATATGGAGTTTGCTGCCAAGCTTACTACACGAGTCCTTTCCCTGAACATGCATGGCGGAAGGAGAGAATTGATTCCTGCATGGTGGTCTCTGCCCTTCACACATGGTAGTATGCACATACATAACACATAATAGACCATATATACATATGTACATACACATATACATACATACATACACAAAATATAAAAATGGATATTATCGCTAGGTATTATGGAAAACATACCTCCATATTCAGATGAAAATTTCAATTTTAATTAAATGATAACTTTAAAATAAACATATAACCCTGGCTCTGATAATTACCCTTCTGACAGGAAATTTGATCTCTGTGATCCAGTTATTCTGCTAGGAATTAGTATAAAAATAAATGACAATTTCATTGCAGGTTATGAACTATGATACAAATTCATTATCCTGAAAGCTTTGTGAGTCTGAGAGAGTAAAAAATCTCTGCTTGCCTTTCAATTGTCACATCTAATGCAAGGTGAGATGTTAAGATCCGCACAGAAAGGCCTTTGTAAGTTCAGCACTAAAGCGTTGTAGTCTGAGCACCTGAGCAAAGGACAGGGGTCAGAGACTCCTTGACACACCGACAAAGCAGTGGCATGTGGCATGCTTGGAGAGCCTTTGCTCGTCTGGACCAATCTGGCCCTAGCAAGCTGTTCAACTGCTGAAGTGTTCCCACTGCAGTTGGCACATAACTTCCTAAGTTTCTGAGTTTTCAAAGAAGTATGTTGATATGCCCTGGAGTTTATAAATCAAAAAATCAATAGATTCCCACCTTGAGTGTTTTATAGACAATTGCAATGAAGGTTGTTGTTTGTTTGTTTTGCTTTGTTTTGTTTTGTTTGTTTATTGGTAGAAGTGGATCACTATTTGTACATTCTGAGGAACATGTAACAACTTTTTGTATTGTCATCTTACCTGGAGTCCCTGTTCTCACTGAATGTTAGCACAGCTCCATAGTTTTTGAGACAACCAAAAGGTGTACAATGTTGTAAACTTTTCTCCAATAGCACTGTCCCCAGTGAAGAGAGTGGGATTTGTATATATTATCATCAAGTGTTCATATAGCCCCAGCTTTCACCCACCAAGGCAGTAGAATTCAAAATAGTTGGTTTCTGTTCTCCTTGAAAAACCAGATTAGGCAACTGTCTGATTTCCACTTAAACAGAGAATGGAAGGCCACGGCAGGGATATAGATACACTGAGATATTGTGAGTCTGTATGTGACTTTTCCATATCAATCATGTCATAAATTAATTTTTGAAGACTTGCCCTGGATAATCTCTGTGCTTATTTTACATTTAATTTTTTAAAATTTACTCCTCTCAACAGCCTGGTCTGGGATAGGCATAGCTTTCCACTATAGTGGAGAGATATATTCTTGATAATCTACTGCAGTGTGCCCTAGTCTGGTGAAAACCTCTTGAAAAGGCAAGCTCTCAGTGGATGGACTTCATTGGCAATGGACATGACTTTGCTCAAATGCAAGAAACACATAGAATGAGTATATGTAGAGTACACATAGAGAAATACATGGAAGAGCACATTCCGCAGCTCTGGGCCTGCCTCTGCCCTTCTATGTCCTTAGGTTCTGGTATCTGTAAGGTAAGGTAGGGAAGAGCTGTGCTAGCTGGACCTTAGACGCCTACACTCTGATTACATAATGGTGTTAAGAAGTAGCTGTAAGATCTCTGTGACAGCCTCAGACATGAGAAGCAAGCACAGGCGTACTCCTGTGACTGTGGTCCTCTCTGGCACAGAAGACTTAAAAAGCAGAATAAGGGCTTTGTTGTTGTCTTTCGATGCTGGGGATCAACCCCAGGCCTGTGTGAGTGACAGGTAAGCCTACGAATGCTGAGCTGCACGCCCAGACCTTATATTTTTGAGATAGAATTCTACATATAGCCCAGACTGGATTTAAGTAGGATCTTCCATAATAGCCCTATGCTGGCTAATTTTATATCGGTTTGACACAAGCTAGAGTTATCAGAGAGGAGGAAGCCTCAATTGTGAAAGTGCTGCCACAGGATTGGGCTCTAGGCCATTTTCCTAACTAGTGGTCTATAGGGGAGAACCCAGACTGTTGCTCCTGGGTTCTATATGAAATCAGGTTAAGCAAGTCACAAACAAGCCAGTAAGCAGTACTTCTCTGTGGTCTTTACAGCAGTTCCTACCTCCAGGCTCCTGCTCTGCTGGAGTTCCTGGACAGTGGGGTGGAAGCATAAACCAAGTATAGCCCAAGTGACAGTTTGTGGTGTTTCATCATAGCAGTAGAGACCCTAACTAAGACAGACCCTAGTGCTTGACTGTGGGAAAGTGTCACCAGAGTACGGTTGGGTTTTAATTCAACCATCTCCCTATGACAAAAGTACATGTGTTATAAAACAGACAACTAGAATCAGTTCTGGTCACTTTGTTATTTCTCATCCATATCGGGGGAAGATGGAAATGTCTCTGATGATCAGAGGAAGTGTGGCTGGCACATTTGTCGACTTCTTCTCTGAATTATGGACAGAGACAACAGTCTTGATGCACATGCGTGCCTTCTGATGGTGAGCCTGCCACTCTCAGCCGTATTTGTTAATATTCCATTAATAAAGAGAAATGAGATTTTTCAGAGTATGACTGTTAAAGATGAATGTGATTTCAAAGGTCTTCTCTTGGATTGGGAGTTGGAAGAGATTATCAGCCCTGTGGGGAGTGGAAGACGAAGCTTCAATGATGAAGTATTGAGGGAATGGGTACTTTGACATATGCACAGTACTCCAAGGTACTCAAACCCTTGGGACAATTTGCAAAGCCATTACCAGTATTGGTCAGGCTATAGAGAGGCCAGCAGGCCCACTATGAGTGTTGGATGTATGGATGATTTATCAGTGTGCAAAGACTAGTGCTGCAGCATCCTCCTCTCCATAGTTACAGCCTGAGACTGCCCATTCAGAGAGTCCTCCTACAAAGACCACCTACCCTCTCCCCCTCTGTTGTACATAACAAGCTTCTCCATTGTGTTGGTAGTGACTGATGAGCCCCATCTGGCCCCCGCTTCACACATGTTTCTGTGTGTGTGTCCTTTCTTCAGGGTTCTGAGATCCAAGATGCACAGGTCATGGGAAACCATGAGTAAAATCAGTCAGTTTAGGCATGGCAGAGAGAAATGAAAGCACAAGTTAGCAACTGGGCCCTCCCTCAGTGTGAATATCAAGCTAGATGCCACCTTAAGTGTAGGATGTCTTCAATTTGGGGACAAATTAAGAGGAAAGGCTGAGATCTAAGGTCAGGGTTGGAATGATACAGTTTAAAATATGAGGGATGTTTTAGATCAGCTTCTAGAGAAAATACAGCCAGCAAAATTCATGTTTCATATTTTTTATCAGTGCATTATTTGGGAGAGCAATCCCAGAGAAGTAGAGGTGAAGGAATAGGAACGGTGTTGCCAAGGAAGAACCAGTCAAGCCTCGGCACCTGGAGCACGCTCCCATTTGATACCAATGCAGCTGACGGCTCTGCTTCACAGGCCTGTCTTCTGAGAGGCCGCAGGAGCTAGCAAGCTGTAGAACAGGTTTTCTGAGGAAAAGATTACCTCGCTTGGTCTTAACACTTTCAGGATGCGAACCCTTGACCACTAAAGACATCTGGCTTCTCTCAATTTAACCACAATGGAAATGCTGGAGGGGAAAAAAAATGAGAATGAGCTGGAACAAGAGGCAAGGCATTGTGGGATTGCGCACTTCAAGCTAATGCAAAGGAAGGTGGGCACCAAGAGGCTGTGGTAGTGACTTTGGTAGTACCAGGAGGAATGAGGGATAGGGTGGTTATGCTTAGACCATCCAGCGTTTAAATGCCAGGGATTACAACTTGAATCAAGAGAAACCCAGTTCCTATGAGGAGAGAGCCAAGAATGGGGGCTCCTCACATGCTCCTTTTAGGAAAGTGATACATCTCCAGGACTCAGATGAGGACTGAGTTTTCTTAGTTCTCTAGTCCGATGGATTTGATGGGATGTTGCAGGTGAATCAAGAGGACACCGTGTGAAGGATGGGATTTGACACTGACAGGGGAAGCCCAGACATGATTACCTTCAGCAGCCAAGCAATCTGAGACTCTCCTGCTTTCAAACAGGCTGCCTTCTTACACAGATTTCTCGCCCCACTCCTGCTGTGTTATCAGCATGGGGCAACATAATACATTTTTGTCCATTTCCTGCTGGTTTAGCCTCAGTTCTTCAGTCTGTAACACTGAACTCTTTAGTCAGCTGCTGTCCCACATCTTGAGAAAAGTAGCCAGGTTCCAGTGGTTTCTTGCTTCTTTCTCTCCTCGTCCCCCACTCAGATCTACATTTAAGTTCCTGTATTCAACACATTTCTTCCTTGATCAGATTTTGTACTTGTAGGAATCAGGGTACCAATGAGCAGTGTGGCTTAAGAGGGAGGCATCTATCAGAAACACAGGCAGAATAACAAAGTCTATGGGGATGCTGGAAAACAGTGTGAGGAGGTACCATGACAAGCTGGGTGTATCCCTGACACTGCATGGCCAGCAAGGATGTCTCTGTGACACCATGCCACCTTGCCCCTTTGCTGTCCCTGCCAATCCCTTTACCCCACCTCATTGCACCACCTCATCTATCCATTTAGTGATGAGATCTTCCGTTATTCTTTTGTGACATTCACTGAGAGACAGTGGCACTTATATTCCCTGTGACCTCTGAAACTGAGTTAAACTTTTCAGCCCCTGTTTTCTTTAAAGGTTCTAAATAGCCAACTTTACACATTCCTCAACAGAAAACTTGACTGACCCTTGATTGTCCTTGATTGGAGTTTCCCTACCAGAGTTTTCCAACAAAGGACCATTGGCTCCTCTTCCATGGTACTTCAGTTTTAAGCCCCATACAATCAGCTAACGTGGATTTTCTGCCCGACGATTTGCCATGTTTCCTGACAACTGAATGAATACATTTATTGAGTAGGCACAGCTTGATACTTTCTGGCAGTAGCATTTTATTGATTTGCTCTTTTGCAATCAAATCAAGTAAACAAATATTACTAGGGACCTCGGCAGAGAGAACATGACTTAAACACTTATTGACCTGGATTTGTTATTTTGTGAAATTTGGCTGAAGAACACACTGGACCATGCAAGATGAGATATGAAATGTAATAAACCATACATGTTAGCCACAGAACTAAGTCTTCTTTTGTCTAACCTGTCCAAATACTTTAGCACTACCTGAGGAGGGAAAGCCTTATGGAATGGTCCTTATATTACTCACACAGTATGATTTCAACCAGAAGAAAGTTATTTTCAGTCTGGAGTCCCTTTCCTCCAAGGAACTCCACCAAACCATGACTATATTTTACATGTGTTTTCAATGTTAGTACTTAAAGAAAAAAATAGTAGAAGTCCATCAAATATTTAATTTTGGAAGTGGGATCTCTTATGACACACATGAGCAAAACATTGACTGACTTTTTAATCTGTGAGCCACCATTTAAGACGTGATGCTGACCTAGTCAACATTTTTCATATGCACCACTGGAACTAAGAGCTTTGAGAAAGTGAGAAACCAGAGGGCAGAGGATCCTATGTGTTGCTTGTATTCACAAAGGTAATTAGCAGAATCAATGACTAGGCTATTTTGCTTTTCATAAGGTGCAAAGAAATCATTCCCACCAGGCCCTTTGCTATATCTCAGAGGCTATTCACTCTCTGATTCTGCTAACACTGCATATGGGAAATTAAATCTAAATCAACCTAAAAGTACCTCCCTTCCTCTCTCTCTCTCTCTCCTTCCCTCCTTTCTTTCTTCCTTTCCTCCCACCCTCCCTCCCCGCTTTCTTTTTCTATATCGGTCTGGAAAAAGACTAGGGCTTAACAAGCAAGGTACTGGAACTAGATTGGATTTATGTGTGAAAGGATTTATAATTTTTTTTTGCATGTGTGTGACTATTCTGCAGGGCAGAGGGCACAAGGCTGTCAACCTTGTCATCCTGTGTGCCAGCCTGGATGCCAGCACACGGAGGAGGGCTAGCTTGGGGGAAACGGTAGTTGCTGTTGGTGAGCAGTCCCTGTAAGTGAGCAGAGCTAAAGGAGCCTGTTGCTTCTAGAGAGGCTTCAGACGAGCACAGAACCTGTGGGATTCGAGTTCCCTCCGTGGAGCCGAGTTCTGCAGCTGCCATGCAGTCTGTGCCTGGCAGCAGTGAAACAGACCGTCTCGCATCCGTTACAGATGCGCTGGAGTCCTGGCTCCTGACCCTGAAAGGACCAGGTGCTGGCTTTCAGATGCCTGGCGCTGTAACCCTAGTTGAGAGGGACAGATTGGGGTGAGTTGAGATTTTCAGGTTTCCTTTTGATCTTCTGGACCCTTCTTTGCCGCCTGGCCACATGTGCATTCCAACAGAGCAACTGCCCTTCACCTTCCCCAAGGGGCAGCCCACCTGCTTCCCAGTGCCCCCTTTGAAGTGCAGTGAAGGGACCGCTTCCTTTCACAAGACACCCATCATTCATTTGCTCTCCCAACCTTTCCTGTCCCACTTAAAAAATACTAGGTTTGTAGTTCACATGGGGCGGGGGAGGAGACGATGTAGTCTCTTTGTGCTTTGATTTTTTTCCAAAGAAAAGTATGTTTGAAACCCAGAAAATAATCAAGTAAACATTATTACATCAAGCCTGTTTTATATAGCACCTTAGGGTCACTTATAAGTACTAATACCAGCTTCTTCACTATGACCAAAAGGAGACTATTTCTTGCCATGTTTCCCCTAAGTTACAAGAACACCACTGTGACATTCATATGGACTCACCCCTAATTTACAAGTGATCTTTTTAACTTACCAAATCGTTTCATCATTTATCTAATAGCTTGCTACAGAAAGCCAGATCTAGGTGAAAAGTGGGACCTTTTCCTCTCCTGCTCTCTAACATTGTGCTTTAAAGCAGATTCCAATTCAGGATGGCAGCGGGGAGCTTCGCTTCGTTTGCTTTTTAAGTTATAAGATCTTCAGACTTATGAATCAGTCAGTCAACCAACCAACCAACCAATCAACCAACCAACCAATCAAAGGAGACCCCCCACCTGTTTTCATATAACAACTCTCAAAACGTATGTCAAGCATCCAGAATCTGCTTATAGGTGAAACCAGAGGCTGATAGGGTTTGTGCTAAATTCTTCCTGAGGTGAAGTGGGGGAGATGCAGTTCTGCCACTGAGCTACATCCCCAGCTCCTGCTCTCTCACCGTGTAGCCCAGGCTGGTCTGGAAGCATTGACTCGCCCGGCTCAGCGTCCAGAGTATGGGAATCACAGGCATTGCATCACGCTCTGCTCAAACTGCTTCTTGCCGACTGCATGCAGGTTCCCAGGTTCAGCAGGTCCTAGCAGACGTTTTTCAATAATTCCATTTTCCATTCCTTAGGACACATTCATGCTGTTTTCCACTAGGTACTTGTTAAACACAAATTTATGGTTAGAGCCCTTAACTCTAGAAGGAAAATGGTTTCTTGGAGGCTTGTGACCAGTTTAATTCATACCGGAACTGATAACCGCACTGGTGTAATTCAAAACCTCAGAAAAGTCTTTCTTTGTTTTGTATTTTATTCTATTTTAAAAGATTTATTTGTTTTTCTATCTATAAGTACTGTATCTGTATGTACACCTGCATGCCAGAAGAAGGCATCAGATCGCAGTATAGATGGCAATGAGCCAGCCATTTCTCCAGCCCTGCTTTTTTTTTTTTTTTTTTTTTTTTTTGGTTTTTCGAGACAGGGTTTCTCTGTGTAGCCTTGGCTGTCCTGGAACTCACTTTGTAGACCAGGCTGGCCTCAGACTCAGAAGTTCGCCTGCCTCTGCCTCCCAAGTGCTGGGATTAAAGGCGTGTGCCACCACACCCGGCTTGTTTGGTTTTTAATATGACACACCAAAAAGTCTTTTTGTTTTGTAGGGAGTGGGTTCTTCCACCACCATGAGTATCCCAAGAATTCAACTCAGGCTCTGGGACCATGTTTCT
Organism: Mus musculus; assembly: GCF_000001635.26. Lineage (NCBI taxonomy): Eukaryota > Metazoa > Chordata > Mammalia > Rodentia > Muridae > Mus > Mus musculus. The sequence goes on from NC_000078.6 coordinate 35,173,453, forward strand.
TCCTTGGGGTACCAAATAAGCTTGGTAAACTTGATACCCTTTCTAAAAGATACATTTTTGTTATGTTTATGTTGATCACATTGTTTCTTTAAATGTTATCTCTGGTCTTCCCTCAGTCTAGAACAGTCCCCTGCCTCACACGATTCTTGGTGACTATCTCCTTGGAATAGTCTAGGCATGTCCTGCAAAGCTCTAAGCTTGGTATTCTTCTTAGTGACGGTCCTGTTCTTTTCTGTTATAAGTGTAGCCCAGTGCGTCACTTCTAAAGCCAGTTCCTGTGTCATATTATCAGGGCCTCATTAATGTTGACTACTTGGTTTCTGGTGCAATGAATTGTTCAAGACTGATACAAATCTGGTAACCAATTATTTATTCAGGGTGCTGCTCCATTTTAATGGAGACTGATACAGACCTTTTCAATAGATTGAGTTAGGCTTCCATGTTTACCAGCCACATTGATATTTCTAATTAAAATCACCCTATTTGCCCATTCCACTTTCTATATTTTTTCTCTTACATTGAAACTTCTGGTTTGTAGTGTGTTTGCTCACGTGTGTTCATGTGCGTGGCTTATGGTGGTCAGAGGAAAACCTCGGTGTCACTCCTTACCTTCCTCCTTGCTGGAGACAGGTCTCCCTTTGTGTTCACTGCTGCGTGAGTCAGGCCAGCCGCTGGTTTTGGCCATTCTTCTGTCTCTCCTCGAATCTGCCTTTAGGGGATTGCTGGGGTTTCAGATGCGTGCATGCATGGCCAAGTCTGGCATTTAAAAATGTGGGTTCAAGTCTCACACAGCAGCTTCTTTGCCCAATGAGCCATTTTTCCGGTCTCTGGGACTTCTGCGTCTTGACAGTGTCATTGGATTTGTTACTTTGTTCCTAGTTGCAGTAGTCACACTTTCAGAGCCACCAACACCCCATCAAGTGCAGGATCGCGTTACAGCTTCTCTCTGTCTTGACACTGTCAATTAACACTACGTTCTAATGTGGATTTGTTTTCTCTGTGTGATTGTTACTAAATCATGTATGATTAGAATAATTTCTGACTTTCTTTAGATTTTTACCTTCCCCCACATTTTCTGACTGAATTTTATTTTATAATATATATAAAGCCTTTTTGAGGCTGGTATGAAATCATCTGGTATGAAAGTCAAAACCAATAACCAAATTTCATTTGGAAAAGTCTTGTTCCAACTATATTTGTATTGATTGTGTAGTTTCTATTTTTATCCTTCATGTATTTCTTAGATATTTTAATCCTTCATGTATTTCTTAGATATTTTAATCCTTCATGTATTTCTTAGAGGCTAAACATATCTTTCTTCATTTCCTTTATCTACTTTATACAACAGATAGAATACTACATATGCTACTTTTGGAGCTCAGTTTTGTTGTATGTATATGAATGGTTTACCTGCATGCATGTGTGTGCATTATACTCTGGCCTGGTTCCTACCGAGAGCAGAGAAGGGCATCGTTTGCCCCATCACTGAATGGCTGCTGGGAACTGTGGCTCCTGGGTCCTTTGCATGAGCAACAAGTACTCTTTTACACTAAGCCATTTCCCCAGCCCCTACATATGCTTTTCTGATTTTTTAAAAAATAGAACAATATAGCAGCACCTAGACAGACTGCTGTTTTCTTCATGGAGTCTTACTCAGCAGAGCTGGTATTTCTGTGAGATTTTGTTTGTTTGTTTAAATTGGCTTTCTATCAATTTTAAATCGTCAGATTTACTGTATGCATCCAATGTATATAATATATCCTATGCCAAATAAAATATTGTGTGTGTGTGGGGGGGCTGGAATGATGGCTCTTGGATAAGAGAGCTTGCATGTGTGTGCATGTGTGTGTGTGTGTTTTTCAGGATATATGTGTATGTATTGTGTATGCACATGTGTATGTGTGTACACCTGTGTGTATTTTAGTGTGTGTGTGTGTGTGTGTGTGTGTGTGTGTGTGTGTGTGTGTTTTAGGGTTATATGTATGTGTGTGTGTGCATGTGTGTGTGTTTTAGTGTGTGTGTGTTTCAGGGTGTATGTGTGTGTGTGCATGTGTGTGTGTGTATGTATGTGTGCACGCACACACGCACGGATGTGTATACATTAAGTTAACTCTTTCATGCTCTTTGCTCAGCATCCTAAGGTACAAATGAAGACAGAGCCAGTGACTTCTTTCCTGTTTGCTTTACTCTATTGGGCTATTTTGCCTAGGATGCCACCTCAGCTTAACGTTAAGAGGTGGGTAGATTATTCCATTCGTGGTTCCCCCGAGGAAGCACCACATTTCTTTCAGCACTCAGCTGGTGGTGGGTAAGAGGGTGAAGCTTATGTTGTGCATTCTATAATTAAAATGTAAAAACCTGTGAAACGAGGAGGGAAATGTAATTTTTCCTTTTAAGGAGAAAAATTTAATTAACTTAGTAAACAGAGTAACACAGGGCAGAGGGCTAACCCTAAAGTGATTTCTACCAGTCAGGCTGAATGATAAGAGGGTGCCCGGGTCACCAGCCCTCCTGTCTGCTCATTAATCCCTGAGCCTTGACAGTTGGCCCATGTCACCTGCAGTCTAGCAGCCCATTTCCCAGCGGGACATCTGAGTGACACTCACCCCTGATCCTTTGCTGGCCAGATGTTTGAAGACGGCACAGTCTTCTGGATGAAACTGTCTTTTATCTCCATGATTCATGACAGCCCTCCACTTGATGATCAAACAGAGCCACTAATAATTCTGTCACAGGCGTCTTAGAGAGAGCTCTTAGAGGATATTTATATCCAAAGGCCTTGGCCCTCGGTTCTGCCCCACCGTGTTAGCACAAAGGTCTCTTCCACACGGGAATCTTATTGGCGATGGTCCTGTCTTTTCCCCTGGGTTCTTTTGAGATTGAGTCTGTGCAGGGATGATGCCTGAAATGACCATGAGTCACTTGGGGTGAAAAGCTGCAGGTGCTGGGGCGAGCTCTGCCTGCCCTGTGATCTCCCAGGATTCCTCTGCCGTCAACACCGCCTGTGGTGTGAGGCAAGGTTTTCTATTTTGCTTTACTTCTTCCCTCTTTCCAGTAAGAGACTGGGGATTGTATTGTTATGTGGTAAGAAGACAATAGCCATATGCTATTTAATGATCTATACTTTAATAGCAGATAATTAAAAACACTTTTCTTTTTAAATGTGAAAGTTGTTAAAGGACTCAATAATGAAACTGAGATACACACACACACACACACACACACACACACACACACACACACACACACACATTCATTCAGAGATGTACATTTACACATAGAACTTGTGGTTTCTCCTTGATCCCTTGTCCAGGTAGAGAGATTAGTGTATCACACAGTGATGACCCCTGGCCATGTTAGTCTTCAGATACCAGTCACGCAACCACACAGAAATTGGCTGCAGAGTACTCAGTCTGACTTTGGATAAGCCAGCAGTTAGTGTTTGTCTTAGCTGTAAACAACGAGGTCAGTACAATGTTGGTAACTCGAGGGAAGATAAATGCAATTTTATGTGCCTAGGAATCTGTGCTCTCTCAAAACAACATGGCCATTTAAATGGCATTCTGGGATTTGACCCAGAGCTTTGCACATACAATAGCACCATTCAACTATACACACTCAACCTGGAGAACACTTCATTATCCACCATCACTTGTCTGGAAAGATGCCATTATTATTACCATAATTATCATGTTGCCATAAAGACCTTATGTGATATGGTTCTCAGAGGAGTTAAGCCACTTTTCTTAAGCATGGAATTAGATGTTTTATGATGACACACGATCCTTGCTAAAATGCAAACACGGCATAGTAAGACCCTCTGAGTCAGAAATCTTGGAATCTACATTTTATTAGTGTGCAGGTCACGTTCCTCACAAAGCTTCTGTCACCTTTTAAATGTGTCATTAGTGTCTGTCTCACAGTGACCAAGCTGCTGCCCACAAGGAGGAGATGAGGGACACAAGGAAGGCAAAGAGATAGGAAGGACTACTACGGACACAAGACAAGAAAGGCAGGAGGAAGGGAAGGGCTGGGGACAGAGATCCTGGGTGAACAGGCATTTGTCCTATCTGACATCTGGAGAGGGCTTGATGGTACTTAAACATGCTGGACAGGAGACACAAGAGGAAAACCAAACTTCAGCCCCAAGACAAACTCTTGGAAACCATGTGTGTCGCTCAGTGCAAAGGAAGACGTAGCTTTTCATAAAAATACCCTTATGCACCAAATAGAAGGATATGGAAGAGTAGAAATAAAAGTTATCAAAACTGTGCCAGAAAATGTTTGAAAGGAAACTAGCATGTACTGTAGACCTACTACACACCAGGTTGAGCACATAGGAACTTTATGTACACATGTATCTTAATGCAGCCCCACAGCTGTCCCACGTGACACTCATGGTGTGGTAGCATCAGAAAGGGCTTGTGTTTGCCCTTGCTTGATAGCATAACCGGGTGCCGCTGACTGGCCTGAGAATACACTTTAGAATGGCGGAGTATAGCAGACTTCACACCAGGGAGAGAATATCAGCTGCTCACCACTACCCCTGTTAAGTGGCTTCCCAGTTTGACTGCATTTCCCAAGAATTTCTGCAGTGAGGGTGCCTGTGACAGTTTGTGGAGGGTGTGGGCACAGGAACAAGCTTTGCCTTTCTAGGCTGTCTGACTCAACAACCTCCGGTGCTCACACCTTTCGTTTCCCACTGGTTATAATGAGGGGTGTGCTAAGGGCAACTTTGGAGTCAAGGGATCTGGGGTTGGACCCCTATAAAGAGACAGACCTACACAAGCAAAGAAGGACTGCCTTGGATCCTTGAACCAAAACACATTTGCACTCCTAGTTATGACGATTACCTTGATGTGTGAACACCGTAACAGATCTTAAACGAGAGGAATGAGAAACATGAAGATACATGAACACAGTTTATTCAACAGAAACTACTTAGCAAATGTGTAGAGTTGCATCAGCCTGGAGAAGAGTTATAGAGAGAGGAACTGAAGTGAAATGTGCTGTTCAGGGTGCAGGAAGCATCATCCCATGTCCATAGCAACAACCTTGCTCACCATGCAGATGGATTTAGAGGAACCTTAGTACTTGGCAAAAGTGACAAATACAAATAGGGCACATGAGTGCCTCTGGGTGTTTTCGCCACGCTGGAGATCAAACCCAGGCCTTTGCATGGGTGTGGCAAGTGCTCCATCTCGATGCCCCATTTCAAGTTTAAAGCAAAGTAAAAGTTACAATGTTGGAGACCAGAGCATGGTACCTTTGCAGGAGTGGTGACAAGCTTTGGGGGTCAAAAGGGGTGCTCTCCATCTGGACCAGTTGTGGGAGAGTATGAGAAAGGCCATCAAACTGCTTCCTTCGAAGTCTATATTGGTCCTCCATATTGGTAATAACAACATACTGTACAATCCATTGGTAATAACAACATACTGTACAATCCAGTGGGATAGATTGACAGAGGGATTCTGTCTTCTCCGGTCTCATTTCCTCCCTGAGCACGTTAGGCTGCTACTTAGCTCGGGGACCTGTTTAATGAGGAAGCACTAGACGCGGTGGTTGTGGGGCACAGGCAAGTTTTTGCCTGGAGGATGTCCTCACCTGGGTTCCAGCTCTATTCACCTTTTGAGATCACTGTTAGTCTGCCAGGCTGGATAGGAAGAAGCTGCAGCAAGAGCCACTGTCCACAGCCAGTGAGTGCCGTCAGCAAAGGTGCTTTCAAATTGGCTGCTTCAAAACCCGGGCTGTATGGAAGTTTTATAACTCTCCTTAGCTTTAGACAGGCAAGGTGATGTAGTGGACCTCAGCATCTCAGATGTCTACTCCTCTGAGCCAGTTTTTCAGACTGCTGCCAGCAAGTATATTATTGACAAGAGAACCCAGTGGTTTGACACTTGTCTTCTGCCTGCCCCACTGGGGTTTTTGCTATTTAATTTTTTCACAGCAACTTGCCTGTAAGTGTCATTACATACTAGCAAGCTTAACGGACTGGATTTTTAAAGTATACATTAGCATCTATAAGGATTGTAAAATGAAGTAAAAGAAAATCAACTCAGTTTTATTCAGTAAACACACACACACACACACACACACACACACACACACACACACACACACACTTCTTAAGTATTTCCAAATGGTAACTTTTCTCATGGGAAGACAAAAATGATTAGGGATAGTTATATACGTTTACATGGAAGCTAAAAAGCTTGACCCCTGAATTATTCTCTTTCCTGGCTGTATGGGCTTGTTTCATGTTTAATTCACCACATGTTCTTCCATGTCCATTGAGGCCATTTAGATGCTGGGGACCATGGCAACGCCACCGTGGGCACCTGTGCACCAGTTCACCTGCAAGGATTTGTATCTGCTTATTTCCTATTATCCCGCGTTCACTCTCAGTCATCAGCTGCCCCAGTCCTCTGAGGAACGGGATTGTTGGGTTCAGCCCCCTGCCCCCACCTCTGACCCCAGTGCTGGAAAACTGCTTTGTAAAGGATATGACATTCCCATCAGCAGTGTATAAGTTTCGCTCCTCTATGCATTTTTCAAGCATGTATGCCTTAGCACACCATCCTGGTGGGGAGCAAGTGGTACCCCACTTATATTTTCACTGATGAGTAAGGATATTGAATGTCTTTTCAAGCTCGCTGGTCACGATTTCAAACTCTTGCCCAATGTCAAAATCATCATTGCTTCCCTACTCTCTGTGTCTAGTTCTTTCTAGATTCTAGGTAGTAGACTCATACACATTTTAAGTATTGTCTCCAACTCTGTAGGTAGTCTTTTAAAAACTTTTTTCCTAATAGTTCATTTCATAGTGCATATGAATTTAATTTTGGTCAATACCCATTTTTGTATTTGTTCCTCTTGTTTTCTCTGTCACACGTAAGAAACTATTGCTTAATTCAAAGTTGGGCTGTTTCCAGCAGCACTTCCCAGCCAGATGTTTTGTCCTCCTGTACATTCAGCCATTGTGTTCTCATCCATTCTCACTTACATTTTTGTGATGGGAACATTCTTTTGTCCATGGATAGCAGTTGTCTCAGCTGCATTTGTCGAAAGCTCTCTTCTGTTGTGATATCTTGGGATGCTTGTCATAGACCAATCGATCATAAATGCTCAGATTTATTGCTGGACTCTTTGCTCTATTTATCTCTGCGCATGTCTGTGCCTATATTGTACAGATGGATCAGTGCGGCTCTGCACTGAACTGTAAAGTTGTGTTATGATCAGCTCCGTTGTCCTGTGTCTGACTACTAAGTGTTGAATATCTGTAGCGCCTCTGAAAGCAATAACTAACTGAGAGTTGGGTATGGGTAGGAACAGGGTTGAATCTGGAGGTCACCTTAGGATACCTAATGGTTTTTACCAGTTTGTAAGATCTTAGCAAATGTCTTCGAGTATGTGAACCTGAAATTCCTTCCTACTTCTTTTGGTTTCCTTCGTGTCTTTCAATGCTATGTTATAATCCTCAGCGCACACATCTAGCAGATTTTATTTATCTTACATGCATGTGTGTATGGTGTGATTTTGTGTGTGCAGGTATGCACACACATATTGTGGGCATGTTTGTAGAGATAGGAAGATAATCTTAAGTGCCATTCCTTCAGAGTCACCCACTTGAAAATAAGACATTGTAGAGGGATCAAAAGCTCTCAGGGGTTAAAGTTCTTGCTGTACAACCTCAAAGACCAGAGTATTTGATCCCAGAGCCTCAAATCCCTGAGTATCAGCTGCATACATGTGACCCCAGTTACAAGCAGGGGTGGAGTCAAGAGGATCTGGGGTTTGTTGGCTTTTAGGCTAGCTGAGGAAATGAACCCCAGGGTTACACAGAGACTTCCTATGTCTTTAGGTTTCTTCAGAGTTATTGCCTCAATGGAATAGGTGGAGGCCGATAGAAGAAACCCAGTGCCCTCTTTTTTTTTTCCTATAAGTATGCAGGTGTGCATGCTCACCACACACATTTTAAAGAAGTTATTTGTATGTGGGGAATGGTATGTGTATGCATTCGTGGTGTATGTGTGGTACGTGTGTGTGTGTGTGTGTGTGTGTGTGTGTGTGTGTGTGTGTGTGTATGTGTATATGCATACACATGGAAGCAAGAGCAAGCTGGTTGTATTTTCTATCACTCCTTACATTATTGCTTTGAGAAGTGGGAGCCCACTGACCTGGCTAACCTGGCTCTATAGAAATCTCCCAAGATCTCCCTGTATGCACTCCAATCCCAGAGGTCACAGACATATGACCTCCAGGTTTTGTTTGTTTGTTTGTTTGTTCGTTTTGTTTTGAACGTGTGTGCTGGAGATTTGAGCTCAGGTCCTCAAGTCCTGCAGTTTGCTCAGCAATGCTCTTACCCACTGAACTCATCTTCCAGGCCTTGCACTTTGTTTTTGAGACAGACTTTCTTACTGAGACCTGGGACTCACCAATTTGTGTAGGCTGGCTGCACAACCAGCCCCAGGCCTCCTGCTATCTCTGCCTCCCCAGCCCGTGAGACTACTCCTACCTGCTACCACACCAGCACTTTAGGTGGATACTGGGGCTCCGACTCAAGCCCTCACGCCTGTTCAAGCACTTTACTGACTCAGCTCTCTCCACAGCCCTTAGCAGACTTTTTTCTACTTAAAATGTCCATATTGGCTTTGATGCTATTACAAGTGGAGTGTTAAAATTTTAGTGAGAATATTATATTTTGTCTAAGAATTAACTTTCATTTTGAGTGGAGTTTTCCTCAAGAATTTGTTCTCAAATTACTTTGTGGCATAAAGAAGTTTGAGAGAATAATCCAGGTCACGTGAGTGCTTCATCTCCTTTGAGTTGTACATCTCTGATTCGCATTTCTTCAGTGCAGGTATAGCAAGGAGCCCTCTGTGCTATTACACTGTAGGAAAGACACACAAAAACATTTTTTCCTCCCAAATAATCATTTTGGAAATCCTTTTCCTTCAGGTTTTAGTCATTGTAATTCTGAAGTTAAATGAATGGCTTTTCTTTTACCCAAACTGTTATATAAGTTTCTTCTATGAAATATACCTTAGATGTCTACATACCCTGTAATGCTCCAGGGAATCTGTCTTAAGTATTTCCTGTCTCTTATGAAGTAGGACAACTTTCAAAATTCGAAAAATAGGTATTAGAACAGCAATGAGCACTCTCGTTTAAATAGCCATCTTTTCCAGGCAGGGCCGGGGCTTGAGAGTGAGGGAGAATTTGTGGCATAGCTGGTTTCATTCTATGAGTTTCAAAGAAGACAAAAATTACCTTTTGCTCAGATTTTCTTTACAAAGTGACAGGGGCTCACCATAACTGAAAACTAAGATTCTTAGTTTTTGGCCTGTGCTGGGATAAACAGTTGAGGGAGCCAGCTAGCCTTCTACTGTCCCTTACACCGGAAGGCTCCAACTGTTAAGCAGCACCCCCCTCTAGTGGCCAAATCGAAAAAGACAACTCAGTGTAATGGCTTGGTCTGTTCCCAATGGAAACCTAAAGTTTGGAAACACCTTGGTCTTTCACATATTGCCAACACAAGTTTTCACAGTGACTCCGATAGTCAGCTCAGATCCAGAACATTCCTATGTGTTCACAGTCACAATCTCTTTCCCCTTTCTGCTCCCAGTGTTAATATTGCTTAGATTTCTAAATCTTGGATGTGTCGCACAAAATGTGACTAAACATCAGCTATGGCTTTGTCTCCGGCAAGAGCGCTCCCACAGCAGGAGAAAAGGGAAGACTCTGAGAGAATGGGTGCGACTCTTAGCTTCATTTAGGGCAGTAGTTCTCAACCTTCCTAACGCTGCAAACCCTTTAGTACAGTTCCTCGTGTTGTGGTGACCCCAAATATAAAATTATTTCTTGGCTTTTATAAGTTTGCTACTGTTATGAAATGTAATATAAATATCTGACATGTGATCCTCCCCAAAGGGGTCGTGACCCACAGGTTGAGAATCACCGCTTTAGGGCTCGTGAAACCAGAGGCCCAGAGACCAAGCAGCATCAAAACACGTGACTGTAAATCATGGTCCTTGCACCCAGGACAGACTTGTTCTCAGGGCAGAATGTGACAAGCTTTAAAAGGTCGCTTAGGTAACCTTTCTGTCTTTCTGATAGGTCGGGACTTAACTTGACCATTAAAAGAGGTTTTGTTGTTGACGCTCGTTTATGTGTGTAAGGGGGTTGGGTGAGACGGACGTCACATGGCCACCAGTGGGGAAGGACAGCTTTCTGAATTGGTTCTCTCTCCCACCATGTGTGTCCCTCGGATCCACTTTGTGTCAGGCTCTGTGGTAAGCCTCCTTGCCTTTGCTTGCTGAGCCATTGTTTTTGTTTATGTGGTTTGTCTTATTGTCAGCCGACTGTGATGGCACGTGCTTAGCACCCTAGGACTCAAAGTGTCTGAGGCAGGAGGAGCTGGAGACCAGCCTTAGGAAAATAGCAAAACACTCCCCCCCCCCCAAAAAAAAAAAAAAAACAAAACAGAACAATCTTTTTTTTTTTTTCACTTTGAAATGTTATGAAACTAGTAAGTCAATTGAATATAGAGTTTGGACAGTAGGGATTATTCCTGCCTAACACACACCCACCTTCAATATGTAAAACAGCGCCATCCGCCGTTGGTACCCACGCCTCATGCTCCACTTCTTTCTCACTTCCATCTTATTCCTCGGGTCAGAGAGCAAGGTGCTTACTTTACCACAATGAGGTGATTAGTGCAGCGGACTGTGTTTGCAAATTGCTCATTGGCAGATGCAATGTTGAAGGGTTGCTTTTCCCTCTTTTATTTATTATATATGTTCATTTTCGCCTTTCTCAGCCTTGGGGGGTCATTTTATAAACTTACCTGTGTGCTTCACTTACTCAGGTCTGAGACAGAATGAATGTCTTAGTTTGTTGTCTCTATGCCCGTGCAGGGCACTCGCTGCAGAACAGAGCTGGCCATTTGCTACAAGTCTGCATGGGCGCATCTGTCCAGAAGGCTCATGTGTGGGAAACTTACTCTCCAGCTGATGGTGCTGTTGAGAGCTGTTTAGATCACATAGCTGAATGGGCTGCTGGGAAATGCATCCTAGTTGCCCAAAGGGTGTGTCTGGGGGAAAGGATGTCCTTGGAGGGAATGAGGGTGTGTTTGGGCCCCCAACCCTTCCTCCCCATCGCCCACTTGTCTGTCTAGGGTGAGACCCTATCCTATGCTCTACGGCATGCTCCCTGCCTAGATGTTCTGTGCTGAGGCCCAGAAGCAAGGCAAACATGAGCACAGACCCAGCAAAGCTTCTCTCAAGCTGCTTTCTGTGTTTGTTGTTGTTACTGTTGTTCTTGTTAACCAAAAGATGAACCCACAGCACAGCTTAGTTAGGAGCCAGAGAGATGGGTCTTGCAGCATGATTAAGTTAGAGCGAACAGGGATGGCTCCTGCAGCATGGCTAGGTTAGGAGCGAGAGGGATGGGTCATTCGAGTTCTGCTGCTGCTGAGTCTGTGTATTGTGACATCGGGGTTGTTACAGGAGGAGGCAAAGGTTTTGTATACACATTTTCTAAATGCATCCAAGTATACATCAGGATCACCTCCTATCATTACATGTTGTACTGTGTATGTTTCAGCTCTTTTTCTTCTACTGACATTGGATGAGTTGCTATTTCTCTGCTTTAGTTTTAATTTTTTGGCTTTGTTGAACTATGGTTGAGACAACAAAATATATTTTAAAATTATCTATTTAGTTAGTTATACGTGGGTATAGCGTATGTGCATATGTTTGGGGAGGAGGGGTAGACATGTGCTACAGTGCACACATGGAGGTCAGAAGTCACTACCTGTAGCAACCAATTTTTCTCCTTCCATTACATGGGTTCTTGGAGATTCAACTCAGGTTGGTGGCAAGTGCCCTCACCACTGAGCTATTTTGCTGGCCAATATATGTCTACAAAGTGAAGTTTTGACGCTATACATTGTGAAATGATTGCTTTAATCAAGCTAATTAGCACATTTATTGTCTCACATAATTACTTTGTGCTTCTGCTTTAGTGAATATGAACTATGGGATGTATACTTGCTTTTGCAGTCAGCCGGGTGTGCGTGAAACCTCCAGAACTTATTCTCTGTCTCTCTCAAGTCTATAGATATTTCATTGATTTTATCACCTACCAATGGTCACTTACATTGATTTCCTGTCTTCTTTTCTAAAAGGTCTTACAGGTATAGATTCTGTGTTGAGAAATCCCCCTCCTATACCATCTTTCTCCTCTTACCCCCTTCCTCTTAATTCCATCTGCAGCATTTATTCTTTTATAACTGAAAGTTTGGAAGCCTTGGAGTCATGGTAGGCAAATTCTATATTTGTACATATGTATAGACATCCATGTATATATGCCTAACTATATACCTGTATATACATAGACATATGTGCATTCATTTATATTTCCATATTTTAGCTGTGCATAACATTGCCATGACTAAGGAAGTACAGTTGTCTCCTGGAGATAGTGAATGGATATGCAACAAGGAGATTACTGGGCTCTGTGAGAAAGCTCTATCTTAATTGTAATCCTTATAGGCTTCCTATAATGGCTATCCCAGTTTCTGTTCCAAGAAATGGCACTGAAGGACAGTCTTACTTCTACCTCCTCGCCAACCCCCAGTAGCCTGTAAACGTTTGACAATGACCTATCTGACAGGTGTGAGGTCATTGTGGTTTGCTTTGCCTTTCCCTGGTGGTTAATGATGCTGAACACCCTTTTATGCACAATCAGCCAGTGACCAGGGTCATAAGAACCTGTGTCAGCTGGAGAGTTTACTCCTATATACTTTGATTTTGATTCCTCTTGAGGCATGTTGGCTCACTTGGTGAGACAGCTTGCATGAACAATGAATAGCAGCTGTAGTTAGGAAAGGATGGGGTCTCAGCACAACTAATAAAAGCTTATCGTCCTTTACAATTACTCGTTAGCAGAGGGGATTAATTAGTGAATTTCCTAAACACTGTTTTGTCGGAGCCCACTCCAGACAAGTGTAGTTTGGGTGGATGTGTGATGCTGTTGGACTAGAAACCAGATCTGGTGTTTAGTTTCCAGCATGTTACTGACTGCATGATTGTAGGTACCATTTGAACTTTCCCCTGCCTCCTTAGAGGTAGTGCTTTCTGCATTCTACCTCAAGTACATTCTAACTGAAATGGAAGTAACTGCCTCTTTTGAACTTACATTGGTGCATACATTTTTGCACAGTAATTTAGGACACAAGTATGAGGCTTTCCTTAATTTATCTTTCACAAAGTGGTAGGTACCTATAGGGGTTGCCAAGAATTCTCTAGAATTGAGAAAGTGTATAGAACAGAACTTCGGTCAAATAATAATGCTTTAGTAACTAGGAGGACAATCCAGAGACAGACTCTCCCAATCTACCTACAAAATTTCAGTCATTGGGCTGTTACTTAGGAGGTAGGCAGCCCAGAGACAGGACCAGATGACTTCTCATCAACAGGTGTTCTTGCCGTGTCAGGTTCCTGGAGGACAGTGCACACATCTTGGGTGCACGTGGGACTCAATGGCAAGCAGAGACTGATTGATAAGAGAAACCTGGGTCTCTTGGCTTGGTCTCTTCCCTGTACACACATCTCTGGGAGTTACCCTTCTGCCAGTGCAGCACGTATTTCTCAGTGATGTCTGCCCCATCCTTTGCAAGCCATTTGTAGTCATTGATCACTGTTGACCTCAGGAGTGACTTTAGAAGGTTTGCTTGCGTAAGTAGTACGAAGAACAATCAAATCAAGTAAAGAGGCAAACAGAATGGGAGCGAGCACTTGCCAAGATACATTGGATAAGAAGTTAATATCCAAAATGTTTGATGCACCTACAATTCAATAGCAAAACAAAAGGAAACCACTGTTACCACCACCACTGCACTGCTTAAAAAGTGATACTAAGCTGACATTTTCTTAAATAAAAAAAGAGAGTTGCAATTATAGAAGAAAAGAAAAAGAAAAGAAAAGAGAAAAGAGAGTGTTTCCTGTTCTTTTTTTGTACTTCTGTGGTGTTGTCTCCCTATTCATTCATTTTCTTCTTGATTTTTGTTTTGTCTGTCTATCTATCTATCTATCTATCTATCTATCTATCTATCTATCTATCTATCTATCTATCTATCTATCTATCTGGAACGAACTATAATCCAGAAGCATGCCTGTGATATGGATCTTGAGGCTGGAAGACACAGATTTTTGGTCCAGAGCTTGAGGTGGGATGACATATGTTTTTGGTCCAGATGGACACACACATTTAATTCAGATCTTGAAGAGTACCCTTAATCTGGGCCATACCATCAGCTGGAGCCTATATAAGGACAAGAAGGAAGGGGTTGATCCTTCTTTGCTTGATTGCACTCATTTTGCCAATTATGCTTTGGTTCTCCAGAGTATACAAAAGACTAGCTGAAACACTCAGCCTTGTGGGAGTGAGCAGGGACTACTAGACTCTTAGACTTTCCGTTCACAGCTGGCAATTTTTGGGTTGGTTGGAATGCAGCATGTAAATATATATATATATATATATATATATATTTGTTATATATATATATGTTCTGTGACTCCAGAGAACCCTGATGAATACACACAGGCTGATGTCATCATTCCTCGTGTGCTCACTGGTTTGTCTTACCTCAGTTTTCCTTTGCTGTCTTTCAGCTCTCAATCTCGAATGAAAATGGCCAGTTCACAAGTCTTAGTTGAAGTATATGTTTGACTGGAATAGAAATTGGGGGTTTCAGGGTAGGCAGGTAGAGACATAGCTTAATGGAATAGCACTTGCCCAGAATGTACAAGGCCCTGAGCTTTGTCCTTAGCACTGGGAAGAGAGAAAGAGATAAAGAAGAGGTGGGTAAAGAAGGGACTGCCTCCATGGTCTGTTATAAGGGACTAAAGGCTTATTGCTAAGCTATCTCCTGAATGTCATTCAATTAGGGTTGTTGTCTGAATAAAACGTTCTCTATTCTAATAGATCATACTTTCCAAAAAAGAAAGAAGCCACAACCAATAGCCTAACTGGATGCATTGATTTAGAGTCTAGACTCACTCGTCTGTATTCTAGAATACAAGGCAGGAATCTGAGATCATCGTAGGCATATCAATCCATTATCCAATCAGTGTGTGTGTGTGTGTGTGTGTGTGTGTGTGTGTGTGTAGGCTCTAAACTCTGAAGAAAAAGGAATTTCAATCAGTTTTAGTTTTTATTAGGATAGCGCAGCAATGCATTTTTTTTGAAATATCAAAATTTCCCTCACTTGTTTGAGTTTACTTCCTGGTCTCTAAGCACACATGTAGACAGTGTGCTAAGGATTATGTCCCTGATCTGTCATGTACACTTTGCACATACCACCTGTATTAGTCAGGGTTCTCTCTTAATATATATATATATATATATATATATATATATATATATATTAAGGAAGATCTAGTAGGTAGTGGTATGTGGGAAACATCTCTTAATACTTGAGACTGGGTGTAAATTTCTGGTTTCTGGCTTCAACAAATCTTGTGTTGGTTTCTGAGGCCATTGGGCAGGACTAGACTCTGAGTTTGGAATGGTGTTTGGAGGTATTGGAGCTGGGTAGGAATGGCAATATAGACCCTTCCAGTAAGTTAGGCATTGGACATGAGCTTTGTGATTCTGACTGGTCGGGAGGAGGGGAAAGAGCCCTTGGCTGTTCTGCTATTTCTAACATCGTTTGTACTTCAGAAGTCAGTGTAACCTGGCCTTTCCTCACCATCCACCCTTTGTCAGCCAATTGTCCCATCTGACTGACCTCATTCAAGACTGCACATTTCAACCTCATTTTACCTTTGTAAAGAATTTCAGAGGTGACCTTGCAGGAAAATTTATTGAAGCCTATAAATCTCTAGAGACGGTATTCTTGGAATGGATTTTTGTTTCTGTGCCCTCCACCTCTGGCGGGGGGTGGGGGGGTGGGGGGGGAGGGGCCAGTGAGCAAAGAATTCAGACAAATGGTGAGATGTGACATCAGAGGAAGATGACAGGGAGGGCTAGCCAACTGAGTCATGATGTAAATCAAAGGTAGGGGTGTCCTACCTAGAAAATGGAGGGCAACGCAACCTCATACCAGCAGAGAAACATGACAAAGTGGCTCGTTGAGTTAGTCCACTTGCTGTTTACCACCTTGAGTATCTTCGGCTTCTCTTGTATTGACAAAGATGTCTCTCAGGTGAGAAATCATGGTGGTGACTCTGAGGCTGGGTGGTTTTCACCACCGTTGTGACTGGGAGAAGAGGTCTCTGGGATTTTCCTGCCGTCATGTGCAGTGCTTGGTTTGAGTGGTACAAGAACGCCTCAGCAAGCTGTTACAGTGCTGGTCTCTCTAGGTGCCCCGGGCCTTTTCTGCACACCATTGCTCTTTTAGGTAAAGGCATGGCTGAGTGCCGGCACCACTTTATTCCCAGTACCAAATGAAACCTTCCTTAAGTGCGACTACATGTTAATAAACACAGTCAGTGGGACCCACTTAAAAAGAATGACCTGTTTATGAAAGAAACCCTTTGAAAGATAGAATATTTCCCCCTGTGGGCCAGAGCGCAGGCAGCAAACAAGGGGCTCTTTCAAAGGCATACAACGTGGTGGGGGAGGGATTCCAACTTCCTAACTACAAAAATAATGATACTTTTAGCTTCAACCTGTCTTGCTTCAGGGAGTTGTAAATGAACTTTATGGGCATAAGCGGAACCTCTCCAATTTCTTCTTTGTTATTGGTATTTCCTAAGTGGATATGATCTGAACCCTAGTGCACGTCCTGGGAAATGGAGGCAGTGGGCAAGCTGGACAATTGGTCTGGCGAAACTGAGAGACTTAACAGGTGAAGTGAAAAGCAGAGTGATTGATCTAGGTTGTTCTGAAGTTCTGAGATGGGCGAGCATCTTCTGCCAAAGGCTCCTTCTCATTGCTTTCCCTGATTCTCTTTGCTCTTAGCAGTGACTCGGAGCAGTGTGAGCTACTTATGGTACAAGAGGTAAAGGGTCTATTTTTGTAAACAAGCTGTGCAGCCTGTTATTCTTTTAAATAATGAAATATTAGCAAAACTCACCTTGAAGATATTAACATTTCCCCCATGTATCTCTAAAAATCTCTCTCTCTCTAAAACCTGTGATTTCACATATTAAAACCCTCACCATTTGAAAATGCTCTAAAGAATTAGTGCCTAAATAGTTTTTGGTTTTCCTCTATAGTTAGTCCCCTAGCCGTAAAATATGCACTTATGTATGGTAATAGTTTTATTTGACAGTTGTTTGCTTTGGACACAGCATCAGGCTTGGTATTGAACATGGCATGTGAGAGGAATCTTTCTTCTTAGAATAATCTATGGGTTTTGGAAAGATTAAGGAAAGATGGCTTGGTGGTTAAGAGCACTAGCTGTTCTGGACGGCCAGACTTCCAGTCCATGCATGGGCAGGGTGGCTCACAACCGTCGATGGCTCCAGCTCCTGGATATCAGATGCCCTATTCTGGCCTCCAGAGACACCAGGCGTGTACATGGTGCACAGATATACATTCGGGTAAACCTTCCATATACATAAAACAAAAAAATTTTTAAAAAATTAAATCTTTGCGATTTTAACTTTGAAGATTTGATGAGACTGAGAACTGACCAAAGGGACTGGAGAGACCATGGCTCCCTGACTATGAACACTTGCTATTCTTCCAAAAGAACTGGACTTTGGTTTTTAGCACACACGGGGGGCAGGTTGCAGCTGCTTGTAATTCTTCAGAGTCCCTCTTCTGATTTCTGAGAGCATCCACACACAAATGGCCTGAGGTTACATGAACATGTACATGTAAGTAAAAATTTAAAAGTAAACAAATCTTAAAAATGTTTTAAATCTTTTTTTGTATTATATTATGCAGAATTTTAATTAGATATTTTCTTCATTTACATTTCAAATGCTATCCCAAAAGTTCCCTATACCCTCTCCCCGCCCTGCTCCCCTACCCATCCACTCCCACTTCTTAGCCCTGGCGTTCCCCTGTACTAGGGCATATAAAGTTTGCAATATCAAGGGGCCTCTCTTCCCAATAATGGCCGACTAGGCCATCTTCTGATACATATGCAGCTAGAGACACGAGCTCCGGGGGGGTACTCGTTAGTTCATATTGTTGTTCCACCTATAGGGTTGCAGACCCCTTCAGCTCCTTGGGTACTTTCTCTAGCTCCTCCATTGGGGGCCCTGTGTTCCATCCAATAGATGACTGTGAGTATCCACTTCTGTATTTGCCAGGCACTGGCAAAGCCTCACAGGAGACAGCTCTATCAGGTTCCTTTCAGCAAAACCTTGCTGGCATGTGCAATAGTTTCTGCATTTGATGGCTGATTATGGGACGGACAGTCTAGGCAGGAGTCGTGGCAGCCTTCTTGGGGTAAAGACGTGGACGCATAGATGTCTGCTTGAGTAGCGAAGTCTATAAGGCACCCATTAATGGCCTGGGTCTTCCTGTTAGGCTCTAACTCTTCCAGGTTCCACAAACTCTCAAACGGTGTCATCGCAGCTGGAGTCCAAGTGTGCAAATACCGGAGGCTATGAGGACATATTATATTTAAATCACATTCACCCTCTCAAGGTGCCAGTCCCCTTGGAGGCACTGCCACAGTCACGTGTCCAGGTTCCCTGGATTTCCCCCCAGGCTGACCTTTCTGGAAACTCTTAGCCTGCTGTATTCTTCAGCCGGCTCTGTGTATCATCTGAACCCCGTCTCTTTCCACTGCTCAGCTGATCCCTTACGGATGACCTTGTGTGATTTCACGTTTTAGTTATGTTTTTGCTGAGTGTGTTATTTGTTCTGACTTTTGGAAAACAGATGTCAGTTGGTTTCTTTCTTTTATGGTTAGCCTTGCTTTCAAGCATTTATGAACCAACATTGCCACCTAGTGGCGACCTGATTCATAAAGCCGAAGGAATTCGCTGTGATTGCCGAACACACCAAAGAGTAATAAAAATTTGAGCAAGATGTTTCCCCCCTTTCCTGGTCTCCCCTTCGGAAACCCTCTATCCTCTCCCCTCTCCCCCTACCTCTATGAGGGTGCTCCCTCACCCACCCACCCACTCCCATCTTCCCGTCCTGGCATTCCCCTACACTGGGGCATCAAACATCCTCAGGTCCAAGCTCCTCCCACTGATGTCCAACAAGACAAGGCCATCCACATATGCAGCCAGAGCCATGGGTTCCTCTACCATACTCCAATATACTTAAAAAAATCATATGCTCTATGAATTAAGATATAATTAAATGATAGAGATAATTATTTGCTTCATCACATTGAGCACTATTATGTTAACACATACATAAAGGTATATTTGAATATAGATACGTGATATCAAATACCACAATCTCCATTGTATCCAATGAAGTTCATTTACAAGGCTCTATTATGTAATACTGGTGTTCAAAAATCATCCCAGTGTGTTTCTTCTTACCTAAAGATAATAATATTACTTAATATATTCCAGAAATTTAAGAAAAAAATAAAGAAAAATATTGAGCAATAGACCCCAGCAGTGACTCATGTCTAGAGGATCCCAAGGACACTGAGTCCTATGGAAAGTCAGACACTCTGACCTGTAGATCCACATGGCTAATGACTTGGCTGATGATACCTGCTTATTGATTTACAGCTTATTGTCACCCTTCCCTTCTGTCCTCCCCACCCAGCCTTCCATATTTGTTCTTATGATTTTGTGTGCTCACTTTGTTTTTCTCACTCAAGTTTTAAACACTCTGACTCCATGTGTGTCCTTCCTGAGGTGATCATGAAGTAAAACAGAACAACTGGCAAACACTGGCATCCCTGCCCCCTGCTCCCCTCCACTAGCATCCTTGCCTCCCTGCCCCGCTCCCCCGGCCATTTTGTTTTTATTTTCAGGACTGAACACAGGGCCTCATGCAAGCCGGCCCCTCTGCCATGGAAGCACCACTCCAGCATGCCTGCTTTTGACATACTTCTTTTGTCCCCTTTTCTAAGTCTTTCTGGCTGTCTTACAAGTCAGGGAGCATTTTCTTTCACTCTGTTGTCTGTTTTGGTCTGGTATGATTTCATCACTTTGTTGCCAGCTAGCCATATCTGTACAGCTTTAGGCAGACCGGAGACTCTAAATTGCCATCAAGTCTCCTAAGAATGCTGCCACTGCAGCTCAGAGCCTTAGCCCTAGACAACAATGACTACATCCTTAGTAACCTCAAATTTCTATTTATTTAATGATTGATGTCACATGGAATGCTGCCCTGGCTAGCATTGTCAACCTGATTCAAGTTGATGTCATTATGACAGGAGGGAACGGTCAACTGAGAAAATGCTCTCATCAGGTTGGATTGTAGGCAAGTCTGTGGGGGCATTTTCTGGAGTATTGATGGATGGACCAGGGACCCTTCCACAGTGGACGGTGCAACCCTGGGCCAGTTGCTCCAGTTTTGTATAAGAAAGCATTGTGATAGCTGTCTCTTGTGAGGCTATGCCTGGCAAACACAGAAGTGGATGCTCACTGTCACCTATTGGATGGAACACAGGGTCCCCAATGGAGGAGCTAGAGAAAGTATCCAAGGAGCTGAAGGGGTCTGCAACCGTATAGGTGGAACAACAATATGAACTAACCAGTACCCCCAGAGCTCGTGTCTCTAGATGCTTATGTAGCAGAAGATGGCCTAGTCAGCCATCAGTGGAAAGAGAGGCCCTTTGGTCTTGCAAACTTTATATGCCCTAGTACAGGGGAACGCCAGGGTCAAGAAGTGGGAGTGGGTAGGTAGGGGAGGGGTGGGGGAGGGTATGGGGGACTTTCGGGATAGCATTGTAAATGTAAATGAAGAAAATACCTAAAAATTGGAGAAACAAAACAAAACAAAACGAAACAAAGAAAACAAATAAAAAAAGTGGGATTAAAAAGAAAAAAAAAGAAAGAAAGTAAAGAAAGCATCGTGAGCCAATCACAGAGAGCAAGCCAGTAAGCAATGGTTTTGCATTGGTGATACTTCAGCTCCTGCCTCCAGGTTCCTGCCCAGCTTGAGTTTCTGTCTGAGATGGTCTGTGTTGAGGATGGATAAGCCAAAACCAAGCAAACAAGTGTCAGAGACCATACCGTGAGAAAGCGAGCCCTTCACAATCTCCCACCCTGACAGGCCAAATGGCCTCGTGCTAGGAGCCGGTCGTCACTTCCTCCTCCCTGTTCCCTTCCTGGCACCTGAGGCTGTAAAAGCTGAATTATAGTCCCCTCTTCCTGATCTCTTCCTGAATTCCCAGGACATCCAAGGACATGAGTTACGCCTGAGCCCGGCCTGATATCCCAAGGCTGTTAAGGAGGATCTATGTTCTGGAGATAAGATGAAGAGTACCTGCTGCCTAGAGCCTGACTTCTGCCCCCATGTCAGCAGATGCCCACCTTTTTTGTTCTTTGTTAAATCCCCCCTCGGCCCCTCCCTATTCCCCGAGATGTATGCTTTAAAACCAGGCACCTCAGCATAATAAACGGAGACCTTGATAGGTACAATCTACTTGGTCATCCACTTCTCTTTTCTCTTCCAATCCCATTTCCTTACAGGTTTGCGGTCCCCCTCGCACCCACGAATAACTGAATCTTGCGGGACGGGATAAACAAGCAAATGGAAAACAACAGAACAAACAAACAAACACCGTCTGAAACCCTTCCCTCCCAAGGTACTTTTGCTCAGAATGCTCCATCACAGCAATAGAGAGCAGCCAGAGCAAAAGGATTGGATCTAAATCTGCCTGCAAATGGGACCCTGCATGCTGTATTTGGACAAATGAGAAACATTGGGAAAAACTCGTTTTTGGTAGACAGTCTTGCCCGAGCTAGTATCTCGCCAGCAAGAATTCACTCAGACAACCGGATCCTTCTAAGGCAAAGCTTTTATTGCTTCAACATAAGGAAGACCCCGAACCCGGAAAATGGTGCTGGTTATATAGCCCTCAGCGTGATGTTTCAGCACCTGATGTGGCATGACAGCACCTGATTAGCTCGCCCATCACCCCATTACTACACCCCAAGATGGGCAGTGACTGGGTGTGAATTCATTCTTGCACTTGAGCATAAGGCTTGTTTACTAGTTAGGTGCCAGCACCATCTTATAATGGCGATTGCTCACGGCACGGCTCTCCACAAGACAGCATTATACCTAGAATAAGAAGGTCACTGTGTGAAATTGCTTCTGCTTGCACTCCTTAAAGCAAGATCAGTGGTAGTAAGGGTTTTTATTGCTGTGAAGAGACACCGTGGCCTTGACAACACTTATAAAGGGAAACATTTAATTGGGGCTGGCTTACCATTCAGAGCTTTAGTCTATTACCATGATGGTGGGAAGTATGGTAGCATGTAGGCAGACATGGTGCTGGAGAAGGAGCCAAGAGTTCTACACCTGGATCATCAGGCAGCAGAAAGAGAGAAGGGGTGGGGGAGAGAAGGAGAGGGAGAGAGATTGGACTGGCTTGAACATTTGAAACCTTCAAAGCCTACCTCCAGTGACACTCTTTCTGCAACAAGGCCACATCTCCTAATAGTGCTACTCACGGATGATCAAGCATTTGAATCTAGTAGCCTACGCAGGCCATTCCTGTTCAAACCACACTGTATTTGGAGAGTCTCCCTACACTCCTGGATGCATTAGATGCATCTCACAGGAGTCTTCCTGGCTTGATCTCAGACTTGGTTTGTTTGGTGTTTTGTTATTTATTTATTACAAAAACTCTATGTTGGGTTGCACATGAGGATCACCTGGGAAGCTTAGGAACATACTGATATCTTGTTCTGTTCCTGGCTAGCAGTTTTAGAGCTCCTCAGGTGACCAACCTGTGGTGACCTGAGACCTCATCACTGCATAACCACCAGAAAGAACTCCTTCATGCCCTTCCCTCTCCCCTTGCGGCTCATCACCACGTCAACCTGCTTCTGCTGGAGAGGGATTCAGCTTCAAGCCACCTGGGTCTTTCTGTCAGGCCAGCTGGTGCTATACACACCCAAACAGGATGGGAACATTTTTAGAAGCTACTTCAATTTCTCCCTGAGGTCCCCAGGGCTTCATGTCACACTTGTCTGCTTTCCTCTGTGTCTGCTGAGGTCATGTGATAAAGGAGGAGAGTTTAGGCTTTTGTAAGGACATAGATTGGGATCATATCATATCCTGAGAGAGCTGACCAAGATGGTCTGCATGTCCTTGTGGTATGTGGGGTATCAGGAACGTTCAATG
Source organism: Mus musculus (assembly GCF_000001635.26). Lineage (NCBI taxonomy): Eukaryota > Metazoa > Chordata > Mammalia > Rodentia > Muridae > Mus > Mus musculus. The sequence goes on from NC_000078.6 coordinate 35,196,694, forward strand.
AGTTTTTCCTTCAGAACTTTTCATCCAGTATCCTAGGCACACTGCTTTAGAACCCAAGTGATTCTTGGCTTTGTAAGTAATTCCATGGCTGAATTAGGGAGAAGCTGGAAGAAGCTGAAGAAGACGGTGACCCTGTAGGAGGACCAGCAGTCTCAACTAACCTGGACCCCCGAGATTTCTCAGACAGTGGGCCACCAACCAGGCAGCATACACCAGCTGATATGAGGCCCCCAACACATATACAGTAGAGGACTGCCAGGTCTGGACTCAGAGAAGATGCACTTAACCCTCAAGAGACTGGAGACCCCAGGGAGTGGGGAGGTCTGGTGAGTTGGGGGTGGGGATGGGGTGGGAACATTGCCGTGGAGATGGGGAGAGGAGGTATGGGATGTGGAACAGTCAGAGGGTCAGTGGACTGGGATGGGGATAAAATCTGGATTGTAAAAAAAAATTAAAATGAAAATGATTAAAATTTTAAGACTGTATCAGGTGTGTGTGTGTGTGTGTGTGTGTGTGTGTGTGTGTGTGTGTGCGTGTGTAACTTGTAAAAGACAGAATCCTCATCTGGGAATGGTCATAAGAAGACACAAGATAAATTCTAGCTGGATAAATGATTGACAGTGTGCATTGTGATTAATGACAAAACAAACAAACAAACAAACAAACAAACAAAACTACGCCTTTGGATGCTAGCTCTTGAGAAGCTGAGCAGTGGAGATAGCCAGTGTAGGACTTGCCTGGACTACACAGTTAGGCTCTGCCTCCATAATGAAGATGGGAATATTTCTGTGGCTCACATTTGCAGTGGAGCGATGCTCCCGTGGAAATCTGAGGTCTGGAAGGATTTGCACAGGGATGACTGACCTAGAGACATCTATAGAGTTACACAGGAGCCTGAAACTACATCAACAATTACTTTAGGTTTGGATGGGCAGGGACTGAGTTAATTTTTTCCCCTATGCAGTCTAACGGGACCCGGTGCGGAAGCACACTTCAGTTTAGTTTGTAGGGTAATGTTTTTAAATTCAATTGTTTTGACTGTATAGTGGGCTTCATTATGACAGAAATATGTGCCTCTCTTTTGTACTTGGCTTCTGTCCTCCGGCTCTCCATACCCTCAGGAATCCAACCCTCCTTTTATTTTTATGTCTTTCCCTTCCCCACTGCTACTTGAGTTTGTGCAATGATATATTTTCATGCTTACCATCTGTGGTGTTTGAATGGGAATGGCTCCATAGAATCATGTGTTTGAATGCTTGGCCCATAGGGAGTGCCACTATTGGGAAGTATGGCCTTGTTGGAGAATAGGTGTGGTCTTGTTGAAGAAAGTGTGTCACTGGGGTTGGGCTTTGAGGTCTTATAAGCTTAAGTCTAGCCAGTGTGACACAGTCTCTCCTGCTGCCTGTGAATCAAGATGTAGAACTCTCAGCTCTTTTCCCAGCACCATGTCAGCCTGCATGCTACCATAGTTGCCACCATGATGATAATTGACTAAACCTCTGAAACTTTAGGCCAGCCCCAGTTAAATATTTTCCTCTATAAGAGTTGTCATGGTCATGGTGTCTCTTTACAGAAGCAAAACCATAACATTTGGAGAGTTAAATAAGACCTAAATAAGGGGAAAGAAGGCTAAGAACACATAATACCAAGCTGGGCAGTGCTGGTGCACACCTTTAATCCCAGCACTTGGGAGGCGGAGGCAGGCAGATTTCTGAGTTTGAGGCCAGACTGGTCTACAGAGTGAGTTCCAGAACAGGCAGGGCTATACAGAGAAACCCTCTCTCGGAAAACAAAAACAAAAACAAAAATACAAAACCCAAAAAACCCAAAAAACCAACCAACCAGACAACAACAACAACAACAACAACAACAACAAAAACAACAAACCAAACCAAACCAAAACAAAACCCCAAACCAAACCAAACCAAATCAAATCAAACCAAACCATGAACACATAATACCAACAAAAACAACCCCCCACCCCAAACAAGCAGATCAAAACCAAGAAGGTGTAATGAAAAGAATCCAGTTCAGAGAGATCTAGTTAGTAACTCAAGTCCAAACATTGCAAAGGCTTTTTAGCATGTTGCTGATCTCATGTGAAATCGAACTCTTTGCATATGGTTGTTTGTGTTTTCCACTACAATTTAACAACTAAGATCATTTTATCTGATGAAACCTGTCTTGGTGCACCATGCATTCCTTAGTCATTATTTAAATAGCTGTATCCCTAAGGGAGACACTATCTCTATCTGGAAACCAGTGGGGCAGCCAGAACTCATGGAACATGTGTGTTAATCCCAGCACTTGGGAGGCTGAGGCAAGAGGGCTATTCTGTTTAAGGCAATTCTGGTCTAAATAGAAAGACCTTGTCTCAAAAACAAACAAACAAACAAACAAACAAACAAACAAACAAACAAACCAACCAAAACATGAAAAGGGAGAGGAGGAGGAATAGGAGGAGATGACAAAATAGGAGATAGAGACCACGGTGGTGGCCTGACTATCATCTAGAGTTTTAAGCACAGGCATTATCAGATGTTCATAACCTTCTACTGCGGTTAGCTACTCCTTCAGCCTAATCTCCATGCTCTTGAGAATTGAAATAGAACTCATAATCGTTCAGGTTAACACTGGAAGATTAGTCTGATATTTGACTTAAGATGTGTATTTTCAGTGTCGTTAAGGTCCCCATGTGTACTGCATTTTGCATTCAATGAACAAGAGGGTCCGTAATTTGCTTAGCAAAACCTCTACTGAATCTGTTGCACTGGTTGGTTGCGGGTGATGGAAAGAATGAACCCCACCTTGGCCCCCCAGAAACGGCACAGTGTGGGTCAGAGAAAGGAGGGTAAGATGGAATCTCTGAGTCAGTGCTAAGAAGGAAGGCGGGGAGCAAGGAGGAGGGAGCAAATGTAATATGTTGAAAGAAACCGCCTCCGAAGGAATGAATCATTTGATTAAACCAATTGTGAAACCCTATTACCCTTTGCCATGATTGGCTGCAATGGCCATATGACTGTTTCTGACCAATGGGAGAAAAGGTAGACTTTCTGGGGGCACTACAGGAAGGGCCTGCCTTGCTGATGAAAGATGAGAGACCATGGGTAGAATGTCTCCTTTTCCTGCTGCGGGTGGGGTTTTGGCATGATGATTGATCAGCCTTAAGGGCAACACTTCTGATTCATTGGGGATGATTGATGAGCAGTCAGAAAAGGAGTATATTATTGATGACACTTGATCACCGTGTAGAAAACAGAAACAATTGGCAAGTGTCCCTCCAGGACGTTTGTTCTGTAATATTGGGTAATAATAATCTTTTGTCAGGGAATTCAGGGGACGGTTTTTGGGTGAGGAAAAAACCTTTGAGCTCTGTTTGCAAAAACAAGGAGAAAAAGAACTAGTAGAAAATGCTGGAAATGTGGGGGAAGGGAATGACACAGAGGCAAGGAGACCGTGGCCTACCTAGACTCCCTTGTTATTTTAGACAGTTTTTTGGTTGTTTGGAAATTCAAGTTCTATTACGTGTGTGCTTCAAAGGGTTTGAGCTAAGCACATAGCCAGAAATATACAGTAACTTGTAATTTGTTCCAGCCGTAAATCCACGTGGCTTTGAGTCTTGGAAGGGAAGAGGGTCATGTGGCAGGGAGCAAGTGGTGGCAGCCTCTGTTGTTTTTGTTCTCACCATGCAAAAGAAAGCTGCTTCTTTTGTTGGTCCAGGTCATCTGAGAAGTGACTCCCAAGGCAGGATTAAACATGAAAGGATTTTATTAGAGGAGCTGTCTATGCAAGAAGGCCCAGGGCGAGGCCTTCAAATTGGGAGGCACTTAAGGTATGGAGAGACAGAGGTGTCTGTGTGGCAGCACTCTTAGCCACTGTGCAATCTAGAGAGAGGCTGAACAAAGCCATGGGGAACGTGTTTATGAAGTTCCCTCTATCCCAGGATCATAGCTCGGCCTGTTGTAGTGTCCCAGCCTCACAGCAGGAAGCAGGACCTGAGCCCCATCACAGTGATGGGTCTGAGAACTGCAGGGGTAGCCCACTGTTCCACTCTCAGAAGTTTTCCAGGACAGTCTCAATTTTATTTAAAAAAAAAAAACAGAAAAACAACAACAAACATAACAAATCCAGACTAGGACCAGTAATGGAAATAAAATGACAAAATACTTTGTGCATTTTACATGTGAAGTTCTTAGCCTTGTGCTGGGTTAGACAAACCCTTGGGGACTTGCGTTTTCACCATGGCTTCTCCCCAGGAAACATCCTAAGTAAAATGGGCACCTTGCTGGCAGTGCCGCCAAGTCTTACCACAGTTTCTCAAGCTTCTCCCCTTTCTACTTTTTGACCCACCCCACCCCCAACCCCCAGTGTCTCCTGCACTGTCCTTTCTGGAGCTGTTTATTCTGTCTGTCTCCCCTCATCCTGCTTCTAAGACAGACATAAGACCTCTCGACTGCAGATGTCTCTCTTGAGCCGGGAGGTGGGCAGGGAGGCGGGGAGAGGTCCTTGGCTCAGAACCCTGATATCTTTGCTTTCTGGCTTTCAAGGCCTTGGTGGAGCCTTGTCCAGCCTCAAAACTCACAGTCCACTCTGGGTGCGAACTCCCACATGACTAAAGGTAAAGTTACTCCTGCATTAATTGCACCGTGACCATTGTCCTCGTCTTGGTCAGGAAGAACCTCTCTCCATCTTCCTTAGTTTTGAATGGACCTTTCTCTGTAATTTGGAGTTGAGACTCTGGACTATGCTGTTGTCTTGAGTTTGTTCTTCAGGCCTGAGGATATAGGCTCTCTTTTTATGCCCTGGCAATCCATATGCACATGTAATTACACACACCACACACGTGCCTGAGTCCTCCCACACAGAACAGTGAACTTTTATGCATTCTGATTATTTTTGTTCATACAGCTGCATACTTGGCGTGCTTTGTAAAGTTACTGCGAACGCTAAGTTAGAAGGCATAGAATCATGGCTGCTTCAAAAAGTGTAGACACAGTCACATGGAATCTTACACAGATTATGATCTTAAATTCAAAAGCCTATTCATATGGGTAGATTCTATTATTGTAATTTTTCAAAATGGAAATTAAAAAAAAATCAAAAGTATTAAGAGGCATGCCTGAGGCTATGCTGACAGGTGCCAGAGATGAGGGTCAAACCGAGGTGGCTCAGCTGGCCCAGAAACATGGCCTCTAACAGGTTTTGTCTCCAATCTTTACTCATTCCTAAACCAGAACTAAAGCTGGAAGACCCGGCCTAACCCGGCCCTACCTCAGCCAGGAATGTGCCCGTTGGAGCATCTCAGAGTCTCTGTGGATCTGCGCATGTCAGCAAATGATCCTTGACCTGTGCAACCACTTATTATAAAGTTACAAATAAGTTGTAGTCAGTAGGCAAATGTATAAATAAGGAATCCACAAAAAAAAATGAAAATTAATGGCGCAAGATATTTTTTAAAAAATCTACAAAGGCCAATCCAGTGAACACCGTATCTCTTTCTTTCTTGAGTCCTTAGATTCTCTCGGTTGCCCTGAGCCCTCTTTTCCCCAATCCTCGGGCAAAGGCGGTTACTGACTGTAAGTAAAATTCTTGGACAAAGTAAGTGGTTATAAATAAAAGGGTTTGAATTTGAGAAGATCTAAACTCAAAATATGCAAACATAGACAACTTATTCTCTAAACCGCATCCCCCATAGCTAAATAGAGCAACGATTTAATTTGGTTACGGTTGTGAAGAGCTCCTGACAGTCATGCCCTTCCCCACCGGAAGCACTAAGCTTGCCTGGCTTTCAAGTCCGCACTAGGTTTCTGGCCTTCCCCTTCTTACCCTCTGGGGCTTCCCACTCCCTCCAACATTTCACAGACTCACCCTGAAGCAGGGTGCACTTTCTCAGCTGTGTCCCTTCTGAGCATCCCAAGTGGCTTCTAGTTAGAGATCTAAGGGACACAGAGGATTCTGAAGGACCCATTCAAATCCATGTCTCTGTTGGGAAAGATGGAGACCTCTTGCTACTTGCCTTTCTAGAAAACACTGGTGTGGAGCCCTCACCTCCCACCCCAAGTCCTGAGTCAAAGGATGGGAAAAGCTTATCATTAGATATTGCCTGCAACCTAACTTCTTCTAATCTGGACAAATTCACCAAACTAATTATTTCTTAGTAGTGAGAAATGCTTATTACTATTATTATTATTATTACTACTACTATTATTATATAGTCATGTGTGTGGTGTATTGGCATGTGTGTCTATGCCTGCATATGTGTGGATCCATGTGTATACACATACATGTGTAACCAGAGGTTGATATTAGGTGTTTCCTTCAATTGCTCTTTACCTCATGTGTTGATGTAGGCCCTTATGTGTCTGTAACACACTGATTTGGCTATTTTATGTGGGCAGTGTGTTTACGGAATCCTCTCTCTCCAGAGCACATAAAGTATAGGCAGGCCTCCATATCTATTAGTGTTTATGCCTGTTTAGGATTCTAGAACTCTAGCTCTCACACTTGCATAGCAAATGCTTTATCCCAACTATGATCATAATTAAAAAAAAAAACCTTCTATTCTCAGATTTCAGTGAGATGAATAGGGAAAACTCTTCCATGACTTCACTGTATTTATACCTTAGAAATGTATAGATGAAGTACTTCATGCCACATGTTGCAATATAATTTTCTGTAACATGTAACTATCGTTAGACATGACCCCCAATGTCCTATTAATTGACAGCCCTTCACAGACAAAATGTTCCCCATCTGTGCCAAATGGTTTCATGAGGAAGGAAATACAGCTTTGGTTCTTTGTGTTTACTGGCTGGCTGGCAAGAACACATATGCAACTGTTCACAGCAATATGGAAGCTATAAATATGGCTGTGGTTTAGATAAGTGACTGCAACCTTGCTTCCTGTCATAGCACATATGTAAATCATTCCCACACCATTTGTGCAATTGTGCTTAAACTCCATCCTCTAGGAGTGGCTATAACTCCACCCCCTTCTTGCCTACACACGACAACATAAGAATATGGGCAACAAGCTGGTGTGTGAAGGACAAACATACCTTTGCTTAATTTTAAATGCCATTCACTGAAAACTGCAGGACTTTGGCCAGTAATGAATGTACTTCACAATATACTTCTTGACTACTCACACACTTTAAAGCTGGCACATACTGAATGAGCGATGCATACATGTACTGATTGCTATCGGGGTTCGAAACACTACCCTTCAACCTCTCGGTAATATGACAGCAACAACCTGGCCATGTGGCTGGCTTTGCCCTTTTACATAGGAAGATGTGCTAACAGATGTGGCTTCCAGAGTCCTGCAATGCTTCCTTGGTCTTTACTTGCCATACACTGCCCAGAGTCAAGAACCCCGCAGTGCGTCTCAAGCTCTGAGGTTCCTTTCAGTTATGGCTCCAAAGGAGACATATCCAGAGTGGGTTGTGACAGCAGTGGGGTTTATTGTTGTTGTTTTTCAAGGGTAGGCAGGGAGTTAAGTCCATCCAGAAACACTTGGTCTCTTGTATGGTCCCTCTTCTAGATCAGGGTGGTGGTACCTCCACACTGTCTCACAATTCAACCCTACCTGGTTTCCCATGATGGAGGCTATATTAGTTATACTCCTACTGCTGTGATAAAGACCTTGACCAAAAGCAAGTGGTGGAGGAAAGTGGATTTTTGGCTTACAATTCTTCATCATAGCCCATCAATGAGGGAAGTTAGGGCAGAAGAAGGAACACAGAAGCAGAGCCTGAAGCAGGGACATGGAGGAGTGCTGTTTACTGGCCTGCTCTTTATGACTTGCTCAGCCCACTCTCTTATATAACCCAGGACCAACTGCTCAGGGGTGGCACTGCCCGCAGTGGGCTGGGCCCTACCACACCAGTCACTAATCAAGAACATGTTCCATGGAATTGTCTGTAGAAAATCTGATGGAGGCGTTTTCTGAATTGAGGCTCCTCTCCCCTTAGCTTGTGCCACGTTGACAAGGACCATTCTGAAGATGGGGAACTCACCATGAATAGGTGTGAAGAAGAGGAAAGGTTGGCTTGAGCAAATGCATGGAGTCATGCATTCTTTGAGAAGAGAAATCGGGAATGGAGACCTAGTATCAGAAGACAAACTCTCTCTGCTTTTTAAGAAAGCGAGGGACCTTGGAACACTCAGTCCTCAATAGGATGTCTCCATCAAATTCCCCCCTTCAGGCAGGGCTCAGGGAATTCTGTGGAAGAGCAGGGATAAAGATTGAGAGCCATCGGAATGAGAGATGCAAAGTAAACAAGGCCCTTGGACACAACAGGCCTGACACACTCACAGAGACCATGGCAGCTTGCACTCTGGTCTAAGTCACATGGAGTTCCAGCACTGAGAGGGGAAGCAAACACAAACCTCCAATCATAACCCAGAAGCTGTGTCCAATTGATAACTACTCACATAGGAAAAATTTGTTTTGTTTTGTTTTCTCCAGTGGAGACTCACTGAGTCTACAAACCACATCTGAGCAAGTCCCTTGCTTAGCACTAGGTGGTCAATACAAAGTGAACTCTGTGATAATTTTTCAATTGTTTTTATTTTGTCTCATAATTCTTTGCCTGAGCTTTTTTGTTTGTTTGTTTGTTTTGTTTTCAACCCTGCAAGCCTCTTGCTTATATACTGTGTGTCTTAGTAGGGGTTTCTATTCCTACACAAAACATCATGACCAAAAGGCAAGTTGGAGAGGAAAAGGTTTATTCAGCTTACACTTCCACATTTCTGTTTATCACCAAAGGAGGTCAGGACTGGAACTCAAGCAGGTCAGGAAGCAGGAGCTGATGCAGAGGCCATGGAGGCATGTTACTTACTGGCTTGCTTCCCCGGGCTTGCTCAGCTTGCTCTCTTATAGCACTCAAGACTACCAGCCCAGAGATGGCACAACCCACAATGGGTCCTCTCTTCTTGATCACCAACTGAGAAAATGCCTCATAGCTGGATCTCATGGAGGCACCTCCCCAACTGAAGCTCCTTTCTTTGTGATAACTCCAGCCTGTGTCAAATTGACATACAACTTGACCAGCCAGTACACTATGGCTTACAATTTTGTGTCTTTTATACACTATTGTTTCTAATTTTGTGTTTTTATAGGCATTTATAGGCAAATGTATGTCTCTCTGTGTCTGTCTTCTTCAGCTTTTTCTTTGGCTCCTTTTTTTTCCCATTTGCTTGTTTTGTTCTATTTAGGTTTGTTTGTTTATACTTTATCTTATTTTTAATTTTTATTATTAATTTTTAAGATGCTTGTTTTGTTTTTCTAAAGAAGAAGGAAAGAAAGTGTGTAGATTTGGGTGGGGAGGGAGGTGAAGAGGATTTGAGAGGGGTTGGAGGAGGTGAACTGTGATCTAAATATGTTGTATGACCAAAAAAAATCTACTTTTCATAGAAAATAACACGAGTGTTCTAATCACATGGCTTCTAATCTTTGTGGGCTCAGTTTATCAATTCCTGAGTTCCTGTCATTTCCAGGAACCCTAAGGCATGTGCAGTTATTTGCACGAATGTATCAGGGAACAGACACCCCATCAGAAGAAGGGACTTGCCTGGGCTGGTTAAAAAAAAAAAAAAGAAAAAAAAAGATAAAATCCTGGCCTATCTGCTGTCCTGCTTATGCATTTTCATATAATCACACAACCGCCCTAAAAACAGCGTTCATCTCCTCACAGAGGAAATACAACTGCCTGGAGGGAGAGGCCAGACTTCCAAAAAGGAATGAATGTTTGCCCTGTTTTAAACAAGGAGTGGGAGGTCAGAGGCAGAGACTGAACGGGCAGAAGGGAGGCAAACCAAGCTTAAGAAATGATGCCAGGAAAAGCTTTAGGGTTGGAAGAAGTAATACATTGAAAGAGGGATGGAAGTCCCAGTGCAGAAACATGTGGGAAGAAATAAAATAATGAAACTTCACAGTTCCGCTAGGTGGGCTAGGTAGGGTTCAATGCTAAGGCAGCTAAGAGACATTTTGAGAAGGCTCTTAAGAAACTGCCTCTTCCCAACGCGTGAATACTTCATTCCTCCTTAGAATAGCGAACAAAATACCCATGGAAGGAGTTACAGAGACAAAGTTTGGAGCTGAGATGAAAGGATGGACCATCCAGAGACTGCCATACCCGGGTATCCATACCATAATCAGCCATCAAACGCAGACACTATAGCGTATGCCAGCAAGACTTAGCTGATATAGCTGTCTCTTGTGAGGCTATGCAGTGCCTGGCAAATATAGAAGTTTGCCACAGTCACAGTCAGCTATTGGATGGAACACAGGGCCCCCAATGGAGGAGCTAGAGAAAGTACCCAAGGAGCTGAAGGTGTCTGCAACCCTATAGGTGGAACAACAATATGAACTAACCAGTACCCCCAGTGCTCGTGTCTCTAGCTGCATATGTAGCAGAAGATGGCCTAGTCGGCCATCAGTGGGAAGAGAGGCCCCTTGGTCTTGTAAACTTTATATGCCCCAGTACAGGGAAACACCAGGGCTAAGAAGTGGGAGTGGGTGGGTAGGGGAGCAGGGTCGGGGGAGGGTATAGGGACTTTCGGGATAGCATCTGAAATGTAAATGAAGAAAATATCTAATAAAAATTGAAAAAAAATAAAAAGAAAGAATCTGCCTCTTCAAGGTGTTGCCTGTAGAGTTCTGGCAAGTACAAGCCACAGTTAGGAGACTGGGATGGGATCCCATGTCCTCCCAGGGCTGTATCTGTGCCTAGTGGAGATGTAATCCCTGTGTGAGCCAAGCTCTTTTGGGACTGCACACGCCAGCTCCTGAGTTTTAATCATCACTTTGCTGAAGTTGACCCTTGGTAAAAGAAATTGTGTGTGCATAGGTGTTGGTGTGTCTGTGCACATGCACACGATTGCAGAGTATGTTAACAGTGTTGATAGCTGTGTAGGAGTGGGTTACTATATTCAGTGGACCATGCTTTTCTCAAGAGCCATGACTTGCAGCTTGAAGTATCTGATGACCATTCAGGAGAGGTCCCAAAGCTTAAGTATTTTCATAAGAAATGCATTTGCTCAAGAATTTTGGCAACTTCTCATTATTTTCCTTGAACAGCATAACTCCATCTGAATACCAAGGACATGAAACTATTTCCATTAAGTGGAACACTAGCAAGCGAGCCTCACAGCTGGGCACTTACTGCCTCTCCCCTCTGCCATTTGGACACATAATTACAGTGAAGACATTACAATGCTGCTTTGGAGCATTTCCGTCTATTCCCGGCACACATTCCTTGAGAATCTCCTTGACCTTGCTGTTTAGCTAGAGGTATTCAGAGGTAACTGACTTGATCTTAAAGAAACTATGCCTGTGATTTACCTGTGACTGGCAATTACTTCACTATCTTTCACAGAAATCTGGGAACGATCCTTTTGGTCCTTTCCACAGACACTGAGAGAACTTTGGGGTTTCCAGCTTTTAGTGGGTGTTGAGCATATCATTCACTGTTCTTGCAAGAAGGAAGATAATGTGTGGGTGAAGATAATATTGCACATCATTATATGATTCTCTTGCCCCCCAGCCCCCATGTCCTCCTCTTCCTTCTCTTCACCCTCTTCTTACTCCTCTTCAGTGAAGATAAAGCGAAACATAGGAACGGCCTGCGTCACTTCCTCCATGTGGACCCAGGAAGGGTTTCTTTTCCTTGACTCCTTGCATACTTAAATGTCACAAGCTCACCCAGTCAGCATTGCTTAATTCAAGGGAAATGTCATGGGTCACATTTGATGTGGATAGGTAGCAATTCCACGTGTGGCTACAAAACAGCCCAAACACAGCAGCCACTTGAAGGTGTTCTTTAGGGTCTATATAGACATGAAAACTGAGTTGTGCTCTGTACCATCTTGCAGTTGCTTTTCCTCTTCAGCTTAAGAATGCTGTCTCTTACAAAGGTAATACAGTACGCTTGCTGCTTCTACTAAGAGTATGTGGCTGCTTGGGGTGGGTCCTAGAGTTTTTATCATTATTATAGTTAAAAAGAACAAGGACTTTGGGATACAAAACATTTATCCTTAGAAGATGCTAAACAGCAGTCTCGGAGGGAAAAGGAACAACATCGCAAGTCTAAGTGCCAGAACTTAGCAGGGGCATCTCTCCAGATAGTTTTTATCCTTCATGATAAAGAGGAGGGGGTTTGCCTGCTCATTTTTGAGGCTAGGGATTTGATGCGACAGAGAATGCCGAGTGCTTGCCTTCTACTCATCTCATCTGTCCTGTTCTCAGTGGGAGGATCAAGTCATTTCATCACTCCTAATCTTTTGCTTTTCTCCACATTGCTCGTTATCCTATTTCCCTGATTATTTATTGACTGTTGTCATCTCCAGTAAAGTACACACCTCATAAGAACAGGCACTCAGTGTTTCCTTCTCGCAGCACATGGAGCACATTTGAGCAGCAACACGGCCTGAGTGTGCACCCTGTGCCTGGTAATGTTCAAGAGCGCTTGGTGTTCATATGCCCTGATGTAGCAGTTCTTGGAGATGCATAATATTTATATCAACATCTTACAAATGAGAAAACTGAAACTTAGTACAAATTAAGCAGGTTTCCTGAAAGTTACATCCTCAGGAGGTGGGAGCATTATGATTCAACCCAGGCTGTGGTTTCAGCATATATCCATGGTATCTGCCCAGGCAGTATTAGATTGCTATTAGGCTCTTACCAAACATCTTTTTAAGGGTGAACATTCATCCTAGACAGCAATGAAGCTGCCCCATTCCTTCTATCCCTTCATCTTCTCTTCACCCTACCCTCAGCCATGGCTGTAGTGCTGGGGAAAGCCTGCTCTACATGCCACAGAGCTGACCACCCAGATGCCTTTGGGGGGGTCTGCCCATGCACCCACATAACCAGCCTCTTTGATGTGCAGCTGAGTCAGAGGTTCTTCAGAGGCTGTTCTGGTACACTCACCAGCTCCCTGGATCTCATCATAGGCCCCCACAAGTGGTTTGACAGAGAACAATGTGGACTTCATTGACTCATGCTGGATTCACTAATGTTTGCATAAGCTAGGAGGCCAGTCAAAGGCTTCTCTTTTCCTCTCTGTCAATGTGCTCCAAGGTGTGTGTGTGTGTGTGTGTGTGTGTGTGTGTGTGTGTGTGTGTGTTCAATTATTGTCTCTGGGCATAGAAAACACTAGGAATCATGGAATCACTTTTAGAAGTTGACTATGAAACACGTAGTTCCCTTGTTCTTCTTATGTCAGTTTTTGAAAATAACTCTCATCTCCCACTCCTTTGTGTGAATGTGATTGTGTGTTGGTGTTGCGATATGTGTGTGTGTGTGTGTGTGTATAAGAATGCATATCTGGATAAAAGGGAAAGGGTAACCAGGTAGTGGTGGCACAGGCTTTAAATCCTTGCTCTCTGGAAGGTGGATCTCTGTGAGTTTAAGGTCAGCCTGGTCTACAGAGTGAGTTCCAGGACAGCTAAGTAGACAAAGAAAAAACATGTCTTGAAAAACAAACAAACAAACAAACACAACAACAACAACAAAAATTTCCAAAACCCCAAACCCAAAACCCAATTCTCCCTCCCCCAAAAATCTTCAGTTAGGAAAGCTGAGCATTGCAGGCCACTGTTGCCCTCACAGCCTGGTTCTCTACTTTGTCTACTACCACTAATAACACATACTACCACCACTTAGACTCAAAACTGCTTTGGGGATGGGGTTGCTTGTCACAGTTGAGTGAAGGCCTTTCCTCTAAGAAGGAAGTGAGCAGAATAAAAGAGTCCTTTGTTTGTGGGCACTGACAAGCACAGGCCTGCTTCTGTTGGGAAGGAATTGTTGCAGCATCACAGTATGTGTATGACGGAAACCCATAATGCTTAGCAGGGAAACAGAACTGTTGCTTAACAGTAGAGTTCTGTTAAGTCTAAATTATGCCAAGGCTCTAGCTGCATATGTAGCAGAGGATGGCCTAGTTGGTCATCAATGGGAGGAGAGGCCCTTGGTCCTATGAAGGTTCTATGCCCCAGGATAGGGGAATGCCAGGGCCAGGAAGCAGGAGTGGGTGGGTTGGTGAGCAGGGAGAGGTGGGAGGGAATAGGGTGTTTTCGAGGGGAAACTAGGAAAGGAGATAACATTTGAAATGTAAATAAAGAAAATATCTAATAAAAAAAGACAAAGTATGCCAAGGAACCATTTTATATTTCCATAATGAAAAAGATATGGTATTTTGGCACACATCCATTTTGCTTATCATAGTCTCAAGTGAGTTTATGAGCTTTTATTTTGTTTAATGCATTCAATAAGGAAACAATGTACATGTGTTTAGTTTATTAATCTATGTCATCATGCTCTTTTTAATTCATTTAAACAGGAAAATTTATTCATTTTATGTATATGAGTATATTGCCAGCATGTATATTTATGTATCTCATGCAACTGGTCTCATGGAGGCCAGAAGAGGACATTAGAGTTACAGACAGTTGTGATCTGCCATGTGGGGTGCTGGGATTTGAACCTGGGTTCTCTGAGTTATCGCAATCACTGAGCCATTTCTACAGGACTCTAGATTTAATTCTTAAGTTCTTAGTCCATAACAGTTTTTGTTTCTTGGAAAGATGGCTACACAAGCATACAACAATCTTTGAACTGGTGCAAACTTTTTATGGACTGTTATATTTAGATTAGGGTTGCTCATTTTATTATCCGTCAATAAGCTGAAAATCTACTTTTCTTATGGTGTTTTTTATTTTTTATTTTCTTGTGACATGTTATTATTATATAGCCTACATTGCCTACCTTGAACTCATCATTCTTCTGGCTTAGCCTCTGAGTGCTGGTATTGTGTGTATGTACCATTGTGACTGGTTGGTATCATTTTTTTTTTTTTGATGAATTTCTTGGTACTATATAGTTGAAAGTTGACTTGCAGCCATGCCTCTACCTACTGGGTCTTGCACATGCTAAGGCTCTGTCACTGAGACAAACGTCTCTTCTCTATTCTGTTCATTGGAGAGCTTCAAGATTTACATTTAATGAAATTGGCAGTATGGTTAACTTTTTTTTTTTTTTTTTTTTTTTAGTCACAGTTTATTTTTTGTTTTTTTTTTTTCCATTTTTTATTAGGTATTTCGCTCATTTACATTTGCAATGCTATACCAAAAGTCCCCCATAGCCACCCACCCCCTCTCCCCTACCCACCCACTCCCCTTTTATGGCCCTGGCGTTCCCCTGTACTGGGGCATATAAAGTTTGCGTGTCCAATGGGCCTCTCTTTCCAGTGATGGCCGACTAGGCCATCTTTTGATGCATATGCAGCTAGAGTCAAGAGCTCCGGGGTACTGGTTAGTTCATAATGTTGTTCCACCTATAGGGTTGCAGATCCCTTTAGCTTCTTTGGTACTTTCTCTAGCTCCTTCATTGGGGGCCATGTGATCCATCCAATAGCCGACTGTGAGCATCCACTTCTATGTTTGCTAGGCCCAGGCATACTCTGACAAGAGACAGCTATATCAGGGTCCTTTCAGCATAATCTTGCTAGTGTATGCAATGGTGTCAGCATTTGGAAGCTGATTATGGGATGGATCCCCGGATATGGTAGTGTCTACATGGTCCATTCTTTTATCTCAGCTCCAAACTTTGTCTCTGTAACTCCTTCCAAGGGTGTTTTGCTCCCACTTCTAAGGAGGGGCATAGTGTTCACACTTCAGTCTTCATTTTTCTTGAGTTTCATGTGTTTAGGAAATTGTATCTTATATCTTGGGTATCTTAGGTTTTGGGCTAATATCCACTTATCAGTGAGTACATATTGTGTGAGTTCCTTTGTGAATGTGTTACCTCACTCAGGATGATGCCCTCCAGGTCCATCCATTTGGCCAGGAATTTCATAAATTCATTCTTTTTAATAGCTGAGTAGTACTCCATTGTGTAGATGTTGTGGGTTGTTTGGTTGCTTGGTTTGGTTTGGTTTTACCTCTATCTCCATGTTAGGTGGCTATTTCTTTAAAACTAAAAGTTCCCTTCTGTGGAGAAGGAACAGTGACCACAAATCTCAGAAAGCAAATGAAAACTTGTAAGACTCGGGAACTAAGCGAAGCGTACAAGGATCAGGAGGCTCGAAAGCTTCCTTGATTCACAATGTCTCTCATATTGAATTCACGTCTCTCATATTGATTCACAATGTCTCTCATATTGAATATGGACAGTAACAGCTGCTGGGTGGTGGGGACTTCCTAGACAGCCACATTGCAAGTTGTACAGGGAACTTCATCTGCTGACAGTTTCCTTCTTTACCACCTGCAAGCCCTGGTGGGCCCTAGACCTTCTATCCTTGTGAATGACTATTCATGTAAGTCTTGCCAGACAGTGTGGATCATTGTTTAAACGATTTGGCAATAGCTTCTACGTTTGACCATGTTGAAGCCTATGGAAAGCTTCCCTTTCTGTCCAGGTTGTATCATTCTGTGTGTGAACCGTGGTTCATTTAGCCCACTTACCCAGACTATGTTTAGTGGATTCATTCATCCGCTGGTAGACATGTGAGTTGCCTCTGCCTCATGATTATTGTCACTTATGTTACAAAGAATCCTCTATCGATGCTGATGTCAGGTATTTTGGATATGTCTGAAAGTTAGATCACTGGACTGTATGTTAGTTCTGTTCTTTGGCTAGAGAGATGGCTCAGCAGGCACAGGGCTTGTTGTGGAAACAGGAGGGCTAGAGTTCAGATGGCCAATGTGAAATCTGAGTGGAATGATCAGCCACCACTAATCCCAGTGTAGATATGAAGCAGACACTATGAATCTATCAGACAAGTTAAAATGGTGAGTTTTGAGGTCATTGAGAGACTCTCTATCTCAGTAAATAAAGTAGAAGGCCATGGAAACAGAGAAAGACCTCATTCTTGATCCTCTGCATACATGAATGCCTGTATGCACTTGAACACACACATACCTATATATTCCCCACACAAACCTACACACATATACACACAGAAAACATATACACATATATGCACATACACACTCATGCATACTCCTTCCACTATACACACACCTACACACATGCATGTACACACACAGACTACACACACAGACTACACACACAGACCACACACACAGACCACACACACACACACACACACACACACACACACACACACACACAAATATTTAACAGTTTTTTTAAGATTCTGGTATCTTATTTTCCAGCTTATATAGTTTTAAAATATGTGATATTATTATCCTTATTTCCGTATTTTATGTGGCAGGTTCTTCTCTGTTTTTTCAAAGGCTTTTCTCTTTATTGCTGGCTTTGAATTATTTTTATTATGTTGTTCTTTAGCCAAACTACCTTTAGTATGGTTCTCTCTGTCTCTGCCTGTCTGTCTCCTTCCTCCATTTCTCCTGCATAGGGATTTTCTAAGCCTCTTTGTGGATTTAACATTTTTCTCAACACTGGAATATTTTATACTATGGTTTATTCAAATAATTTTTCTTCCTTTCTTTTGAACCACAACTATACTTAATTAAAGTCAAGGATATGATTTTTTTCCAGGAAATTCTGCGTGTTTGATTTTGACTAATTTTTACTTCTATACTCAAATTCACTGATGTTTTCTTGTACATTTCCTACTTTGTTAAGAGTTTTAGGTAGTGGTACTATAATTCCATTTGTAATGTTTTCATCTTTTTTTCCTAATGATTGATTTGCCTCTATTGATTTTGGCTTACCATTACCTTCTGGTTCTTCACATGCCTGGTGGTTTTTTGTTTGGATCAGATTGTAAACCAGTGTTACTTGTTTGAATCTTTTAAAGAGAGTTGTTATCTAGAATAACCTTTAAGGCCAACAAGCTCAATTTAGACTGGCCTGTGTGGTCTCTCCTGATTGTCTCACGTACCTACAGAGTAGTTGTTTCTCACTGTAGGGACCTGAACTTGAATTCTTCCTCACTTTGAGTGAGTTCTGTAACCCTCCACTCTGGCACATTTTCTTTTCTCAGAAGATAATATCTGGCTTGATTTTTATACTCTGCAGCGTAGATGATGTTTGCTGAATACTCTAGTGTTGTTGGACTTCTGCTGTGTCTCGGTGGAATCCCATTTCTCAGATATTATGAACATAAAAAGGAAAGCACTTCAGGCTCTTGTCTCCTCTTCCCACTAAGCCAGCATTTTCAAGAGAAATTGCCCAGAAAGCCATAGACAAAATTCACTGCATTATTTCATTCCTGCCTAGAGTCCCAGTTCTCTGTTGCCTCTGGTTTAATGTCAACAATAGTTGTTTCCTATATTTCTTCCTCTTCTCTGTTGCTTACAGAGGAAGGAGAAGTTCAGACTTCTTATGACCTAAAGTAAGTTTTTGTTTGTTTTGAAAAATCTTCCTAATATAGATTTCATGCAATTCCAAGGCAGAGCCCTGGCAGTGGAAGACTCTTACTGCAGGATTTTTGGAAGAGTTAACGTAATGCAAGAACACTGGAATTCAATTGAACCACATAAAGCTACAAACTTTAATCATCTATAACTTATATGTTTTGTATGATTTAAGTTTTAACATTTCTAATTGTGGCCAGTCAAGGGGAACAGACCCTGGCAGGGTGGCTCTGTACTTTCAGTGCATGATCAGCCAATAGTGGATGCTTTCTGTATTAAGTGATGCTTTAAACTGCAAATCTGGAAGTCTTAAGACATTTCTATTGATTTCAAGCTTTAACTAGCTCTCCCTACCTATCATTATTACTCTGGTTATTTGGTACCCCTATTTTTCTTAAATTCTCTAACTGAGTTTGTAGCTTGTTTGAGAACTTTAATCTTGTTCTTTCTTGACTCAGTAAAGGTGTCTTCCAAGACAAGAACTTTATAAGGGAAAAACTCTAACCATAGTATCAACAGGCAAGAGTGCAAAGCCACCAGTTTCTGTGCTTTGTCTATGGAACTTTCAGCAGGCTGTGTTCAAATTCCTTAGAGAGAAAAACCTCATTACCATGCGGATGGTTGTTGAAGTTATGGTTGTGTAATCAGGAAAGATAAAGGATTTCTAGAGTATGCTTAAGTGTCATACAATTAGGTCATTGCTTCAGTGTTTGATGTACTAATGGAGAATTGTCTTATTTGACTAAGAAAAAGATGATAAAGGAAAGACCAAATTTATTATACTCATAGATCATTCTTTACTTTGGTTTTAGGTTCATTGTGTCATAGCATAATAAAGAACCTGTCAAATGTAGGGGAAAGTGTTGTATGGGTAATCATATTGATTTAATTTCATGTATTTTCTTCGTTGGAACTTTATGAAGATAATTCTGTCATTAGCCTATGAAAGATATAAGTCAGGTGATTGTTGGTCCAGTTGGTCTGCCATCCCTGCTTCTCAGAGTTCCAGTAACCCTTATACACTGGCCACACTTTTTTTTATTCTGGCCACACATTTTGTGACTGGATACAAGTGCCACCTGCCTTGTGCCGCCGAGTAGGTCAAGGAGACAGAGTGAGCCAC
This sequence comes from Mus musculus, assembly GCF_000001635.26. NCBI lineage: Eukaryota > Metazoa > Chordata > Mammalia > Rodentia > Muridae > Mus > Mus musculus. Next base: position 35,216,168 of record NC_000078.6, read on the forward strand.
TGAAGGCCTGCTAAATGTTATTGCTTTGTACTCATCAGACCAGGAGGTGCTGCGAGGAATGGAATGAAGCTAGGCTTTCCTGTCTGAGTCATGGGAAGATTCTGTGATGTCAAGAGGGATTGCTCAGGATGCAAAGATGGTTTAGAGAAAAAATATGGGCATGGTCAATTTTCTATCTGCTCTTAAGCAACAAGGTTATTTGAACTCCACAGCTCTGAAGCATTAAGAGAGGCATAGAACACACATAAATCTTATTTTTTTAGTTCAATGTTGGAACTTCTAGTAACCTCCTCTATGTCATTTCTCCATTTGCCTGGATGTCTGTCTTTATCTCTATGAATGATGCTGGTGACAGTGCCTACTCTTTCACCCCTGACTAACCCTTTAACAGTTACTCCCATTGTTTGGCTGTTCTCATTGTTATGCAACAATTTGTTGCAATTAAAATGGCAACTGTCTTGGTGTATAAAATAAATAAGGATGTTCAAATGTTACTCCAAAACAAGGAGACTTTATTAAAAATGTCAGGAACAAAGTCCCAAGATACATACTAAGTGAATTTCTGTGGCTGGTGGAGGGCCCAGGCCTGTCAACAATCTATTCTCATTGATGTTATTCCCATCTCTCAGACACTTGGTCTTGAAAATTCATTTTCAGTCTGTACTTGTTGCTAGATTGCGACAGTTCTCAGGCCATGAGAAGTTAAGCCAAAAAGGTTTGCTTTAATTTCCCTTCTCCCTAAAGACTCCAAGCTTGGTGTTTCAAAGAAAGCTAGATCCCACAAAGAGCCAACTATTTGGTGAGAAGTGTCTCCTGTGGGAGAGAGCTGTGAGCTGAGCTTCCAGCCTTCCAAATGTCAAATGTTACTCATTATAGCATTGCTTCTGCTATGTCTATGCAGTCCGTTTTATTTTAATTTGAGAAAGTTTGTTTCCATTGGTAGGTCAGGGAACTTTTACTTGCTTTTTGTAATCTAACTTTGGAACATAAAAGTCTGATTAATCCCACTTACTGGAATTTCAATGTTTTCATCAAAACCACAGTTTCCACCTCCAATTTTATACAAGAGCAAAATCCCAACTGACAAACATCCTCTTTTCTTCTTAGGTTGATGGGTATCAAAGTATCTACTGTGGCAAAATAGAAAGGGAGTTTCTTTTTGTTGTTTTTTGTTTTTCAATTGAAAGAAAATTGTCTCCAAGGGTATTAAAAGAGAGGCTAACTCCTGATGTGAATGTCCAGCTGAGATTTTTACCCAATGGTTTGCCAAGAGTAAGACTTTCACTGCTTTCTATCCTTTGTACACAAAGGATATCCTAGGCATGCAAAAACCAGTGCTATACACATTGGAGTCATATCCCATGGAAGCCATAAAACAGCACAAATTCTTATGCATAAAATGACTTGGTTGAGCCATCATTTTGATGACCTTTGGGAAGACTAAAGACCATCAACTCACCCCCAAACAGGCTTTGTCTCCTTCCACTCCAGTCCCTTTATTACTTCCTTATGTCTCTTGAGTTCCACATACTGACCTCTGAAATGCTGTGGAAGGACTTGGGTGAAGAGGAACTATTGGAATCGGGTCAAGACTTAACTTACCAAGTGTTTCTTCCAAGGCAAGTTCTGACTAGCAAAGAGGTTGATACAGGTATTAATCTGGAATGCTCAATTCAGTGCCACAAAAGACTAAATGATATTTACAGGAAAATGGGTATGACTCATAACAAAAAGTAAGTCAGACTCAGAGGAGAAATAGTGCTTGTTTGAGTCATTGGTGGATACTAGGATTTAAATAGACATACTACCCATCCATGTATCTATGCATCTATCCATGCATCAATCCATGTATGTATATATCCATGCATGCATCCACCCATTCGTCCCATCTATGACATGAAGGTAGAAGATAGACCATCCAAGAGAGTGAAGGGGACCAGTGAGAAGGGGTGGAAGTGGGAATTAGTTTTATGCTGGCATAAAAATATTCTAACGACACTCTTCACTACCTATAACAAATTTATTCAACAAATTTATATTGGAAAGGTATTTCTAGAACCTTCTGCTTGAAACACTTACCTAGAGATTTAAAAACAATAGATACTCAGATTCCATTCTCAGAGTTTCTGATTCAGCATGACAATTTATTGACTCTTTTGCTTCTCCTCTAGATTGTTCTGGATACTGTCATACTGCTGGTTTATGACTGTGGCAACAAAGAAAACATTGTGATTTGTTTGATCAAATACGTAGATGCTGCTGGATTCAGCATGTAAAGGCACAACTCCTGCCTTTTGTTTAATCTGTAGATCATCTAAATTTCCCCTGGTTTGCACAGATTCGTTGACTCCTCATGGTTAGCTGATAAGTGGTCAGATGGAATCTTCTTCTTCTTATTTCTCCTCAGGAAAAATAATGTCCTGGCACTGGGTAGATACTAAGAACACATGGAGCTCCTTGAAATTACATGTTCTGAAAACCTACTCAACCATCGTCTTAAGGAGAGCACAGGGTCTGTTCTTACATAAGCTTCAGTTGATTTAAAAAAAAAACAGCTATTTTTGAGACTTTCTGATTTGTACTAATGGTGAAGAAAATTGATTAAATGGCATTGGGTACCAACGGATCCATAACACTGACACATAAATCACATTTGCTTAACTAAGATGTTTCCTTTTTGTTTGACCCACAGGTGTTCAGTAACATCATGAAAGCTTGTTGAGTTGTGCAGGGGAGAGCTTTAACATTTGAAACACACAAGAGCTCTTAGTTACAACTTAAAGTCAACCTAGAAGAACAAGGATGAGTGTAGGGAACAGAGCACACTAGGTGAGAAAACAAAATGAATGGAGAGATTAAAATGATAACTGGAGTTGCATGATCTATAAATACAGCAAAGCATAAAGAATGGGAAACAAAATTGCAGAATGAATTGGTATCTGAAAGATAGTTTGAGTCAAGAAGGCATGGACCATTCTAGCGCATATGTGTGGAGGAGTGAGGTGGGATAATAAAATGGTAGGATATACAGATGTATGGAAGGTTGAATATACGGAAACTCCTCCCACAGATTTTTAGGAAGTCTATGGATTAGCACCGAGAACATAGAACCGTGGGATGCTGAATATAGTGTTGGCTTTTGTAGAGGCTTCTCTCTAAATAATTTCAATCTATGAAGTGAAAGGGATTATAGAATATACGCCAACTCATCACATTCATTACTCTTGAGCCACTTTTGTTGGCATGACTTGAGCCTTGCTAGAAACAAAGTTTTTGGATGATTACATTCAATAATGAGTTTTTTATACACTTTAAATGCAAAACTGCATCTGAATATCACAGACCTGTGCTGCAGTCTCAAGGATAAAATAAGTTTTTCTTTGTCTTTTATGTTTAAAAGGTTCAAGGAGCTTTTTTTTCCCCCAGAAGGCCTGTCATATGTATGTGTATGTGTATATATGTTATCTTTGAAAATTCCAAGAGGTTGTAATGTTAATGACCTCAGGAATTTTGTACTTGTGATCTCTCTCCAATTCTATGTTAAAAATTGGCTTCAATTATTACTATGAATTACAAGTGGAGAAAGATAATTTTTCTATCATACTTTCCAATGTAACCATGACAATATGAATTTTTCTCAATGAGTGAGAGGGATGTTCTATTTCATTGCAAAAGTCTTTTGCCTAAACAGCAATTGCAGAATGGGCTTTGTGCTAACCATACTTAAGTTAATAGTAGCATGAATTTTGACTATTTGTGTTATAATTTCTTTTGTATTTTAAGTTCTGTTAACTCCTGCAATTCTTATTTTATTCATGTGTCTACGTGTTATGGTAGAGGATACAGGAAACTTTTTATAGCTAAGATTACTTTTGCTTTCTTCCTGAAGGATCTACTATTGGAAATAACAGTAGCTCACTGAAAGATCATTTCTGCTGGAGTCCTACCCCAGATGTTGCTTACATCATCAACTGGAATTCAAACACAGGAGTAGACCTATGTACTCATTAGCCAGGAAAGTCTGGCCAAAAATGCATAGTAACATTACCAAGAAGATAAACATGCTTTACTCTCAACTAATCCTTTGATGTTTGCTAAAGAAATGAGAAACCTTCAGCAGTGAGCAGCTCTAGTGTAAACATATTTCAGATGAATGTCACCTACTTTGTCATTCTAGATGAAGTATTTAAAAGCAGAGAGCACTGAATGAGGATGTTAACTTGTATTTGGGGTTCCATTTCATAGTTCTGCATCTGGTATTTGTTATGGGCTCACCTTAGGTTTGGTTTATGGTTTGAACAATATGATTTCTCTCTTTGAAGACCATTTAAAAGACAGATCTTGGCACAAATCTCCCACCTCCCTAGGCAATTATTGACATTAGATATTTGGCTTGGTTTCCATTCTATGCCAGAGTCTCCCAGCAGATGTCATTGTAAGGCAGACTTGTTCAGCAAGGCACTTTTAGAAGTACAAATAGACATTTCCTAGAGTGGTGATGTGTGTGGTGGATGATGGATTTAATTTCTCACTGTCTTACCATGCTAGAGGCTGTCTCATGGATATAAATAGCCTGCAAAGATTCCTGTCTACCATCTTATAATGTCAGAATATTATGTATATTCCTTAGTATGAATAAGAGAAAAACTTCAGCTTTGCATCCAGGCATTTCCTGGCTGATGAAAGGGCCACTCAGGTTAGCAGCAGCCATGGGGCAGTGCATTGTATAGGACAAAAATGAAGTTTGGGGGGGAGACAGGTGCATAGATAGATCCACATGTAGTGTGAGAGACCTGTCATGTTAAATGGGCAGCATCATCAGTTTTTTTTGAAAAAAATTTATTATTATTATTATTTTATTAGGTATTTTCTTCATTTACATTTCCAATGCTATCCCAAAAGTCCCCTATACCCTCCTCCCACCTACTCCCCTACCCACCCACTCCCACTTCGTGGCCCTGGCATTTCCCTGTACTGAGGCATATAAAGTTTGCAAGACCAATGGACCTCTCTTTCCACTGATTGCCGACTAGGCTATCTTCTGATACATATGCAGATAGAGACACGAGCTCTGGTGGGTAATGGTTAGTTCATATTGTTGTTCCACCTATAGGGTTGCAGATCCCTTTAGCTCCTTGGGTACTTTCTCTAGCTCCTCCATTGGGGGCCCTGTGACCCATCCAATAGCTGACTGTGAGCCTCCACTTCTGTGTTTGCATAGCCTCACAAGAGACAGCTATATCAGGGTCCTTTCAGCAAAATCTTGCTAGTGTAGGCAATGGTGTCAGCGTTTGGAGGCTGATTATGGGATGGATACTCAGGTATGGCAGTCTCTAGATGGTCCATCCTTTCGTCTCAGCTCCAAACTTTGTACTACTCAGCTATTAAAAAGAATGAATTTATGAAATTCCTAGGCAAATGGATGGACCTGGAGGGCATCATCCTGAGTGAGGTAACCCAATCACAAAAGAACTCAAATGATATGTACTCATTGATAAGTGGATATTAGCCCAGAAATTTAGAATACCCAAGACATAAGATACAATTTGCTAAACACATGAAACTCAAGAAGAACGAAGACCAAAGTGTGGACACTTTGCCCCTTCTTAGAATTGGGAACAAAACGCCTTTGGAAGGAGTTACAGAGACAAAGTTTGGAGCATCATCACACATTGACCACACATTCTCAGTGATGAACAGAAGTTACAGGTGGGCATGATGATGGAATGGCACAGTCATGTGCTCCCGTCCTGCTCAGAAAAGCACAGAGCTGGGACTTGTATGCTGGAATTGCCTGAGTTATTTTACCCATATTGAATTCAGGTGGAAAAGATAGTTCCCCCCATCACCTCAGGAATAGGAAGGGATGGGAAGGGATAGAAAGGGAAAGAAAGGGAAGGAAATAGGAGGAGAAGGGAGGGGAAGGCAGGGCACATTGGCTTAGTCTCTCTAAATTCAAATGGAAGTCAGTCTAAGTTCTTGTTTGGTCTCATGTGGCCATATAGTGATTCTTTTTTATTTTCTGTGATGATTTCATTATGGCATTTTTCTTTTAATATTTAAGAACTTCTTAAGCCATTATCACCTTTTCGTTGCTTGATTAGATTTTAAATTTATTCATGTATTTTTTTGTTCATTTATTGACTTGTTTGTCTGTGATATATGTCACCCCAACTTTGTGTGTGTGTGTGTGTGTGTGAGAGAGAGAGTGTACACCCACACATGTTTGCCAGTGTAGCTATGTGCATGTGGAAGCCAAAGGTTGATGTTGGGTTGTTTCCCTGAGTCACTTCTCCATTTTATTCTTTGATACAGGGTCTTTCAGTAAACCTGGAGTTCACTGCTCTGGCTAAACTGGTGCCAAAGACACTCTGGGATGTACCTGGCTCCACACTGTGGCTGAGATTATAGGACACTCTGGGATGTTTCTGGCTCCACACTGTGGCTGAGATTATAGGTGGACAGCATCAGAGAAGTTTTTACATGAGCACTGGAGAGCAGAATTTGGATTTCCAGGCTAAACAGGCGAACATTTTACTTACAGAGCCATTTCCTAGGCCCTGACTGGATGATAAAAACTGTAACTCATTGAGAAAGACTTTTTTTTTAAAATCCAGAACTATACATTATATGCCAGAGAGTTAACTAAAGATGAAAAACTTACAGAAATTTTAGTACCGTCCATGTGGCAGTCAAACATTTTATCAAGCTTTAGATTTGAAGTAGGAGAGACATATTTTGTCAAAGGTGGTGGGTGGAACTCTGGAGATACAAGGGAAAGCATGCTTATCTATCAGAGCGTAAATAGAATATCAGAGTTAAACAGGATAACCACCTCTGCTCATTTAATGTCTATGTCAGCCTAGATCTCACTAACCTCGTCTGCAAAGTCTACACTGGCTCTTTTGAGCGTTGTGGACAGAGCCCCATCCCCAGCATCCTGTAAAGGAAAATGATGTGGGCAGTTTGAGGGGAAGAAACAGTTATCAGACTGAGTCTATCTTCTTAGATATAGCAAAATGGAAAAGCAGATTCCAACGGACATATACTTTATACCAAAGAAATTTAGTTACAGCAGGCACACATAATTCATATTTCAAAGAGCAGGATGTTCTAAAAGGGTAAGGATAAATTGCTCCCATGAACCTTAAAGAGTTTTCCATTGCTGAATTCCAGCATCTGGGGAGAATTCCCTGTGCAACTCCAGGCACATTTGAAAATGGGATTGATCTTTGACTCTGCAGCCTCATGCCAAGATTCTGACTCTCCTCTTTTTCTGTCCATGGGGTATAACTTTGGGGTGAGATTTCATATAACCTTGGCAGAGAGCCCCTCATCTTCTACTCCCAGTGAATTTTTGCCAAGTGATTTTAATCTGTTAGAAAAGATAGCACAGGCTATACACACATTGCTGGCCAGTGTGTTTTGCTTCCCCACCCCCTTGAAGCCTTACATAGATTTAATCTTTTGAATTGAAATAATATTGTTGTAAGGAAAGAGCAAAGAGCAGGTTTTCAGGGAAAAATATAAAAAAGTCCACCCTGAACCCCACATGCTTTGCTTGTAACCTCCAAGGTGGCAGATTTCTCCATCACAGCTTCAGATGCCCATCTGCTGCATTCTATTACAGGTGAAAAACGTCTGACAGCTCCATGACCATGGACTTGGAGAGACACTGCAGTGCTGGACAGTCTAGGCTCCAGGCCCTGTTTCTCCCCCACTGTCCCGCTCAGTTCTCACACAGTCCCATGTTCTGATCATCATCCACATTCTTCACACAAGGAAACTGAAGCTTGAGGACTTTGACGTTTCTCTAGAGCTTCCTCAAACCACAAATACTTTGATATTTTTGAATGCATAGGAAAGTGTTACCCAACACTCTTAGCATGTCTCTTGCCCCTTCGTTGGGCATGCTCACTTGAATGGCTCTTATCCTGATGCAAATCCATGCAATCTGAATTTTAAGGGACTATATTGGAATGAGGACAGTTTAGAAATGATATATCATGAGTAAGTTTTCAAAACATTCAATGAAATATGATCCAGCCCATGATGGAGCATCAGTAGGCTCATTTTATCCTATTGTCTGAGCCTTGATAGAGTTGGCAAACTGGAGGAAAATAATATGGGAAGCATCACATACATACAGAAATAAGTGATGAGGTAGTTGTCCATTATTCATTTTGCAGCAATACATTTTTAAAAAAAAATCAATAATAAATCTTATTTAAAAGTGAGAGTCACCTAACCCATCTACTTTTATGTAACTGGAAGCTTTTTGTGAAAAAAAGGAAATCAATCGTGTGTGTGTGTTTGTGTGTGTGTGTATGTGTAGTCAGAAGTGTACATGTGAGGACTGGGGAGATGTGAGTTTGCCCCCCCCCTCTCTCTCTCACACACACACACACCTCTAAAACTGCCTAAAAGACCACAAAGCTTAACCTTGTTTTTAAAAGGGAGTTGGTTAGAATTTCAATTCTGTGACTCATATTAATGAACCTTGAAAAAAATTTCTCTCTTTGAGTCAGAAATTTTTAACCTCTGCAGTGAAGACATCAATAGATCATCTCTATTTTCCTCCTGCCCCCCTATGCATATTCAAGAAAAAGATAGTTTCTTCCACCATAAATCCCCTGTGCCGCATTGGGGTGATGTGGTGAATCTGTGGCTCACAGTACTGAACACAGGAATCCGTCTTCCCTGTCAGATGAATCTGGAACCCCAGGAGATGGTCCAGGCAGTCAAGCTGTTGTTAACTTGTAAGACTCTCCTCACACTCTGTCATATGACACACCTATTTGGTGTGTTTTATTTATGAAAACCAGCCTGGTAAATCCTGCAGGTACATTTTTAAAAGCTTTACTCAGTTCCCCTTCCTGTTTCCCTTCACCAGAAGCTATGAGGAGACAGTCTAGGAAGTTCATCAGACGACCTTCCCCAGATTGAGCCTACTGTTTTTGACAGGTAGAGAGCTGCTCTTTAGTCACGGCTGAGACACTTCCAGGAGAGGATAATTATTTCTCTCTCCTGGAGGTATCAATGCTGGGCTTCTAAATGATTTCTTTGGCTCCCTTCTAACTGTATAATTTCGGTTCTCCAAACCACAAGCACATCTAGTTTGTGAAACAAAGATTTAAAACATCTTGGCATCAGCAACTGGTCTGGGAATCCGATGAAAGCCACAGTCCTGCTCCTTAAAAAAAGCACACACACACACACACACACACACACACACACACACACACACACACACACAGAGAGAGAGAGAGAGAGAGAGAGAGAGAGAGAGAGAGAGAGAGAGAGAGAGAGAGAGAGAGAGAGAAACCATGACAGCATCCAAGCCCACTTCAGGGAACTGACTGCTGCAGTAAAGATAAAATACTGACAGTGATACTTAAAAGACAGGACTTAAATATTCTCACTGTACAAAAGTGACAAGCATGTGACGTTATAGTGGGCAAATATAATCACATATATTTAGGGAGACCAAGGCGATATTTTGACATACAAATACATTGTGAAATAAGGGGTGACTAAATAATTAATATAGCCATGACCTCATCCAGGTACCATTTTTATTATTGATTGAGAATTTTATATTTGCATGTAGTGTGCTTCGATAAAATCCGTTCTCCTTCCATCTAGTTCCTTTTCTACCTTCCTCACCAGTTTTTCTTCCCAACTTCGTACATTCAATTTTTAAACCCACTGTGTGTTCAAGGGTGATCGGGCATGGGTAACCTCTCATGAGACACATCCTTGAAGAAAACTGATTGTCTCCCCACCCCACCCCCCAGTAGCCACCAATTGTCAGTAGCATTTCAGTGAGCTCTGGGACTTCATGAACCCTTCCCAATCAATGGGGCTTTTGGCTGCCTTGATCCGGATCTGATGCAGTGCTTGCACATACAGTCCCAGCCCCTGTGAGTTTAAGTGTGTAATGACCCTGCCGTGACTAGGAAACCTCTTTCTCTGAAGTTGTCTACTACCTCTGGCTCTTATAATTGTTCTTCCCCTGCTCTGTGTTGATTCTCAAACCTCAGCAAGTGTGTGTGTGTGTGTGTGTGTGTGTGTGTGTGTGTGTGTGTTTGTGTGTGTGTGTATACTTGTAATATAGACATCCTACTTAGACTTTAGCACTGCATAGTCTTTTATTCCCTGCATGTTGACTGGTTATGAGTCTCTGTATTATTCTTGGAAAACTGATGCTCTCTCTGATTAGGGTTGAGAGATACACTAATCTATGGGTAGAACGATAAGAACTTAGATGACAGTTATTAATACATGACTTAGCAGAATAACAGTGAGTAGATTCTTCCTGCGGGCCCATGACCATGCTGTGCAAGGGCCTTTGAGCCTAGTTCGTGGCCAACTAACATAGCTACAGTCTCACATAATTAGTGTTTTCTCTTTCTCTTAAGAGGAAGCAAAACTCAGAGACTGGAAGATAGCTTAATCAGTAAAGTACAGTTTTAGGAGTATAAAGACCCAAGTTTAATACCTAGAACCCAAGTTAAAGCAAAAGCCAGGTATGACAGTACTCACATTTGCAGTCCTCATGCTGGAAATATGGAGATAAGCAGATCTCTGGGGCTCAGTGGTCAACCTGTATAGGGGGAGAGAGAGAGAGAGAGAGAGAGAGAGAGAGAGAGAGAGAGAGAGAGAGAGAGAGAGAGAGAGAGAGAGAGAGAGAGAGAGAGAGAGAGAGAGATGCTTTCAAGCTCAGGAAGCTGGGGAATACATGTCAACATGGTAGCATCTTGTGAGGGCTTCTTCTCTACTCTCCCAATGGTAAAAAGACAAAAGGATAAACAGGGTCTCACTGGGCAGAAGAGTGCAAACTAGGCAAATGCTGCTATGTGAAGCCCCCCTCATCAACACAGTAGGAGCCTTTGCCTCTCATCAACACAGTAGGAGCCTTTGCCCCTCATCAACACAGTAGGAGCCTCCCTGGGCCCATCATGACCCCACAAGAACAAACCTTTAGTAAACCTTGAACAAGATCTGAATTTTGGAGAAGCCACATAAGCTATAGTCATCTTCTTTGCGCTACACAGCTCACAAATATTGCTCCTATTACACAGGTTCTTTTCCGTCTGTTTGCTGAGCAAAAGCCTAGATGTTCGATGGAATCCTATTGCCTACTTTTGCTTTTGTTGTCTATAATTTTTAATCCCATTCTAAAGTTTGCCCAGACCAATGCCAACCTTTTTATGTTTTCTTCTAGAAGCTCCTCAGTTTCAGATTTTATGTTCATGTGTCTAGCCCCATCAGAGTTGATTGTTGTATATGGTGTGAGATAAGAAGCTCATTTTCCTGTGCATGGGTTTTCAAACCCTCTCCTTGTAAAACTTCTAATGTTACTCGTTAAGGATGCATTTTTGAAACTTGTTCATTTTATTCTCATTTTCATTTCTTTATTAATTTATTAATTACTTTTTTCAATGTATTACTTAAATCACGTGTTAAAGTACAATGTGTTTCTAACCTTCTAGGATTCTCCTTGTCTCCAAAGCTGCCCAGACAAGTCTGCAACAGAGCTCAGCAAAGATGAATAACCAGCCTGAAAAAAGGATGTGGGTCATTTATCTCTTTCTTCATTTGTAAATTTGTATATTGTCTCAATTTGTTTAAAATAAAAAAATGAGTTCTAACGCTCATAGTCTGCACCCTAGGAAGCCAAGTTCAGCTGTCAGACTCTGAGGAAACCAATTAAAACAGGCAATTTAATAGAAGGCAGAAAAGGCGGTTTATTTAGTGTAGGAATACTGGGAAGACAGACAAAGTGATGCAGTGTGTCCTGCAAGCCTATCTTCCAGGTCCAAAACTGACTAAAGCTTACACAGAAGATCAGGGACGTGAACATCTCATCAGACTGAGTCTAGATGGGGTCCTACTCACCACTGTCTCATGATTGCCAGGACGTCAGTCTGTCTAAGGTGGTATGACAAGGTATTAGAACTGTGTTCAAGCTCCTTCCCTGTCTGGGAGACATTTCTCCATCTGGCTGGCACCTTTTTCCTTCTTCCAGAATGAGAATTCTCATTCCTTAGGTATCCATTATTTCAGTACTCTGATAGAGTAAGAGACTTGTGTCTCTTTCTAGTGCCTGCATTTCTGCCATTTACACTAACTTAAAACTATCTCATCTGCTCACCAAATCATCTTCCACTGCGCCTATAGCTGCTATGGCTTTTGTTTTTCCCTCAGTATCTGTCTGTAAAACTGACTGCCAGGATGCTAAGCTGTTATACTTTTAAACAGTTCCATTTGCAAGTAGGATTTCTGAAGGCTGACATTTCATTTTGTGGGTGTTCAAGTCTCTATCCTCACTACCCAGAGCAGGGCCAGACACATAGTAACTTTTCACAAAAATTTTTTTTTGGGTAAAGAACCTTGAGTTCCTCTGATGAAACATATTATGGTATTAAGAAGTGCCTGTGAGAGGACCATGGATGTAACTAGATATTTATCACACCTTCTAGAAAGAGTTCAAAGAAGAGCTGGTAATTCTCCCCAACACCCAAGGGAGGCTCTAAGAAGCACAAGCTAGGTCCATTTCACTTCAGAGTCTTGTTATGTAGCTCTATTTTAGTTGTTCCTCAGTCCCAGTGCAGCTGATCAGGGTGAAGTAGGCGTGGTTCAAGAGAGGAGTATGGGAAAACAGTGACTCAGGCTGTGGTGTTACAGGAAAAGGACAACCCACATCCAGGGTCTGAGACATAGAGGAGCCCTGGCTACAAAGGGAAACACAAGAGTCTTCCTGTGGCATGTATCAGCGTGGAGCTACCCAGGGGTACAGGTAGACCCGGCCCAACAGTTTAGCCATTCCTTCCCTTGCTTCCATTCACATCTCAAGCCTTGCTGGCAGTATGTCAGTTTTCCTTCTGTCTATAATTCCCTGGCTTCCTGAAGGTAGGATCATGCCCCCACGTTCCCACCCCATGGAATTATTTTTAATTCTCTGTTCCTGTAGTATTTTAAACAGAAAAAAAATAATGTGACAGAAGTTTGCAGGCCAGACTAGACAGACTTGGGTTTGAAGTGTCTTTCAACCTACATGCTTATGCAAGCCACATAGTATCTCTAAGGCCTGCGTATCTATAATACTACCCACTCCAGTATTGTCTGAAGAAATGAAATAATTGACCTATGTGAGCAGTAATAATAGCAACTAGCAAGCAGAAAGCACGCAGGATTCATTAGTTCAGATAGAGTTTTGAGGAAGAAAATGCAACTCGGGGCAGTTTTCAATTCTGGTTATCCATATTTTAAGTGGGTGTGTCTAGGGGTTGGAGTAATAGATCATGGGGATGAATGAGCAACAGGCAATCCCCTGTAAGAAGCCACACAGGCTGTGATTGACAAGGTCCTTAAAGTCACTCTTTCTCGATCTGTGTTCATCTGGAGCATTTAATGCCATGTCCCTGTAAAGGAAGATCATAGTGTAGATATGATAGAGCTTGTCTTGATTCCACAGATGAAGCAGAGGAATTGGAACGGCTTAGTTAGGCAAGCACCTACAGACCTTTGTCACTAGGTATAAGAACACTCCCTTCCAGACCTCATTAAAGTTGTTTGCCACTCTCCTTTTGTGCCCATAAGTTTTTTAGTAGAAGTCATCTCCTGGAGGCATGACTGCTAACATTTAGGAACTGATTAAATGCATGTGTAGAACTGTGTATGGTACTTGAGAGTTGAAAACTGGAAACAATGATTAAATGCATGACTTATATGCTAACTGTCCCAGTTTAGATTCTAAAACACCATGACTAAAAGCACCTTTGGGAGGAAAGGGTTTATTTCAACTTGCAGTTCCATATCACGGTCCACCACTGAAGGAAATCAGGCCAGGAACCTGTAGAAGTTAGGTCTGGTTATTCCTCCCTGCCCCATGCTTCCAGAAATAAGACTCAGACTCAAAATACAGTTACAAATACATTTACAAACACTTTGGCCATATAGCTAGGCTCTTCTCTGACCACCATAACTTAATGTAACCCATTTATTCTGATTTACATTCTGCCACGTGACTGGGTACCTATCCTCAAGTACCATGTGCCCAACTTGTCATGTCTTCCTGGGTGTTATCCTCTACCTGGATCTATCTCAGAATTCTTTTTGCTTCTAGGATGTCCCACCTCCTATTTCCTACCTAAGCCATAGGCCATCAGATTTATTACTGGCAGGTGCCACGTCCATACAGACATCATTTGTTCTCTCTCCAGGAACCTGGAAGCAGGAAATGGACCAGAAGCCATGGAGGCACACTGCCTACTGGGTTGCTCCTTGTGGCTTCCTCAGCCTGCTTTCTTATACATTTCAGGAACACCTGCTCAGTGGCGACACTGCCCACAGTGTGCTAGGCCCTCCCACATTCATTTTTCCTACAAAACAATATTACATAGGTTTTTTTTTCAACAAAAATCCCTTCTTCCTATACATGTTGAAATTTGGATCAAGTTCAAACAAACAAACCAGCTTTCTAATGAAAAATGAATGAGACAGATACAAACCAACCAACCTGGAAACTGGTATAGACCACACTCTTGAAAAGATGATGTGATGTCAAGTAGGTGAAAATTACCGGTGGAAATGTAACAAAATTGAGGGCATTTTAGGAAAATGGAGAGTTATTATGGAAAGGAGGAAATTGGAGTAAGAGAAGCAGAAGGTGCTAGCGAGAGTTATGGAGGACATCTAAGAAGAAAAGCATTACTGGGACTGATGTGGAAGATAAGACCATCTTCCTGTGTCCTGTGTGGCAGGCCTGAAGAGACACAAAGAAGGTCAGGCTATTTGTCAATGAACAGGTTATTTGAGAGATTAAGACTAATTATTCTTTTATAAATATACACCAATAAAGCCACCAATTATTAGGTCAAGACTTTGAAATGCTGGACATTGCATTTACTTCAAGTCATAATCATTTTTGAGGTGGGCATGGTTACTACCAATTTTATGGAAAGAAGAGATAGACATGTGCCTTAATTCCCTGGAAAGTGACTGGCAGGCTTAGCCGTATGTATTTACACTACTTCCTAGTTTTCAGTTTTTTGCTTTTTTAATGGGATAGGAACATTCCTGGAACCATAATGTGAGCATAAAGTTCTCTTCTCTGATAAGAAAGATCTAGGATGTCCACAACAACAGTTTGCAGCAATTGAAGGTGATTGCCCCGAAACCCAGCCATGGATGCCTGTGGATATGTTGACGCACACTAGAGAACAGGGAGCCAGTTTCTGAGCAGAACCAGCATTCAGTGTGTGCTGGTTTCCAACTTGTCACACTGAGATGCTGCTGAGCAGACACTGGGTCTGAATGGCTATAGTACTCTGAGAGTGGCATTATCTTTTTGTGGAGGAGGAAAATAAAGCTCAGAGAAATTTTCATTCTACACTTTAGAGAGCAGTAGAGATGAATAAGAATCCAGCTGCTCTATGGATCTTGGTTGCCAGGGAAATAGATGAACAGATGGGTGCCCATCCTTGTGATTTATATAGAGATCTTGTGATAATTTTTGCAATGTGCCCTGCATGGTCCCTTAAAGTGGCTTTTTTGTGTGTGTGAAAAGATTTTTTTCAAGTCCTTAATTTACTAATGTAGAATTGGTAAAAGATCCAATTTTTATTATTTTGAAGTATAGAAAAGAGAGATTCTATGCAGCAGATAGTTTTGATCATGTCTGTATGTGTAGCCATGGACTATCCAGTGAAAGAATGGTAGACCCAGGTCAATTTGTCAATAGCTCAATTCTAAGTGTTTTCTCATAATCATGCTAGGCTTCCCACCAAGTTTTGCTAATTAGTCAACACAAGCAATTAAAAGAATGTCTTGTATCTGGTCTAATTCATTTGCAGCATGTTAGCATGTTGAGGAACATCCTGGACAGCTCAATCCATCATTTCCAAGAATGGGGCCCCACAACATGCTAGCTCTTTATGGTAAAGCTGTGAATTAGTATTATCTTCACCATTTTGTAAATGGAATGAAATAATATAGTTGCTTTGAAGATCCTGTCATGCTATTTATGTGTTCACTCATTACACTTGGTCTTCAAATTTATGGGCTGCTTTGATTAGTGGTGGTAATAGCAGATAATTATTGTAGCCTTCAGGGGGGATGAAAGGAGAAATGGAAATGATTAAAAATAAATTAACTTTTTCATGTACAGAAAGGATGAGAGAGAAAAAGCATCAATGCACTCTTTAAACGATCAAGTCATTTACTGGGACATTTTGAAGCCTCATTAACAATTAACAAATTGATCTTAATGAATCTCATTTCATTTCATTGGCAGGTTGCCCAGGGCCTTGAGGATATGGTTAGTGGGACCAGATGGTTATCTCCGCCAAATGGCTATAATCTCACATTATAAAAGGCTGTTCTTTCCCAATGATTATTATACAATAAGACAAAAAAGGAGGATGCTTGTGTCAAGTCCTTGCAGGAATTTGAAAACAATTTCTTTTGAGTGTGGTGTATTAGCAAGATGAAAACTGACAAAAACTGCTGCTGAATTTGGGACTTGGCTT
Source organism: Mus musculus (assembly GCF_000001635.26). Taxonomy (NCBI): domain Eukaryota; kingdom Metazoa; phylum Chordata; class Mammalia; order Rodentia; family Muridae; genus Mus; species Mus musculus. The sequence goes on from NC_000078.6 coordinate 35,232,703, forward strand.
ACCTTGAGACTATAAATGCGTGTTCTACCGCAGCTCATTGATGTCGATTTTTATTGACTTAGACCAGAATCAAAACTCCAGCTCTCCATGAGTTACATAGATTCTCCATAATGATGTGGAAATGAAAGGCAAGGAAGCAGGACACCTCACAAGCTCACAAGTCTGAGCTCTGCCTTAAGCCTGCCTCAAAAGAGCAGTGCATGTCCTGGGTGTGGTTTGCCAGGTTCACACCAGCAAATGAGCCCCTCTGAGTGCTTAGGCTCTGTTAGTGCCACATCTGCAGGAGGTATTAAGTTTCCTTTTGTTTTTGCAAGTTTCCCTACTTCTGATGAAAACCAGTTCTAGCTGAGTTAGAAAAGGCCCTAAAATATTGAGATCTAAACCTAGGTCTTGGGAGTTTGATGTACATCACCATTTTAGAGCAGAGGTCATCTAATTTGCCTAGTGAGATAAAACTAAGCCCTCTATTTTGATCAACATACCCCCTTTTACCCACCAAGATGGATTCAATTATTAATGCAATCATATTTTAAATACACACACACATACACGCATACCATCCTATCTTATTTCCAGTTACTCACCAATACCTTTGTATTAGCATTGTAATTTTCTAGTGGCTTCTCATTATAAGCATTTACCAAGACTTACTTATACTCATCCATTTTATTTTTTATAGGAATGGTATTTTCCTTGCCTTTTGGTCTCTGAGTATGATCAAATGTAGAAATGGTATTTTCCCACCCATGATTCATTGGGTTACATTGAATTTAATTAATTTTATAGAGAACATAAACAAATATTAAACAAGTAGCAATTTTTCATAGTTGCCAGAGATTGAGAATTTTGACTCTGGTCTAGTTTACATACTGTAGATAGGTATAACTGCAGTTTATCAAAGGTGTTTGTGATCTCAGTATGAGCTAAGCCCCCGATTCAAGAGCAACGCATCATAGATTGCATCTTCTCTGTAGTGAGCAGAAATGGATGTATGCCTGTGTACCAGAGATCAACAATACTCCAATGTATCCCAGGAGGTAAGACAGTCATTTTCAATCTGTTGACCCAGATATAGAAGACTCACAGGGAGAGCCATGATGGCTAACACGTTAGGGAGGGCTTATTCTGGGTTAGCACCTCTGATAGTCACTAACTGAACTGTGACTGTGAGCATTCATCCTGTAATAAGGCCAGACATTATTAAGCAAATGAAAAATGGTTTGAGTATCTTATTCAAAGCCATGATACTAGAATGTGGCATACTAAACAAAGGAAATAAGACAAATAAAGAACAGCTTTGTCTATCTCCAAATACTTCATTTTTAACCATCTTACATCATAATAGGGAATTTTTACCAAAAACAAAACAAGACAAAAATCTATAGAAAAAATGTGGGCATTACAAATTCAATCTCTATTTTGGTCAATAATTCTATTTTTCTCTACCTGACATGACTACTTTTGTTACAGGAATTCATATGAAAATTTTCTTATAGGAACGTGGAAAACTGAGGCAATGGCTTTTGGGGTCTGCATCCATGAGAGTAAATAAACCAAGTGTCTGTCTCTTTCCCTGAGCTATTTACCAGAAAGTTTCCAGTTTCAGGAGTGAGTGATGTTAAATTTAACATATCTTTAGGGTATAACATGAGTCCAGTCAGCCTGAAGCATTCTACACTGGGAACATGGAAATTTTATGACAGTCATTTGCTTTCTTGTGGTTCTTTGTGCCACTCCACCCTGGTTAGTTTAAGTTCTTCAGTTCTGAAGAAAGCTTTGATCTTTGATTAGAGAGAATAATTACAGAGGTCAGCAGTGTTTGATAGTAATGTTGGAAGGTTTTTCTTTGGGTGATTCAAGCAGCAATCTGTACATGGCTAAAACATGGGATGAACCTGATTTCACATATATGTATTCTTTCATGTCTACATTTTAGGACTAAAGGGTAAAACTAAGTTTACCATGGGAGGCTCCCCTTGAATCTCTGAAGTAAATATTGGAGTAAGTCACTAATTGACTTTGTTCTCTCAAGAGCTGTTGGGCATAACTGCTTGGAATCCCAAATCATAGTTAGATCACCCAGCTCTGGTGCTTCACATAGTCTTCCAGCAAGTCAGTTTTGTAGGGTTCAATTCACTTTGGGGCTCTTCTGTGACTCAGTGGAGTTTTCTTGGAACAAAAATATTGGTTTTTGATTCCCTAGAACACTGTTAGCATCACCTTATGTACCTCAAGCCTTCTGCATATTTCATGTGTACAGGAATTGCTTCACACATTCATATGGCCCACCTTCTCCCTCATCTAATAGTGTACTGCTCAATGCTAAACAATTCTTCAAAGGATAAGGAAAGAACCAAAGAAAATCAAAACCAAGCTCTGATCTTAACTGATAACTTTTGCAGGTTTTGTGGTGTAAATACTTCTCCCACGAGCATCTCTAGTACAAGCTGTGAACCTGACCTTCCTGGTGCTGAGTCAGGAAGACATGTGGACAATGAGCTTGTGGTGAGACGATGGAAGAGACTTGTGGCAGGACCAAGATTTTTGTCTTCTCACTCCATAGCTCAACATCATTTTTCCGTCTTCAGAGCCACTGAGCTATGATGAAACAGAGTCCAAATTCTTGCTGATTCATGTCAGCTGCACAGATAAAACACTAACAACTTAAATCTTAAGGACATTACTTTCTCTTCATCCATTTATTAAAGAATAATTTAGATATAAATTTTATATAGTCAAGGTATACAGCATAAAGTTTGTTTATGTACATTTAACATGATGCACATTTAACATGAAATGATTTGGGCAGTCCAGCACCACAGTACTTATCATCTTATGCAATTACCTTTCTTTTCTTTGTTTTGCTTTGTCCTCTGTGTGTGTGTGTGTGTGTGTGTGTGTGTGTGTGTGTTTGAGAATACATAAAGGCCTTTTCACTAAACTTTAGTTATAGAATACAGTTTTATAACTACCATCACCTTAATGAATATTTAGTAAGACAGCATTTTTTTATGATTACAGCTTGGGTTTTGAGGTAGCAATTGGTGGAGATGTGGGATGAAGAGATGAGCTATAACTTGCATGATAGACACCACGGTGGGGTGGTGGTGAGGGGACTGGGAAACCAGAGAGTTGAATTTAATGCCCACTTTTTCCAGGCTCAGAACTTAAATAATGTCACTAATCACATCATCTTTCCAAAGACGGTCTCAGGAGAAGTCAGCAATCTTAACATTGGCTGCAATCTCGGACATCCCAACCTTCTGGTTCACCAGAGCCTGCTATAAGCCTGGCCTACACAGTGCACATGGTATATGGAAATGGTGTGTTACCTTTATGTGACAGCAGGGCAGCTGCCAACATTTCAGATAAGAATTAAAGACTATATGGTTTATTTGTATTACTATTTTGTGAAAATTGTTTCTTTATGAATACAACCAAGTGCTTTCACCAGCCACAAGGACTTCTATCTATAGTAGATAATGTGCAATAAAGGAGTTGTAGAATGCTCCTCACCCCCAATGGGTTTAAAGGAAAGGAGAACTTTTTTATTTTGGTTTAAATAAAAAAATGAAGTGAACAGAAATTGGTTAAAGCACCTTTAATCTAATTGCTTTTTTTAATGAACAAACGCTTCCCATTCTGTACCGACCTGTAAGGTCAGTGATGAACTTCACAGTGATATTTGTCTTGCTAAGTATTTGGAGGAGTTCTGCGGATGGGATCCTCTACAGTACTAACAGGAAAGGATGGTGTCAGCTTGGTTGTCACCCTCCCTTGGGAGTTCTTACTGCGGCAGAGGCATTAACCTACCTGGGCCCTATCTCTGGGGCAGGAGGTAGAGAAGATTGTCAAAAAGTCTTGCAAATGTTTACTACTGGTGGATTGTAGAGACCATAACATTTCAGATCTAGAAGCAATCTTGGGCATGCTACAGCCTTGTGGACAAAGTCTATATCTGGGGCAATAGTGATTAGCCCTAAATCCTTGCCACGCCACATACCAAGTATACATCCTTTAGATTCTCGGTACTGATATCAAGCAGTTCACAACTTCCTGTGACTCCAGTTCCAGGGGATCTAATCACCTTTTCGGGTCTTCATGGGCACTGCACACAAATAGTGGACATGTGTGCGCGCGTGCGCACACACACACACACACACACACAGACATACACACAGACACACAGACACACACACACACACACAGACACACACACACACACTAAAAATATTTTGTAAGTTATCAGTGAAGCCATGTGTTTTACTTGGCTGAGATATCTTTAGTTAACATTTCAATTTTCTTGTTTATTATCTGTCTACTGAAATCTTCCATGTCTGCCTGCTTTGCTCTTGGCAGGAGCTTATCCTCTGAGTGTTCCTTTAGTTTGAGTTATAATGGCTCACAGTGGTCTCTGCTGTGCCATCAAGTGCAGTGGTGCCTCTCTTGCTTACACTTGTCTATGTTGGAATCTCTCCACCTTACTTACCACTTTAAATAAAGTTTTATACATTTCACTTATCTCTTCAAAACACAAACTCTCATCTTCATTTCTTTTTAAATCATTTCCCTATTTTTTGTTTCTTTTATCCATGCTCGGATCTTTATTATTACTTTCTTCTTTTTCTAACTTCAGCCTTAAGCATAAAGTTAGGTTGTTTGTGATCTTTCTCATTTTTGTTACTGAAGACATTTTTATAACGAACGCCCTTTTTAGAACTAGTTTTTGCGTATTCCAAAAATTCTGGATTGCTTGGGGCTGGAGAGATGGCTTTGTGGTTAAGCATACTGGCTGCTCTTTCAGAGGACCTCGGTTTAATTTTAGATACTTTTTTCGGTGGCTAAAGAACTTTGGTTGCTGTGCTTCGAGGGACTCTGACCCCATCTTCTTCCCTTCATAGGCACAGAACATGCACATAGTGAAAAGATGTGCACACCCAGATACAGGAAATAAAATAAATGCAGTTTAAACATAGTGTGTTTTATTCCATTTTTGTTAATCAGAGTTTAGTTTTCTGATTTTGCCTTTGACTTCTTTGACCAGTTGGCCCCTCTGAGGTGTATTGTTTAATTTTTTCCACAGACATAGAGAACTTTTCCCTTTTTCCCATTATTAATTTCTAGTTTCATATTAAATAACGCTACTGTTTGCTGACTGAGGATGTAATTATTCTTTCTAAGGTGACTTATGACAGATTGGCATCACCAAGGTAGTGGAGCAGTCTTTTAAGAACTGAGGAAATCTGGTGACAGATTAAATAGCGTATTGGGTAGCACAGATTAAGGACTAACACACTGCTGGGGCACAGCTTAGTGATGTAGATAGGTTTAGCATACACAAGCCTAGCACAAAACAAATGACAAAGTCACTGAAGATGAAAAGGATAAGCATTCTCCATCACTCCATCACTGCTTCTCAAAGCCTACTCACTCTAATACTGAGGAAGATGCTCCCCATCTGGGGAAGGAGAGTGGAATGAGCAGTGAGTTTTCCTGTAGACCCATCTTTAGGCCTGCAGTAGTAAAAGTTCATGAAAAGATAACCCTGGTGAGATGGCTTGTAGGGTTAAGAGCACTGGCTGCTCCAGTACCAAACTGAGCTCTATAAACTCAGACTCAGGGTATCAGACCAACCCCTGTAATCCAAGACTCTGGGACTGACCCAGACCCAGGCCAGTCCTTGTGAATGTATGCTTGCAGCAGCACTCTAGGGATGTATGCTCTGAGGCTACCTTTGCAGGTCAGGATTCTAGGCCTTTCTTTCCTACTGAACTCATTCATCAGGTTTATCCCAGTGGCAAACATAGCACTAGGCTGGCTTCAAAGGCTCAGAATACAAGAATACTCTAGCAGACATACACTGTGAACTCAAGCCCGCATGAGAATTCTGGCAGCAAGTTCATCTGTCAACTTTGTTAGATTATCTGTTCAGAGTATGTAGGTGAACAAAATGTTGTGGGGTTTCTCTCTTTTCTAAAATTTTTACTGGATGTTTTATTTATTTACATTTCAAATGTTATTCCTCTGAAAACCCCCTATCCTACCTCTCTCTGCCCTGCTTCTATGAGGGTGCCCCCCCCCCCACTCCTGACTCACTGCCTCACTCCTAGCAGTCTCCTATTCTGGGGCATCAAGCCTTCACAGGAAAAAGGGCCTCTCCTCTCATTGTGGCCAGAAAAGACCATCCTCTGCTACATATGTAGCTGGAGCCATGTGTACTCTTTGGTTGGTGGTTTAGTCTCTGGGAGCTCTGGGGGTGGGGGTGGGGTCTGGTTGATTGATATTGTTGTTCTTCCTATGAGGTTGCAAAAGCCTTTAGCTCCTTCAGTCCTTCCTCTAACGCCTCCATTGAGGTCCCCGTGCTACTCTGAGGGATGGCTGCAAGTATCTGTATTTGTATTGGTAAGGCTCTGGCAGAGCCTCTCAAGAGACATCCATATCAGGCTCTTGTCTGCAAAGGCTTCTTGGCATCAACAATAGTGACTGGGTTTGGTGTCTGCATGTGGAATGGATCCCCAGGTGGGGCAGTCTCTGGATGGCCCTTCCTTAAGTCTTTACTCCACTCTTTGTTCCTGCATTTTCCCCTCTACCAATGTGTTCAAGGCTCTTTCTCACATTATCTTCTATTATATTTACACAATGGAGTGCTACTCAGTTGTTAAAAACAATGGCTTCATGAAATTCACAGGCAAATGGATGGAACTAGAAATTGGCCTCCTGGTTGAGATAACACAGTCACAAAAGAACACACATGGTATGTACTCACTGATGATAAGTGGATATTAGGAAAAAAGCTCAGAATACTCACCATACAACTTACAGACCATATAAAGCTAAAGAAGAAGGAAGGCCAAAGTGTGGATGCTTCAGTCCTATTTAGAAGGGGGAACAAAATAATCACAGGAGAGAGAGGATGGGAGGGACTTGGGAGGAAAAGAGGAGGGGGAAAAGGAAAAAAGGGGACAGGAACAGGTATGGGAGGAGACGAGGGAGATGTACAGAAGGTCAGAAAATTGAATAGAGGTGTGTAGCAATGAGGGAGGGGGAACTGGGAGTAGCCAACAGAAAGTCCCAGATGCCAGGAAAGCAAGAGGCTCCCAGGACCCAATAGGAATGATATTAGCTGAAATACCCAACAAAGGAGAGAGAGAACCTGTGGAGACTATATCCAGGGGTTTCTCTTAATAGAAGCCAGTCTACAAAAATAATTCTAATCACTAGAATTAAATGCAAATTTCTCTAGATGTGTAGACATCTCTGTTTAACTTCAAGGATCCTGAGCAATCAGGGAAACGTACTGCCAATGGGAAAACAAATAAGTACCAATAATTTACCCTGAAGAAATGAAAACATATGAAGTACATGACAAACAATTCATATATAAATACGTTAATAACCAGTGGATTTATTGGAGACTATTATAGAAAACCACAACTAACCAAAATGTAGACTTGTGGATTCATGTCCACAATTCTATAAAGTACTCTTATACTTAAAGCTTGAGGAGCATTGCTAAAGTGGGGCAGAAAGTTTGTAAAAGCCAGAGGATCATGGAGTTGGCTGTGAGATGTGTCTCTTAGTAACACCAGAAGCTACACCATAAAGTCTCACCGACATGACTGCCCAAATGTCACCTGAACTAGGATGACACCAATGGACATAATGAAGTGGACAGAGAGAAGTCCATAAGTGCTCAGTCCTACACAGAGAACTCATGTCAACTGAGAACAACTTGGAGGGAGAGAAGTGGTCTTCCCCAGAGAAGAGCACAGTGATCAGTTGTCCAAACTGTGAGCCCTGAAAATATATGTACAAGTAACATTATACAAACTGAGCATGATATATATATTTGGGAAGGTTCAGATTGAGGAAAGGAAGGAAGAAATGTGATTATATAGTATACACACACACATTAATATATATATATATATATATATCAGTAAAATATTCTAATAGCCTTCTTCAATCTAATTTCTAGTATATTAAATATCAGTAGCTTATTATCAAATAATTAAATTTCATTTGTGGTCTTCAGAAGTCTATGAGAGAGTAAAGGGTTCCTATAAATCAAGCTTTTAATGATCTTCATTTCAGATAAGACAGAGCTATGTGTGTAACCCCCTTAGATCATTCTTGATCTAAAACACAGCTAGCCCCGCTTTGACTAGTATATAAATGAGAAATAGACCTCAAGTTTGTTTGATGTGAATGTTGAGAATTTTGTTCCTCCATCTTAAGTCATACTCTATTTAAAATATTTGTCTAAGAGTACATTGATCTAATAGCCAAAAAAAAAAATAGAATTGTTCATTTGCTACTATATGGCAGCTATAGCAACAATGGCCTTCCTCAGTGTGGGGGAGGAGAGCCCTTTTTGAAGTAGTGACAGGTAACAAGTGGGCTGAAAAGCAAATAAACACTGTTCCAAGAATAGGGAAGGTCAAACACAACAGACTTAAGACAGGAAATTCGAAGTATAGAAAGAAGCATAGCATCTCTGTGACATGGGGAGTGGTGAGGTGTGATAAGCGTTATTTCTAGAGTACAGAACGGTTGTCTTCTCTTTTACAGAGAGGGCACCAGCAATGAGAGAGCTGGGTGGTGGGAAAGTCTGACCTTAGCCCGTATCTAAGTTCCTCGTCATAAAGGGAAGGAGGAAGGTGAATGAAGAGAGCCTCTGCTTCTAAAGCAACCGCAAGAGCAGGTCCTCTTTGTTGCTTCATGAAGTTGAACCACAATTCTATATTGTTCTCGGTGTTGGTATGTTTATTTTAGTTAGTATGATAATATTTATTACAAGCAGTGGTGAAGGTGTGGTGTTTGACAGGCATAAGGGTATCAGAACAATGGTATCAGTACTTGAATTGAAATTTTCTGGAAAAATACATCATTGTTGTATGTTATGCCTATAAAAAGTCCCTGGGGGGGGGAGTCCCCAGAAAATAGGAATCAAATTTCATTAATTTATCTTTCTAGATATTGAACATTGGATAAAAATGTTTGTTTTGTTCTTGAAGCCTGAACTGATGTCAAGCTTTCTAGACAGTTCAGACTAGCTTTGAACTCCTGCTGCCACCTCCAATGTATGGGGATTCCATGACTGTACCACCACTTTTATAATTTGTGTCTAATAATGCTCTTTAATGACAGTGTAGCTGCTCTACTAGGTCATGAGCATTGGGGGAGGGGGGAGGGGCTCTGCATCCTCCTAAACCCTGAATACTCATGAAAAGATGGAACTGCTTTCTAAATAGTTTTCCTTTGAACTGTTTAGAATTTTTAAAAAAATATTATTATTTCCTTGTTTAAATATGAGTGAATACCCATTTTTTCTAACATTAAATTAAGCTTTTTATCTGAGCATTTGAAGCCTTCATCCTTTAGTTTTAGTCTAACAGGTAGCTCAAGATTTTAGCAGGTTCTGTAAAGCTCTATAGATGGCCAAGTTCACAAGGGAAGACGGAGGAGGTCAAAGGACAGGTGTCTTTATCATGTGCTGCCCTGGTGCTATAAATCACACACCATCACCTTCCTCTACTTGAACTCATCAGCAATACATGCCATCAATGAAACTCTCCCACACCCCCACTCTAAATGTACATCTATGATCTGAGGAGATATAGAAAATTGAGCAACTGCAATCGTTTCCTTCTGAAATTATAGTCACACCCCCCACAAGAACACACAACAGACTGTCGATCCTATTAACTCTCTCCAGTACTCGCTTCCCTCATCACTAAGATTACTGCTTTCCTTTAATAATTCTCAGCTAATGGCTGGCTCTCATTGCTGCTTTGCTAGAGGATGCATCTCATCTTCCTTGCATCCTTTTGTGATGGGGAACGTCTGTGTGAGCCAAGGACAGACCCATACCCTCTGTCTCGTTATTCGTACCCTCTCTGAGAAATGAAAGACAGTCTCTCTATATTCTAGAAAACAGTGCTTATTCTCCAGGCTTGCACATCACACTGCAGATGCTGGGGTCCTTTTTGTCTTTTGAAATGTCTGTCTTATTTCTCTTGCATGCAACCTTTTCTGTCCTTGGAACAGTGTTTATTTATATTTCACCCTAGATGTCACTTGTTACCACTTCAAAGAGTCTCTCTGTGACCACACTAAGGAAGGCATCTGTGTTGCTTTGTCCTCTGCTGCCATGGCTGTCAGAATAAAGCACTGTGGACCATGCAGAACTACATTATCTCTCATTTCTGGAGGCCAGAAGTTTGAGAGCAAGGAATTGCTGTTTGGATTCTTCCAAAGTATCTTTTCTTGGCTTACTGATGGCCATCTCCTCTTTTGTCTTACACTGCCTGTCCTCCGTGTCTATGCCCAAATTCCTTCCTCTTACAGAGGCACTAGTCGTGGTCTTGTTGGTCTGGAGTTTGTTGTAATGAATTTGATTTTTAACACTATCTTGTTCTTTACTGCATTAATTACTTCTTTAAAGATCTCATATCTAAATACAGCCACATTTTTATGTCCTGGAATTAGGAATTCAATATCTGAAGAAATACAATTTAACTCCAGACAGCTCCCTCTAGTAACTGTCTCCTGGAGTTTTTTCCCCTCAGTGGTTACCACTTTTTATCCTATTCTATCAATTTCCATTATTTCCCTATTTGTTTATATATATGTTACCCCCAATGGCATACACATCTTATGACAGCAAGGCTTTCACCTACCAGTTTCCCCAGGTAGAGAGGCATCTAGTGTAACCAGCTGGTCAGTGCATGTCCATGCAATGCCTAAGGTGACCAGGAGGGATAGATTAAGGTTAAGACAGTTCCTCCTGAGGGTCTCTCACTTCTGCCCTTTGTTTCTTCTCTTATTAATTTACCTTCCAGATTCCACACTTGACCTTGGCAATGCCTCTTCTGAAAGTCTTTTGAACTTCTGAACTCTAGTCTGCATCTTTAAGGTCTCCAAGTTTCCCATGCAGAGCATCAATTGCATCTGGTTTGCATGTGACATCACTGCCTAGTCCTTCTATTGTCTCAGGCTGCCTCATGTTGTCAACAGGGTGTTCTCCCCAGTGTCCCAGTGAAAAAGATGAGGATGTCAACTATCATTTGTTCATTTTGTTTTTCAGAATACTGTAGAATCCTTTGTCAATAGTGAAGTTGAGTTCAATAGACTTGTCTACAATTTCTATCTCTCATTTGTAGATCTACTGAATAATAAAACCCCTTCAGCCCATGTGTCTAGTTCACCCTTTCTGCCCATGTGTCTAGTTCATCCTTTCTCTACATTTGTTCATCTATGTTTAAAATTCTTGTCTTGACAACTTTTTGAAAACTGATATTAGAAAATATTTTCACATGTAAATATCATACCAGAGACTTAGTGTGATTTTTCCTGACTAATAACTTGTTTAAGTAATTAGGCTTCATGGACTGGGAGAGGATTGGAAACTAGAGGTGGAAAACTTACTTAGAATGGAAGCAGAGGGTCTGATTTACACCTTAGCTGTCAGTGCTGATCCAGAACAGCATGGTGCAAAATAAGGAGTTTCCTTGGTCTATTGTCAGACATGGCTTCACTCCACTTTGGGTACTGTGGTTCAGTCATTCTGTGAATCTGAGCAATATGATTTCCTATGAAAATTACTTCTTTGTATCTGAGACCCCTAACTTGTTGGATGTTTTTCACCCAGGCATATTGTTAATATTAGATGAACAAATATTGACTGCTTCAGTAGGGCTCTTTCTTAGTTAAAGCCACCCTCATGCTAAGGAATGCATCTGTCCCCTTAGGAGTGATGTAGGCATGGGTGAGTTAGGCTGATTCATGCTTAGGATGTTACAGCTCCCTTTTCTTTTCCTTTTTAAAAATTTAATCAATTTTTAACTTATTCACTTTATATCCTGCTCACTGTTCCCCTCCTGGTCACCCCTTCCCACAATCCCTCTTCCAGTCTAGTAGAAAAATGGGCAAAGGGTGTATCTTCAAAATGCATTTTGGGACAATCTTTCCCCTTTGTAAACAGTTTTGCTTCACTAAGAGACTTAGATGAAAGTGACTTGTCATCTTTGGTTGTCACTTAGCAACAACTGAAAGGACTTTAGTAACACTACTGTTCTAACACTAGATGTGAGTGACAGGGTTTGGGAAAGTGGAGGAACCTACAGGTTATATTTTTAATTAATGATTTTTATTTATTCACATTCCCAATGTTGCACCCCTTTCCTGGTCCCCCATCCCAGAGTTCTTGACCCCATCCCCCCTTCCTTTTGCTTCTGAGAAGGTGCTTCCCCTTTCCCGGGGCATCTCTTTTCCTTGGAGCATCAAGTCTCTACAGGATTAGGTGCATCCTTTCCCACTGAGACCAGACAAGGCAGTCCTCTGCTGTATATGTGTGAGGTCTTCAGACCAGCCCACATATGCTCTTTGATTGGTGGTTTAGACTCTGGAACCTCCCAGGAATCAGGATTAGTTGACACTGTAGATCTTCCTATGGGGTTGTCATCCCCTCCAGTTTCTTCAGTCCTTCCCCTAACTCTTCCATAGTGGCCTCTGACCTCAATTCACTGGTTGGCTCTAAGTATCTCATCTGAAATAGCCTTGAACACATTGGCACAGGGGAAACTTTTCTGAGCAGAACACCAATGGCTCAAGATCTAAGATCAACAATTGACTAATGGGGACCTCATGAAACTGAAAAGCTTCTGTAAGGCAAAGGACACTGACAATAGGACAAAATGACAGTCTGCAGATTGGAAAAAGATCTTCACTAACCCTACATCTGGTAGAGGTCTAATATCCAAAATATATAAAGAACTTAAGAAGTGAGACTGCAAGAAACCAAATGACCCAATTAAAAAATGGGGTACAGAGCTAAACAGAGAATTCCCAACAGAGGAATCTCAAAAGGTTGAGAAGCACTTAAAGAAATGTTCAACACCCTTATTTGTCAGAGAAATGCAAATCAAAATGACTCTGAGATTCCACCTTATACCAACCAAAATGGCTAAGATCAAAAACTCAAGTGACTGCACATGTTGGCAAGGATGTGGAGAAAGAGGAACACTCCTCCATTTCTGGTGGGATTGCAAACTGCTACAACCACTCTGGTAGTTAATCTGGAGGTTCCTCAGAAAATTGGAAATAGTTTACCTGAAGACCCAGCTATACAGCTCCTGCTAATATACCCAATATACCCAAAAGAAGCTCCACCATACCACAAGGACAGGTGCTCTCTACTTTCTTCCTATGGGTAGTTCTCAAATTTTTGGAGTTTTTCATCTTTTTCTCTAGGATGTTTCCCATTACTAAGGTATAAATGAGAAGGGTGATAGGGGTTAACTGTGTCTCTGCACTGGGTTAATGGTCCTTGCACTGTCTGAGGCAGTGATACTGTCCCTGAGAGATATTGACGGAATTTGTTTTGGTCACTAATAGGATCTTTATCAAGCTATGGACAGGAAAGCAGTAAAATAGTGTGTCTAAGTTTATTCAGAGTTTTGAGTAAGCCATTTCCCAGTGAACTGACAGAATGAAGCTCTGCAGATAAATGCCAAGCTCATTCGACTTCAATGACTTTGTACTGCCTTTCCCACACACTGCAGAAACAAGTTGCATTGCAAAAGTGCCAAAACCAAAGAATGTTGTAGGTTCCATGTGGAACCTCTCAGAGGCAGATCTGACATCTGATGTAGGGTAGGAATGACCTTATAAATAGTTGGGAAATAAAATGTTTATATTACATCAGTATTTTCATAAACCACACCTTCTCTGAGGCCAGTTTTATGCTCTCGAGACCCACACCACTTCCTGCCAGCTACTAAAGCAGCTTTGAAGTGATGACTGTTCTGACTCATGGTCTTGTAACATTCTCTTTAGACCCATATCAATCTATCTGTAATGTATCACTGCCCAAACACCCACAGCAACCTGGGAGGTAAAATAGAACTAATGTTCAAGAATGTAGTCCTACCCACTTCTCTTTTCTTCAGACCATGACTATGAAATGATCACTGTTGGGGGTACATTTTTGCTTTTAATAAGGGATACAGTAAAAATGTGTGATTTAACTGGTCTCAGTCTTTGGAGGGAAGCCGTAATCTGCAAGTATTTTATTTGGAAGCCACGCCAAAGTCACAGCAAGGAAACTATCCAACATGACTCACATGGCCCACTTAGAGGTGCGGAAATGGAAGAAGTTGTCATTCTACAGCATAGCATTCAGTGGAGAGCTAGATGGTATTCTATACAATGTCCCTTAGTTACTTTAAGGTAGAACATAGACTGCCTTGGAGCTGGGATGTTCTTTTGATCTGATCAAACAACACAGATTCATATAAGTCACCATGAAGCTCATTAGTAAATCATGATCAGTTACCGGTTCCCCTGCGTCACTTCCTTAGCTTATATGTAAGTAGCATAAAGTAGAAAGCAAATGTCTAGTATGCATGGTGTAGGGAGCAGATAGTTTATGTCAACCTCAGGCCCCCAAAATGCTGACATACAACCAGAATCTATTACATGAGCAGTGCTTAATTTCACAGAGTTTGCTAAAGTGCTAAAAATGGCTTAATCATTCCCAGAACATTTTCTTGCTTTTTAGAACAACATGGACATTCATTCCTTTAGCATCTATTTATAATATCTGACCAAGCTAAACTCTAATCTGTAATGTTTGAGTCATCTTTGGTAGCTACTGAAACACTGTGCTTCAGTTTCCAGTTTCTTCATTTGTAAAATGAGAAAGATAAGAATGGACACTTCATACCATTATGGTGATTAAAGTGTGCATGTGCTTGAAGCTGAGAGCAGCAGGCATGATGATCATATTGCTGTACTCTAAATTATAGAGGAAATTGGTAGCTTAACACAATGCTCATTTATTATGTTAGTGTTTCTGTTGGCCAGAAATCTGAGAATGGCCTAGATGTGTTTATAACTCCATAGCAGTATTCAAGGCATTCATGGACTATAATTGTCTCATATTTAAATAATGTAAAGTTTCTTCTTAAACACACAAAGTGGTTGGCAGAGTTCACTTCATTGACAGCTCTTGGCCAGTTGTCATCCTTGGTTCTTTATTGTGTCTGTCTGTCTTTGAATGACAACTTTTTTTTTTTTTTTTTTTTTGTGAGCAACTGAAGAAATCAGTTATGGTGATTCTCACCTGTGACCACAGGAGGCTGAGACAGGATAGTTAATTTGAGAATAGCCTGTTCTACATCATTAGAACCTGTTGAAGAAGAAAGAGGAACAGGCAAAGAAATAAAATAATAAACAGAGCTGGCCATCAACATAAGCCATAGTGTTTTATAATATTTTATGGGAATTATATTTCATGTTGCCATGTTTATTTTTTAGAAAACACGTGCTAGGTCCAGCCCATGTTCAAAAGGGAGTCATAGTAGAAGCTTCCTATCAGAAAGAAGAACTATATAAGTAAGTTTGAACACCCCATGCTTGCTGAAGGCATTTATTAAAAATAGATACAGAATAAAATAGTGATTAGCAACATTGATAAGCACTTCGATGAACTGAAAATTCCACGTTCGGTGACAATTACAATATTGATACACCATTGAGAATGTTTCAAATGAAAGCATCCCTGGATGCTGTAAGAGCAGAGACAGTGAAGGTAAGGTCCAGGACATCTCTCATACTGTATATGTTAAACCAAAGCAGCCAGAAGACAGAGTAGGGGCCGGATGATCAGTTCTAGCTTTTGTTTGCAGTCACACATTGCTACTATACAAGAACCAATGGAGTCATTCAGGGTCAGTTTTGGAAAACAATAATCATGGTTAGCAATCTCAGCAAGGTGGGATTTAGATTCGAGTTACAGACTGGAAAGGAGTAAGAATATGAAGAAAGTATCTATGGACAACAATACTATAAACTTGGTAGAAATGGGAAGAAGATAAGCAAAGAACTGCATCGTTAGACTGTTAATAGAGGTTGGGCCTATAGAGATAAGCTTCCAGATCGTAAATGAAACAGGTTTCTGAATGACAATCAGGGAAGGAATGCAGAATATCAACTAATCTAAATTGGGGGTTAAGGTCTGATAGAAGGACCTTTAACAAGGTAATGGTAAGACAAACATAGAAACCCGTGGTTTCAACCTGCGGGCAGAGACCCATCTAGCAGTCAAATGACACTTTCACAAGTGTCACCTAATACCATCAGAAAACACAGGTGTTTGTTTACATTATGCTTCATAAGAGTAGCAAAATTACAATTAAGATGTATCAATGAAAATAATATTATGTTTGGGGGTCATCATGACACAAAGAACCATGTTAAAGGGTCACAGTGTTAGGAGGATTGAGAACCACTGGTTAGAGAAGAGACAGGCTACAGGAGGCTGATTTCCCCACGTGTGTTTGAATCTATGTGAAGGAACCTCCACAAGTCGTGAATGAAAGACCCTTTACGTGATACCAATGCAAGTCAAAAAAGGAAGTGTAAGGGCTTGGTGTGGGAGTTTTGCATCCGACAAGGAGAAGAGAAGAATAAAGGATGAGAATTCTCTTTTATGTAGCTGAACCCAAGTCTAAGGAAAGCTTTTTATTGAACTAGCATGCTGCTAAGTCAATAGACTGAGTATTTATTCTCAAGCTTCTGAGAAGGAAACTTCAGAGAGAAAATTTATTCAGTTGCACAACCTCTGTCCCTACCTCTAGTCTTTCCTCCTAAGCTCAATTTATCCAGATATGATAGGGCAAGTTACGTCTGGGATAAAAAGAAGGTCCTTGTGCTGGAGGCCCATGGTCTTCAAGTCCTGTCTTCCTTGCCTACCGTGCTCCAGACGGGTGCTCTGCCCTCAGCTCTAAGAGCTTAGTTCAGAATTAGATTTGAACAAATGCTGAAAACAATTTTTTGTCTGTTTCTTGCAGCCAGCTTGAATGCACTAATAATGAGCTCTGTGATACCCACCGTGGCTAGTGTCTCATCAAGGAAAGAAGTCAGGGCACTTTTCTTTGGTGTCACCAAACCAACATTGAGTGTAGGTTTGAATTCTTTGTTCTCTCTGACTTCCATCCTCTTTGTCCCATGAGTTGGCCTCTGTGCCTGCCTGAAGGATGTCTTGTGATTCTATCCCCTTCCTTGTGTCTATATTCTTGTCTGTTTGCCTGAGTGTGTTTCTCTGTGTGTCTTGTTCCAACAAAGAGCTTTGCCCACTCTTTGCATCACATGGGGAAAGGCATGGGAGCTACTTTAAAATATTTTAAAATCTTTAAAAGTTTTACAGGTGATTAAGGCTCTGAGTGCAACTGACCCCAACCAACCCAGATGACAAATTCTTACAGACATCATTGTTTATCAATCAATATCCGTGTGGTGGTTTATGGTAGACATTCATTTTATGAGATTGCTTTCAATATCCATTTTGGTTGTTTTTGGCAGGTGATTACTAGAGCACTCATGGATTATTCTTGGGTAAGGGCAGAGAAGGGCATGCAGTTTAAGATTGCAGCTGTGCTGTACATTAGGTTGTAAACAATAACTACATGATAAATCCAAGGCATGTAGGGTTATGGTCACATTGTTCTCTCAAAGGCAGGTTGAACAAACAGGCTGAGTAGCAGTCATAAGCCTTAAGGTGTATTATTATTATTAACTCTGACTGTGAGGTACCACCAAAGTTCCAGTCTCTTAGGATGACAGAGATATTTTCATCATAATGTGTCACTACAATTTACCATATAAAACCCTGTGTGGTTTATTTATTCTTTCCTTAAATTTTTGCTCTTAAAGTATAAATTTGTTTTGAAGAAATAACCTTGTGTAAGTTGTCGGATAATTAAAATGCTAAACACTTTTTGCATTCACTGTTAGAATGTCATTGGAAATTCAGCTTAGAATGATAGCTCATATTTCTCTATGCTTTGGGTTTGCTTTCTTTTTTCAATCTTTGAAATGAGATAATTTTGGAAATGACCTTCTGGACATAGTCTGAGGATTAAATGATTAAATACTCATTAAGTAGGTTGGATACTCCTGGGCACTTGCTTCTCTAGTCCCTTGGTCCTTCAGTCTATGATGGCTGATTGGCTAGAATAGTATTTCTCAGATTACCAAGTTTACATTTCCGTATTAGCTCCACAGTCTCCTGAAATAATCTCTTTCCCTTTACATTTCTTCTTTCCAAAACATTGTTTTCCAGGATTTGCTTTTAGAGTTGCCTGTCCTTTTCTGTAGGGGCTGGAGGTGATTGTCTCTGAAGAGTCTTGCCGTTCTCTTCTGCGGACCTTATTACTTTCCTCTGTGCAGGGAAGAATAAGGAAGAACACTACGTAGTCAAGGTAACATGCAATTAGGAAGATGGTCCTAACTTAATCCCAGTGCATCCTTTTTTCTTTTGAGTGTGAAACTAAGTATTAACATTTGCATTTTTAGCCTAGTCAGTATCTCTTCTTCTGATGACTAGAGTAGTTGAATGGATTTGCTGGTTAATATGATCTGACAAGAGGCAGGGTAAGAAAGCATAAAGTTTCTCTGCATAGAATTACCTCTGCATAGAGATGTAAAAAATTAATATCTACCCTTAAGCATGAGAAAAATAGAGATACAGATAATTTAGGCACATAGTCATTTTACTATGATATAACATTGTTTGAAGGTAATAATTTCTTCTAAAATAGATGAGCATTTGAGCATTTTTTATAGGATGTTGTAGAGAAAACTTTAACTTTAAAGAATTATAGTAGATAAACTATAATACCTTTCCATTTCTTAGTGTCTAGGCTGTATAATCTTATCATCAAGGCAATGAGCCAGGCATTTCTCCATCCACAGTGCAATGATCTTGTCTGAGAACTAGGAGAGCCATTTTTTCTTTCAAAGTGGAATTAAGGGTCAGGATGTCTCAACATAAGCAGTCAGACATTTCTATATGAACCAATCTCTCTGAAGTCAGCTATTCACCTCTAGTCTCTAGTATATCCTATGTGTTGGTTTGAAAAAGTCCCATATCAAACAATTTCACATATATGAGAGTATGAAAGTATAGTTTGATAAATTTAATATGTCTTTGCCCCCCTTTCTTGACTCAGTGAGTTGAAATCTTTTATTTTTTCTTATTAAAAATATCCTATTAGTGTAATAAAACACTTACACTGAGGTCCTATACAAACTCTGAGTCATTCTGTAGCAGTTTGCTTTCTCCACTTTTTAAACAATTTATTTACCTGCTTGTTTATTTTACATCCTGACCACACTTTCTTCATTCCCTCTCCCTCAATCCTTGCCCCATCTCACCCTGACATCCACCCCTCAATTTCTCTTTAGAAAAGGGGAGGCCTCTAGATCAGGTAGTCCCAGCATATCAAGTTGCAGTAAGACTAGACACCTTCTCTCCTATTGAGGCTGGATGAAGCACACAGTAGCAGTAGGAAGAAAGGGTCCCAAAGGCAGGCAACAGAGTCAGATACAACACCCGCTCCCACTGTTAGAAGTCCCACATGAAGACCAAGCTAAACAACTATAACATATATGAAGAGGGCCCAGTTCAGTCCCATGCAGGCTCCCTAGTTGGTGGTTCAGTCTTGGTGAGCCCCTATGGATCTAGGTTAATTGATCCTGCTGGTTGTCTTGTGGTGTCCTTGACCCCTCTGGCTCTTACAATCCCTTTTCTCTATTTCCTGCAGGGTTTCCCAAGCGTTGCCTAATGTTGGCTATTAGGTCTGTACATCTGTTTCCATTGGTTGCAGGGTGAAGCCCCTCTGATGATGATTATGCTAGTCTCCTGTCTGCAAGCATAGCTGAATGTCATTAGCAGTGTCAGGGGTGGGCTCCCTCTTGTGGCATAGGTGTAGGGAGCCGCCCTCACATTCGCTGTTGCAAGATGGCGCTGACATCCTGTGTTCTAAGTGGTAAACAAATAATCTGCGCATGTGCCAAGGGTAGTTTTCCACCCCATGTGCTCTGCCTTCCCCGTGATGACAACTCGGCCAATGGGCTGCAGCCAATCAGGGAGTAATACGTCCTAGGCGGAGAATAATTCTCCTTAAAAGGGACGGGGTTTCGCCATTTGCTCTCTTGCACTCTTGCGCTCTTGCGCTCTGGCTCCTAAAGATGTAAGCAATAAAGCTCTTGCTCTGGCTCTTGCTTCTTGCTCCTGAAGATGTAAGCAATAAAGCTCTTGCGCTCTTGCGCTCTTGCCCTCGCTCTTGCTTGCTTGCTCTCTGGCTCCTGAAGATGTAAGCAATAAAGCTTTTGCTGCAGAAGATTCCGGTTTGTTGCGTTCTTCCTGGCCGGTCGAGAACGTGTGTAAGAGTTGGTGTCGAAACCCGGGACGAGAAGACCTGGGACGAAAAAACCCGGGACAAGAAAACCCGGGACGGTTACCATCACCGGCACAAGGAAGATCCCTCATTCCGGAACCAGAACTGCGGGTCATGGTAATGAAGTGTTCCCGTAAAACAGACTGTTGAGAAGGATCCAGCCTGGATTCAGAACTCCTCAGCTGGGGAACGGTGGTAATGAAGTGTTCCCGTAAAACAGACTGTTGAGAAGGATTCAACTGCGTGAATTCAGAACTCTTCAGCTGGGGAACAGGGTACCCGTAAGTATAGCTTTACACATAGGTATCAAGCTGGACCAGTCATTGGTTGCCTATTACCACATTTCCTGCTCCACATTTACTGAAGACATCTTGTAGGGAGGACAAATTGTAAGTTGAAGATTTTGTGGCTGCATTGGTGTCCCAATCTCTCCACTGGAAGTTTCGTCTAGTTACAAAACTCGGCCAGTTCAGGCTCCATATCATCCATTGCTAGGGGTCTTAGCCAGAGTCACTCTCTTAAAGGCTAGGCTCACAACCAAAGAAAGATCTTTGCCCTTTTACCCTTTTAAAAGGAGGTTGGTTTCATGATTTGCTGCCTTAAGAATCGTTTCTTGGGTTTGGAGCGGTGGTATATGCCTAAAACCTCTGTACTTAGAAGGCAGAAACAGGAGTGCTACATCCACTCCAGTAGTGACTCGCTTGGCAGGCCTAAAAGCCTGGAAGCAGTCAGGAGGCAAAGAGTTTCACGGAAACTTAGCTTCCTGGAACCTTGGCATTCCCATAGCTAGAGTGCCCCAGATTTGTCCCTGAGATATTGTGGAGGGTCTTGCATGCTTTCTTACAGTAATTTACTGGATAAGAGTTAGAAATCTCAGGGCAAGCTTAGCAAAGTATACTTAGAATCTTCATTACAGCCAGGTATAGCAGACTACTTTGCATATTAGAAGAAAGTTGGTGAATTCTTCTGACAAATGGAGATTCCCTACAAATACTTAAAAGAACAGCCAAGTTACTCTCATATGCAAGAATTTACCAAAGCCTAGGAAAAAGGGGGGCTGTGGTATTGCATTATTCAGGATAAGGTCTGCTCCAGCAGAATGCCCCTGGTGCTAGCTTTCACAAGGCTCAAAGAAGTAGCATAAATTGTGACTAGGGTGTGAAATCCTTACCTGACATTAGCTGACTCTAGGCAGGGCTGTTTTATCTTTACTGTAAACATTGCCTGGTTCCTGTCAGTCCTTTGAAGGCATTCCTCTGTTTTGTGTCAGATACTTCAATGTATCTTGCCTGCTGTGACACCTACTCCTTTGTTTTCTGTATTATATAAGACTGGTGTTTGTTTTGTGAAAATACATTCAGATATAGCACTCCCTTGTGTTCATATTTGTTTGTCATTTCTTGCCAACTCCATAGCCATCTGTCTGGACCCTTGATTCCCCACGGATTGAAGTATTCCTCAGTATTCCAAGGGGATACTGAGGCTGGTCTGTGGCACAGGAGAATAACCATAAATTCAAGTACATGCATAGT
Source organism: Mus musculus (assembly GCF_000001635.26). Lineage (NCBI taxonomy): Eukaryota > Metazoa > Chordata > Mammalia > Rodentia > Muridae > Mus > Mus musculus. The sequence goes on from NC_000078.6 coordinate 35,254,481, forward strand.
AACTTCTAGATGTACCAGGGAAACAGGGAGAACCTTGTCTAACAAATGAAAAAGTAATGGTTTGTGATATATATTTATTTATAGACCTTTTGTCATGTAATTTGGCAAGTCCTAGTTGAACACTGGTTAATTGAGGTGTATTATTGCTTGAAGTAATGTACAGGGACTGCTTTCTTTCACTATTCCACCCAATATGATAGAGAAAACAAATATATCAAAGGGCTGTTTCTTCTGTCTGAAGCAGCCAGGTTTACTGATTGCAAACCCACAGTAAGGCTTAAGTAAGGCTGAGGCCTTTGCAACAGATCTGGTATTTCATTTGTTCTTTGGGTGTCTGCCCACAGTCATAGTATAGAAAGGTGGTTATGTGGAATCTCAGGTGTGGACAGAAAGGGCGTTCCACTCTTTAAATCATGAAACCAACTTCATTTCAATAGCGCCAAGATACTATACATTTATCAAGGTTTCACTTTCATACTGCTGTATGTTTGGAATTGTTTGATGTGTGACTATTTCAGAGCAATACAGAGGAAGAATATATCTATGAGTGTTCTGGCAAGTAGCATGAATATACTAGAGAATGGAAGAGAGTAGTTGTCAACAGCTGACTTTTATGTACAACACCCTAAACATTTCTGTCTGTCTGTCTTTCCTGTTCTTCCTTCCTTCCTTCCTTTCTCCTTCCTCCCTTCCTTACTCCCTCCTTTCCCTCCCTCCTTCCTTCCTTCCTTCCTTCCTTCCTTCCTTCCTTCCTTCTGTCCTTCCTTCCTTCCTTCCTTCTCTCCTTCCTTCCTTCCTTCCTTCCTTTCTTCCTTCCTACCTTCTCTCCTTCCTTCCTTCCTTCCTTCCTTCCTTCCTTCCTTCCTTCCTTCCTTCCTTCCTTCCTTCCTTTCTCTTTCTTTCCTCTCCTTTGACAATGATAAAGTAGCTAAAAGAGCTCTGTAAGCATGTATAAAATTTGTATTTTTTCTTTCTTTTTTTTTTTTTTTAATTAGGAACCTTTCTTCAGTATGAAAGATCTTGTACTGTTTTCAAATTTCCTGAATTTTAACCATGAGCACTTCTGTGACAGTCCCTGAACTTTTTCAATTCCTATTAGGGTTTAAATAAGAAATGTCCGTTAAAGGGTCATGTTGTGAGCAGTGTTACTCTTGGAGTTTCTAGAAGCTTGAGGTAGAACCCAGCTGGTTGGAGGTCAAGAGAGGGAAAGCCTCACTAAACAGCAGACTTCCAGGTACTATTTCCTCACACTACCCCATAGCAATGAGCAGGGTGAAAGGAAGCCGCTCCTCACAGAAGATCTGTATGTCAAAAAAGAGACAGAGGAAAAACAAAGGGATAGAGAAGAACCCATGGGAAGACTGGCCACATGCCTCCCTAGGGCCTTGCACATTGTTTTCTTGGTGTGTGGTGGCCATTATGTGGAGATTTGTTGATGAATGAATGAATATATCAAAGATAAATGAATCTGGACAGTCAAGTTGGGCTAGTTCCAAATCTTTCTTCTTTGGTCTTGGGAAAACCAAATTGAACCCAGCTGTTTTTCAGAATAACAAGCCATTTGTGCAGAAAGCAGCCATTTTTTTCCTATTTCTACTTCTATTTCCCCCAAGGGTGCTGAAGAAATAAACGCATCACCAACTATTTATTCTTCAAAAGGCTTGGCCATTTGTTCTTGACATTTTCTTAATTGTTCACATTCTGTGTCTCTGTTTAGTTTTTCTAATGTTGCTCCACTCATCACAAACAACTTGTTATATGATCCTGCTGACTCAAGTGTGGTGGGATTTTCTAGCTGTGTTCTCTTATTTTGTCCTTTCCATATATCTCAGTTACATATTTTTCCAAACACTAATTTTATCATTTTAAGCTGTCTACACCATCAAGGATATAAATGTAACTTTAAAGTGTTTCAAAAATATGGATAAGTCATTCCACACTTCTTAAAAAACAATTTATAGGTCAGTGAGGTTCACTGACCTCATTCGTTGACCTAATATGACACCCGAGAAGCCGGTGAGGACATGCTTTTAGTATTATAGATTTACACAGCACGGATAAGCAAGTGTGAGAAGCGGCTCTCTGGATCCTGCAGAGCGATCAGAAGACAAATGAGGGAGAGCAGAAAAACTGAACCATAGTGCCCTTCCCATTAGCTCCTTCAACTCTCCTACAACCTTAAGCCAGCACAATTTAGCCAGAAAACAGCAGCACTACATCCACTTTAAAAGCAAAAATGGAGGAGATGTGCACAGGGTCAGGAAATTGAAAAGAGGTGTGTAGCGATGGGGGATGGGGAACTGGGGGTTTCCAGATGACAGGAAAGCAGGAGGTTTCTAGGACCCAACAGGGATGACATTAATTGAAATACCCAACATAGGGGAGAGAGTACCTGTAGAGACCACATCCAGAGGTTAGGTACATCTCCCCACCCCGTTGAGGATGGGGTCACGCACCCATCTCAAAAATATTAACACAGAATTGCTTCTGTTTAAAGGAAATATGGGGACAAAGACTGGAGCAGAGATTGAAGGAAAGGCCATCCAGAGACTGCCCCACCTGGGGATCCATCCCATATGCAGCTAGCAAACCCAGACACTATTGCTGATGCCAAGAAGTGCTTGCTGATAGGAGCCTGATATAGCTGTCTCAGAAAAAGGCTCTGCCAGAGCTTGACCAATACAGAGGTGGATGCTCACTGCCAGCCATCTGACTGAGCACAGGGATGCCAATGGAAGAGTTAGAGAAAGAACTGAAGGAGCTGAAGGGGGTTGCAACCCCGTAGGAAGAACAACAGTATCAACCAACCAGATCCCCCAGAGCTCCTAAGGACTAAACCATCAAGCAAAGACTACACATGGAGGGACCTATAGCTCCAGCTGCCTATGTAGCAGAGGATAGCCTTACCTGGCATCACGGGGAGGGGAGGCTCTTGATCCTGTGAAGGCTCAATGCTCCAGTGTAGAGGAATGCTAGTGTGGTGAGGCAGGAGTGGGTAGATGGGTGGAGGAGCACCCTAATAGAAGCAGGGAGGATGAGATAGGATTTTTTGGAGGGGAAACCAGGAAAGGGGCTAGCATCTGAAATGTAAATAAAGAAAATACCCCCCCCCAAACCCCAAAGCATTATGTATATGCTGTTAACCCCAACACTGGGAGCTTAGAGAAGAGGATCAGTAGTTCAAAGGTGTCTCTCATTTACAAGGATGGTTTGAGGCTAGCCCAAGCTACAGGAGAACCCCCAATCCTTCTAAATCACTAGTATGTTCTACAGTGCTGTTCACTATGTCTTCCAATTTCTATACAAAACTATGTAAAAATACTGGCATTTTTATGTTTAGGTAGATTATTTAGGTGTTTACTAAATGAACATTTAATGCATATTTCTGGGCCCAGCCTTGGTCTTAAAAAGTGTTGGTTGGAGAACAGGTGTTTGCATTTTTGAGTGATGCAGGCTGTAGTATTTTTTTCTTGACTTTTGTATTGCATTTACTTATTTTTATTTTCATTTGTATATTGGGTGGGGGTGGAGTCCATGCTGGTCTTGAATCAAATGTGTCACTAAGGGTTGTTGACTACATGCCACCCCCCTTGACTTACTTTGGTCCTTGAGATAGTGTAGAAAACAGGCCGAGTTCACTGTAAAATAGCATAGGTATGCTCTTTATCCTGATATTGTACAATGACTGAAAGGGCCATCGCAGAGAATTCATGGGGTAAGAGAAGATGGTAGCCAGAGATTCCATTGTGGAGGAACACACTCTTATGAGATGAAAGGGGACAACAGCCAGGGAGACCATTGGGCCACTCCACATGTTTAGTAGACTTCTTATGATTTTCTACATTCTCTTGAGCAGATGACTTTTTTAAGGCGTGTTTTCCTATGTAAGCACTAAACATGGCCATTTTGGTAAGGGAAGACACAGTGGCATGGTTTCTTCTTCCACCTAAAAGTCTTCTTGTATCACTTTCCACATTGTTAGAGAAAACACCTGACACCTCACCCTTGCCCCCCTCTTCTCCCCCCCCCAACAACAAAACAACTGAGGGAAGGAAGGATTTCTTTTGGCTTATGGCTTATGGGCACAGTATGTCACTGGGGCGAAGGTGTGGTGGCAGAGACCTGAGGCATCTGGTTACATTGTCTCTCTAGTCAGGAAGCTGATGCTCTGATCACTCTCTCTTTTTTATCTAGTCTAAAACTTTAGCCCTATAGGATGATGCTACCCATATTCAGGGTGGGTGTTCCCATCTCAGTCTGTATGGAAATGTCCTCATAAACATGTCCAAGAGTGTCTCCTAGGTGATTCTGAATTCTGTCAAGTTGTTATATTCTGTATCAATATAGCAATCACACTTCTGCTAGAAAGTGTGATTTTCCTGGATGTTCAGAAAATCTTGTCTTCACTCAGGGTCAATGACCCTATTTTTTAGAGCAGCTACTATATAACAGAATACATGTAAAAAATTAAAGAGAAAATAATTAATAATCTATAGGAGTCTGGAGAGAAAGATGACTTAGTTGTTACAAGTGTTTGATGCTCTTGGGGAGAATCCAAGTTGAGTTCTTTGTCAAACACATCAGGCCACTCATAATTGCCTGTAACTCCAGCTGTAGGAGCAACATATGCATCTGGATTCCTTGGGTGCACACACACACACACACACACACACACACACACACACACACACACACACACACACACCACAATCTATAAAACAACCATGTTTTACCTGAAGGAAATAGCCGTTCCTTAATGAGCATAGATGATGGGCTGCAATCTCTATCTCCCTCCATTTTATATGATATTCCAAATTCTGAGGAGGGGCAATTGTAATTCTTTCATATGCCTTAAAATGAATGAGTTACCAGGGGCACAAGAGGTGGGGACCGAAGCTGGTAGTGAGGAAGGCATTCACCCTTATTAACATTTATGTCTCCAAATCTTTATTAGCTCCCAAACAAGATGATTTTGAACTCCTGTTCCTCCTGCTCCCACCTCCTGTGTTCTGTGGTGACACTGTATACACAGCGGTGCATGGCCATTGTCTTTTCTTAGGCACTTAATCTCACCCTCCATTTACTTGACATTTTTCTTCTTAAGTAGGATATAATACTATTATTATTGATATCTTTTTAAACAAAGAGTTTGTGTAGTCTCTGTTGTCCTAAAAGTCAAAATCCTTCAACCTCAGCCTCTTGATTAAGTTGCTGCCTAACTTTGACCTACGATGATGCAGATGATGATGCAGTCCAATGACACAGCCATATTCAAGCTTCCCACCCACCTCCTTCTGTTTTTCTCTCTCTTCTCCACCCACTCCCCTCTTGTGATCCACAAGAATTCAAGTGTAATGAACCATGACTCTGTAAGAATTTTTAATGGTTGTGTAGACATGACCTTTATTTTATGATCTGTCTTTGCTTCATCCTCAGATGAGGGCTTCATTCATAAAACATACAATTTTTAGGCAATCAGTTTATGACTTATCTGATTTATCAGACACTCCATGTCCTCAGGGCAAAACTTTCCTTCTTTCATTGAAAGTTGGGATTTGCTCATAGTTTCCTTGTTTATTTGATGGTAGTGGTGTCAGAGATAAACACAGAGCAGTTGTTTTCAATTTTCCTGAGCAGATACTGTGGAATGCTTGTTTAAACAGATTTCTGGCCCCACCTTAGGTAGAGTGCAGGATTTGCATTTCCAGTTGATTGTTGATCCTGATGAGGTGCCACTCTTTGAGACCCCCCTCACCAGAAAATTCTGGCCTCCCCTTTAAGTCCAAGTACAGGAGAGGGAGAATTTGAGACTATTGAGAAGAGATATTCTTTAGGCCAGAAACTCAAAGATGTACTTGCCTTGTACACCAAATCTGGAAATGCCTTTGCTCTCAGAAGGCATGCAGGTACATTATACTAATCTAGGGAACAGGTATGTGTGTGTGTGTGTGTGTGTGTGTGTGTGTGTGTGTGTATGTTCTTTTTATTTAGCAAAAATACCAGGCCTGTCATTTTTGCTTATGAACTGTAAGTAAAACTTTACCAAAGCCCAAGAAGACAGTGTAGGACATTAATTGCCTAAAACGTAGTATCCCAGGATGTCCAAGTTGGTAAAAGGGCCTCAGTGAGTCGCCCTGGGAGCTGGGTGAGTAAGAACCAGAGGCTTTAGACACAAAGTGTGTGCCAATGGCAGGCTCGTTATAAGCAGGGTTCCTATAGACCACTATCTTTAAACCTGAGCTCTTTCTTGAAACTGGGATGAGGATGATCACAAAATGAAAGTTTCAGACATCAGTGTAAACAAAAGGGAAAAAATCAAACCAGCTGACATGGATTAGCAGTTCATGACGTATAGGGAGGTTTCGTGACAAAACATCAACAGAAAGGGGTAGAATTTCAGAAACGTAAAGAGCTTTCTTCCTACTGTCCTTCAATATTTAATTTATGGCTTCATTTCTTTCTGTAAATTTTTGTAACGACGATGACAAGACAAACACAGGATTATCCCAGGGCCAGACATAGTTGAGATGGATTAACCCAAGGTCAGGTATAGTGGAGATACTCAGGATAGATTTGCTGTGTAAGCAGTGAAGGGAGGAATGTGCAAGAACTCATCCCTGAGGACTCTTTCAGACAAAGTTGAGTGACCTTAGGGTACTCCCTGCCTCAGATATCACTGCAACAAAGCTCTCCCACATTTGAGTTTCTCTGTGTAGGGAAAACTTTGCATGGAGCATGCCATGGTAAATGCTCAGCAACATTATGTCAAATAAGCTAAGCCTTTGATATCAGTTCATGCCTAGTATCAACTCACTCCTAGGGACTCCCCTGTGACTACGGTATTTTTATGAAACATATTCACCTAGATGCTGGGCAATAAAATTGGATCCTTGCACTCACTGAGGCTAGGGTAGTAGAGAAATCATTAAGCCAAGGAATTAGTGAACCAACAATTTTGGACAACTTTATGAACAAAGTTCAGTATAAATTTTCTTCAGAAAACAGAACCAAGAGGGTATTCATTAATTATGAAGAAAATATCCTGGGAGATTCATGATTTTTAGGATGGGGCCCAAGAAATCAGGAGAGGAAATTAAATTTCATGAAGGAAAAATAAGAATCAAGTTGTGATGGTTTGTATATGTTCAGCCCAAGGAGTGGCACTATTAGAAGATGTGTTGGAGATGGTGTGTCACTGTGGGTGAGGTCTTTAAGACCTTCACCCTAGCTGAGTGAAAGCCACTATTGAAGATGTAGTACCCAGCTTTATTACTCGTGGGCATATACCCAAAAGATGTTCAAACATATAATAAGGACACATGCTGCGCTATGTTCATAGCAGCCTCATTTATAATAGCAAGAAGCTGGAAAGAACCCAGATGTCCTTCAACAGAGGAATGGATCAGAAAATGTGGTACATTTACACAATGGGGTACTCAGCTATTGAAAACAATAAATTCATGAAATTCTTAGGCAAATGGATGGAACTAGAAAATATCATCCTGAGTGAGGTAACCCAATCACAAAAGAACACACATGGTATGTACTCACTGGTAAGTGGATATTAGCCCAAAAGCTTGGAATTCCCAAGATACAATTCACAAACCACATGAAACTCAAGAAGAAGGAAGACCAAAGTGTGGATGTATCGTCTTTCTTAGAAGGGGAAACAAAATTCACAATGGAGGAAATATGGAGACAAAGTGTGGAGCAGAAACTGAAAGAAAGGCCAGAGATTGCCCCACCTCTATGGACTGAAACAGACACTATTGTCACCAAACTCAGACACTATTGTGGATGCCAAGAAGTACTTGATGACAGGAGCCTGATATAGCTGTCTCCTGAGAGGTTCTGCCAGAGCCTGACAAATAAAGAGACGGATGCTCACAGTCAACCATTGGGATGAGCACAGGGTCCCTAATGGAGGAATTAGAGAAAGTACTGAAGGAGCTGAAGGGGTTTGCAACCCCATAGAAAGAGCAATATCAAGCAACCTCCCTAGAGCTCTCAGGGACTAAACCACCAACCAAAGACTACACATGGAGTGATCCATGACTCCAGCTGCGTATGTAGCAGAGGATGGCCTTGTGGAACATCACTGGGAGGAGAGGTCCTTGGTCCTGTGAAGGCTGGATGCCCCAATGTAGGGGAATTCCAGGACAGGGAAGCAGGAGTAGGTGGGAATAACCTTCATAGAAGCAGAGGTACAAGGGTGGGATAGGTGGCCTTTGGGGTGGGGGAGGAACTGAGAGAGGGGATAACATTTGAAATGGAAATAAGTAAAATATCCAATAAAAAGTTTTTAAAAAAGATGAAGATATAGAACTCTCAGTTCCTCCTGTGCTGTGCTTGCCTGGATGTTGCCATGTTCCTGACATGATGATCATGGACTGAACCTCTGAATCTATAAGCCAACCCCAATTAAATGTTGTCCTTATAAGAGTTGTCTTGGTCACAGCAGTAAAACCCTAATTAATACAGTGGTTTAGTTCCTAGCTCCCATGAGTAATTAATTTTTAATCTTACCTTGCCACACAACCAAAAAATAAGGTTCAATCTAGACTTATACTTCATGCCCAGCCAAAATAACATACAAAATTAACTACTACACAAGGTCAGTTAAGATGCATAAACATGCAGGAGTTAGGCTAATGAGTCAAAGCAGTTGACCAATACTGTGGTTGGCTAAGAAGATCAATTCAAATCAGTTGAACACTATGAGGAAAGGAAAACAAAAGTAGGGCATTTGACAGATGGAGTTATGGACACTGGCTGCTCTTCCCGAGAAACAAGTTCAGTTATCAGTACCTACGTGGCAGCTCACAACTCCAGTCCTAAGGTCTTCAATGCTTCTGGCTTCTGTTGGTACCAGGCATGCAAATGATGCACAGGCAAACCTGCAGGCAAAATATTCACACATATAACATAATGATGTTAAGTTGTGGTAGTCTCATCCTAGTCTTTTATCTTTTGTAGTCTTCACTATGGGAGTAGTTCGATATTTCAAGGTTGACACGGTTTGCTTAAGATTACAATCACTTTTTGAATAATGTTATCATGGAATTACTTATTTAATAATATAACTAACTATATTAGTTATAGATGGAGAGTATAATGACTCGGTCAGCTACTTAGAGATGTAACTTAAGCCTGATGAATAATTTACAGTATTTTTAAAGATAAGATGGGCAAATCCCTTAATTATAGAATAAAATAGATTTAATTTATATTTATTTTTTAGAAATGTAACAAAACTTCTTCTGCTTATTTGAAAGCAGTTAGGACTTTGGAGGAGTTTTGAGTGAAGAGGTCTTGGGAGGAAATAAGACAGGCTTTAAAGGACGACTGTTAAGGAGGAAAACCATTCATTAATTGCCGTCCCAGGGTAGATACATGCCTAAAAACCTCCAGTGTATTAGTTGATCTAGAAGATTGTGAAAGGAGAGTCTACTTTACTTAACAGTAGTCTGCTTAGCCAGCTTTTGCTAAGCTTTCTCTCTATACAAGTTCACTCTCTTTAGCTGTACATGTGGGGCAGGTGAGGCTATCTTCCCTACCCTGGCCCCAGGGTCTCGCAGTAAATTAACTTCAGCATGGGATGTAGACTAAGCCAATAAGCACTTTCCCTGTGTCTGTGGGCTGCTGGCAGCCATGTCTCCTGCTAGTAGAGGAGGACAACTTCTGTGGGAAGCCCACAGATCAAGGAAAAGGTGGGCAGGCACAAGAGGTCAATGGAGACCAGAAGAGGAGGCAAGTTCTTGGTGCATTGACTCTTGTAGTTCTTTCTCTATTGTAGCTCTGATCCCAGTGAACACTGTAGCTTTCTTCCCTTAGGCTATGTTTCTTCTATGATTCTGAGTCTGCTTTCCTCTTGAGGATGTCTAGCTTGCCCCTGCACACTAGGCTGGAAGGATGAAGAGGAGATGGGAATGGGTGGGGTCTGCAAGATACCTGCTGAGAGTGAGCTGCCTGGGAGTGAGTACTGTTTCCAGAAAGGTTTTAGTGCTCAGCTCTCTTAGATAATATTCAATGAAGCAGCTCTCTTAGATGACCTTCAGTGAAATAGTTTCTTGATGGACACTTTATTTGGGGTGAGCAAAGACTATGCATGAACTTTGGAGAGTAAGAAGGAGTTTTCATGGTGGATGTAAATCATTAGCTGGGGTTTAAAATACTGGGAGTGCCTCCTTTGCATGGAGAGGCATTCCAGGAATCCCAGGTACTTGCTGGGTGAGTTCTTATCAGGAAAGAAGTTGAACTTGAAGGTAAAGGGTTTGGGGGTAGGTCTCCCCCAGATAAAGTTAGGAAGGGGAAGCCCTGCTAGAAAAGGGAGTCTTCCATTTTGTGCCTAGCTCCAAAGAGCTATCAGACATAGTAGACTGAGACCTCAAGTAGCAGGATTTCCCAAAACTCTTCCACTTGTATGGAATCAGATGTTAATACAATTGCCCTTTCTACCTCCAAATTCCCTCTACCCTTCACTATAACCATGTTTTCTTGCTTTTTCTTTCTTTTTTTTTTCCCATGGAACATTGATGGCACAACTTCCTCCTGTGAAGAATGTGTGATCAGAAAAACAAATGAATGCTTGCGAGTTTCTAGATCAAAGCACTGACCTGGGGCATAATCTCAGAATAACCCTCTGAGGCCCTCATTGGTTTTGGAGGCCATTTTGAGGTTGTGCTGGACAACCAAATTCTTAGTGCTATGGGTGGAGCTGACTTGAGTTGAATCTGACTTCCACTCTGGACTCTGTTATCTCAAGCTGTAGAAGTTTTGTGGAGGATCAGTTTTTAGAAAAACACAGTTTAGTCCTTTCTGTTTCAAACAGCAGAGAGCGAACTGATGTCATAGTAACAAAGTTCAAGGTCTTTAGGGGAGCTCTTCCCAGGAGTCCATTGTCTGGACTCCAGAGGCAGGGCCTGAACTGCACTCAGTGGCTTCTTTAACCTAATACACAGAGACTCTCAGATGCTTAAATATCTGCGAGTTGGCAGACTGTTTCCTGCTAAGTGGGCTTGCTTTATACTTCAGGACCAGTGAATTCTGTTTAAAGATGTTAGTGCTCACATGCTTTTTATTAAATCAAACTTAACTTATACCAAGTTAACTTATACCAAGAGTATTTTAACATCTACCAAACCTTCAGAGTTATCTTTTGTTCCGATGTGGCTTCCTCTTTGACCTTAGTACATATTAGGCCTGGCATTTTAGCTGACTGGAAGGTGAAGACATGTGAACCTGGCAGAGAAGGGCAAAGCTCACAGGAAGCACCGGATGCAGAGCCAAGGCCTGCGGGAGTAGGTAGCTAGGAATTGAAGCCTGGATTCCAGCTTAGCTGCTGGGAAATGATGGATTTTCCTTGCTGTCTTCTTACCTAATGTTGGGGACAGCAAAAGCATTTTAGGAGGAAGCAGGCTTATTAAAATACTTTGAAAGATGGGACCCAATTCAGTAAGCATGAAAGCTGTGATTCATGCAGCTCATTTTCTTCCCTGACAGTAACAGGCTTGATACGGAAATAAAATAAGTCCTGTCTCTGCCAAGCACATCCCAAGTTACAGACAAACATGAGTTCTGTTTCCCAAACACTTCCTTTACTTTATAATTCTGTAATTACAAATTTTACGGTTCAACTGGGCAAGCATGGGATCCTGAATCAGAACTGAATAATATTTGAGGCATAAAACTGAAGTGAAGTTGAGGATGTGGATTTTTCAAACTCTCTTCTCTTAAATGGATAAGGAGGAATTAAAGAGAGTGTGTGAGGACAGTGCCTGAGTCCTGCTCAGTAAACTGCCTGCAACCAGGAAAGCTGGAATACAAATGACCTATATGATATGTCAAATATAAGTTAGGACACTTCAATGATTTAACTTCTACTGGCTATTGTATGTTGGCTCCACAAACAGTCTTTCAGCTATAGCCTCTTGCAGCCACTAACTAGAGTTTGGTCAGCCCCTGGTAAGCAGCCTGCTTGCATAAATGACCATGGAAAGCAGCAGAAAACAGTGAACTTCTGCACAGTCCACTTAGGTTTTAGGAACATAGCTTCCCTTTCCATATACTCCCATTCCTTTTAGCCCCATGGCTGTTGATAACTGCAGATAGCATCCTTCCTTGTAGAAATTCCTCCTGGAACCCAAAATGCCTTCCTAGTTATCAAACCATCCAGAGAAGAATACCAACACAGCCTTCCATGTTTCCCACCCTCTTCCCTTTTCCAAGTAATCCTTGCAATCATTCCTGTGATTGAACTGGGATGCTCAAAAGTATCACATTTCCCAAGATGGCATCAGAGATGAGCTAAAGATCTCTCAGGGAGGCAGGCCCCAGGTATCGGTAGTGTGGCAAGCCCCGGGCTGATGTTGGAGTCCAGTTAAGGCTGAGACAGTTCCTTTTTGCTGAGACTGACTGTAGGAATCTTGCATTTGCTGCCTCTTAAGTCATGACAGATGGCGGTATTTTCTCTAAATATTAATACTACTCTTTTCAACTATAGAGCCTAGATACCCATTCCAGGAAGCATTCTCTTCAATATCCTGTTAAGCAAGGATGAAACAGCAGGCTCCAGCAAGGAATGTGCCGAAGGTCTCCTGTCTTCCTTAGCATTGGCCCCCTCAACAGGGAGATGGTCATAAAGTTAACCCGTACCCAGTGTTTGTTCTGAAAATGAGTTGCACAGATGCCTGCTGTCAGCTTGCCTTCTAGCTACTCATTGTCAGGACAAAGGAAAGCAGAAGTCACATGTGGCTGGTGGCTGGCGGCTGGCATTCTCTCTCCCTCCTTGTGGAAGAGATGCATGTTGCTGAGGCTTTTTTTGTTGTGGTTTTAACCCCTGGTGCTTTGGTTGTAGTGGTTTGTAAAATGAGTGTAGTTGGGAGAAAATTTTCCATCTGTGAAACCGGGGAACACCACTCTAAATTGTGAGGAGTAAAGGAAGAAGAATTCTGTTACAAAGATAGCCAGCTGCCTCAGAGATGCGGTGATGAAATCCTGCACAGGCTGAGGATAAACAGATACTTTGTGGCGGAAAGGACTGAGAATTTGGAATCTGGAACCTCCATTCTGCCTTTGACTCAGCTGGTGTCTGCATTGGGAGGGCTAGAAAGCAGTGGTTAATAACCAGATACATAAGTCTACATCCACCAGGCAGAGAGCCAGTCCTGGCTTTGCTGTTGATGGGACAAGTCTTTACTCTGTGTCTCAGTTTCCTCACATCTAAAGAGGAGAACATAATGGTACCTGCATTGAAATTTTCACGATTAAATTAGTATGTATTCTAATGATCTGTAAGATTTCAAATAATCATAAATTAGACACTTCATCTCTCTCCCCTCTTTAAATTCTTTATTATTATGTGCTAACCTGTAACTTTCCAAGTTCCCTCCTTCAATGTAATGATCCTGCATAGTTAGGCATTTTTCTTCTTTTTCTTACTTTTAGTACAATTAGCATTCAAATAGATGGAAACCACAGAGCAATGTATTACAATCAATTAATGATATGCCAGAAAATTATGTTAAAATATCCAAACCATGATTTAAAAAAAAAAAAACCCAGCTCACTGTTTAGGAAGAGTTGTTCTTGGCAGTGAGAAAAACAGCCCATTGTCCCAGATAAGTTATGAGTTTAGAGAACTGGACCCTGAGGAGAAGTCACCAGTAACCCCCACAGTCTGGTCCCAAATTCACAGTAACTGGACCTCATGTCTTGGCTCCCGCTTTTCCTCGACCTGGGATTAATTTTGGCTCCATCTGGCTGCAGAATGCAGAGCTGCCCTTAAATGACTCACTTGGTTAAGAGCACCCCATCTTAACTAGAATCTCTCTCCTGCAGAGTGTACTGGGTTGTACTGAGAATCTTTGTCTTCTGTGTACTTGTCTTGCTTTCAGTGTAGTCTGTGGAGCTCCTAGCTACACCACATAGTACATCATACCCCACAGACTTGAGGAGAAAAGTTTTATTCTTTCATAAATTTAAAACGATTTTTTTTATAACTAGTAGTTTTAATTTTCTATGCAATTCAAAGAAAATATAGAGATAGTCATATGACACCCTGTCATGCAGAATACCCATCGCTATCAGAATAAATCTTCCAAGTCAGGATGTTTGGCTTGTTACAGTGGGTGAGCTTGTACTGACGCCTCATCATTTCCCAGTCACACTTTCCTCAGAGTTCCCTCTGCTGTGGTACATTTTAAGGGCTTGGATTTGAGTTTGTTATGCAGTTGAGGCTGGCCTTGAACTCTTGATCTTCCTGCTTCTACCTCCCAAGAGCTGGAATTTCAGGCATGTGCCACTATGCCTAGTGTAACCCTTTTACTTAAAAAAACAAACAACAACAACAAGCAAATTAGTAGCTTTATTTTAGATAGGCTCTTTCTCACCGGTCTGTTGCTTCTGGTTTATCACAATGTGTTTCAAGCTGTCTGAGTTGTCTTCCTAGACATTCTTTAGCAAATGCCTTCACAAACAGCTTTCTTCACAGACTGAAGTTAGATTTGGAACTCTACTTCCATGGCAGAGTACCAAGTATAATGCACAACCTACATGTATGTTTATCAATATATGCACATTTCAATAACTTACAAATGTGATGATTCTGGAAAGACCAAACACTACTCATTAGCTATATATAATCAAGCATAAAGTCACATGGAAGCAGGGATCAATTCTGTTTGAAGATGACTTCCTAACATGGGACCTCCAAGTAGTTCCCTAGTAGGTTTGAAGAACCATTTACCCACGTAGGTAGGAACAGTGGCCATTTTCCACCCAAGCAACACATCATTGCAAAGATGACTCAGAGGGCTGATGGCTACTGCATTTGTGTTTTCAAGGTCATTTTCTCCTAGCTGGAGTGAACTGTTTTATTCTTCCCTCAGTATTTATGGTTTTCTGATATTTTCTGATTTACTAGTATTTGTTTGTGACCTACCATCTCCCACTCCCCATGTACACTGACTGACTTTCTCAAGAGCAAAGGCTATGCTTGCTCACAGCTTTCTCAAAAACAGGTGTTCAGGAATTATTTTCCCAAAAGGTCACTGATTCAATAAGCTTTATTGGAATATAAAGGCATACAATCATAAGCTCTAATTATTGGACTGGAGTTTTGAGATATACATATTGTGGCTTAAATGCTAGCAGTATGTGTTACACAACACACATCTGTGACTGACAACTTCCTTTATCCCTTTGCACTCAACTTCCTCCTTCTCACACCCAGTTCTCAGTAAACACTCTCTTGCTTTTGATTACCATAATTTTGCCTTGTCTTTAAATCTAAACAACAGGGAATTACATAATATGAAATCTTTTCAGCCTAGTTTCTATCAATTAATTTTTCATTTATTTTATTATTGTCACTTTGCTTTGGGTTTTTGAGACAGGGTCTCACTATTGTAGATCAGGCTGGCCTCAAACTCTCAGGGATCCTATAGGAGCCCAAATAAATCTTTGCTGATTTAAGTTTATTTTGGGACTTTTGTCATAACAACGGGAAGCCAATAGAGCTACCAAATGAAACTTGTGAGCTCTGGGAGTACGGGTGGGTTCATATTGTTCCTCCTCTTGGTATCCTAGACAAAATGTTCCCATGTGTTTGATGTAAAAAGCACTAAGTTTATTCTAACTGGGATGACATGAAGCTCAGAGTGGTTTTAATTTGAATTTCCCTGATAGTGCATTTTTTTTTTTCAAGCTTATATTGGCCATTTGTATTTCTTCTTTTGGAAACGGTTGATTCTGTTCATGAACCTATTAACTTCTTGGGGAATTAAGATATTTTAATTAGATATTTTCTTTATTTACATTTCAAATGTTATACCTTTCCTCCTATCCCTTCCAACCCCACCCATCAATCTGGTTCCCCCTTGCCTAGCTCACTAACCCACGTACTCCTGCTTTCCTGTCCTGGCATTCCCCTACACTGGGACATCGAGCCTCCACAGGACCAAGGGCCTCTCCTCTCATTGATGTCCCACAAGGCCATCCTCTGCTACAAATGCATGTGTACTCTTTGGTTGTTGGTTTAGTCCTTGTGAGCTCTGGGGGTACGGGTGGGTGCATATTGTTCCTCCTCTTGGGCTGCAAGCTCCTTCAACTCCTTGGGTCCTTTCTCTAGCTCCTCCATTGGGGACCCTGTGCTCAGTTCAATGGATGGCTGTGAGCACTCACTTCTATATTTGTTAGGCACTGGCAGAGCCTCTCAGGAGACAGCTATAGCAGGCTTCTGTCAGCAAGCACTTGTTGGCATCCACAAGAGTGTTTGGGTTTGGTAACTGTATATGGGATGGATCCCCAAATGGGACAGACTCTGGATGACCTTTCTTTCAGTTTCTGCTCCACACTTTGTCTCTGTATCTCCTCCCATGGGTATTTCAATCTCCCTTCTAAGAAGGACTGAAGTATCCAGACTTTGATCTTCCTTCTTCGTGAGCTTCATGTGGTCTTTGAATTGTATCTTGGGCATTCTGAGCTTTTGGGTTAATATCTACTTATCAATGAATTCATACCATGTGTGTTCTTTTGTGATTGAGTTACCTCACTCAGGATGATATTTTCTAGTTCCAACCATCTGCCTAAGAATTTCATGACCTTGTTGTTTTTAATAGCTGAGTAGTACTCCAAACGCTGACACCATTGTATACAATAGCAAGATTTTGCTGAAAGGACCCAGATATAGCTGTCTCTTGTGAGGCTATGCCGGGGCCTAGCAAGCACAGAAGTGGATGCTCACAGTCAGCTTTTGGATGGATCACAGGGTCCCCAATTGAGGAGCTAGAGAAAGTACCCAAGGAGCTAAAGGGATCTGCAACCCTATAGGTGGAACAACAATATGAACTAACCAGTACCCCGGAGCTCTTGACTCTAGCTGCATATGTATCAAAAGATGGCCTAGTCGGCCATCAATGGAAAAAGAGGCCCATTGGACTTGCAAACTTTATATGCCCCAGTACAGGGGAACGCCAGGGCCAAAAAGTGGGAGTGGGTGGGTAGGGGAGTGGGAGGAGGGTATGGGGGACTTTTGGGATAGCATTGGAAATGTAAATGAAGAAAATACCTAATAAAATAAAATGAATTGAAAAAAATAAATAAGGCTACTATGAACATAGTGGAGCATATGTTCTTATTACATGTTGGAACATCTTCAGGGTTTATGCCCAGGAGTGGTATAGCTGGGTCCTCAGGTAGTACTATATCCAATTTTCTGAGGAACTGCCAGACTGATTTCCAGCTTGCCTATTCTTGTCTCCTTGGTCAGGCTGCTTCTTTACCTATGATTCTGTCCTTTGCTTTGCAGCTTTGTTACTGACATTTGGGAATGTATGGTTTCATTTGCTCTATCAGAGTCCTTTGCAGAAAATCCTTGTTTAAGCGTACCCTCTAAAGCACATCTTCTGTGTTATCTTCCAGCTGCTTTAGAGTCCCTGCCCTAACACTAAGGTCTTTAGTTCATTTTTAGTTGACTTTTTGCAAGGTGACGAACATGGGTTTAGTTTCACTCTCTGTCTAGGAATATCCAGTTTTTCTCACATCATTTGAAAATATTTTCTACAATATGCTTTTAATTTTAGTTTTTTTTTCCAGTCAAAAACTCAGTGGCTGTAGCTGTGTGAGATTATTTATGAGTATTTTTTTTTCTATCCCGTTGGTCTGTGTATCTTTTTGTATAAGATTGCCTGTGTTTTGTTACTGTGATTCTCTGAGATTGGACTGAGATTACCCCGGCATTGTTCTTTGGCCGAGGATTGGTTGCATTGCCTATTGGTGATCTCTTGTCCATCCATATGCCGCTGTTTTCCTAGTGTCTTGAAGAGTGTCATGTGAATTTTTATGGGGATTACATAGAATCTGGAGATGACCTTTACCAGTTTTAGATATTCATTTTTCTAATTCCTGTCCATACAATCTCTTTCTACTTTCTAGTGCCTTCTTCAAATTATTCAGTGTTCTCACTGTAGACTTTTATCTCCATTAGATAAATTCTTAGGAACATATTTTTTAATTAAGATATTATTTTTAAAAGTTAAAATATAATTATACCATTTTCTCACTTCCCTTTATTCCCACCAATCTCTCCCATGTTACCTCTGTTTGTTCTCTCTCAAAAATCTTGGTCTCTTTTTCTTTAATATTTTTATATTTACATAAATGTTTAAATACATAGATATAACCTGATTAGTCCATTTGATATTGGATATCTAATTTGTGGGCTCAGCCTTTAGGGAAGATTATTTCTCCCATTCTCAGCATTTGTCAGTTGCTTGTGTTTATTTGTCTATGGCTGGGGAACAGTATGATTTCTTCTGTCCACGTTAGCTTGTCTTTTACTCTTTATTGTTGAAGTATTGGGTGAAGCTTCCCCGTCTGTTTTAGGAGATATGATCTCACAGCAGATTTCCTGGTCCTCTGGCTCTTGAAGTTTCTCTACCCCTTCTTTTGAGATGTTTTCTGAGTCTTAGGTGTAGGAATTGGGTTGTGAATATTTCCATTGGAGCTGGACAACTGATGGTCAAGTGGTTCTATGCATTTTGATTGGTCATGGTTGTCTGTAATGGTCTTTGAGACTATTGGTGGTGAAGAGAAGTTTCTTTGATGAGGGATGAGAGCTACATTTAACTATGAGTGTAAGGGGGAAATAATTAGAATATAGTTAGGAAATATACTGGACAGAAAAAGTGGTACCCGAAGGTTCTCCTTAGTCTATGAGCTCACTAGCTCAGATATTTGGCTAAGTTAGATCTGTTGGTTACTGCCAATATGTAAGTGCCACTATTGCACCGCTAGGTTTGCCATGCCATTTGGTCATCCTTATGCTCCTTGCTGCCTACCCACTGTGCATCCTGGCACTATAAAAGCTAGTCCTCAGAGGCGAAGCTTTCATGCCAGGTCACATCCAGCTCAGATCCTCTGAATCTGCTCTCTGAACTGTACAATTTTATTCAGGAGTAGGGATTTTTTTTCAAGTTCTTTTATTTTTTTTATTTTTTTAATTAGGTATTTTCCTCGTTTACATTTATCAATGCTATCCCAAAGGTCCCCCATACCCACCCACCCCCAATCCCCTACCCACCCACTCCCCCTTTTTGGCCCTGGCATTCCCCTGTACTGGGGCATATAGAGTTTGCAAGTCCAATGGGCCTCTCTTTGCAGTGATGGCTGACTAGGCCATCTTTTGATACATATGCAGCTAAAGACAAGAGCTCCCGGGTACTGGTTAGTTCATATTGTTGTTCCACCTATAGGGTTGCAGTTCCCTTTAGCTCCTTGGGTACTTTCTCTAGCTCCTCCATTGGGGGCCGTGTGATCCATCCAATAGCTGACTGTGATCATCTACTTCTGTTTTTGCTAGGCCCCGGCATAGTCTCACAAGAGAGAGCTATATCTGGGTCCTTTCAGCAAAATCTTCCTAGTGTATGCAATGGTGTCAGCATTTGGAAGCTGATTATGGGATGGATCCCTGCATATGGCAATCACTAGATGGTCCATCGTTTCGTCACAGCTCCAAATTTTGTCTCTGTAACTCCTTCCATGGGTGTTTTGTTCTCATTTCTAAGAAAGGGTAAAGTGTCCACACTTTGGTCTTCGTTCTTCTTGAATTTCATGCGTTTGGCAAGTTGTATCTTATATCTTGGGTATCCTAAGTTTCTGGGCTAATATCCACTTATCAGTGAGTACATATTATGCGAGTTCCTTTGTGATTGGATTACTTCACTCAGGATGATACCCTCCAGGTCTATCCATTTGCCAAGGAATTTCATAAATTCATTTTTTAAATAGCTGAGTAGTATTCCATTGTGTAAATGTACCACATTTTCTGTATCCATTCCTCTGTTGAGGGGCATCTGGGTTCTTTCCAGCTTCTGGCTATTATAAACAAGGCTGCTATGAACATAGTAGAGCATGTGTTCTTCTTACCGGTTGGGACATCTTCTGGATATATGCCCAGGAGAGGTATTGCGGGATCCTCCGGTATTACTATGTCCAATTTTCTGAGGAACTGGCCAGACTGATTTCCAGAGTGGTTGTACAAGCTTGCAATCCCACCAACAATGGAGGAGTGTTCCCCTTTCTCCAAATCCTCGCCAGCATCTGCTGTCACCTGAGTTTTTGATCTTAGCCATTCTGAGTGGAGTGAAGTGGAATCTCAGTGTTGTTTTGATTTGCATTTCCCTGATGATTAAGGATGTTGAACATTTTTTCAGGTGCTTCTCTGCCATTCGGTATTCCTCAGGTGAGAATTCTTTGTTCAGCTCTGAGCCCCATTTTTTAATGGGGTTATTTGATTTTCTGGAGTCCACCTTCTTGAGTTCTTTATATATATTGGATATTAGTCCCCTATCTGATTAGGGATAGGTAAAGATCCTTTCCCAATCTGTTGGTGGCCTTTTTGTCTTATTGACGGTGTCTTTTGCTTTGCAGAAGCTTTGCAATTTTATGAGATCCCATTTATCGATTCTTGATCTTACAGCACAATCCATTGCTGTTCTATTTAGGAATTTTTCCCCTGTACCCATATCTTCGAGGCGTTTCCCTACTTTCTCCTCTATAAGTTTCAGTGTCTCTGGTTTTATGTGGAGTTCCTTAATCGACTTAGATTTGACATTAGTACAAGGAGATAGAAATGGATCAATTCGCATTCTTCTACATGATAACTGCCAGTTGTGCTAGCACCATTTGTTGAAAATGCTGTCTTTTTTCCACTGGATGGTTTTAGCTCCCTTGTCAAAGATCAAGTGACCATAGGTGTGTGGATTCATCTCTGGGTCTTCAATTCTGTTCCATTGGTCTACTTGTCTGTCACTATACCAGTACCATGCAGTTTTGATCACAATTGCTCTGTAGTACAGGTCCGGCATGGTGATTCCACCAGAGGTTCTTTTATCCTTGAGAAGAGTTTTTGCTATCCAAGGTTTTTTGTTATTCCAGATGAATCTGCCGATTGCCCTTTCTAATTTGTTGAAGAATTGAGTTGGAATTTTGATGGGGATTGCATTGAATCTGTAGATTGCTTTTGGCAAGATAACCATTTTTACTATATTGATCCTGCCCATCCATGAGCATGGGAGATTTTTCCATCTTCTGAGATATTCTTTAATTTCTTTCTTTAGAGACTTGAAGTTCTTATCATACAGATCTTTCACTTCCTTAGTTAGAGTCACACCAAGGTATTTTATATTATTTGTGACTATTGAGAAGGGTGTTGTTTCCCTAATTTCTTTCTCAGCCTGTTTATCCTTTGTGTACAGAAAGGCCATTGACTTGTTTGAGTTAATTTTATATCCAGCTACTTCATTGAAGCTGTTTATCAGGCTTAGGAGTTCTCTGGTGGAATTTTTAGGGTCACTTATATATACTATCATATCATCTGCAAAAAGTGATATTTTGACTTCTTCCTTTCCAATTTGTATCCCCTTGATCTCCTTTTGTTGTCTAATTGCTCTGCCTAGGACTTCAAGTACAATGTTGAATAGGTAGGGCTAGAGTGGACAGCCTTGTCTAGTCCCTGATTTTAGTGGGATTGCTTCCAGCTTCTCACCATTTACTTTGATGTTGGCTATTGGTTTGCTGTAGATTGCTTTTATCATGTTTAGGTATGGGCCTTGAATTCCTGATCTTTCCAAGACTTTTATGATGAATGGATGTTGGATTTTGTCAAATGCTTTCTCAGCATCTAATGAGACGATCATGTGGTTTTTCTCTTTGAGTTTGTTTATATACTGGATTACATTGATGGATTTCCGTATATTGAACCATCCCTGCATCCCTGGGATGAAACCTACTTGGTCAGGATGGATGATTGTTTTGATGTGTTCTTGGATTCGGTTAGCAAGAACTTTATTGAGGATTTTTGCATCGATATTCATAAGGGAAATTGGTCTGAAGTTCTCTATCTTTGTTGGGTCTTTTTCTGGTTTAGGTATCAGAGTAATTGTGGCTTCATAGAATGAGTTTGGTAGAGTACCTTTTACTTCTATTTTGTGGAATAGTTTGTGAAGAACTGGAATTAGGTCTTCTTTGAAGGTCTGATAGAACTCTGCACTAAACCCGTCTGGTTCTGGGCTTTTTTTGGCTGGGAGACTATTAATGACTGCTTCTATTTCTTTAGGGGATATAGGACTGTTGAGATCATTAACCTGATCTTGATTTAGCTTTGGTACCTGGTATCTGTCTAGAAACTTGTCCATTTCATCCAGGTTTTCCAGTTTTGTTGAGTATAGCCTTTTGTAGAAGGATCTGATGGTGTTTTGGATTTCTTCAGGATCTGTTGTTATGTCTCCCTTTTCATTTCTGATTTTGTTAATTAGGATGCTTTCCCTGTGCCCTCTAGTGAGTCTGGCTAAGGGTTTATCTATCTTGTTGATTTTCTCAAAGAACCAGCTCCTTGATTGGTTGATTCTTTGAATAGTTCTTCTTGTTTCCACTTGGTTGATTTCACCCCTGAGTTTGATTATTTCCTGCTGTCTACTCCTCTTGGGTGAATTTGCTTCCTTTTCTTCTAGACCTTTTAGGTGTGTTGTCAAGCTGCTAATGTGTGCTCTCTCTAGTTTCTTTTTGGAGGCACTCAGAGCTATGAGTTTTCCTCTTAGGAATGCTTTCATTGTGTCCCATAAGTTTGGGAATGTTGTGGCTTCATTTTCATTAAACTCCAAAACGTCCTTAATTTCTTTCTTTATTCCTTCCTTGACCAAGGTATCATTGAGAAGAGTGTTGTTCAGTTTCCACGTGAATGTTGGCTTTCTATTATTTATTTGGTTATTGAAGATCAGCCTTAGTCCATGGTGATCTGATAGGATGCATGGGACAATTTCAATATTTTTGTATATGTTGAGGCTTGTTTTGTTACCAATTATGTGGTCAATTTTAGAGAAGGTACCATGAGGTGCTGAGAAGAAGGTATATCCTTTTGTTTTAGGATAAAATGTTCTATAGATATCTGTTAAGTCCATTTGTTTCATCACTTCTGTTAGTTTCACTGTGTCCCTGTTTAGTTTCTGTTTCCATGATCTGTCCATTGGTGAAAGTGGTGTGTTGAAGTCTCCCACTATTATTGTGTGAGGTGCAATGTGTGCTTTGAGCTTTACTAAAGTTTCTTTAATGAATGTGGCTGCCCTTGTATTTGGAGCATAGATATTCAGAATTGAGAGTTCCTCTTGGAGGATTTTACCTTTGATGAGTATGAAGTGTCCCTCCTTGTCTTTTTTGATGACTTTGGGTTGGAAGTCAATCTTATCAGATATTAGGATGGCTACTCCAGCTTGTTTCTTCATACCATTTGCTTGGAAAATTGTTTTCCAGCCTTTCACTCTGAGGTAGTGTCTATCTTTTTCTCTGAGATGAGTTTCCTGTAAGCAGCAAAATGTTGGGTCTTGTTTGTGTAGCCAGTTTGTTAGTCTATGTCTTTTTATTGGGGAGTTGAGACCATTGATATTAAGAGATATTAAGGAAAAGTAATTGTTGCTTCCTGTTATTTTTGTTGTTAAATTTGGCATTCTGTCTTGTGGCTGTCTTCTTTTAGTTTTGTCGAGGGATTATCTTCTTGTTTTTTCTAGGGCGTGGTTCCCGTCCTTGTATTGGTTTTTTCTGTTATTATCCTTTGAAGGGCTGGATTCGTGGAGAGATAATAGGTGAATTTGGTTTTGTCGTGGAATACTTTGGTTTCTCCATCTATGGTAATTGAGAGTTTGGCTGGGTATAGTAGCCTGGGCTGGAATTTTTGTTCTCTTAGTGTCTGTATAACATCTGTCCAGGCTCTTCTGGCTTTCGTAGTCTCTGGTGGAAAATCTGGTGTAATTCTGATAGGCTTGCCTTTATATGTTACTTGACCTTTTTCCCCTACTGCTTTTAGTATTCTATCTTTATTTAGTGCATTTGATGTTCTGATTATTATGTGTTGGGAGGAATTTCTTTTCTGGTCCAGTCTATTTGGAGTTCTGTAGGCTTCTTGTACGTTCATGGGCATCTCTTTCTTTAGATTTGGGAAGTTTTCTTCAATAATTTTGTTGAAGATGTTTGCTGGTCCTTTGAGTTGAAAATCTTCATTCTCATCCACTTCTATTATCCGTAGGTTTGGTCTTCTCATTGTGTCCTGGATTTCCTGGATGTTTTGAGTTAGGATCTTTTTGTATTTTCCATTTTCTTTGATTGTTGTGCCGATATTCTCTATGGAATCTTCTGCACCTGAGATTCTCTCTTCCATCTCTTGTATTCTGTTGCTGATGCTGGCATCTATGGTTCCAGATTTCCTTCCTAGGATTTCTATCTCCAGCGTTGCCTCACTTTGGGTTTTCTTTATTGTGTCTACTTCCCTTTTTAGGTCTAGTATGGTTTTCATTTCCATCACCTGTTTGGATGTGTTTTACTGTTTTTCTATAAGGACTTCACCCTGTTTGGTTGTGTTTTCCTGTTTTTCTTTAAGGACTTGTAACTCTTTAGCAGTGTTCTCCTGTATTTCTTTAAGTGAGTTATTAAATTCCTTCTTTATGTCCTCTACCATCATCATGAGATATGCTTTTAAATCCAGGTCTACCTTTTCAGGTGTGTTAGGGTGCCCTGGACTGGGCAAAGTGGGCGTTCTGGGTTCTGGTTATGGTGAGTGGTCCTGGTTTATGTTAGTAGGATTCTTACGTTTACCTTTCGCCATCTGGCAATCTCTGGAGTTAGTTGTTATAGTTGTCTTTGTTTAGAGATTGTTCCTCTGTTGATTTTGTTACCCTCTATCAGCAGACGTGGGAGACTAGCTCTCTCCTCTGAGTTTCAGTGGTCAGAGCAGTTTCTGCAGGCAAGCTCTCCTCTTTCAGGGAAGGTGCACAGTTATCTGGTGTTTGGACCTCCTCCTGGCTGAAGATGAAGGCCCAAAACAGGATCTTTCCCAGGAGCTGTGTTGCTTTGGCCATTAAGGTGGCCAGTTGTCTGGAGCCGAAGATGGCGCCGCCTCAGAAGCTCTGTGGCTCTTGCCTGTCCCAGAAACTGCTGGCCTCTGTATTCCACACCCTCACCCGTGCAGCCTGCCCTCTGCGGAGTCCCGGAGCCTAGTTGGCTCCCACCAGAGCCTGAGGCAGAAACCTCTCGGGCCGGGCGTACCCCTGTGCTCTCACCAGGAAGGTGGCCGGTTGTCTGGAGCCGAAGATGGCGCCACTTCAGAAGCTCTCTGGCTCTCGCCAGGAAGGTGGCCGGTTGTCTAGGGATTTATTTTTACCCACTGGGAGGCAACCGAGGGCAGCCGCAATAGCTCATAGTGTTTGGGAGTCTTTTGGACTCCTCTGACCAATACCATGAAAAAGGGTTTCTTATCATGCTTAGTATTGGACTTTTGTTTATTGGTGGCTCTTATAGGGGAGGAATAACATTGTGAGCCCAAGTGGGATAACATCAGTTAAACTATATTTGTGTACACACACACACACACACACACATTTATATGAATTATAAGTTTCACTGTTAGAACTGTTCACTGTGCACAAGTGAATTTGTTGTGTGGTGTTTTCCTTTTCTTTAGTTTTAGAAAATTTGGACTTGTCCATCATTAAGTAGTGAGTTGTTGGATCTCTATGAGTTTGTGTACTTACTACTGAACTTGCTGTCTAATTTGCATCATGAGCAGATAGTATGCAGAGGATTATTTCAACTTTTCTGTATTTTTAAGGGTTTGTGTGGTATCATAGGTGTGGTGTGTTTTAGAGAAGTTTCTTTGGGCTCTTGGGTGGAATGTATATTCTTTGGTATTTAGGTAGAATATCCTGTAGCTGGGAATGTATATTCTTTGGTATTTAGGTAGAATATCCTGTAGCTATCTGCCAATTATGCTTCATGTATGGTGTCATTTAATTCTGATTTCTATCTCCAGATACCTGTTTGTTGGAGACAGTGGGTTTGAAAACTATTATTAATAGGCTGAATTATTAATCTGTATCTTTAGTACACTTATAAAAATGATTGAATCATAATCTGTTGCATATATATGGGGGATAGTAATGTCTTCTTGGTTAACTGTTTCCTTGAGTAGAATGAAGTTTACTTCTTTACTTCTTTTGATTAGTTTTAGATTGAACTTTATTTTTGTCAGATATTGGGATAATAAATATTGCCTCTTTGTTTCCTGGCCCTAGTGATTTTTTTTCATCCCTTTACTTTGAGATGTTGATGATCTTTAATGCTAAGGTGAGTTTCTGGTAGAAAAAAGCAAAATAGATTTTTTTCTGAATACATTCAGCCAGCCTTAATCTTTTGACTGGAGATTTGAGGCCATTTATATTTAAAGTTATTATTGATGGGTTTGTGCTGATTGCAGTCACTTTGGTTTTTTTCTTGTTGTGATTTGCTTTGTATTTAATTAATTTTATCTTCATTTGTTTTCTTTCTTGACTCTCTTGACTATGTTCATTCCTCTCTTCAGTTTGATGTTGGCTTATAATATTCATTTTAGAGTTGGTTTAATGGACATGAATTTTTTAGGCTGTTTGGATCCTGAGCAGCTTTTATTTCTCCTTCAACTATGGCAGACAATTTTGCTGGACAGAGTAGTCTAAGTTGGCAGTCATAATCTTTTAGAACTTGGAATGCATTGCTAGAGGTTTGTCTGGCTTTCGGAGTTTCCATAGAGAAACCAATGGTTATTCTGGTGAGTTTTTCCTCATGTGGGACTTGTGTGTGTGTTTCTATTTCAGCTTCCAATGTGCTGTCTTCGTTCTATTGGGATCATGTTTAACTAGGTTATATTGTGGGGGAGTTTCTTTTCCTGTCTATTCAATGATCTTTGTGTTTTGTGTATATGTTTGACTATGTCTATATTTAGTTTGCGGAAGTTTATTCTCTCATCCTGTTGAAATTCTGGTCTATGCTATTGACCTGGAATTCTGCTCTCCTGTGTGTGCTAGTAATTTAGTGGCTTCCTTTATATTTAGATCTTTTCCTGATGTCACATATTTCCTACACATTCCTTTCCTGTGCATTTAATTATTATTTTTTTAATATTCTTTGCTTATTTGGTCCAGATCCTCTACTTTGTCCAAACCCTGATATTCCATCTCCTTCTTGCTTCATTCTACTTGTGTGACTTTCTCTCCTTTTCTATTTGGGTTATTGAGTTTTTCAATTCTGGCTT
Source organism: Mus musculus (assembly GCF_000001635.26). Classification (NCBI taxonomy): domain Eukaryota; kingdom Metazoa; phylum Chordata; class Mammalia; order Rodentia; family Muridae; genus Mus; species Mus musculus. Next base: position 35,281,593 of record NC_000078.6, read on the forward strand.
CATTTTAGCTTGAGGCCCCATTTCCACATATACCTGTTAAACTGCTATTCAGACCCAAATATCAGTATATATTTAAAAAGAGATGATGATGATGATGATAGTGTTGCTTTTGTTATTCAGCCTCGGGATATACATATGTACAGAGACAAAGTTTGGAGCTGTGATGGGAAGGAGGACTATGCAGATACTGCCCCATTCATATATATATGAGTGACATGCACTCCTAAGGATAGGATTAACTGAGTTGTTGAATCAAGCTGATCCACCATCCATTGCTTCTTGTACAATCAGTTTTGTGCCATTTCTTGATTTGGAAGCAAACACAGACATGTTCCTTGTCTCTCATTTGAAGTCTTACCAGGAGGCATCATCTTTTATACTTATTCCTTTTCATTTTCAGTTGAGTCACACTGAGGAATACTCGTATTTCATGTTGCAACCCAGTCCTTTGCATAATTGGCCCAAGGCTTCCTTTATCTGTGTGGCCATGAGCATAGTCTGGATATTTAGAACAATGCAAGTCATTTAGAAAAGTAAAGTGTGATTTCTGCTATGCTTTGGAAGTATTTTAAAGTCAGTTGTTATCTGTAAGCTGCCTTAGGCCAGTTCCTTAAATAGGGTAAAAACTGGTATGGACCTGGGATTGGGGTGGGAGAGGGAGGTGTGGGGTGGGGTAAGAAGACTTGATACTCAACTTTTTGCCTCATACTGATAAGTTCTGAAATGGTAATTGTGTCATTTACAGCATTTCAGATTCTAAATCCAATTTTTTTTCTGATTTAATTCAATGATAACTGGGAAAAGACTTCCAGGAGAGCTGAATTTAACATTTCAAAACTGAGAATGTGTTTTTAATTACAGGTGCATCTATACCCATGTGTGCATGCATACTATATTAAATCTTACAGTGGGTTAATAGAGGAAAAAAACATATTCTGTTAAGTATATTCTGACTTGGGATCAAGAGTATAAATATTTCCACCATCCCTGGGTCCTTTGTTCACCCAGTCCCTAGTTAGATAAACTATTTTCTCATTTACCAATTCTGTTCCTTACAATGTTTCAAAGAGAATTGGGTATGTGTACTCTAAAAATATTGTGTACTGCAATCCTCTTTGCTGACCTAAGCAATATCAATTTGCTAAAATGGTTGATTTAAATCCCAGACTTAACCACTTAGTAGCTACAGCCTATGGAAGTATTGCTTAACTCCTCCGAATCTGAGTGTATTTGTCTCAAAATGAAGACAGCATTACCCACAGATGAAATATTTACTACAAAGTCTAATTTTTCATTATTTTCTGTGGAATGTCCTCTTTCCTTTGTTTTCTTCAGTCAAAATAAGTTTAAAAGAAAGTAGAAGTCATTTATATATAAGTAAGAATTAATGTTTCCTGGGAGAATTCTACAGAACTATTAACAGTCGGTGGTGATAATGCGTGTGTGTCTGTCCATGACAGTTCAGGCGGATGTCTTCTCTTTAGAGCAATGGAGACAAGAAGAAGAGGGTTTTGTGTGTGTTTTTTCTGCTCAAAGGCCAGAAAATCCCTGTCCTTCCTCCTTGCTCATTCAGTGCTACATTTATGAGGGTGTTGTCCTGTCTGCCCCTGCTATCACGATAAGATTTGCCAGGAAATCAGGATAGAGACCTGAATGAGGAGATATGTGGTCTGTAAAAGAAAGTAGACTGGATATTTTTGAGAATTATTAGGAAAAACAAGCAATCCAGGGAACTAAAACCATATCCTCTACCTATTTAGTGCCCTAGAGAAAATTCCTCAACAGAGCCCATGTTGGTCTGGTGCATCTGAGACAAGCTATGCCAGTGGGCTTAAGACATTCTTGTTAGATATAGATCATAAATGCCCTAGACCTTTTTTTCTGGATAGATTGACCTTTTGTTCTAGGTCTAAGGTGTGTAGAAAGGTCAACAAGACCAAATTCTGCTATCTCTTTCTCTTTGAGGCACATCTTATTTACAAAAGGAGATTTAGGCAACATGATGCCATAGAATTTGGCATAGAGAAACTTAAAGCAAATATTTATTCTGCAGGAATTGGTTAGCAGTGTTATGGTAGAGAGATTGACCTTGTTCAACCTTCAGGAAGTTAATTGAGCTGTTAATGGAGTACAGAATCTCTGATTAATAAACATTAAGAAATTGCCATTAGATTTCTGCTAAATAAAAGTGATTAACAACCCTTGTGAATCCAAGAACAGAAATGGAATAAAATTCAAAGAGAAGCTATGCTTTTTATTTGGCTTGAAGTCATTTCTGAGGCTTTATTCAAAGAAAGACCCACGTTGTAGGACACTGTCCACCTTGTCACCATCTGTGTTTGAGGCTTTCAGGTCCAACACTGTGGGACAGTGAAACAGCTTCAGTGAACCCTCAGGCCAGCTGGCTGCCTGCTGCCAACTCACCTTCAGAAGCTCAAGGCCCTGATCCTGTGGGTTTCTTGAGCAGACTGCTGTGTCATTTTCGAAACGTCTTCTGGCACCACTTCTGCGTGATTAAGTTCAGCTCTTTAGTAGCCCAGAGTTTGAGATAGTTGTTGTCACAGGGGGCCAGAATACTGGCGTATGACTTCAAACAAGAGATCAAAGTAAATTCCCAGACCCGTTCCAAGTGTGTTTTGTAACTGCTGGAAAGGAACATCAAACATTCATGATTCATTAATAATTGTCTACACCACCAAGAGAAAAAAGAAAGGAGAATGCAATGGGGATTTGATACTTATCTACCCGTTAATCTACCTCCTCTGGCAGACTTATTTATCAGGGATAAATGATTCTAGTTTGCTTTATGTCCCAGTGTATAGATATTAGATGCACTGTTCTATCATCTAGCATGATTATAGGATGGCTTTGGCCAGTCTAAACATTGCCTAGGAGTTGTTTATCATGCTTGAGTTAATACTCCTTCTGGTGCATGTTTGCTATTAATTTCTGCTTGAGAATTTGCAACAAAGCAAACATTTACACAAAGAGGGTGATTCCCTATTCGCTGTAGACTTGGAGCATGTCAGTGTTACCAAAATAGACGTAGCTATCTCTGGCTTCCCAAGACCTTGGTCTCATCCAGTCACTGTACAAGCTGTGCCAGAAGGCAAGAGAATGCATCTTTCTCTGAATGTACAGTGTGTCTTGTTCAGCCTCCAGGACTTCTATTCACATGACCACAATAGGAAAGCTATCCTGTGACTTCTCTTCCCATTTGAATTTCTGAGTTAGCAGCAGAAATTCCCACTTTGACAAACTTAAAGAAGGGCAGGGTGAGAGAGGAGAGCTGTCGATATGACTTGCCGTAGGAATTACTGAGAATTCATCTCTACAGAGGAGGCTTTAGTCACAGCTTATTCATGGGATATTTTCACCTGTCTGCCAAAGGCTTAAAACTAAAACGTGGAGTTATTAAGCCATCCAGAAAATGTATTTATGAACTGTGATTCCTCATAAGTAATAAAGGAGAATAGCAATCAAAGGGAATCCTCTTTTCCACAAAAGCCAGGATTTGTAATGCCAAATGTTTTACCCTCTGCTTAGAGCAAATATGTCAGACAAATTTGATATGCTAACTCATCAACCACATATTGGGGATATTCATGCTTTAAGAAATTAGAAGTTTCCAGTGCTGTACAACTTGTGAATTTAAGGCAGATGTATGTTATGATTCATTTGAAAAATAAATTGAAATAAATGGAAATACATGAACACTTCTTACAGCTATCCCTAGATTAAGGGTGAAGAATGCTATGTAGTTTGGGAATCTCTGATATATATGCTCATCTTTGGGCTTAAGACTTGGTTGCCATGATATCTAGTGGGGGTGGCTATTGTAGAAGAGCAATAGAAGGAAGAGGTACTTGCCTTATCGGGCAATTCTTGGTATCTTTCAAGGAGCATCCTGCTGCATGGAATTAAATTGAGCTCCAACACACTAAGACAGCACATCTCAATCAACTAAATGAAAGCTTTTGAGCTAGAATAGGTGTGCTATGCAGCATACATAGTCATGTGAGTTTAGAATCTATTTTGAATCAGTAGTCCTATAAACAGTTACTTTTATTTTTAACTGAAGTATTAGAGATCTGGAGAAAATATGTTAAGTAAAAACTTCAAAGAAGTTCAATATATTTCACAGCTCTCAGAAAATATCTGACATTTTAAATTAAATAGTAAAGTAAATAAAAATATGAATAAGATTCTTCCCTGCACCAAAGAGAATCCTTTAAATTATAAGAACATTATTTTAATCTACCCAACTTTTTAGATGACTTTAGAATTTATCTATCTTTTCTTTCTTTCTTTCTTAAAGAAAAGGTCTCATCATGTATCCCAGGCTGGCCTTTAATTTTTGATGTGGTAGAGGTTGGATTTGAACCTCTTCCTGCCTTCTTGCTTTCATCTCCCATGTTCTGGGATTACAGGCATACACCTCCATACCTGGCTTGATTATATTCATCTGTAAGTGTCTACCCCTCCTCTGAAGGTGTAGCTTTTTCCTTAGAGGAACCACTTCCTTCATATCTACCACGTTTTCTCCTACAGGGTCAGTCAAACCATGAGTGTTGAAGTCAGTAGTAATCAAACACATGTTAGGAGCAGTCAGACTATTCAGAATTTTCATGTGTGCCAGGTCAGGCTTTCCTGGGCCAGCAGAACAAGAATTTATGGACTGTAGCAATGTGTGTGATGATGGTCATAGAATCAGGCTATCAATAGTGTATCTATTGAGTTATTTGATGTTTTTAGCACAAATGTCTACTTTGCATCAGACACAAGTCAATACCACCACTTAGCACCCTTCTTCTTACAAATGTACCTGGGATGAAATCAGCAATATCTACTTCTCTTTTTGCTAACTATGCTTCTTCCCTGATCGTTCTCTGCCTTCATGTGCTGTATCATGGTCCTTGATTTATTCTGAAGGCCGTCTGCATCATTCTGCTATTGCACAGGTATTGATTCAAGAGTTTAGTCAAGAGTGAATAGCAGCAATGTGTCAGGACAAGACAGCTTGCTAAGAGTGAAACAAGCAAGAAAGAGTGAGGTCCATGAGGCAGATGAGGTGCAGAGTCTCTGGGGGAATGGGGGAATGGGGGAATAGGGGGATGGGGGGATGGGGGGATGGGGGGATGGGGGGATAGGGGAATGGGGGAATGGGGGAATGGGAAAAGTACTATTGTACAGGACTTTTCATACTCTGCTGCCTCCTGTGGTCTTTGTGGTGGATACCTAAGTACAGGCAGAAAATTAGATGTGTATTGGTGCCAAGTATCCCTGACCAAGAATGCTCAAGTTTGCTTTACCTAGAGTGACCTAAGTGGAGACTGTAGACAGATTGTCTGGACAAAGGGAAGGCATGCATGAGTGTGTGATACTCAGTGTTAATTACGAAAACTATTGCTATGATTAAACCCCATTTCCAAAAACTGTTGGATGACAAAGGATTTACTTTGCTTATGTTTCCATATCACTGTTCATCATCACAGGAAATCAAGGCAGGAAGTCAAACAAGGCAGAAACAGAAGCGGATGCAGAGGCTATGGAGTGCTGCTTACTGGCTTATTCTCCATGATTCATTCAGCCTGCTTTCTTAAAAACCCAGGACTGCCAGCCCAGGGCTGGCCCCACCTACAATGGGCTGAGCCCTTCCACATCTACTACTAATTAAGAAAATGTCCTACAGGTTTGCCTACCTACAGCCCAATCTCATAAAGACATTTTTAAAATGGAGGCCCCCTCCTCTCTGATCACTCTAGCTTTTGTCAAGTTGAAGTAAACCAGCTAGGACAGAAGGGAAATTGAAACTTGATTAAGTGCAGATGGCTCATGATTTAGTCTAACACCCAGCTGTGGGAGTGGTATCCCTCACTGCAGGTTAAGGCAGAGACCTAACTGACAAACTGGAGGCTGGTTTAGGAGAGGAGCGTGGTTCATTTAGGGAGCTGAGGAGGGGATGACAGTGAAGGGTACAGACAGAAGGATCTCGGTAGGTGCCTGAATTTGGAAGGGATGGATACTCTAGTGTTATGTATGCTTTTACATTTCTGGAAGTTTTTGTTGAGTTGAGAAGAGCAATTACCCGGGAGCAGCATTAAGAAGCAAGGGCAGTCACTGTGCCTGCTAGCCTGGTGACATAGGGGCTTGAGAGAGAAAACAAGAATTGTGCAAGAAGACTGTAGAGGAAGCAGTGTCCTTATGAAATTCAGGGCTCAGGAGAAGTGATGTTAAAAGGTTTCCATGGTGTCCTAGGATACCTGTGGATTATGCTAATAACACATCGGGACTGCCATAGATTGGAGGATAGAAAGCCAGATCCAAGCTGACAGATATCTTAGTTTCTTTTCCCATTTCTGTACTAAAATCCTATTTGACAGAGTGATCTAAAAGAGGAAAGGTTTATTCTGGTTCATAGCTCATACCACAGGCACTCTTCATCATGGCTGAAAAGCCAAATTGGCAAGAGCTTGGGGCAGGTAACCCCATCTCATACCTAGTAAGGAAGCAGAGAACAGGGAATGGACACTGTGGCTCAGTGCCCTTTCCCCACACAGAGTCCAGGATTCCAGCCAAGGCTCCAGTGCTGCCCAGAGCTTAGGAATTTACCAGCTGGAAGACACTCACGTTTCTACCCATCCTTAGAGCTTATGAGTAAAACCACTACAGACAGTTCGGGGAATGCATCAATTTCATTTCTCTGTTGGTCAAAGTTAAGGAAGAGGGTTTTGTGTTGTGTGGTCAGTACATGCTTGCTCATAAGAAACTGCTTCATGCTTCCCCAAGTGACTGCATCAGTTTGCATTAAGTCTGTCCCATTTTTTAAAAAAATAATTTGCATACGTTAACTTGCTAATGATGGATTAATTCTATATTTCCATTTTAAGTCACCCTTTTCCTGATGTTGGTAGCTTGCTAGGTCCAATTTGTCAAGTATCTTGAGGAATTTTGTCTATATGTTGAGAGTGAAGGGTCTGGGACAGTTATTTATGCCTTCACACAGTTTGTGGTTACAACAAGTCTGGCCTTAGAAACAAAGTCAGGCTGTGCTCCTTTTTGAAGTTTTGTCTATAGTTCATGTAATGGCAAGATTTAGATAGAATCAGCCAGTATATCCTTCTGGTTCTGGTATTTTCCTTGTTAAGTTTTAGCTACAAATCTATTTTCTTTACAAGGTTTGTAACTACTTAACAATGTTTGTTTCTTCCCTAGCATGCTTTGGTAGCACTCTTTTCAGACACTGTCTGTTGTATTTGAGTTGTTGAGTTACTGACCTGTACAATTACATCTTTTTCCTGGCCCCGCCTACTCTGCCCCACCCCTTTCTTTTTCTCATGGCTTAGGCGCTTGTTACTCTGGCTGATCCATTAAAGCACAGCTTTTGTCTTACTGATATCTGCGTTCTTTTTGCTGTTTTATGCGCCCTTCCCTTCCTTAAGGTTTCCTTCCTTTGGTTTGCTTGCTTTGAGATTTATTCAGTCCCATTTTCAGGTTTCTTAAGGGAGGAGTTTGGGTAATTATTTTGAGCATTTTTTTCCCCTGATGTAGATACTAATGCAGAGATTTCCTCCTTTGACTTATTTTTACAAAAACCTTGATGTGCTGTTTTTACTTTAAGTAAAAGTTGCTTCTAATTTTGTCATCACTGTGCTCTACTAACAACATACCTAAGCTTGCAGTTTAATTTCCAACTATGTAAAAGCTTGCAGTGCTTTTGCTACAGACCCCTGGATTAATTTTCTTAGTATTATAAGGGACCCACGTTCAGTTACTTTCCCTATGAACTCAACTGAGAATTCAATAGAATCAGCGTAAGAAAGGAGATGTTTATTATGTGTCCCCCATCTAGAGGGAAACCATCCACCACAGTGGAGAAAGGCTGACAGTCGTACCATCTCAGTATGTAGTAGGGGGAACATGAGGGACTGGTCACACTGCAGTGGTATACAGGGAGAACACCCTAGACAGATAGAGAGCAAAGTTAGAACTCTAGGGACCCATGGGCTACAAACTGGACACTATGTATGAGGAAAGAAGAACCTAGAGGAGTCCTTGAATATCCAAACCATCACATTCTTCCCCAGGCCTCCAAAGACTCATGACCATCTCCTACAGAAACAGACATGCAGATGAGCTGCAAAGTTTTATATTGTCAATAATGACAACACTGTTACAAATCTGAAGTGTCTTCTGAGAATAAAGGCAGTCTCTTAACGACAAACTCTTCCACAAAGAAGTTTTACAGTTCCAATACACCGTGGCACAGAGGAAGCATTGCCATTCTCACACATTCTAAAGGAGAGGAAGAATAGTGTAACCCTCTGCTTTATCCAAAGAAAGGTTGAGCTGAAAGCAAGGATGAAGCCAACAGTTCTATGTCACATAGCCCTCATCATCACCTACTCATATGTATTATTATTGCTATAGCACAATACCACAGACTGGCTAATTTGTATTCAGCACAAATTAATCTCTCACTGTCATTGGGGTTAGAAGCCCAAGATGAAGATCCAAATGTTTGGGTTTTGTTTTTGTTTTTGTTTTTGTTTTGTTTTGTTTTGTTTTTGAGGCTGTTGCAAGGTCTAGAGGCAGCCATAGCTCTGACCTCCCATGGTAGAAAGTATAAAGGGGAGTGGTCTCTTTCAATTAGGCTCTTTTATAAAGGCATCTATTCCAAATAAGGAAAAGGGAGTGTTTAAGGCCCAATCACTGTTAACACATCCCTCTACCCCCCAATACATCCTGCACTGAACTTCCCATGGTTGGATGCTCTCTTCTTGTTTATTCTCTCCTTTGTGTTTCTCTCCAGGTAACTTTAGGGTGTGCTTTCAAGTCTATTGATCTTATTTTCGACAGTATTATATCTACTGGAGGGGTGAGTCTTTTCTCACTTTTTCATCTTTGTTTCCTGTACTTCATCTGACTCTTACTGTTTTCTTTTTTCTTCTTCCTGAAATTCATAGGTTCATGCATTTTGCAACTTTCCTGTCTGGGACCTTTAAAATGTGTGTTACAGTGATTTTAAACTAAATTATGATTCAAATTTGTGATCATCTTTGGTATTGTTCATGACTGTACCCTTTCTTGTAAGCCAACGTTCTTGTGTCACCCTCATTATTCAATGTCCTCTAATCAGTTCATCAAAGAGGAGAAGGTTTCCCCAATTCTCGCCACTACCATAGTGATAGACTCATGGTGCTTGCTATTCAGTTCTTTCTATCCTAATAGGGAGAGGTGTCCACTAGTTTATTAGAATCATAAAAATGGATGACTGAGATGGTACAAATCTCATTTTCATCTCATGTTCCTAGGATTGGACCAGCTTTGTGTTATTGTAACAAAAAGCCTGAGATTATCAACTGAAAAAGAGGAGAGGGTTACATTGGCTGCAGTTTTTAGCTTATTGGCAGTTGGGTCTATTACTTTTCCCTGTGGTTAGTCAACTCATGCCAGCAAGCACTCACAGTTGAGGAATACTGTTCACCATATGACTAGGTAGGCCCATTCCAAGAACACAAAACTCCACTATAGGACTCATCTCTTAAAACTTTTACATCTCCCAATAAAACATTTGAGGGATATTCTTCTAAACAATAAAATTGTGGTACCTGTATTCCTATAGTGGTTCACTCTTTGACTAAGATATTTGATAGAATTTTTAATTGAATTTTTTCTTATCAACATCCATGGCAATCCTGGCCTCTCTGTACTTACTAAGAAAATCACATACACACTGATTTATTCCTTTAAAACATCTGCCTTTCTGAGCATTAAGTTAGTTATATAACTTTCTTCTAATCCCCTATATTTAGTAAAAATTCAAGACTCAAAGAATATGTAGTTTGTTTTGATTGCCAGTGTAGAAGTGACATGCCTCCACATTTACATATCCCAAGTGCTTTGTAGAAGTCAGCATCAACTTTTGACTATTTAAAAAAATATTTTAGATTTATTTACACAGATGAGTATTTTGTCTGCATGGATGCATATGTATTGCATGTGGGCCTGGTACCTTTGGAAGTCAGAAGAAAGCAACAGATCCCTAGGAACTGGACTTAGGGATGTTTGTAAGCTATCATATGTGTGTTGGCAACCAAACCTGTGTCCTCTGAAAGAGCAGTCAGTGTGCTCTTAACTGCTGAGTCATCTCACTAACTCCAGAGTAAACCCCTTTTTTCCTTTAAAGCATTTTTCACTTTTATTAATATCAAAATGGACATTGAAACTTTTTGATCTTAACTGTGTTGATATTTATTTTGATGAACAGTTCTTGGCCTATACAGTTCTGAGTTCGGTCATGAAGTGACTAACTGAGACAACTGTGCATCCTGCAGAAGGTGCTACACATGGAAAAGCCACACCCTTGGGCAGTGAATTGGCCTTCATAGCTACTGCCCCTTATTCATTGCCAGATTATGTGTACAGTGAGTCACAGGCACTTTTCTAAATATATCAGCAGCCTGGCAAAGGGTTTGGGGACTGTATCCATCAATTACGGTCATGGGAAAGGTCAGAATAGCACAGGCTTTCATCCTCATTCCACTGCCCTCCCTACTCGACCACGGGTGTGTTGAAATACTGAGATTGTTCACTTTGAAGCATTGTCCATTGCTGAGAACTTCTTACTGGAAATGAGCGAAATCTCTGCAAGAGGCCATGCCACTGAAAGGCCTACTTCCTCTTTCAAAAGCTTATTGTCTAATAAAAGTATCCACAGAACTTCTTCGGCGAGATACACCAACTTCATTCCTTTCAAACCATCGATTGCAGTCCACAATTTCAACTGAAGAAAAGATTCTCTATGAAGCTGGATGCTGGCCCCATTCACTGAATTCCCCTCCCAGCCTTCACTGACCCTAGCAAAAGCAGCTTAGTTCTCAAGCTGCCCCTAACCCCTCTCTCCAACACGGTAGGCACTTCTGAAAGCTGAACTCCAGCAGCACTGAACAATATGGGGAGTCTTCTGAGACTTTAATGTGGCCATAAAATTGGGTGGAATCTTACAGAAATCTCCAAAAAATTAGCCTTGAACAGAAGAAAATTGTTCTGAATCTCATTACTTTGAACAGTGGTCCATTATTATTTTTTATTTTTACCCAAAGCAGCAACTCTGGCAGTATATATAAAATCAGATAACAAAAATCTTCAAACTAAAGAACATTTCAAATTAAATTAAACATAAAAGACCTTATAAAGTCAGCATTCAACTTAACTTCTAGTTTGATTATTCTGTTGGTAAGCTGAAATTTAAAGCGGTCCACACTGTCATACCCAGATCATCAATCACAACAGTTAATTTCAGAAACCTACTACTGTGTTTGGCTCACAGCATCAGGATTTCCCTGGAGATTAAAGGCACGTACTTCTCCATATTAATTAGAGATATAAGGAATTCTACAGAGAAACCTCTTTTTTTCTGTTTCTATGTGAATCATCTATCTCCTTCTATCTCCTTCTCTGAATCATTCAGTTATTTTATAAACAGTATTTCATTACTTATTATCTATGTTCCATGTGTTTGTGGCAATGAACAGTAAAATTTATAAACAACTAATTCTGCTACCATCTGTAGCTCTGTGCAGGTCTGGAAAGCCACATCGTGTATCTCTTGACACAAAAGTAGGACATACATATTTTGGAAGAAGAGCAATACTAGTTGAGACTAAACCACTTAGATATACTTTTGTTTTTACCAAAACTGAATTAAAACAAGGAAAATAGTTACCTAGCAACATTTGACATTGAAAAGATTCCATATCGAAAAGTAACCAACATGAAAGGCAAGATAGAAGATAGTCCAAACCTCATCTTGATAAGAGTCACAATTCATAGAGCTGTGTGTATCATGAAGTAGGGAGGGAGAAAAAAAAGATTAAACATACAAAGAAGATCTGTAGAAATGTAATCTGGCATATCTTCAGCATCTACTAGATTTTTTCCTGGATGATAAACAGCTCAGCTAGCTTGAATTAAACTGACAGTTTAATTCAGAGAAGTAGACAATGCTTCAATTAAAGACAGGGAGACAGTTAGCCTGAATGTCCACTTTCCCACATTTTCTACTTGATCAGTTTCTTGTCATTGAAAGAAGTGTGGCTGGTATGTCCATTTAGTACATTTAGTACATTTCCATGCAAAGAGCTCTGGTGGACAAAGCTGGTCATGCTGCTGTCATGTGACTGGGTAGGTGGCTGTAAGGATTCGAACAAAGAGTGGATGTTTACAGCTGGGTTTGGAGAATGTCCAACAAACAGTCTTTGTGTTCACATAGCTTTGTTATGTTTCCTTTCTTGGTTCCTTCCGAACAAGCCATATAAAAATGAAAGGACAAAGAATTGTATATGTATGTGTGTGTACATGTGTGTGTTTGTACACATGTCTATGCTACGTATGTGCCTACATGTGTATGTGTGGATGACAGAGGTTGGCATCAAAATGTCAAGCTCAGTTGTTCTCTACCTTATTGTCTGAGGCAGGGTCTCTTCACAGACTGGCTAGTCTGGCTGGCCAGCGAATCTTGAGACTTTTCCAGCTTCCCCTCCCTAGGCTAGGGTGGCAAGTGTCTCAGCACACCAAGCTGTTTCACCTGGCTGATGGAGATCTGTACAAGGTTTTTACTACCACGCTGTCTTCAGGCCCAAGACAAATTTTAAGATAAAATGTCTGGTAGGGTTGCTATTGATAGATTAACTGTAAAGGATGTTTTTAAGTATGTGGGAAGTGTGACCCATTTCTGAGAATATGCAGAAATATTTATCTGGTGGAGCATGGAGGTTTTTTGAAAATTTCACATTAAGTCACTTGAAAACTTTTTATTGTATTTTTTTCCAGTAATTCTCTTTGTTCCCTTTCTCCTTCCCTACCCCCTGTTTCCTTTTTCCTAATTTTTCCTTCCTTACTCCTTCCCTTTCCCACCTTTTCCCTTTTCATTAACTAATTAATTTATTCATTTTAATACTCTAATCATAGACCACTGCCCTCTTCCTGGTCCTCTCTCACAGCCCCTCCCCTCACCCCACTTATCCCCTTCTTTTTTTTCTTTTCCTTCTCCCCTCCTGCTTTAGAAATGATTTAACAAGGTGATGCATCTTTTCTTTGTGGTAAACAGCTCAGAGTATGTGGACAGAATACTTGGAAGGAAAGACACTAATGACATGGCATATTTGGGGCTTGCTGAACTTGTAAGCATGTTTGGCTTTCAGTGTGTGCCCGATCATTTTGCAATAGTCAAATGGCATTTTTGGCTTGGTTACTTTTTCAGTCTGAGTGCTTGTGGGTTTTTTTTTCCCCTAAGCTTTTTGTTGTTTTGTTTGTTCCTGTAGCTATGGCCAGAGTTACTCACCACTCAGTAGAATAACCTCCCCCATATTTTAAAGGAACCACAGCACTCCAAACCAATTAAGGAACAGAAAACCCAGTGAAGCACAACTGCTCCCAGGCTTGGCTCTGTTTATCTCTCATGACCTTGCTCTAATTTGCTCTAAGGGAACATAGCATACCCAAGTTAGCCTGACTTTCCCTCTCCCTACAACATGAAAGTATCATGCAGTGTCCCTAGTTAGAAAAAAAAAGTCTCATTGTCCAGTAATATAAAGAAAAATTAGGCTGGGCAGTGGTGGCACATGCCTTTAATCCCGGCACTTGGGAGGCAGAGGCAGGAGGATTTCTGAGTTTGAGGCCAGCCTGGTCTACAGAATGAGTTCCAGGACAAAGAAACCCTGTCTCAAAAAACCAAAAATACCAAACCAAACCAAAATAAAACAAAATCAAAAAATCAAAAAGAAAAAAAAAGAAAAATTAGAAGGTTGAAAGTAATACAGAAATGCTTATTGCTTGATTTTGTCTCTCCTGGCACATGGTGGGGGGACATCCTTTGTGTTCATCACTATATTAAATGCTTTATCATATGGCCAGCTAACATAATAATGAAATAAACCATTACTCTTACTGATCCTTCTTAGCTTTAGTTTTATTCTTTTATGTTTATAACTATCTAAACAGTCCTATAACCTCTAAGAAAATAGAAGCAGTCATTAAAAGGCTGAAAAAAACAACAAAACAAAACAAAACAACAAAAAACCCAGGGCCAGATGATTTTAGGGTTTTAGTGTAGAAGTCTATCAGACCTTCAAAGAAGACCTAATACCAATACACCTCAAACTATTCCACAAAATAGAAACAGAAGGAACACTAACTAATTATTTTTATGAAGCCACTGTTATTCTGATATCTAAACCCAACAAAGAAAGAGAACTTCAGAACAATTTCAGTTATGAACATCAATGAAATAATACTCAAAAGATTTCTCACAAACTGAATCACAGAACACATCAAAATGATCACTTACCATGATCAAGGAGGCTTCATCCGAGGGATACAGGCTAGTTCAATATACAGAAATCCATCAATGTAATCCTATATATATATTTTTTTAAAGAAAAAATCACATGATCATCACAATATTTGCTGAAAAAGCATTTGGCAAAATACAATATCCCTTCATGTTGAGAGTATTGGAGAGATCAGGAATTTAAGGCCCATACTAAACATGATAAAAGCAATGTACAGCAAACCAATAGCCAATATCAAATTAAATGGAGAGAATCTTGAAACAATCCCACAAAAATCAGGGACAAGACAAGGCTCCAATCTATAGTACTTGAAGTTCTAGCTAGGACGATAAGACAACAAAAGGAGATCAAGGGAATACAAATTGGAAAAGAAGTCAAGGTATCACTATTTGCTGATATTATGATCGTATACATAAGACACCTCAAACATTTTGCCAGAGAATTTCTACAGTGGATAAACAACTACAGCAAGGTGGCTGGATATAAAATTAAGTCAAAACAAATCAGTAGTCTTCCTTTATAAAAAGGATAAATGCTCTGAGAAAGAAATAAGGGAAAAACACCCTTCAAATAATCACAAATAATATAAAATATCTTGATGTAAATCTAACCAAGGAAGTGGAAGATCTGTATGACAAGAACTTTAAGCCCCTGAAGAAAGAAATTGAAGAATATCTCAGAAGATGAAAAAAATTTCCCGTGCTCATGGATTGGTAGGATTAACATAATAAAAATGGCATAGTACCAAAAACAATCTATAGATTCAATGCAATCCCCATCAAAATCACGACTCAATTCTTCACAGAGATAGAAAGAGCAATTCTCAATTTCATTTGGAATAACAAAAAAACCCATGATAGCCAAAACAGTTCTTAACCATAGAAGAAATTCTGGGGGAATCATCATCCATGATCTCAAGCTATACTGCAGAGCAATAGTGATAAAAAACCACATAGTTTGGTGCAGAGACAGACAGGTTGATAAATAGAATAGAATTGAAGACCCAGAAATAAATGCACACACCTATGGACACTTGATCTTTGACCAAAAAAAAAAATGGCCAAAACTATACAGTGAAAAAAAAAGAAAGCATCTTCAACAAATGATGCTGTTCTAATTGGCTGTCTGCATGTAGAAGAATGCAAATTGATCCACATTTATATCCTTGTACAAAGTTCAAGTCCAAGTGGGTAAAGGACCTCTACATAAAACCAGATACACTGAATCTAATAGAAGAGAATGATGATTCATTGGCTCAGGTCTACTTGAGCTGTGAAACTCAAGCCCTTAGTGATGCCATGCGGGGTACTACTCTCTGGATCCTTACAATAAATATGCAAAAACAAGACTAGAAAGGGTTTTACTAGGATTTCCATTAGCATTTTAATTAATATATTTCCAGTCCTCTTTAATAAAAAGGGTTGAGAATGTGGTGGAAGGAGCAGAGGGGAGGAGAGAAGAAGAGAGGGAAGGGCAGGGGAGGGAAGCAGCTATATTTTTCTTACTTCATTGTAAGTTCTGGTTTTATCCTTATGCTCACTGTGGACCGTTTTCGGTGACAATATTTGCTAAAAGTGATTTTTCAACCACGGACAATGTTCTCAACAGGTCAACATTTAATAATGTGAAAATGATTTTGCCTGGAGCATCTACTTTGTAGAAGCTAGAGGTGCTACTTCCCACCATGCGGTGTCCACGATGATGAGAGCGAATCACTTCATGAGAGGCTCACTACTATTAGAAAATGTCACTAACCAAGCAGAAATGGCTCCCAGTCAATTTAAACCAAGAGACCTTAACAGAGAGCCCTACTGTTGACTTATAGACTCTTTGTAAGTTTGGGCTAAATAGCAACCTACTCCCCGCTAGTCTCTTGTTGGGAGTTTAGATTGTCCCCTATTGTAAACAACAACCTATTGAATATTTTTGGTAAAATTTTCATACAGTCTTTTACTTAGGTTGTCCTAGAGGGGGAAAAACAGCTTTTACTTTTTCTTTCTTTCTTTCTCTCTTTCTTTCTTTCTTTCTTTTTTTTTTTATTTCAGCTTTTACTCTTAAGAAGATAATTTGTGAAAGTAAATGAGCCCTTGGAAGCTTTAATTAATGTTCTCAAGCTGTTTTTTCTAGAAGGTGTTTTAATATTAATATGGGAATAAAAGTCCTGTCTTTGTGATTACTAAAGGCCTTTCACTCACAATGCCCAGTTTATCTGAAATTATATTTTAGCTTTAGCTAAGTTCACATGAGCTCCAGTAGGGAGGCATAGAAGACACAAGCAGCAGCCATGGGATCCTAACTTCATTTCCACCACTTAGAGAGCTTTAGGGATAGAAGTTATTAGCTGAGGTCTGTGATACCTGATGCCTGTTGTTTACAGCTTAAAGGATGGAGCCTCAAGTCTTGGCCATGTCCAGCAAGAAGAACTTACATATACCCTTACCAATCCCAAATTCACTCTGTCAGATGGAGAGAGAGCGGCATCGTTAAGAGCCCAGGGTAGAACCCACTGCACAGCATATCTCAAGATAGTGTTACTCTCTTTCTTTAGATCCAGCACAACCAAGTTGTTGAAATTCTAGTGTCAAGTTCCTGGCTCACATACTTTGTTTTATCTAGAGGCCATTGCAGCTTTTGGTCACAGCTTGTACTATGAAATTCTGGCCAGGTTACTAAGCCAGAATATGTTGCTGAACTTGAAATTTGTTGAAAACAAAAGTTACTTTGCTGTTTAAGAAATGCATGTGTATTTTTTCTTTAAAAATGAATATAGCTATATTTTTATAATTAATGTTATGTTTCCATTGCTTAATAAATCAGTTATTTGCTTCACCTGTATATATGAATGTGACTCACATGAGGGTTTGGTGCTCCCAGAAGGCAGAAATGGTGGCGGATTCTCTGAAACTACAGTTATAAATAGTGAACTACCACGTGAATTACAGTCTTCTGCAAAAGCAGGAAGTGCTTTTAACCCCTTAGCTGTCTCTTCAGCCTATTATTATTATTATTAAAATTATTACATAGTGTGAGGGAAGAGCCAACTCCAGACAGCTGTCCTCTGACCTCTACGTATTGTAGCACGCTTGAGACCAAGAAACGTTAAACTGCCTTTAAAGTTCAAGGCCAGCCCGAGGAGCTTACAGGGACCCTGTCTTAGAACACAAAGCATCATGAGAGCTGAGGATGTAGCTCGGTGGAAGAGAGCTTAGCCTGTCAGTGAGAAGGAAGCCCAGTGCTCACTCTGCAGCACTGCAGCAGTTTAATTAATTATTGGAAGGACAATTCAATCCTTTTCTTACTGTGTTCTTTTTCTCAATTAGGAATCAAGGGTAGATTTATAATAATTGAGGGAAATCCATTTTTGTGTAGTTCTATGCATGTGGCATTTGTATACGTAGTCTCCCTTATTGTGTATGTGGTATGTTTGTATATGAATATGCATGTTAATAAGTACATGGATACTCACCTGTGGGGTGAGCATGTGTATGTGTGCACCTCCATGAGGAAGCTCAAGGTTGCCATCGGGAGTTTTCAATTGCTCCCCACCTTAATTGAGACCCAGTTTCTTGGTCACATTCAAACATCATGAATGAAGTCAATCTGGCTCACCAGCTTTCTCCAGGCTTTTCCCTTCTGCTCTCTGAGTGCTGTGATTATACACAGGCAGCCATTACTACCTGGCATGAATATGGGTTCTGGGGATTGGAATTCTGGTCCTCATGTTTACCTGGCCAATACTCTAACCACTGATCCACCTCTTTAGTTCTCCACTTTCTCATACTTGAAGCACCTCCACAGTTGCCTGGGAGAGGAACACACCAGCTTCCACTTTCTACCATATCCAAAATACCCCCAGAGAACATTTCAGGCTTTCTTCATCTCTCTATCTAGCTCCCACCACTGTGCCTGTGTGTCACAGATGCTCAACATGTCATATTGTGCCAAACAGAACATGATCCATTTCCCTCAATCTGAGATTTCTAATTTCTTAGCGTGTGAAGTAAAAGTGAAGTATGAATATTCTATTGGATTATTTTTCTTTAGTACATTAAATCTATCTTTCTGATTCTCACTCCCCTTCTTTCTTATTCAGGGCTTTTATATTTCTGGGTCTGGATAGGCAGTGCTATGTAGTGAAAGAGAAGAAAAGATCAGAATAACCAATCCTTTAACTATTCTTAAATTTACCAGGTGTACTTACATGTGATTTCTTTAGTAGACTCCTAAGTGCTAGATACAGAACTTCATTGTTTAATGCAGCTTTTTCCTAAGCAACCAGTACTGACCACACACACAGATGGGTTTCCCTGCCCTGTTCTCTTTAGGTTTCTATCACTGTATTCAGAGAATGAAGCACAACTAGCAGGTCTGATGGCATGATGGCTTGTAACCTTTGGGATTGACTGGCTTCATTCTCTGACTACATTAAGGTTTACTTCGCATATACAAAAGTCCAAGAATGGCATACATTCGAATGACCTAGAGCCTGCATGGCACAGCATGAGCGCTGAGCCTTTCCTAGCTCCACAGCTTTGCCAGAAATCTGGTTTGTTCTTACTCTTTTTTTTAAAGACAGTATTTTACATATATTACTACTAAGTACCAATTTTACCATAATGTTAGTGTTTAGGTACTTTGCGTTGCTCCTTGAATTAATTTTACTTTTTAAAATTGTATCCATTTCTAATGTTCATGAATTTTACCTCATCCTCTTCATCAATCTTGGAAGAGGTTTGGAAATTACCAGTGTTTGGACACTGATTTGTGTTGCATCTTTGGCTTAACTCATTTCTGTTCTTATGCTTATTGATTTCCTCTTTAAATTTTCTTCAAATTTAAGTTTTAAATATCTTCAGTTTCTAGTATGATTTTTTAATCTCTAATTTTGAGTTATATTTTTAATATCCAGATCTATGGAAGTTTTCTAATGATTTCTGCATATTTGCTGATGTCTGTACAAACTGAGTAATGCTCATTCTTTGAGGCATCTCAAAGTTTGCTGTACTTTTTATTTTTTTACTTATATATTATAACTGATTAGTGACAAGGGATTTCATTTATTAGATTAAAGCACATTATTATACCATTTACATCTTCCATTACTTTACTGATATTTTTGTCTGATGATTTCTCTTTCTCTTTTGGTTTTTCAGGACAGCAGTTTTCTCTGTAGCCCTGGCTGTCCTGGAACTTATTCTGTAGACCAGGGTGGCCTCAAACCTAGAGACTCCCCCGCCTCTGTCTCCCAAGCACTGGGATTAAAGACATCTGCTACCACCATCTGCCTTTTCTGATGAGTTTGTTATGCCAGATACTCTGAAGATCTACCATTATGGCAATGCATTTATTGATTGTAACTTTGTAGTTATTAATTTATTGTTAGTATATGTTAATTTTCTATAGTAATTCAGAACCCTTGAATTTACCTGATGATTCAAACCTTTGATTTATAGTGATTATTAGATCTGTCAATGATTTATTAGAATATCTGTTTTATATTGATTTTGATTTAGCTATCCTATCTTTTTTGTATATATGCATCTTCAGGTCTTTCTTTTTTACAATTAACCTACTGTTTTAAAGCTTCTAATTCAGTATCTTAGCAAAGTTAGAGATATATATCCTCTACAACATTTGAGTTTTAGAACATTTTCATCAGCTGCAGAAGTTGGCTCATGCCCATTCATGGCTCTTTGCTCCAGGGCTCAACCCTAGGCAACCACTGGACCACTGAGAAGTGCTGTCGCTTTATAAATTTGCCTTTAATGTTTCATATGTGGTATCCACAAATATGAATGTACATATATATATATATATATATATATATATACATATATATGTGTGTGTGTGTGTGTGTTTGTCTTATGACAGAAAATATGAAAACGTCTGGTTTATTCACTTAACAGTGATTTCCAGTTCAGTCTGTCTTCCTGCATACCTGATTTCATTTGTTCTATGGCTCAATGCATTTCCACAAGCACAAGCACCACATATTTTTTATGAGATCATCTGTTAGTGGGCATTCATTGCCTAGATATTGTGGCAATAGACAGGATGTACAAATCAGCTGAGTTACCCATAGCTTTATGCCTGTGGCTTTCTTTACTTGGCCTAATGGTTTTGGCATTGCTATTGTTTTGTTTTGTTATGTTTTGTGCAGAAATCTGGAAATATACTTAACTTAGTTTTTTGGTGTTTATAATCCATTCTGTGATTTGCTCTCTTTTCATTGCTAAATGTTATTCCATTCTGGACTAAACTTAAATTTTTTTATTATTTGGTTTTCTATACATTATGTATGCCATTCAGAATTTATTGCTTAATTTAGAACTCTCAAGCAGTTCTCCCCAACTTCCAGCTGCCACCTTGGCAAATACCAACTTCTATTGTCTTTTCAGAATTCCAATAGCACAGAAAAGATAATATATTAGGCATTTTTATTTTCATCCCTTATTTTCTTTGATTTTTATATTATCTTTATTATGTTCTGAGCAGTTCTCTTAGTTCTCTTGTGCCTCTTATTTTAATTAACTGTTTAAAGTATAATGTGCATTTTTACATTTTCACACACATTCACACGTATACACATTCATACATACATACACATACACACATTCACACACACATACACACATACACACACATTCACACACACACATTCACAGATGCACACACACATACACACACATACACACACACATTCACATCCACATACGCACACACACATACACACACACACACACACACATTCATACATATACACACATACACACACATTCACATACACATTCACACACACATTCACACAATTCACACATATACACACACACACATACATACACATTCACATACACAGAAATACACATACATTCACATACACATTCATATATACACACATATACACACACATTCACATACACACAAACACACACACATGCACACACATTCACACATATACACACACATTCACATACACAGAAATACACACACATTCACACACACATTCATATATACACACATATACACACACACATTCACATACACACAAACATACACATTCACATACACAGAAATACACATACATTCGCACACACATTCATATATACACACATATACACACACACATTCACATACACACAAACACACACACATGCACACACACATATATGCACACACATTCACACACACATTCATATATACACACATATACACACACACATTCACATACACACAAACACACACACGTGCACACACACAAATATGCACACACATTCACACACACATTCACACACACACACACACACACACACTCAGATATCCTGTTTGTTTTTTTTTTTTTTTTTTTAGAAACTCCTTATACCGTTGTCAGAGCTGCATGGACCACATGGTTGGTTCTCCTCATTCAGATTCTATTTCTATAAACATATAAGCCACACTTCCTGTATTTTTGGTGTCAGATGACTGCAATATCTGTAGGCTTTGTAGATAAAATATGCTGCTTTTGATAATGCCAGCTTGTGGCTTCATTTCCTTGTGTGATATGGTTTCTGGCTTTGAAGTTATAAAGTAATGATTCTTGATTTCATAGATTCTGATTCCAAGCCTGTCTCTTCAGAACATGCTTTTTTTTTTCCTTGCCAGGTTGCACTTGTAATTTGTTGTGGGAGTGAGCCGTGAGCCCAGCACCGTACAGTGTGATGGTACCACTACCAAACATGTTTCCATTTCTCACTATTTCTTGATGCATCTTTAGGTTATGAGAGTCATTTCTTTTGTCCACTAGGAAGCTTAGTTCACTTTTCCACTTCTTAATATTTTTAGTTACCAGGGAGACTTTTAAATTAATCTTCAAGAATTTTTAAAGGAATCTGAGAGGGTCTGAGGCTTGAAATATAATATTGAATGTTGTAAGTAGACCACTTGGAATCTTAGAAGTTCTATGTGATAAGAAGCAACTCAGTAAGGTCTTTGTCTATCTGCATCTAGGCTAATGACTCTCACTCTTTCCTCTTCCCCCTCCACTTGTTATGTAAGGATGCCATTAGGAAGTCATCTTTTTGCAAGAGGTTCTAGTTGTTAGATATTATGCAACTCGAAAACTAATTAAATCCTTATTGTCTTTGTCCTTTCTTTTCTTTCCAAAAAGCATAAATTATCCATATATAGGATATGCACATTTTAAAGTCCTCATGAGTGGAAACATTTTAAGACTGAGCAGTTTCTCCTACCCATTTTCTCATGTGGCAACAGCCACATTTTATGCATAGGTTATAAATCATCTTTTACTGGGAAATGAAGTCAATGAACTGCACCATGCCGAGCCAGAGCCACACTTCCTATTCTTTGCTTGTAAAAGAAGCATCCCAGTGATTTTCTAATATATTCTGGGGTTTCTTTTGATGGAACTAGGAGGAAATTTCATTATCCTGTGGTTATTGAGTACAGTTGGCTACATTGAAAGTCAAGGCATTCAGTTTACATTGTTAAAGCCGTGACCTTAAAGCAATCTCACAGAAACTGAACTACACACCAGAGAACATGCATGGGATGGAACTAAGCCCTCTATACATATGTAGCAGATGTGCATCTTGGTTAGTCTTCATATGGGACCCCTAACAGAGGAGCAGGGGTTGTCTCTGACTCTGTTACCTGCATCTGGATCCCTTCCCCCTAACTGGGCTGCCTGGTCTGTCCTCAGTAGGAGCTCTTCCCAGAATCCTACTGCAACTTGATAGGCCAAGGGAGTTGATATCTATGGGAGGAGACAGGGAGCTGGGCATAGAGGGAGGTGAGGTAAGAGGGAGGGACTGGGAGGAGAGGAGGGAGAAAAAGCTGGGGTTGGAATGTATAGTAAATCAATTAGTTATAAAAATTGATTTTTATAGTTGATGTGGTTTTCCTCCTCTAAAATCTCTCTTGCAAATAAATTCTTTTCATGAATATGGAGATCTTTAGTTTCCTGTGTGAAAAAAAGTAAAAGCGCCTGGCCCATTATAGGTGTTTATCAAGACTTTTTAGTGTGAATATGATTCACATCTGGTTTTTAACTGGGAGTTCATGCTATTTTTATTATCTGGTGCCATAATTTTTGGAATAACTTCAAATTCTATAGTCTCAGGTAATACACTTTGTAGTTTCAAGAGCTACACTTAATGTTTATAGTTGTGTGTAGTGTAGTTATGAACTCTGCCTTATATGATTCAGCAAATAGTATTGATATTATATGTACTCTCAGTTCATATTGTTCTAAATGTGTGTGTGTGTGTAAGCTTGTGCCTGATATCTCAAAAGGGATAATTTTTTAAAGTTTTTTTTTAGATTAATTATGTTTAGCTTTTGCCTTTAAGTTTAGCATAAATGTTTTTTAGAACATGCCACATCTCTCTGTATAATATGCTTCCTCACTTAAAAAAAGATGAGGCATTCTCTCCTCCACCATGTGAGTTCTGGGAAATGGACTCAGGTCATTGGGCTTGACAGTGAGCCATCTTACCAGCCCCCTAAAGATTTATATATTTTTACTTATTTAGTCATGCAGCTGCCATTTTCTGGAAGTTGTGGTAAAGATAAAGTATCAATCATTAGTGATTCTGACTCCTCAGAGTTGAAAATGTCTTTATCTTTGGGAGCCAACCCATCTTATATTGGAGATAATCACCAGGGTTGATACCAGGCACGAGCTGTGTAAATGCAGGTTCTTACGACGCCTAGTCTCCTGGCTGAATGCAGATGCTGGGTCCTGGAATGCTTGGTGCATCCCAGTGGTTTGATTATGACTAAGGGAGGAAGAAGAAATGTTGTTTTTTTGAAAGGAGGTTGGGCTGAGTTATAATATATGGTAGGCTATGTAAGATGGATTGAGCAGTATTTAGGGTGTGTCCTGTTTCCATTTTTGAGCAACTTTCTTCCCTCAGCTGTACCTTTCTTAACAGCAAATTAATTTGTCATGTTTTAAATCTGATATTTTCAGAGCAGAATTTTAACTTTTTTCTTTAAATTATTCGTTCCTACTCTGTCCCCATTTACAGGAGTCTCCTCTGTTTCTCTGAGGACATTTTAAAAATATTTTTGGGGGTTTTAAAATTCTTTTTCTTTCTTTCTTTTTCTTTTTTTCCTTTTCCTTTTTGTTTTTTTTTTCTTTTTTTCTTTTTCTTTTTTTTTTTTTTTTTTGAGACAGGGTTTCTCTGTATAGCCCTGGCTGTCCTGGAACTCACTCTGTAGACCAGGCTGGCCTCGAACTCAGAAATCCTGCCTCTGCCTCCTGAGTGCTGGGATTAAAGGTGCGTGCCACCACACCCGGCTTTTAATTCTTCTTTTTCTTTCAGTGATCTATTTCTTAACATGATATATTATTCTTCCACATGAGTTTCGTGTTGCCCAGAATGCATTAGCTGCTTAGAGACATGTGAAGGTCATCCTTTTGATGGGTTTAGCTGTTTTTACTTTTCCCAAGGAAAGCTTTTTATGAAGGCCCTTGGGATGAGACTGAAGAAGTAAAGAATAAAGTGGGAGACTGAGAAGAGGAAATGGGTTGGGGATGGACAGATGTGCATATTCGTGGTGTTAACCCTTGACCTTCCCACCATGCTGGAGCCAAGCTTTAATTATTTCTGGCTCTGCCGTGGTTATTGGGCCATTCCTAGCTTTCCCACCCCACGGAAGAGGGTGGCAGGATGATTATCTGCCTAGAGAAATGGGAGAGAGGAAGAAAAGGAAAAATGAAGAATTTCTTGCTTCCTCCTGTATCCTGCCACTAAATATGAATAGCTGCCTGAATCCTAGTAGTAGGAACCGGACATGATAACATGAAAAGTGAACCTGCAGGCTGCTTTGGTGGTGTGGACAAACCTTCTGTGTGGCAAGGAACAGGAGGTGAATACTTGTGTGACACACATGACACATCCTGGCACTTGATATCAGTAAGTGAATTCTTGAAATCACCCTCCAATAGCCATGTCCTCTTACCCTACAGCATATTTCACTCTACTTGAGATGGGAAAACAAGTCAAGAAACCTGTCCTTAGACCCTCATCTGTGATCTGGAGAGACTGCTGAATTTATTACTAGTTCTCTTATGATGTGTTGTTCATGACCCTTCATGATGAGTATATTTTGTAAGCAGCTGATGTGGTGGGCCACTATAAATCTAAGCATCTACAAACTGTTCTGGTCAGAGTATTTCATCTCTGAGGAAAGCCCAGATATGAGGGCTGGGCGTGGGATCTTACTTATGGCCATTCTTTATTGAGATCAAATCTTAGAAACCTTAGTAGTGGGAGAGGGACAGTTGGAAGTTCAAAAGGGCGTTTGAAGTGGATAAGTAAAAATCCTGGACCAGAACACCTTCAGGTTTGCCCTCCTATTCTGCTCCATAAGGAAAATTTTGGATATGTAAGTTAAATGCTCTTCAATGTAAACATGCCATTGGGATTTTTCTGAAAATTTTAACATGAGCAAAATGTTTGTTTTCTATTTAATATTCCCCTTATACTAGCTGATACACACACACACACACACACAGATATATGTATATATATATTATTTCCCTTATACTAGCTAAGCTATTCCCTTAAAAAGTTATATCATCCATCTATCTATCTATCTATCTATCTATCTATCTATCTATCTATCTATATATATATATATATATATATATCTCCAGCTTGCATGGCTGGACTCTACCAGGTAAAGCTAGGAAACAGCTTAGTTCTCTCCTTTCAGTATTATAACTCCCTAGGTGTTCCTTCCTCACAGCTGGTGATAATTTCTGGTTCCTTTCATTCTTCAGGTATTACATGTGTAGCATAGACTGACATTGAGTTCAACACTCCCTTTTCTTTTGGGGCTGGACCCCCTGATTTGCCTTCTTGTTTCACATCTTCCTTCTGTCCTTGTAACTGAGTCTTCCCTGGATGAGCGAATGGGAAGGGTAAGACATAGAAGGCAGATCTTGTTTAGTGGTGCTGTCTGTGGGTTTGACCTTTCTCCATGGGGCTTTGTCATGGCAGGCTCCTCACACTGATCTTGTCTCTATGGGAGCATCCTTGTGAGTTTTCTGACCATGACTACTCTGTCTGTTCCCTTCTCAAGCACAGTTCTTTAGTGCTGGGTTGTACTCTGGCTGAATCATTCCATCTTGTGTCCCTTCCTACTATCACAGTACCAGTCCCTCCTCCACAGTTTTACTTACTCTGATGTCCCTCAGAGGAGGTATCTGACAGCTTGTGTTCAGTGAAGTTGTTTTCAAGGCCATTCATCCCATCATTAGCATCTGATTCCGATAATGCAAGCTGTTTTGAGAAATTTATCACACTGCTCATTGATAGTATGTTGGCGCAGGTCCACAGTTTCACAGTTCTCTACTTCTTGGGAGGTATGAGAGGAACGTGTGTGTGTGTGTGTGTGTGTGTGTGTGTGTGTGTGTGTGTGTGTGTGAGAGAGAGAGAGAGAGAGAGAGAGAGGGTCTTCAGTAGTCATATTTTATCCATTCAAGTCTCATAAAAGAGAGAATTTATATGAGCAAAATAAGGCAAGTCAATTGGTGGCATTTATGTAGTTTTAGCTTAGAATCAAACCTATATGACAACATATTGTTTTCATTAGATAAATATGACCAGGATATAATGTTTAGTAAAGATAAACACTTGGAAGAAATTTTGAAAACAAATTATGTATCACAAGACTCCAATGGCTGCACAGCAACACACTAAGCATACAAGGAGCTTCCCATATATATGTTTCTGTTACCCAGTGGAGAGGAGGCTGTTTTTCTACTGAAGTGCCTGTAGATGTCACTAAAGTAAATGATTCTTTTGCCTTTGATCTGATAATGGAGCATAAGTGCCCAGAGGGTAAAAGTGAATATTGTAAAGTCCTTTTGTGATTTACATTACATAGTAACCCAGCAGCAGCAGCAATAGCAATAGCAGCAGCAGCAGCAGCAATAGCAGCAGCAGCAGCAGCAACAGCAGCAACAGCAGCAACAGCAGCAACAGCAGCAATAGCAGCAGCAGCAGCAGCAACAGCAGCAACAGCAGCAACAGCAGCAATAGCAGCAGCAGCAGCAGCAGCAACAGCAGCAGCAGCAGCAACAGCAGCAATAGCAGCAGCAGCAGCAGCAACAGCAGCAACAGCAGCAACAGCAGCAATAGCAGCAACAGCAGCAGCAGCAGCAGCAGCAACAGCAGCAGCAGCAGCAACAGCAGCAGCAGCAGCAGCAGCAGCAGCAGCATAACCCCCTTAGCTTTCATAAATTGTAGAATGTGAAGCCTCCATTCTGCTTCCCTGCAAACACATCACCTGCAGGGCAAGAGACAGACATTTTCTCATTTCATATTAATGCTCATACTCTGTCTTCGAGCTAAGAACCATGACTTGTAGTTTGGTGATAAAGGGAATGAAGGGACGAAAGACATCTTGAAATGTATGCCAACAGCATTCAATTCTAAACACTTACATAATTTTTTATCTTTACTGATTTTAATGGCTGGCACATTTTGATTATCGTCATCTCTCTTGGGGAAGAGAAAAGATAGTACAAACACTTGTGCAAGGAGTGTCAGCTATGAGCTTTCACAGGTAAGAGCAAATTTCAAGTAACCCAGAAAGCAGTTGGTTCTTGCATTTGATGTTTTAGGGTATTTTCAGCTGGGATCATATTTACATTAATGTTTATAACAGTTCATCACAGGGTGACCAAGACTGAGGTCTACATAAGGACACTAGCAAAGAGAGTGGACAGTGTCTTACACAACTTGTAAGACTACAAACAGCTTTTCTTAAGATAGTAAGTATTTTGCATTCCTAATGAGACAAGTTCCATTTTAATGCTTTAATAGTATATAAGATGAAATCAAAGTAAAAAACTTGGGCACAGTGGTACTTATCTGTAATCTTATCTGTAATTTTAGCACTTGAGAGATAGAGGCAGGAGAGACAGGAGTTTAAAGCCACCCTGGGATGTACCGCACCCTATAGCTAAAAGTAAAACCAAACGAATAAAGAAATCCAAGGAAGTGGAAAAACAAACATAAGGGCAAGGTATTTGGAAAATGCAGAGTTCTGTGATAGTGATTGTAGGTCAGGAACAGACATATAAAATGCTGAAAACTGTTAAGAGTATCTAAAAGAAAGGCGATCCAGATAGAATAGACCATGAATGACTGGAAAAAGTGAAACTGCTAATTGCATATTCCATGGAAGGAGGACCGACATAGACAATAAGTTTCCTTTGTGTCGTTTTTATGCTTTTTAATGAGTAAGCATGTGTAAATGGTAAATGTAACCTTATACTTAAAAGTAGCACAGCCAGGTTGTAAGCATTTAAGTATTTCCTGATAATTTTAGCCCTCCTAAGCGCACCCAAACGAACTCCTCACGCATCATCTACCGTTACTTGAAGAGAGTGTGCACAATTGCACAGCACAGGTGGGGTTCTAGTGTTTACACCGAAAGGGATCTTTGCAGAATTTCATCTTGATGAGACACATTTATGAATGGAATATATATTGTTCCTCTTTGGCAATGTTACTAAAAGGATAAAATTGTTCAATAGACTCAATA
Source organism: Mus musculus (assembly GCF_000001635.26). Taxonomy (NCBI): domain Eukaryota; kingdom Metazoa; phylum Chordata; class Mammalia; order Rodentia; family Muridae; genus Mus; species Mus musculus. Next base: position 35,310,509 of record NC_000078.6, read on the forward strand.
AATTAAAAAGTATATTCTAAAGCAACAAGGTTTTGTTTTGTTAAGTTAAACATAGCATTACCTGATAGCCTAAAAAGTCCTAGTTATACATCCAGGAAAAATTAAAATATATCTATACATAAAATATAATGTATTAGCCGGGCGTAGTGGCGCATGCCTTTAATCCCAGCACTCGGGAGGCAGAGGCAGGCGGATTTCTGAGTTCGAGGCCAGCCTGGTCTACAAAGTGAGTTCCAGGACAGCCAGGGCGACACAGAGAAACCCTGTCTCGAAAAACAAAAAAACAAAACAAAACAAAACAAAACAACAACAACAACAAAAAAGATATAATGTATTATTATGTTGTTGTTGTCAGTTGTGATTATAATAACCAAAATGTGGAAGTAAACCAAGTATTCATTAAAATGTCATATATACTCATGCAAGAAAATAATGAGCAATACAAGGAATATGATGCTAAAAGTTGATACAACGTGGATGAACTTTAAAAGTACTTCCCAGCTTATCATTGTCACCTATAAAGTTCATGGTCAAGAATGGTAAAATCAGGCCGGGCATGGTGGCCTTTAATCCCAGCATTTGGGAGGCAGAGGCAGGAGGATTTCTGAGTTTGAGGCCAGCATGGTCTACAGAGTGAATTCCTGTAGAACTAGAGTTACACAGAGAAACCCTGTCTCAAAAACAACAACAACAACAACAACAACAACAAAGAATGGTGAAATCAAGTTTAAAAAAAACTACACAAAAGAGTCTCATACTTATTAAGTTTATAATTTTGTGTTGTTTGAATGCACAGCTATTCTTGGCTGCATCCAGCCTGTCTTAGTGTTTGTGGGGTCTTAAATCAAGGAAGCCATGGTAAGCTCTGACTGTCCAGAATGCTCCCTCTGCAGGCTGGAGCTCTGACTATTCAGAGTGCTCCCATTGCACACTAATGCTTCAAGCCCTTCCCTTGACATGGGTCATTCCTAGGTGCTTTACCATATACCACTGCTCGGGATGCTCAGGATAAACTCTGGATTTGGCTGGAGTGGCTCTGTGATGACACTTTCAGCTCATTTGAATCATTCTTTCACTCCTCCCTCATTAATGCTTTTAAAGTCCAATGGAAAGATGTTTAAATAACAGTTTCCTTGTGGAAGGGTGGTACAGGAGGGGTCAAGCACACCACAAGAAGACCTACAGAGTCTACTGACCTGGACCCATGAGAGCTCAAAAAGACTGAAACACCAACCAAATAGCATGCAGGGGCTGGACCTGGGCCTCCCACACATTTGTAGCAGATGTGCAGCTTGGTCTTCAGGTAGGTCCCCTAACACTTGGAGCGGAGGCTGTCTGTGACTGTTGCCTGCCATTGGATCTCCTTCCTGGACTGCCTGATGGGGTCTTAGTGGGAGGGGAGGAGCTTGTTCTTGCTGGGACTGCATGTTCCAGGGTGGGATGGTACCCAGCAGATGCTTCCCCTTCTCTGAGGTCAGGGGGAACAGTAATGGCGGTAGATTTGTGGGGGCTGGGCTGGGCTGGGGAGGAGGGAGGAGCAGCAATTGCAATGTCATATAATAAAAAATAAATAATGAAAAGAAAAAAAGAGTATTAGAAAAAAATAATACCCCTAATCTATCTCATGTATTCCATCACTTGTTCAGACAAATATTATTTCTGCTTCATAAAACACGGTTTTATTAACAGAATTAATTCTGATTTATTGTCTGTATATTTAGTCGGTGAATACTTGAGCTGGTGAACAATTTTGACAGAGTTTTTCAGATTTTAGTTTGGGGAGATGTTTAAAAAAATGTAATAACAGACGAGGCAATTTCATACTAAAAGGATTGAGGTCCTTCTCTACAAGGGTTAATGCGCATGCGCTTCACTTTTGGTTTTATTTAAAAACTCCACCTTGGTTGATTTTTTTTTTTTCCTATCGTCCTTTCACTTCCTTCTAAATTTTATTTTCAAAGTGCAATGTTCCTATTAATTCTTTGCAAGTTACCCAGTATTGTTTTGGGAACACACAGGTATATATTTTATATACAATCTGACAGCAGCTTTGTCCCCCAACAGCCATCAAGGAGTCGTTGGGGTTTAAGAGGTGCGAGGTGCGAAAGCAGCCGGGTATGGTGGCGCATGCCTTTAATCCCAGCACTCGCGAGGCAGAGGCAGGCAGATTTCTGAGTTTGAGGCCAGCCTGGTCTACAAAGTGAGTTCCAGGACAGCCAGGGCTATTCAGAGAAATCCTGTCTCGAAAAACAAACAAACAAACAAACAAACAAACAAACAAACAAACAAACAAACAGGTGTGAAAACCCCAGTCTGCAGGTGCAAAGGGGTCCTCACACAGCATTTCTAGTAAACTTGGGGTGTCCCGTTGACCCTAGGTTAAGTTTTGTTTTCTCCTTAAAGAAAGAGCAGGCACTTGTGATCCGTTTGTGCCAGGCTTCTCCTTGGAGTTCCCTGAAAATTCTGGCGTCCTTTCAAACCCTTGGGGTTCTCTTCCCCAGACTCCCAAGTGGGCACCAGAACCTCTTTTTCATATTTCATAGCGTTTCTCTCATCCCTTCATTTTCTTGAATCCAGTTTGCCACCCTGCCGCATCCTTTTCTATCTCCACGGTGAACTAAACTCACTAAGGGTTTTCCACTGGGGATTTGTCGGTTTTCTTTTCCGTTTATTTTTAGCCTACTGTAGTGCTATTAAATCCAGACTTCCTCCCAGTTAATCCCGATTTCTGTGGATTATCTCATCCTATCCAAACACACTTGCCAAATATACCGTCTTCCTCTTGGCGTGGGTCAATCCCCCTGATCTTTTATGAGCCGCACTGAGACCTTTGAAGTACAAGTCCCTCTCCCCACTGCTGGCAGCTGGCAGATGAACAGCTGCCTGAGGCAGATGGGGGGATGGGCAGGCATGGTTGCCAGAAAACTGTGGCACGGTAAACAATGCAGAATCCCTCGCCAAAGCCTTTTCTCTTTACTGTTTGGCTTTGAGAGCCATGAGGTAAGCTATTGAAAGAAGCTTCAATTGTGAAACACTAGGATCTTACCCAAATATGTAAGCCCAGAATCATCTTTGCTAGAAAGACATTTTTATAAGGAAATCACTGTCACTGTAGATACCCTTTTTGGCTGGGAGAATCTATTTGCTCTGACTCTCAAAAATTAACGTGGATAGGTCTGAACTGATCGTAACCACCACTGTGGATCTTGCCAGAAGTAAACAGAACTTAGCCATTTCCGAGCAATAGGGACTGCATAGAAGGTGGAACGTACAGAAGGGAGACACCATATCTGGGGTCAAGATGTCTGAAATTACCTTTGTGTAGAGTACTGAGTTAGTTTAAATTGACTGGTAGCCAAGTGCTAAGCAACCATGTAAAGGCCCAAGGGAAGCCAGTAAGATCTGATTGGGAACGTCTGTATAGATGGCTAACGCTTTATGGTGCCTGGATGAGCAATCAATAAGCCAATTATCATAGGTGATCAGAAGCTTCTATGTTAACTTTGCAGCTGACAGACAGGCTTAACTGTGCTGCATAGGGGGCATCAAAAGGTTTCTGGGGAAAGTATTTGCATACAAAGGTTACTCGTACCATTTATGTGCACATGAAGAATACATCAAGGCCTAAGTTCTCTATCCCTCAACCAGTGTCCAAGAGCTGATCATTAAAGAATACTGTGACCAGCTCAGCCATTGGTTAATATGTGAAAGAACACATTTCAAATTGCCCAACATTTGCTATTCAAATATTAGGCTCTGCCGCTGGAAGGCTGTTCTAGCTTGCTCAGTGTGTTTTTCCTGTGGCAAGCAAGAGCTTTCAAAGGACAGAGCAGGCATTTTAGGGAGCCTACATTCCAGGGTACTTTTTTGCCTGTTGTTAATGAAGACTTGTGTAGTTTTAACCACTTGAACTGTGGGAGGGTTTTGTGTGAGATTTGCTTTCATCGTAAGACAATAGTTTTTACTGGGTAGATAACTTCTAAACCGGCTTTCAGCAGCCATAAAGACAAAGGATGGAGTGTTGTCATTTGTATTGTGAGTGCTCAGTTCAAATTCTTTGTCTTGCAAAAAGTTTATGTGGAAAAATTTTACATCTTTAAATATTTATATTTTTAAGTTCAGTGTCTTGATGCCTGGTGTGATCCTTGTGTGATGGTAAATGGCTGTGCACATGGGAGATGGAAACAGGACGACTGAAGAGTTCAAGGTCAGCCTGGGCTACAGAAGACCTTGTTTTAAAATAAAAAACAAACACCATAACAAGAATAAAAATTGAAATTAGTAGCTGGGGTTGTTTCCAGCAACCCAAGTAACACAATTTTAAAAATGGGGTACAGAATTAAACAGAGAATTCTCAAGAGAGAAACCTTGAATGGCCAACAAGCACTTAAAGACATGTTCAAAGTCCTTAGTCATCAGGGAAATACAAATCAAAACAGCTCTGAGATTCCATCTTATACCCATCAGAGAGGCTAAGAGATAGCACATGCTGGAGAGGACATAGGGAAAGGGGAACACTCCTCCATTGCTGGTGGGAGTACAAACGTGTTCAGCCGCTTTGGAAATCAATGTGATGTTTTCTCAGAAACTGGGAGTAGTTCTACCTCTAGACCCAGCTATACCACTCCTTAGTATATACTCAAAAGATGCTCCAACATCTTACAAAGATACTTGCTCAATGATGTTCATAGCCGCGTTATTTAGTAATAGCCAGAAATTGGAAGCAGCCTAGATGCCCCTCAAGTGAAGAGTGGATAAAGAAAATGTCGTGCATCTACACAATGGAATACTATGCGCTATTAAAAACCGAGGCATCATGAATTTTTCAGGCAAACAGATGGAACTTGAGAACATCATCCTGAGTGAATCTCGGGCATTTGAATATGTGGCCCCAGTTGGTAATCTTTCAATAGAGCACATCCTAAGAGGCATGGCCTTGTTGAAGGAGGTGGGTCACTGAGGCTGCAGTTAAGGGTTTCAAAGTCCTATGACACTCCCAGTTTGCTCTCTAAATAATGTTCAAAATTTGAGCTGTGAGCTCTCACACCTAAGCTCCAGATCCCAGCTGACATCTTATCTTCTACCAAGGCGAATATTTTACCTAAGCTGTTGTTTATGTGATTATCCCTGGAAAGACTTTCATGATTCCTGTGCATTTCCACATAGTTTCTTTTCTGTTTTATCTTGTGTATTTGTGTGTGTGTGTGTGTGAGAGAGAGAGAAATAGCTACTGCTAACATGCTGAAGAATAGTTGATCTATTTTATCTTATGTCCATTGATTTGCTGAACTTATGAAATCTCGTATGTTTTCCGTTAATAATCTTAAGGGTTTTTGGGGGGGGGCGGGGAAGAATATTATTACTTACCTCATTTTCAATTTTGAAAATATCAGGGTCTACTTTGTATTTTACTAAGTTAATGGAAACTCTAGGAAGTATTCTAAACCTTGGTGGGGTTTGTGGACACCAGAGACAGTTACTGAAAGAGTTTACTACATGAAAGAATGTTGTTGATTTTGCCTTTTTTTTTTTTTTAAGCTTTTATTTTATACCCTAGCTAGTCCCTCTCCTCAGGGCTCAGGGAACCCTGCAGGAGAGGAGAGAGAAATAGTGTAAGAGCAGGACAGCAATGAGTCCTTCTAGACACAGCAGGCCTGACATACATGATCTCACAGGGGTAGTGACACTGGGCTTGAGGGTCTCAGCCAGGTGTGTCCTAGCACTGAGAGGGGGAGTGAGCACAATCAGAAACTCCATCCAATGATAAGTCCCTACAAAGGAAAAGTTAGTTTTCTCCAAGGGAGTCTGACTGGGTACACAAGCCACACTTAGAAGCAGGCCCCATGCTCAGCAGTACTTGGCCAAGATAAAAGCAATTCAATGGTATTTTTGGAAGATTTTCCATCTTGCAATGCTTTGTCTGGGCTTTCTTTTTCTTTTTTAAATCTTTATTTTGTGTTTATGGGTTTTCTCTCTTTAGGAATATGTGTGTCCCTGTGTCTATCTGTGTTTCTTATGTTTTTTCCTTTGGCTTTTTTTTTTTGTATGTTTCTTTTGTCCTATTTCAGTTTGTTTGGTTTTTAATCTTATTTTATTTTATCATCATTTTATCATTGTTTTTTAGATGCCTGTTTGTATTCTAATGAAAGAAAGAGAGGTGTGGATGTAGGTGGCAGGGGATATGGGGAGAACCTGAGAGGAGTTTGGAAGGGGAGCTATAATCAGAATAATATTAGATGAAAAAAATCTATTTTCAATAAAATAATTTTTGAAACAGGAGTAGGGTTTACTCTATCGAAAGAATTGTTAGCAGCTGGCAATTTATTCAATTGCCTTGTGTGTTTGCTGTGGGCTTCCATAGAATATGTCCCATAAAAACATTAACTAAAAGCTCCGATTTTCCAAGGAGATGTTTTCAGAGTGCAGGGTCAAGGGGACCAGGGTATACAACGCTACTAAAGCTTTTATGCAGAAGTTGCGACACTATAAATCCTAAAGTGGGAATTGGCCTGTTCGTTTATTTTGTTTCTCAATTACATTGCAAATGGAGAAAGCAAACTTTAAAAAAAAATCACTCTGACTTTTTCTTATCTTCCATTTGTTTGTTGCCTCCGGCTCGAGATGGATATTTAGTTTGGAAATTTTACCACTTCACAAAAGGACCTGCTCATGTTATTCTTTCACATAACTCACTCCTTCACATACTGGTTTCAGGAAATTATCTGCGGCCAACTTGCTGTGTTGTTATTTTTCTTAGCATATGACTCATGTCCCTTTGTCTTCCTTCCTTCATTTAGTTTTAAATTCTCTTAAAGGGAACCACTACCAGGGGATTGAGTCTCACATAGCAATGGCAGCAAAGTGTATAAACAGTAGTTTATGTCTTAGAGTTACTATTTCTGTAATAAAACATCATGATCTAAAGCAACTAGGGGAAAGGAAAAGCTTATTTCCCTTACAGTTCCATATAACAGTTCATCACCAAAAGTAGTGAGGGCAGAAACTCAAACAGGGCAGAAACCTGGAGGCAGGAGCTGATGCAGAGGCCACAGAGGGCCTCTGCTCACTGGCTTTCTCCTCTGGGTTGTTCAGCCTGCTTTCTTATAGTACCCTGGACCACCACTCCAGGGGTGGCCCCACCCACCATGAGCTGGACCTTCCCACATCAATAACTAAGAAAATGCCTTGTGGCTGGAACTTATAGGGGCATCTTCTCAATTGATTCCTTCCTTTCAAATAACTCAAGCTTGTGTTACATTGACATAAAACTAGGCAACATCACATTAAAATGGTCATTGAACTAGTACTCTTGTATTTGATGAAGATCATGAAGGTATTTTGTGATTTATCAGGGACTTAGAGGTTATTATCTTTTCAACTTAAAAATTTGAGGCTGAAGTTGCTCATGCCACCTCGATAGGGGAAGCAGTTATCGCACACCTCCATACACACACACACCTACACACACACACACACACACACACACACACACACACACACACACCTCCATTTGGAGACTATCGTTTGCATATTTTGGTTTAGATTGTCTGCAAATCCAGTATAAGTGATTTAAGCACATGAATATATTTTAAAGGTCTGTTCACTAGATAGCAGATATTAAGACATGACTTTGCAAAGGACAACATAGCTGTCTTTTCAATAGGTGTTTATATTATTTATAGTTAGATTAGACATGTACAAGAAGTTCCAGGTGCAATCTACATGGCAAATGGCTTCAGACATGGTAGCTCTGGATGATAAAACAGGAGATTGTGAACAGTTATTATTTAAAAATGGGATGGGGAATCACATTTTGATGGAAAGAAATTCCACAATTACCTTTTTCAATAATCACTTCATTAAAAGTTGTAATTCTAAAACAATAGCCTCAGGGATACAGGCCATTCAAAGGAAAATGGGGTTCAAAGGGACCCCTTTATTACTAATTTATGGGGTGCAGAACAAGTTTGCTACATTTAATTTGAGGATTTTTTGGTGGTTTTTTTTGGGTAAAATAGAAGTAATGTCTAACTCATAGCATTGATTCAGCTATGCATTTATAAACCTCTCAGTGTGTGTGTGTCTAGGGGAAGAGGAACATAGGCATAGGGGGCCTTGTGTGTGTGTATGTCTGTGTGTGCCTGTGTGTGCATTTGTGTGTGTGTGTGCATGTACATGCATGAATGAGTGTGTGTGCATGTGTGAGTGAATGTGTGTGTGAGTATGTGTGTATACCTGTGTGTGTTTGCGTGTGAGTGTGTGTTTGTGTGTATGTGAGTGGGTATGTGTGCCTCTGTGTGTGTGTGCCTGTGTATGTGTGCATGTGTGTATGCCTGTGTGTGCATTTGCATGTGTGTATGTGTTTGTGTGTGTGCACGATGTGTGTGTGCCTATGTGTGTGTGCGTATGTCCTTGTGTGAGTGTGCGTGTTCTTTAGTGTCTCCTTCCTTAGAAGTCTCAGAGCAGCATGTGACTTTACTTCATCTTTTTCACCTGGGATATGAACTGCAATCTACATTTTAATATGCACTCCACTCCAGGACACTCTTCTGTATGTTATTACAAGAAACACATCTCAGTCCATGAGTCACATCATGTTTCGTTTAGGCCATGTTTTCCATGCTTTCAGACAAAATGGTTTCACTCATGAAACTGCCTCCCTTGACCACATATACTTTTTTCTTTTTATTCATTCACTTTACATCCAGCTCACTGTTTCTCCTCCAGTTCACCCCATCCCACAATCCTTCCTCTCTCCCTTCTCTTCTGAGTGGGTGGGGGTCCTCTGGATATCCTCCCTATCCTGGCATATCAAGTCTCTTCAATGCTAGGTGCATCCTCTCCCACTGAGACCAGACAAGACAGCCCAGCAGAGGAACATATCCTATAGACAGGCAACAGGTTTTGGCATAGGCCCTGCTCCAGTTGTTCGGGACTCACATGATGACCTAGCTGCACATCTGCTACAGACCACATATGCTCTTAAAAGATCACACTTGCGGGTGGTTGCATAGCAAAACACCCCTTCTTCTCAGAACTTACAGCATAGTGTATGAACTCCAAGGGTACAAGCCAGGCACATTTTTATTGGTGTTTTATCTTAAGACTCTTAGAATAAGTGTCATTGCACACTAGAGATTATTGAGAACAACCATCACCAACTCTAATGTCAGAGTGTGCGATGGACACAGCTTGCCCGTGACTATTTCTAAGAGTGTTTCCAAACAGAACGAATGTTGGCCTTGCCTCTTCCTCTTTACTTATGCTCACTTTGTGAAACAGGATGTGAAAACTGAGCTTTGAGCAAGACACTAGGACACAAATCCTGATCTCCACTGCAGAATTCACCAGTCGGGCTCTAGAACTCTGGCTCTCTACCTGTTGGAAGATACACTAAGTCAAGGGATGGAGTGAAAGGTCAGACTGTAGGCAGAAGAAACTTTAGGAGAAAGGCATGCTGTAAGCTACACCTCTGTGGAGAGTGGGCATCCGTACTTCCTGATCAATCCTGACTGTGAGGAGGCTTCTGGGGAGCATGGGAAGCTTCCATGAGCTCATGGGATGGGCACACAGAAGACTGAGAATGCCAGCTACTGTGTGGGAGATGGAGTTAATGTGAGGCAATGTTGAGATTTTCCTGTACTTTTATAATTTAACTTTCTGTGGGAAAAGATGTGTCTGTGTTTGTCATAGAATTGGATTCTGAAACACACACACACACACACACACACACACACACACACACACACACACACACACACACACACACTGAGAAAGAGAGTGGGGAAGGAGGGGGAAGAGGGTTAAGAAGAGGAATGGAGCAATCCTCTCACTCTTGCCTTGCATTGTTTGAATTCTGTAGCTTAAATATGTTTATTATGATCCTCTGAATTTTCCAAGTTGACCTCATTAGATCTACTGCACTTTGAGATGGGAGAGGGAAAGGAGGAACAAGAGAGAGCTAGGGAAAGTGAGGGAAAAATAGAAGCCTCAAGACAGATCTCAGCATTGGAAAGATGGAGAATTTATACAACCACTGCTTGGGACAGCAGTATTTCCTCTCAGAAGAAACTTAAACCCCTGCAGATTCAGTAGATGATCAAAGAGTCTTTCCGAGTCCCCAGGAGAATGTTGAGAGTCTGCTAGAAGAACTTAATCAAGGCAGAGGATATGAAGCCTTAGCATAACTGTTGGAGTTGGATAGGGGGCAAGCCAACAGATGTAGAGAACCATGCTCAGGCTGTGGAGAAAGGATAACAACGTTAAATCTAGTTTGAAAAGCTTTGACAGTGCAGCCTCCCAGACTCCTTCCTAACTATAATGGGACATGGACAGGCTTAACCTTCTCCAGGTTTTGTGCAAGTGACCACAGATGCAGTGAGCACAGGAATGTAACAGCCTCCCCCATCCCAATCTTCACCTCTTTACAGTCTTTCTGCCCCATCTTCCGTGATGTTCCCTGAGCCATGGGGGAAGTGGTGTTACATTTAGAGGTGAGCACCCAACAGTCATTTATCTCAGCACTCTCCACCCATTACAGTCTCTGCATTAATCACTGTCCACTGTCAAAAGAGGCTTCCCTGGACAAGATTGAGAGCAGCTTAATTAATTATTTGAGTGGTATAATCATAAATATTTGAGAAGGTGATTTGATACCGTGTCCAGTTAGCAACTTAACAGTCATAAGTTAAGTGGTAGAGACTATGGGTTTACAACAACATTTATGGCACTAGGCATGGATTTCTCCCATGCGGTAGACCTCAATTCCTATCAGAGAGACACTGGTCTCTCCTATGACAGTCACGCCACTGTTTAACTAGTGGGCACATCTTTCCTGGAAAGCATCTCCTGCAGGCCAGGATCATTAATGGCTTTCCTCCCTCAGCAGGCTGCATAGCACCTTCAGGCACTATGAACGTCTTGATAACATGTCCAGTTAACAACATGACAGTAATAAGTTAAGGGCTAGAGGCTGTGACTTTCTCAGCCATGGTTTTGTGACAACATTTATGGTCTAGGCATCGATTCCTCCCATGAGGTAAACCTCAGTTCATATCGGAGACTTGCACGGTGAAAGCTTCCAGTCAATATTTTGATTATTGGAATAGACATCCTTTTTTATTCATTCTCTTTTTCTTCTTTTTTACTTATTCACTTTACATCCCATTTACTTCCCCCCACTCCTGGTCACCCCCTCTCACAATCCTTTCCCAACACCCACATCTCTTCTCCTCTGAGTGGGTGGGGGCCCTCTGGGTACCCCTCCTCACCTTGGCATTTCAAGTCTCTTTGAGGATAGGCACTTCTTCTCCCACTGAGGCCAGACAAGGGACTCTAGCTAATAAAACATATCCCACATACAGGCAACAGATTTTGGGATAGCCCCCCTGGTGTAGAAAGTCTAATGACTAAGTTGAGGTTGTATATCTCTTAAAGTGGCCACATAACATTTTTCCTAAGAGAGACCCTGAATGTTTTCATCTGATCCTAGAGGAAACCATTCCTGCTAAATGAAGGCTAGGAGACAATTGTGGAATAGAAGTATTAGATTTCATTGAAGGTATGAAATGTGTTGGGTTGGCATAGAAACCACACACAAATAGCTACGAGTTCATGAAGGTATGCCAAGATTCACTTAGACATAGCACTCACAAGTTAGATATAGCATATGTGTACGTGTTTTTGTACATGTGTATATTTTCATGTATGTGTCCCTATGTTTGCATATATGGGGATGCTAGGGAATAATGTTAGATATTTTCAACACTTGCTCTTCTCTTTATTTTTATGTGAGGCAGAGGCTCTCACCGAAGCTGGGGCTCACTGACTGTCTAGGCTGACTGACTGGGATCTTCCTGTTTTTATTCTCCTTGTTCTGAGGTTGTACATAGTTACAGACAGCCAACTTTTTATGTGTGTTCTGGGGATTGAACTGAGCCCCCGACTTTACTGAGACAGCCATCTCCCTAGTCCAGAGTTAAACATGTTTTGTAGTAAGTCTGTAATTGTAATAAATCTTCCCCTTGTGGCATCTTGATTTGTTTTTCTGATAACTTTGTAAATGCTCCCCCCTAAAGAATTAAAGATTATTTCTTTTACTTCTTTGTAAAGTTCCCTTCTCAACAAAAACCTTTTAATTCTCATTCCCCAGCAGAGGGTATATTTAACAGATGCATGTTTTCAGTGGGTGTAGCCACTAAATTTAACTTAAAAATTGAATTTGTCAAGTTAGGGCTTGCAGATATGGGCCAGTGGGAGAGTGCTTACCTGCCATGCGCAAACCCTGGGTTTAAACCACAGCACTCCAAAGAGTTAGTATATTTGAAGGGCAATGAGATGGCACTGCAGGTAAAGGCACTAGCCATACATGCCTGGTAATTTGAGTTTGATCTTAGAACCTACATAAATGGCAGAAAGGTAAGACAAACTCAATAAGGCTGTCCTCTGTCTCTCACAGGTGCCCCATGTCATGTGTGCAACTCCCTCACCATACACAAAAATGCATCATACCCAATCACAATAGAATATGTTAAAAATTTTAAATTGATATATGTCATCTATATATACATGACAATGTTTCACTTGTTGGTCTGCAGATGAACAGAGAAGGCTCAAGACATTCTCAAGGAAAAGAAAATTAAGTGGCGATATTTAACACAACTTGATTTTTAGAGATTTAATGTTACTACTTTTTAGTTTTCATTTGTATTGGTTTTTGTCATGCTACAAAAACCTAGGAAGATATTCGCTAATTTTTTATTAGTTTGATAAATGAATATACCATTGCAGTAGTGCCACAGTGTTGTATGCAGTGTGTTCTATCTGTGGGAGATGCTCAAAGATACAGAGTAATATTTTTATGCCCTGTAATAGGATATGAGGAATAAAATAATTTATGTTTATGAAACAGTTGATATTAGAATCCTTATTAAAAACAATGGGGTTACTTTAAGAGATTTTGGGATAGGAGTTTAGATGTACAAACTTTAGTATTGGCTGGTACGCAGGTATAGGGAAAAGGCAGACAATAACCATCTTTAGCAGAGGATAGGAAAACTACAATTCTTCAGAGAAGAAGAAGAGAGAAGGTAAAATGGAATAGAAAATGGGAGGAAGGACCAACAGGAAGAAGAGATGTGGGTGACACTAGTGAATAGATGGGGCTGTGCCTTGTGGTGATGTAACTGCACACATTTTTAAGTGGGATGACACATATTATTTATTTCAAGTTCATTTCGTAGCTGAGACATTCAAAAACCAATTTCTTCTACTCTAGAAATCTTTTAGCATAATATATTTCTTTTACTTCTCTTATATTTTCTTGCTATGTAGAAACCAAAGAAGACATTTCAAGTTTAGAATGACATACAAGGAGAGAAAGTGTGGAGGCAGAGCACTAAGTGAGCCAAAACCATGAGACATTTACTCTCCTTGACCAAGGTTTAGAAATGGTGGAGAGGATGATGAAGACTTTATAGTACAAAATCTGTAAACTTATTTGGAGGAAATTGATAGATCAAGCTAATGAAATATTATGTAATTACCTCCTGAGTTATAGAAATGTATATTTTAGTTTTAAATTCTGTTGACAATTCTTTTTTTCTTCCTCTACCTCTTTCTGTCTCTCTTTTTCTCCTTCCTTCCTTCCTTCCTTCCTTCCTTCCTTCCTTCCTTCCTTCCTTCCTTCCTTCCTTCCTTCCTTCCTTCCTTCCTTCCTTCCTTCCTTCCTCTTTCCTTCCTTTCTTTTATTTAAAGAGGGCATTGTCTTAATCACGGTTTCTATTGCTTCAGTGTATGACCAACAAGCAAGTTGAGGAGGAAAGAGTTTATTTGGCTTACGTTTCCATATTGATGCTCATCATCAAAGAAAGTCAAGACTGGAGCTCAAGCAGGGCAGAAACCTGCAGGAAGGAGCTGATGCAGAGGCCATGGAGGAGTGCTCTTTATTGGCTTGCTTCCCCTGGTTTGCTTATCCTGCTTTCTTATAAAACCCAGCATCACCTTCCCAGGAGTGGCCACTGTGGGCTGGGCCCTCCCCCATTGATCACGAACTGAGAAATTGCCTTACAGTTCGATCTCATAGGGACCTTTCCTCAATGGAGGCTTTTTCCTCTGATGATTCCAGCTTATGTCAGGTTGACATGCAAAACCAGCCAGTACAGGCATCTAACAAATGTTTAAGCAAATACCACACATGTATCACAGTATTCCCCTTCATTAATATTCTTGATGTAAGAGCCTTAGAAATTAGGAAACAATTTTCCCAGGAAAAGGGTAGCCTGCCAGAACATCTTGACCCAACTTGAATGGGAAACTCCTTAGCAGTAACTAATGGTAATGAATAATTGTGCTCAGCTGCCCAACCAGCAGTGTGGCAAAATGCCTGACATCTGCATCTCCACTGCTCAACATCACTGTCACCAGGCACAAAAATTAGGAATCAATGAGCTGGAAAAACCCAGTCTTAGTACACATTTCCTTCTTACTAACTTATTCTTTTCTTTCTTGAGACAGGGTTTCGCCTTGTAGCCCTGGCTGTTTAGGAATTCACTCTGTCGACCAGATCAGCACAGATCATGGACATCAGTATGACTTCTGGTGGAGCACAGATCATGGAAGTCTCTTGAGGAGACTTAATCCAGAAAATGAACCATTCTTCATCTTGGGTATTTTGTTGTTGTTCTGTGGCACAGTGTCTAGGATCAGAACCTGGATGAGCTCCTGGCTGCTGTTCACCACCCTGCCCTTGGTGTCAGCCACCCTGCTGGCACCCCAGGAGGGACCATCATGCTTGCTGTCTTCAGGCAAAAACCAAGATGGTTGGTTTTTAATGTGATTTATGTTTAAGAGCTGAAAGGAAATTCTCCTGATTAAGACTGTCCTTCTGTCTTCCTGTCTTCTTTTGTTTGGGGGGAAGGGGAGGGACAGACACAGCAGTTTCACTTTCTTAACCTTGAAAGTGTTAGTCACCCTGTACAAGTCTGAAGAAATAGATTTATGGTGGTGATAATTGGTCTTCATGGGTGCGGAGGAATATGCTTATGGAATGTTAACAAACTGAATGTTTATATAAAGAAAACTCAACCTATAAAATCAGAGTGATAACATTTGTTCTATGTTGCAGACGATAAGGTATAACACAAAAGAGAAATAGGACAGCAAGTTACCTAGAGAGTGGGGTAGGATTATACTTAAGCTCTTAATTTGTTTCTCGGAAATCAAATCTGAAAGCAAGGACATTATAATATCAAGTAAGAAACCACTGAGTAGGTGGGATTCAATTGGTTCATTTATTCCTTGTTGCTCTCCACATTACATCAGAATTAACCATTTTCTTTTGAATGAAAGAGCTAGACTTTAATTGGAAACTTTATGGTTTAATGTGTCCTTCGATAGCTATATATATATATATATATATATATATATATATATATATATATATATATATATATATATATATATATATATAATTCTGATGGCTCTCACCCACTCACCACCTCAGATCTTCTTCACATTTGGCCCCAAATCTTTAAAATAAAAATTTCAGGTAAGTTCTTTATAGGATGGAATGTGAATATGATTAAAATATGTTGCATTAAATACTTAATCTTTCCACAGTTATTAAATAACAAATGAAGTGAAGTGCAGTAAAATGTAGAAAGGGTGATTGGCATTAGACAGCTCTATCACCATGCAATGGAGTATAGCATGTTAAAAGTGCCTTTTTACTAGGAACATTTTAAAAGCACTTTTCGGGTTACAGCCAAATTGAAAGTTCTATGTGACTTACCTGTGGCTTCCTGGATTACCCCTAAGCCCTGGCAACTTGGTCTTTTATCATCTTCATAGTGATGCCTTTTCCTGAATGCAACAAACTGAAATCACAGTGTGTGCCCTTCGTATGATCAGAATGGCTTTGGAGTCATCTAATGGTTTGATAGTTCATTTTTCAATGCCAAATAAATAATAGTCCACTCTGTGTGCCTCAATTCACTTATCCATTCACCTATTGAAAAATATTTTATTTGCTTCCGCATTTGTGCAATGATAAAAAAAGCCTTCTATAACTTAGCACACTTAACTTGTTAATGACTTTGGACAAACACCAATGTCTGTAATTGCTTGATTGTGCAGTAAGACATGTTTAGGTTCCTAAGAAATCACAAATTTCTCTCCCAAAGTGTTTGTATCATTTCCTATTCTGTCTTAGTTTGGGTTTCCATTGCTGTGAAGAGACTCCATGACCAAGACAACTCTTATAAGGACAACATTTAATTGGAGCTGCTTACTGGTTCTGAGGTTCAGTCCATTATCAAGGTGGGAAGCAAAATAGTATCTAAGCAGGCATGGCACTGGAGAAGGAGTTGAGAGTTCTGTGTCCTGATTGGAAGGTAGCCAGGAGAAGACTGTCTCATTGGCAGATAGGAGGAGGGTCTCCACTCTCACCCCCTACAGTGACACACTTCCTCCAACAAGGCAGCAACTACTCCAACAAGGCCACCCCTCCTAATTGTGTTACTGCCTAGGCCAAGCATGCAAACCAGCACACATTCCCATCAGCAATGCATGAATGCCCCTTTCATTCTATGTTCCCACTAGTATCTGTCACCATTCAACTCATCAGAGGGGCATAGAGCTGAATCTCATTGATTTAATTTGCCTCTCCTGCTGTTGCATAGGAGCAAGTTCATATTTATTTGCTTATGGCATACCTTTTCTAATGAGATATTTGTTACAGTGTTTGGCCCATATTTTAATATTTGTTTGTCTTACTAAGTGTTAAGTGTTGCTATAGGTGGGGTCTTGAATTGTTTAGTGCCTACCCTACAGTGCTACTGGGAGCTAGTAGAACCTTTAAGGAAGAAGGACTTAGTAGAAAGAAGTCAGGTATTGGGGGATTCAGTTATTACTGGGACCCTGGCTCCTTATGTTTCTTCTTGCTTCTTGGCTACCATGAGGTGAGAAAGCTTTCTCTTCCACACAGATTTCAGCATGACGCACTGTCTTCTCATAGTAAGTACAATTGAGCCAGTTACACTGCCTTCTCATAGACAAAATACAATAGAGCTGGATACTCTGCCTTTCGATCACCTAAATGGAATGGAGGGTGATACAAGTCTTCCCATAGACTAAATGCAATGGAGCCAGATCCACTGCCTTCCTCTAAACTAAGTATGATGGAGCCAACCTACCAAGTGCTGAAACCTGAACTCTGTGAGCCATAGTAATTGTGCTTCCACATAAGTCAGTTACTTCAGATATTTGTTGCAGCAATAGAAAGTCAATATGAGTTCATTGTATGGTTCAAGATACCAGCCCTGTATCTTGCAAATATTTTCTGCCAGTCTGTGTCTTAATTTTTCATTTTCTTTAAGCGGCCTTTGCAGGACAGAACTCAAGCTTAACCACTTTGCCTTCTCTCCATGGCAACTCTGGTTTTGTATTCAGTCATCTCCAAACCCAAGACTGTTTCCATATTATCTTGTAGTATGTTTTTACTTTTGTTTTACATGTTTGTTTATGTCTACTTTAAGTAATATTCTAAGGGTGTAAAGCCTAAATCTAGAGTCATTACTTACATTGGGTGCTCAGTAACTTAACAGTAACTTTTATTTTAAATATTTTACTAGTAAATACTTTTGTATAATATACTTTGATAATATTTGCTCTGATGTAAGATTTAAAGGGTGTCATCATTGATGCTTTCTGCCAAAGCTTAGGTGACTTTTGTTTATGGGCATGCTACTGTGTTTCACTGACTTATTACAGTAAGCTGTAAAGTCAAGTAGGCTCTGTTCTCCCGCCTTTGGTATCATCTTGAGTCCTTTGCCATTTCACACACAGACTGAAATTAGGTTGTTCTTATCTACAAAATTGGATCTATAGGTCAGCTTGGAAAGAATTGACATCTTGACAACACTGAGTCTTCCTATTATCATCTGATGGTTCCTCTTAATAATTTTTTTATCAGAGTTTGTTTGTTTGCCTCATATAGAGCATGCATATATTTTGTTAGTTGTGTTTGAGAACTTATACTTTTAATGCAAATGTGAATAGTATTGTCATTTTTAATTTTTAATATGCATGGGTACATTATTGGCATGCATGTCTGTGCACCAAGTTCATGCAGTACCTCTAAGGCCTGAAGTGGACATTGAATCCTTAGGACTGGAGTTAGACTGTTGTGAGCCACCATGTGGGTGCTGGGCAGTCATTGCTCTTGGCAGGTGACCTATCTCTTCAGACCTTGTGTGCTTTCAGTTTTAGATTTGCTTTATTTATAATGTTTTACTGAAAAGCAATAAACTTATATGCAATGTCTATATTCTGGAACTTTCTATGACTACTTCTTAGTTCCAGAAGGAATTTTGTCAATCCTTTCTGGTTCTCTGCATAGGAAATCCTGGCACCTAAAATTAAAGACGGTTTTATTTCTTCCTTCTCAATATGTATAAGTTTTTTTTCTCCTTTTATTTCATTAGATAGGACTTAAAAACCATACTGGAATGTATGGTGAGAAAAGACATACTTGCTTAATTGCTGATCTGTTGGAGAAACACCTAGCTCCATAACAGCAAGTATATTACCTGCAAGGTGTATTTGTGTATTATTTTCATCAAAAAGTCACTCTTATAGTGATACCTAGTTTTTCAAAATCACAGTGAGCTATTGGGGCTTTCCAAAGGCTCCCTTCTCAATTTATTGATAAAATATCATTTTAAGAGAACTACTGAAACACTGACAAGATAGACCATATCTTGTGCTATAAAAAATATTCTAATATGTATAAAAGGATAGAAATTATGTAATCATAGCAATTGGAAAAATGACCAAAATATAACTTAAATATCTGCAAATACTTAGGAATTTAATTTAATTTCATTAAGTAATTAAAAGCTCAGTGAAAAATTACTAATAAAGGCAACATTTGATATGAGACAATGCCTAAAACTTCATGTGTCACACTTTATCAGTCAGTGCTGCTAAAGTCCTGATGCTTTTTGCTTTATTTAAAATTTTTAAAAGTTCTTTCTTTTCCTCCCTCCAGTCCCTTCCATGTCCCCTCAAATGTCTTCTTACCACTCCCTCTCAAATGAATGGCATCTTTTTCTTCAATGATTATTTTTGCATACATATATGTGTGTATATATTATATACATAACACATACAAACATAAAAATTTGAAAATATATAAATACAACCTGTTTTGTTTGTTTAACCTTGATTGTATTTATATTATTTCCGGACTGAAAACTTAGTAATGAATAGGCAATTAGGTGGCTAATCCCGGGGCAAAACAGTCTCCTTCTCTCAGAAGCTTTTGGTTCCCTGTAGCTCGTTGTCAATGGGTGGGTCCCTGTGTAGCTCGTTGTCAATGGGTGGGTCCCTGTGAGAGTTCCCCTTTCCATGCTAGCATGTCTTTTGCTTTGGTCATTGTTCAGTCTTATTTCAGCAGCCATATTGCTGAGGCATCATGGGTGACGTTCTGGTCACTTCTAGGACATCGAGTATTGTGGAAGACTTCCTGATCCTCTGGGTCTTATAACCTTTCTAGCCCTCTTCTGAGATATTCCCTGAGCTATAGGTTCAGCAAAGATGTATATTTATCTGTGTTTACTGAGAGCCTCACAATCTGTTACTATCTGTATTTCAAGAAGTCGTGGTTTTCTGTAATAATCTTTATGTGCTGCAAAGAGATGGGTTGAAAGCTAGAATTAACTGTGGGTATAAGGTCAAGTTTACAAAGCAGGTAGGAATTACACTAGTGTATTAAAGTGGTGGCTGTAGGTTCTTCTCTAAGGTCCACGACAGTCTAAATCCTGGGTTGTTAGCTATAATTCTAGTAGCAGGGATGGTTTCTCTCCTGCTGAGCAGGCTTAAAGCCCAATCAGATAGTTGTTGGTTGCAGCCAAGATATGAGTGCTTCTCTGGCATCATTAGGGACATCTTGCCATGCTGGTAATTGTTGTGGTTCATAGGTGTCTCGGCTGGGGCACACTGTTGTTTTCATTCCTCCCATGGCAGGATCAGAGCGCCTTCTAACATTGTCAAGCTACTTTCCAGGGAGGAGGTTTTCAGGTCAGTTGGAGTCTTCAGAGTCCCATGTGCTAAGTATTTTTTATATTGAGCACTAAGAACTTACATTTAACCTCTCAGAGGCAGACAAGGGCAACAGCAATAATCCATATCGTTTTGGGAGTATATTGGACTTTCCTGACCAAAAGCTTGAAAGGAAGTTTCTCAAACCTGTATTAATCTCCCTTCCTGCCCTCAGTTTTAAAGGCAGCTCCCATTTTCTCTATGTTCCCTTTATATCACCTGCATTCTGCTGTTCCTCTCATAAATATAAAACTCTTACCATAATAGATTGAGAGAAACCAACTGCTATGCCCCCAAAATAAATGAAAGTAAGAAAATAAAGAATGCAGTACTTTGAAATGTAAAAAGTCTCTGGGTAAATGGGTGGAGAAAATATGAGAAGAAAAATCTATTAATATCTGAATACAGAAAGAGTGTCTTGATGGTTCTTACAGGGAAGTCAGTGCTACCATACCATTAACCAGAGACTAACAAGGGGAAGGATTGGAGGGTAGTATTCGTTATAAACAGATGCAAGCACTGTTTCCAGGGAACCCTGCAGCATCCTGATAGGATCACACTTCACTGCCAAGATGGATTTATTTCAGAAATGCAAGATGGCCTCATATCTGAAAATCTATAGATAAAATTCACAGAATAAATAATTCAGTAAGCAAAGAGCTTTACTTTATTTCCTTCGATACAGAAAAAGGTTTGATATAACTTAACCCTTGTTTATTTTAAAAACCGAAGCCTCCCAGTAAGCTGGAGACTGAAGGGCTCTTGCCCTATATGATACAGGCATCTGTAGAAAACCTATGTGCAACTTCATTTATAAATTAGAACCCTCAGGTGCTTCCTCCTACAAGAACAGGAACAAGGCCCCAGAGCTCACAGACTACTTCCTGTTATACTGCCACCTACTGGTAGCCTTGTGCACTGCAGAGAGGTGAAATGAATGAGGCACACAAAAAGTATAGATTTTATTTGTATGGCTGACTGCATGGAAAAAAATCTAGTTGTGAGGAGCGGGTGTGGTAGCAGTCCCAAGATGGTGCCCGGGACTGCAGCCAAGTCTTATGACTTGCACCTGACTTCCTCATACACCTGAAAATAAGCGGCGTCCATTGTGAGAACTGCGCAGGTGCACCATGATGCAAGATCGGACCATATGACGAGAGATGATTCTGGCCAATGGACTGCTGTTACATGGACTGGGCTGATGAGGCATAGTTGAGAGGTTATATAAGGGATTGTGATTGGGGGCGGGGAGAGAGAGATTCCTGGAGAGAGATTTTTTTTTTCTGCATGCATGTTAAAAGGTTCCTGAATAAACTGCTTTGAGAAGAACACTGTGTCGTCACTCTGAGACAGAAGCGACATCTAATGACATATGTAAAACTCCTAAGGGAAGTTCTGTTTTTTACCTGGCTTTTCCACAGCAGTGCCAGCCCACAACAGCTGTGCTCTACAGGAAAGGGGACTGAAGTCAGGGCATTTGGCAGCAACTTCTCTCATGCTTCCTTAGCTTTTCCATGACTGTATTGTATTCCATATGCATGCTATAAATGTATGAGTTTTAGTTATACATTTAAAAAAACACATGGTTTTCCTCTTTCTGATTGTTAGCTATGTAGGCCAATTCACTGACAAAATAATTTTAGACTTGTTACTTCATAACAATGTTTTTTGTTTTTTACTTTTTATTTTTATCTTTATTTTATTTTACAACTCACATTCCTTTGTCCTCAGCCTCCCAAATGCTGGAGTTGCAAGGAATCACTATAATTTTTATGGTTTGAGGATAAACACTAGGGAGCAATTGTTCTATTGTAGTTAAAACTTCTTTTCATAAGTGAAACATATTATTTGCCTCATTTTAAAACTGTATACCAAGTACTCCTTGGGTAATATAAGTCAACATATTGAAGCTCATTTTAACTATGAGCATCTGTACTTAGCATTTCAACCAACACAGCGTCTTGAAGTTGTTAATATACTTCACACACACACACACACATTTGCAGAGTTTAGCACAGTGTTGTAACCAATAAAGCTTTAGTCATTTTCCTTTTTATTTACTCTTCTCTCATATATTACATTCCAACTGCAGTTTCCCTCCCTCCCCTTCCCCGAGTCTCTCCACCACACACCCCCCACCTCCTCTTTCCCCTGGATCTATCCTCTCCTCTTTATTTCCCCTCAGAAAAGAGCAGACCTTCCAGGGGCACCAACAAAATATGGAATGGCCTGCTACAATAAGACCAGCACATATTCTCACATCAAGGCTGATCAAGGCAACCCAGTAGGAGAAAAGTGGTCCTAAAGGCAGGCAAAAGAGTCAGAGATAACTCCCGCTCCCACTGATAGGAATTCCACAAGAACACTGAGGTACAAAAACATGACATATATGGAGAAGACCTAGATCATACCCCTACAGTGCCCCTGACCTCTGTGAGCCCACTTGGGTCCTGGTCAGTTAATTCTGTAGGCTATATTATGGTGTCCTTGATCTGTTTGGCTCCTCTAATCTTTCCCTTGCTCCTCCTCAGGACTACCCCACCTCCACCTAATATTTGGCTGTAAGATTCTGCTTCTGTTCCCATCAGTTGATAGATAGACTCTCTCTGGTCTCTCTGATGGTGATTATACTATACATACAACTATATATACAACTTTGGTTGCAACACTTCCGGTAGGCAGGACAGACTCTAGGTGGAAGGTTTTGTGGCTGGATTGGTGTACCAATCCCTCCACTTGAGGCCTTGCCTGGTTATAGAGGGTGGCTGGTTCAAGCTCTGTCCTCCATTATTAGGAGTCTTTGGTAATGCCATTCTCATAGATTCCATGGATTCTACTTCACTCCCCAAATTCCCCCAAATTCCAGCCCTCTCTCCCGCCATCCCCCCATATCTGATCTCTCCTATTCTCATCCCCACACACCCTAGTCCACCCTCCAAATCTATTCTATTTTCCCATTCCCAGGAAGATCCTTGTGGCCTGCTCCCTTGATCCCTCCATGTTCCTTAGTCACTCTGGGCCTGTGAATTATAGCATGATTATCATTTACTTAACAGATAATATTCACTTATAAGTGAGCACATATCATGTTTGTCTTTCTGAGTCTGGGTTACCTTACTTAGGATGATTGCTTTCTAGTTCCATTCATTTGCCAGCAATTTCATTATGTCATTTTTATCTTTAAGAGCTGAGT
The DNA here is from genome assembly GCF_000001635.26 of Mus musculus. NCBI lineage: Eukaryota > Metazoa > Chordata > Mammalia > Rodentia > Muridae > Mus > Mus musculus. Next base: position 35,333,802 of record NC_000078.6, read on the forward strand.
AATTGTGTAAATGTACCACATTTTTTATCCATTCCTCAGTTGAGGGACATCTAGGTTGTTCCCAGTTTCTGGACATTACAAATAAAGCTGGTATGAACATAGTTGAGCAAGTATCCATGTGGTAGTATGGAGCATCCCTTGGGTATATGCCCAGGAGTGATATGGCTGCTTCTTGAGTTACATCAAGTCCCAGTTTTCTGAGAAACTTCCATATTGATTTCCAAAGTGAATGTACAAGTTTGCACACCCACCAGCAATGGAAGAATGTTCCCCTTGCTTCACATGCTCGCCAACATGTGCTGTCACTTGCATTAAAATATATAGTCTTAAACGCTTGGTACCATGCTCATTTCTTTTCGTCATTTCCTAAACATAACATTTTAAGAGACCAATTATCGATGACTTTTCCTTTATCCATTTCTGACAAAAACTACTGTGCGTTCATTGTTCCTGTCTACTGGCCAGGAGTTGCACTCTCCCAGTACCTTTGTATTTAAAAAACTGCCAAACTGCCTTAGGGCATGTGATCCTCAGTATTCTGGTTTATGGTTAAATAAATAGGTAGAAAATTCATGAGATATGTGTTTTAAAGCCTATCTGAAAGCTAGCGAAAAGCAGTTGAGTTGATTCCTTGTTGTTTACTTGTACTCGCTATTGTCGATTACTCAGGGGTCCATCACAATATGAATGAGGCATAAAGGCAAAAAACGGAGAGCAGAGAAGCAGTTCATAAATATTTGAAGGGTCATGAATGTCATAAAGGAAATGTCATGACGAGCAGCTTGGGCATGCATCACAGGGGAAAATAGCTGGAAATTGGTGCAGAACCACAATTTCAAGACAGACACAATGCAGCTCTAGGGGGAAGAAGTAAAACTCCATTGTGAATAATCATGTTTTCTTAGATTTCAAATTTATTATGTGAGAAAATATACAAGGCAGTGTCCTTTGTGCACAACTGATGTCTCTGCTTACTCGTTAAAGTTTAAAGAGCCTTGGCCCATTTAGAGATACAGCAGTTGAGACATACGGGCTTCTCAAATCTCAGCCGTTGCAGATTAATTGGGCATCTGACCATGAAAATACCCCACACAAACAGAAAAGCTTTGTGGAGGTGAAGGTGGTGCTATTGTTGGCAAGCCCTTGAAATGCTTCAGAGAGTGCAGCACTTAAATGCCTGGTGACTACGCAGCTCATTTTTGTGATTTAGAACACAAACCAGACACCTTTTTCTATGTCAACGGAAATACCTCCTTGATTTCATGACAGGCTCACTTCTTTTCTTTTTCAGTTAATTTGTTTGGGTCCCCCTTTTTGTAATAATACTTACAGTGTCTGATAACATTTGGTTTTTACATGATCTTAAATAAGCAGGGAGTACTGCTCATTACTGTAATGTATCATGCTACTAATCACTGCAGCAGCCACTGTTGGTTATAGTTTCTGTTGGAATCTAACCTGCACACTTAAAGACAATGTCAATGTAGTGTCAGTTTAGATTATCTTGATTCTACTACTATTTTTAACTGCTTGATTTCTCCATGAAATTAAAGAAAAAAATAATCTAATAATTTTATAAGAAGCAAAGCTTCTCCAGGTTGCCTATACAGCGTGATGGCTTCTTTCAACATTACCGTCTATATTTTTTTTTGATGAAATCATTTGCTCTTTACTGTTTAAAAGATTATCAAATGGCAATGCCATTAGTACCTAAGAGTTGTTACAATGGCTGCTCAGATGGCTCAGTGTGTAGAGATGCTTGCCATCAAGACTAATAACTTGGGTTCTATCCCTGGATACATAGTGGAAAGAAAGAACCAACTCCCACAAGCCCCCCTCTGTCTTCTCCTCCAGAACACTGACATATTCACCCCAACCCCAAATCTCCAAACACACAAAGTATCAAGAAAAAGAAAGATTATATTTTGGACACAACTATAAGCTATTTGAAGTCTGTAAGACAATATTTTCTTTAAAATGTATACAAAAATCTATCGCCCTTATTCTTTAAAAAAGTCAGTTCAAAATAGATTAAGAACCTAAATGAGATTCCTGAACTCCACTAGGGGAACAGTTCTCAACCTTCTTCAGTTCATCATGTTGTTGTGACCACCAATCACAAAGTTATTTTTGTTACTACATCGTATTTATAATTTTGCTACTGTTATGAATTGTAATGAAAATATCTCTCATGCTGGATATATGATAACCAACCCCTATGAAAGCATCATTTAAACCTCAAAGAGGTCATGGTCCACAGGTTGAGAACCACTGTACCAAAGGAAACCAAAGGTGATACACATCAAGATATAGGCATATGCAAGGGCTTTCTGAAATGACTGCACAGCACAGGAATTAATTTTGAGAACTGAAAATAGAACAGACAGGGGAACAACCAGTAGAATGAGTATAAACAACCTTTAGAATGGCAAAACAATTATTCCCAACTCTACATCCAACAGGATACTAATGTCTAAAACTTATCTCAAAAATAAATCACTACATTGATAAGTGATCCAATCAACAAATGGGCTTCTGAGTTGAGTATTTAATTCTCAAAGGAAGAAATACAAGTTACTAATTAGTATTTGAGAAATTGGACAAAATACTTAACCAACAGGGGCATGCACACTGAAACTACAGTGAGCTTCTGTCTCATCAGTCAGAGTAGCTCACAAGAAGACAAAGGACCACAACACTGCCCAGGATCTAGATAAAGAGGAACTCATATATACTGATGGTGCAATGTAGACTTGGGCAGCCACAATGAAAGTCAGTGTAGAGGTTTGAAAAAGAATCTAAATAGGAGCTAGGCTATAGCTTTGCTAGTAAAATAATTGACACACCTGCATAAAGTCCTGTCTCCCAAAGTAGATTTAAAATAATCTTTAACAATTTGTTATTTAAATTTCATTTTTTCAAGGCTTGTTCTTGAGTTTATTTTAATTAATTAACTAATCACTAATTAATTAAATTCATTGACAATAGAGTCATCTCTCATACATCATGACTACAGTTTTCTATCCCTCCACTCTTTCCAGCTTCCTCCCTCCACTTCCCGTCTCCTCCAGATCCACTCACCCTACTCCTTTCAGAAAAGAGCAGTCCTCCAAGAGACAACAACCAAATACAATAAAACATCACAGCAAGCCAAGGCAAAAGGCCCTCAAACCAAGGCTGGGCAAGGCCAGGAAGGAAAAGAAGCCAAGGAGGCAGAGACACACCTGCTCCTGTGATAAGGTATTCCACAAAAGCACCAAGCTAACATTTACAACGTATATGCAGACGACCTGGTGCAGACTCCTGCAGACCCTGTGCTTACCACTTCAGTCTCTGTGAGCCATATATGCTCTGCATATTTGATTCAATAGTCTGTGGTCTGATGTCCTCCATTCCCTGACTCCTATAGTCTTGTGGATTGGGTCTTAAGCTACATTAGTCATTGTTTGCTCACTCTCACAAGCTCTTGCCCACCAACTTGCTCCAGCACATCTTGTAGGCAGGATGGACTGTAGGTCAAAGGCTTGCCTGCACTATTGGTATTCTGTTCAGAAAGTCATCTCCTGTGCCAGTGATTTCAAGACTGTTCCCCACTTTCTCTTCTATCAGGTTCAATGAGTCTGGTTTTATGTTGAGGTCTTTGATCCACTTGAACTTGAGTTATGTGCAGGTGATAAATATGAATCCATTTGCATTCTTCTATATACAGACTTTAGTTTGACCAACATCTTTTGTGAAGGATGCTTTTTTTTCCATTGTGTATTTCTGGCTTCTTTATATAAATTCAGGTATCCATATGTGTGTGGATATATGTCTGGATTTTCAGTTTGATTACATTGATTAATGTACATGTTTTTATGCCAATACCATGTGGGCGTTATTACTATAGCTTTGTAATACAACTTGAAATCAAGGATGGTGGTGATATCTTCAGCAGTTCTTTCATTGTTCAGGATTGTTTAGAAATCCTTGGTTTTTTGTTTATCTATATGAAGTTGAGGCTTGTACTTTCAAGGCCTGCAAAGAATTTTTCCTTTGTAAGTGTACCATGTGTGTGCAGGTGCCCACAGAGAGTATTGAACCCCATGGAGTGAAGTACCTGATGTGAGTAATGGAACTTGGGTCTTCTAGAGGAGCAGCAGGTCATCTAAATCTTTGCTGAGTCTTCTCTCCATCTCTTCCACTGTGCTTTATAGGGGATACATTGGGTATTCTCATTATACCATTTCTATTGGATTTCCTTTACTTTTCAAGTCTTAATATTCTTGCTGAATCAGTTGATGACTTCTGAACCCAATATTGTTAATTTCCTCATCTGTTTTGCTGACTCTTTCCTGTGTGTGTCTGGCTTCTCACTCAGCATCCTAGATTGGATCCATCTCCTTTGAAAATCCTCATTTATATAATTGATTATTTATATAAAACTTTAGGAATTTTTGTATGGATCCCTACCTATTTCATTATCTTTGGATTCAGTCCTTTCAGAGAGTCATGATGCTGCATTCTTCATCTTTCTTGCATGGCTCTTGAGATTTGTGGTTTGGTTGTTTCCCCTTTTCTCAGAAAGGGGATGGTTATTGAGTGACTTAGTTATGACGTTTCCATATCCATGACCACTAAATAAGGAAGAGATAAGCTGATGCTGTGTAGAAAGCAACAGCCTATGCATGATAAAGAAACACAACTAGAATGAACTATAGTGCATCAGTTGTCAGCTCTCTGCTGGCAGGTCCAGGCAAGAGGAGAGAACCCTGGTCCAGCCAAGTTTCTCCAGGTCTGAGCAGGATGGTGAGTGTCCATGGTTCAAAACAAACATACCCAGGCTGGGAGTCTTGTCAAAGCAGGAACTCGCTTGAATGTGGCAGGTCAAGGAGGTGGTGATAGAAGTATGGGCTGAGATGACATATGGGGTGGAGTGAGATGACGAAGGGTGTGGGGTGATCTCACAGGACCTATAAGAGAATGATACATCAGCAGTAGCTAGGCAGAGGCAATCTCAAAATTCAGGTTGGTAGGTTGTGCTGAGTCATTCTCAAAAATGAAGCCAGGCTTGGGTTTGTCCTCAAGGCCCAAACGAAGGCCAAATAGGGCCTAACAATCAGTGTATCACTAACTACTGTGGAAACAGAATGCAGAAAACTACTCTAGAGGAGGCTCAGAAGTTAAACACTATTTAAGGTAACTGTAGAAGTAGTAAGTGCACAAAATGAAGGAGCCAGGAAAGAGGAGTAAAAGGGCTAAATAAATGAACAGGGAATCAGAGGGAAAAGCAAAGCTGTAGAGGGGAAGGGAAAATTGAAGATTAGAAAAAAGTAAGAAAGGAAAGGCCAACTAAGATGAGCAAGAAGGTGGTGGAGAGATGAGAGAGAAAGAGAAGTGGGATGCTTCATGCACTGTGAAGAGAGGAGGACCTGGAGACACTACAGCAACACACCACAGAGGAACAGGCTGATGTGATAGGCTTATGCTGCCACCTGAGGCCATTGGTGATAGCTCTTCCATGCTGTCGCCAAGGGCTATGTCTGAGTCTATGGCCCTATTACAGCAGATGTCTATGTTGATGTCCACAGCCCATGTTACCACCACAAGCCATGGAGACATCCCGGGCTGGGTTGGCTATATTGATATCTGACAACTATGCTGAGCTGGTCCTGCCCCCTCACCAGACATGATAGTAAGGAGAGCTGGCTGGTCAGCTGGGCAGCAAGGGAAAGCTGACCCTAGTTCATGGGTGAGGATAGCTGGGAGGATGACAAACTCAGCTACCACCCAGGTCCAGATGCAGGGCTTTGAGCTGGCCTACTCCAGCATCTACACCACCCATGGGCTGTTGGAACTCGTAAAGGGACTGGTTCTGTAGATCGAAAGCTGCAAGACCAACATGTCACAGGGCAGCAACAGGATATCCAAGAGTGTCCTGTGAGGATCTGGTAATGATAGTGTAGCAGAAGCCAGAGGCCTTAAGCCAGACTCATTGCAATGACCATTGGCAGGTAGAACTGTGTGGACAAAAGGGTATATTGTGTGACACACCAGGACACACTGCAGCTTCAACAGCAAGATGTTTTATTTATTTTTTACCTAATTTTATTATTTATTTTCTTTTGTTGGGGAGGTTGCAAGGGTGAATGGTGGGCAGGAAGCAATGGGGAGATGAATGGGCCTAGGCTGCATGATTCATTCCATGTGCCTTGTATCATAAATGACTTGGATCTCATGTCTTTCATTACATAAGTTTCCCCTTTCAAGTTACACAGTGCCAGTATGTAATCAGCATCTGACAATCCTGAGCTTAAAGACTTTGTCCACCTACAGATGTACAGCCTCAGAGAAGAGCCTTGTACAGATCTGCATAGGTAGGAATTACAGGAATCTGGTACCCACAGCCAATCCTGTATCATATGTAGTGCAGGCTGTCAAAGGACTGAAAGTGTGTTTATCAGTTTCTTCTCACATTGGTGTGATAAAATATTCTGACAGAAGTGAATTGAAATTTACCTTGTCTTTAAGTTGATTTGTTGATATAGACACCATCACAGTCATACAAATAGAAAACCGAGTAATGGATACAAAGACTTTCACTGCAGAGGGGACATGTCAAGCCTGGAGGACAGAAACAGCTTCTCTCAGTCAGGGGAACAGCTTTTTTTCTGATGCCAGTGTTTAAGACCTTTTACATTATGCCAAACTGCAGACTATCCACAGCACATTTCCCAAAAGACCATTGGTTTTGTAGGTCAGAATCATGTTATTTCCATTACTATTACTGAATGAAGAGGCTAGTTCACGAGGGATGAAGGACGCTGTCATTCATCTGTTCCTGTGTGCTATCCACAGGGAGGTATGTGCTATGTCGAGGACGTATTTTTGTCCTGAAGGCTGAAGTTGGGTACCTCGCATAGGGGGTCAGCCATACCCCTGTCAGATTTATGTCACGATCAAATGGTTTATCGAGGGTGGTTTCGGCACTATCTGTTGCAGTCTGGAAGAGACACTGTAAAACCCACAGAAAAAGATAACTTTTAGTTCCTTTAGGGTCAATATGACCTCCTGATACATCCTTTAGCCAATGTTTCTGCTTGCTGTTTATGGAATCAGATAATATTTATAAGTTACATCTTAAAGTAGATGATTAAAAAATAACTAAGACATAATAACATGTAAAAGATAAAGAAGCAGAAGATAAGCACTATAAAACAGTAAAATACAAGCCAAGAATTAATAAAAGATTAGAGAGAGATGATAATGAAAACTGAAAGATTAAAGAAAATCTTGAAAGAGCAAATATTAGCTACAAGGGGAAACCTAAGTCCTAGAATAGGGTGTATATATTCAGAGTGTGTGATAACAGCGGTCAGAAGAGTAAGAAAGGCAAAGCCCAGTTGTTAAATGGACCATTTGGGCTGAGGCTGTGGACAGTCCCCAGTCTTCCGCCTCTATTCTTGCTGGGAGCCTTGACAGCGTTCCTGTTCCCCAGAGAGGTGGTTTCACCAGCACAGGGGAGTTTTGAACCATGAAGATCCCTTCTTGTATTTCTGCAACATGAGCTCATCCCTGATTTCCAGTCAGGCAGAGATTACCACACTCTGCCTCAACCTACGATCTTTTAGCATATTTAAATGTTTTCATTTTTGTACTTGTTTATTTGGACAAAAAGAAATATTAAAATGAAAAGCCCCTAAAATTTACATCTAGCTGTTTACTCTCGTTTTCAAAATGAATCACTGCACAGATGATATTTCTTAGTCTGTAAATACGATTTAAATTATTCTTATGTCAGCCAGGACCCATTTCTAGGACAAATTTGAAAGACCTATTTTCATAGAGAAATTCTTAAAAATAAGTCACCTCCTTTATGAGTGGCCTAGACTGGCTTGATCAGTCTTACAGATAGTTGAAAATAGTTTTAAAAACATGTGGTTTTACAAAGATTTCAGTCTTTCCTTTTAATTGAATACAAACAAGTTTTCTTAAATTGATGTCACTGATAGAAATAATGAATATGCTTTATCTTACAGGACACTCAGTTCGTTTTGTTCCTTCAACTCGAGATAATTATGGGCAGAATGATTTGATTTAACCAAATAGTTTTAAATAAAATTTCATCTTGATTTGATTTCCATTTGACTATTGTGCTAAACCAAGTTCTATGGCCTATTTGAATAATACCAGATGCATGCTATGAAGTTATAGGTCAATATTAGCATATCAAAATGACACATTAGAATAATTATAATGCAGAAAGATTTTCTGCAGAAGAAGAGGTGAGCAGGTTGTACCAGTTAGAGGGGATGGAAGATACCAAGGAATCATGGCCTCCTAGACACAACAGGACTGAAGCAATGTGAATTCATAGACTAAAGCTACCTGCACAGGACCTGCACGGGCTTGTTTCAGGTGGTGTCCTAGAGCTGAGAGAAATGGATACAAACCCCCATCCTTAATCCCAAAGCTATCTCCAATTGATAACCATTTGCAAATGAAAAATTAGTTCCCTCCAAGGGAGTCTCACTGAAGGAAAAAACACTTTTTAAAAATTAATTTGTGTATTCATTTTACACATGGATTCCCCAGTCCCTCCTCTCCTCCCAGTTCCACACTTATGAATCCCTACCCCCATTGACCCCTCTCCTTCTCCTCAGAGAAGAGGAAGTCCCCCTTGTGTACCATCCCACCTTGGGACATCTAGTTGCAAGGCTATCCTCTCAGACTGGTGCCCAACCAGGCAGTCCACTTAGGGGAAATGGATCCAGTGACAGGCAAGGAAGTCAAAGACAGGCTCTACTCCAGTTGTTAGGAGACCACATGGAGATCAAGCTGCATATCTGCTACAAATGGGGAGGGGGTCTAAATGCAGCCCCTGCATGCTCTTTGGTCTGTGGTTCAGTCTCTGTGAGACCAAATGGTCCAATGTTAGTTGACTCTGTATATCTTCTTGTGGTGTCCTTGACCCCTCCAGTTTACTCAGTTCTATCCCCCACTCTTCAACAAGATTTCCTGAGTACCACCTGATATTTCACTGTGGGTTCTGCTTCTGTGTCCATCTGCTGCTAGATGAAGCCTCTCAGTAGACAGTTATGCTAGGCCCCTGTCTGCAAGCATAGGGCAATATCATAGTGTCAGGGATTGGCTCTCTTACATGGGATGTGTTTCCAGGTGGGCCAGTCATTGGTTGGCCATACCCTCAATCTCAGCTTCATCTTTATGCCTGTGCATCTTATAGGCAGGGCAAATTTTGAGTTTAAGGTTTTGGGGTGGGTTGATATTTTCCTTCTTCCACTGGAAGCCCCATCTGGCTACAGGAGGTGGTTAGTTCAGTCTCCATATTCCTCACTGGTAGGAGTCACAGCTAGGGTCACCCCAATAGACTCCCTGGAACCTCCCCTCTTGACCCTTGTCCCAGGTCTCCAACTATTCCCAGAAATGCCCCTCCCTCATCTATTGTCTTCTTAATTCTGGCCCTCTCCCACACCCTTCCTTCCCACACCTGGTCCCCATCACACTCTACTCTTCACCCTCTCTCCCACCCAGTTTCCTCTCTCTATTAACCTCTGATGATTATTTTTGGGAGACAATCCACTTTTAAGAGCAAGCCCTATGACCAGTAGTAGGTGGAAAACACAAATCAAATTCAGTTGTATCTTTGGAGGTTGGAGGCTCTTTGTCTCATAACGTTAAATTGAGACTCTTTCTGTTATAAGTTCTTTGTGTATATACTGTGGCTTCTGGTTTTATTTTTTATGGGATTCCTGTGTATGCAAACATGTATGTCTATGTCAACATGAGTTTCTTGTGCTTTTCCTTTGGCTATTTTGTTTTGTCATATTAAGATTTGTTTGTTTTTATTTTTCTCATATTATTATTACTTCTAAGATGACTGATTTTTTTTTCCCCAAGGAAATCAGAGTGTGTGGATCCAGATGGGAGGGGAAGTGGGGAGAAACTGGAAGGTGTAGAGGAAGGGGAAACTGTATTTAGAATATAATGTATGGGAAAATCTATTTTAAATAAAAGAAAAGAATACATTTAGGTAGATTTGATAATGCATTAAAAGGAGACGTTATCAGGAGTGATTGGTGGGGAAAGGCCAGCAATAAGATAATTACACATTTAAGATTCTTCCTGATTCATTTCAGAATGAATGGTATCCTTCATTGTGTTATGATTTCAGCAATAAAGCCAGGTGAAGTTGTGGGTCAGAAAGTGGGGTCCTGCTGGGAGCTAGGGCTGCTTGGCAAGGAGGGACATGGAAAGTTTTGAGAGAGAGGGAGACACTAGGACTAGCTTGAGCATTTCAACCATCAAAGCACACCTGCAGTGACACACTTTCTCTAGCAAAGTCTCACCTCCTAATAGTGTCACTCCCTATGGTCTTGTGTGTGTGTGGTTTATTCAAACCATCATACACCTTAATATAGCAACCAGCATGAATTTGAGGATTATGCTTTCACTTCTTTTGAAGCTCGGGCATACTATGTACCTACCTCCAGATAACTGTTTCCAGCGCACAAATCCAAAGCATGTTCTCTTTACCAGCCAAGCTTGCACGTGCATTTTACCTTCTCCAGTCTTTGAATTCTTCTTCTCTTAGCCCTGTCTCTGTAATTATCTTCCATGTGCTTTCTGAATTTGTCTTTTCATCTCAGAATTGCAAGATCTCCGAGCTTTTGTAGACACTCTCCACAAAACAAGAATAATATCTTGCCCCTTCTGTGTATTGTGTATGCCCTTTTATACCAGTGTGCTGTTCTTTAAGACAATTAATTTTTTTTACGTTGATGAGCCACCGTTTTCTTTCTTTTTTAAAAATTTTTTTAAATTTATTTATTTTCTTTTTTTTTAATTAGGTATTTTCCTCATTTACATTTCCAATGCTATCCCAAAAGTCCCCCATACCCACCCCCCCAACCCTCTACCCACCCACTCCCCCTTTTTGGCCCTGGTGTTCCCCTGTACTGGGGCATATAAAGTTTGCAAGTCCAAAGGGCCTCTCTTTCCAGTGATGGCTGACTAGGCCATCCTTTGATACATATGCAGCTAGAGACAAGAGCTCTTGGATACTGGTTAGTTCATATTGTTGTTCCACATATAGGGTTGCAGTTCCCTTTAGCTCCTTGGGTACTTTCTCTAGCTCCTCCATTGGGGGCCATGTGACCCATCACAGCTGACTGTGAGCATCCACTTCTGTGTTTGCTAGGCCCCGGCATAATCTCACAAGAGACAGCTATATCTGGGTCCTTACAGCAAAATCTTGCTAGTGTATGCAATGATGTCAGCGTTTGGAAGCTGATTATGGGATGGATCCCTGGATATGGCAATCACTAGATGGTCCATCCTTTCGTCACAGCTCCAAATTTTGTCTCTGTAACTCCTTCCATGGGTGTTTTGTTCCCATTTCTAGGAAGACAATTAATTTTAAGCGTCATTGTTTTTTAGGTGTGGCTTGGGTAAGAGTGAGATGAATGGTAAATCGATTTAAGTGATTGAATGCAGTATAAGCTAGCTTAAGCTAGTTATTGTTTTAACAACCTGGTTCAGAAGAATTCCCACTATATCAGGGTAGTTAAAACTTCTAACAGTGATGCTGAAGAGAGGGCTCAGCACTTAAAGTCCCTGGCTGCTCTTGCACAGCCCCAGGTTTCATTCCCAGCATCCAGTTGATGGCTCACAATCACCTGTCACTCTACTTCCAGGGGAACTGTCATCCTCTTCTGGCCTCAGAGGAGACAACATACATGTGGCACACACATGCAGGCAAAACACCCATACACATAAAAATAAACCTTAAGACTTCTGGCAATGAACATGCCTGGAGACTGAGCGCTTCTGGTACATGGAGTGCTGGTCTTAGTCATACACCATGTTTACTATGTGGGAGGAAAAGAGTACAAGTCTTTTCTTCACTTGGCATCAAAAGATTTTCTGGTTGTGAAAGAAAGAATGTCTCAGAAATATTTGAATCAACTGTCTACTTTGAGCACAAGAAAATAATTTCATATAGAGAAATAATTTGATTTTGTAAATGGAAAGAGGTTGAATGAAATCTTAGAAAAATAGAGGTAAGAATTATGTACTCTTTCCAACATTAGTTCTTTGAAGTTCTGAATGGTAAAAACTATCCCTATAGAATAATATGGAGATATTGGCATACATTTTAAGTCTAATATGATTAAGAGAAATGAGGAATGTTAGAACTATGCAAAATATTTCCATTTGAAATGTAGTTTATACAATTTCAAATTCTGCCTTATACTTTTCAGATAGAGTAAACACCAACAATTAGCTGTAGGTATCCTGTTATTCCAAAGTCAAGGCTATTAAGTGGATCAAATGCATGGTACAAAGCCATTTCTCATTGAAGAAGTATTCATTTCAAGCTTTAAAAAAAATGCTCACCTAAACAACTTATTCATGAACCATATTTTTTCAATCAGTTTTTGGCAACTAGTCTTAAATTAGAATTGAAATTGTTCCATTTGAGGCTCTCAGAAACAAGAAAATGAAAAATTAAGTGCTGATTTCAGACTTATTGAAGTCTTCTTTTGAGAATTAATAGTGCCAAAGCCATTTCACTTGTGATTTATTTACCATTTGGCCGAAGCGGAAAACAGAACTCTTCATGTTTGCACATCTTTGCCCCCAGGGCCAGCAATTTCCTTCTAGTTAGTGCCTCTGAAGACAATATTTTTTTTCTATATAAAAGTAGGGCTTGTATTAAAAGCAGGATATTCTGTTGGTCCCTGACAGAGATGTCTGTTGACACTCACTGGATGAATGATGCATAAGGTTTGTGTTGTCTTGTGAAAAGCTTAGATACTTGGTACTTACTGTATATCCTACACAGCTACCTTACACAGCAGCCAGGTTACAGTGCAAAGAAGAGACAATGAGTTATGATATCACGGTATGAATCTCAGTCACTTTAGAATCAATGACCCAGAAAGGAAGAGAAATCTATCATTAGATTAGACCATTAAAAGATGGGAAACATCCAGTCCAAACTTAGATAACAAGACACATATAATGTGGGGTTGTTTTCTGAATTACAGATTGTTGAGGGCAAGAATAAAGGTTAACTTCCAGAATCATATTCTGGAAAGGGACAAAATAAAGGTCTGCCCTCTTCTTTTACACAGAAAACGACTCTAAAGATATTCATCTGCCCACAGGCATGCTTCTTCAGACTGTACATGGGGAATACCATGATTCAGTTAGAACAACAACAACAACAACAACGACAACAAATTATTTGTTTTCACTGGAGTTTAATTACAAATATTGTAATATACAGTTAGCAAAAACATGAGACTGTTTCTTGTTTACCTGATTCCCCCATCTGACCATTGTCTAGCCAGCCACTTTTGAATCTTATCACACTTTTAACTTCGTTTTTTCCCATTTTTTATTAGGTATTTAGCTCATTTACATTTCCAATGCTATACCAAAAGTCCCCCATACTCACTCACCCCCACTCCCCTACCCACCCACTCCCCCTTTTTGGCCCTGGCATTCCCCTGTACTGGGGCATATAAAGTTTGCGTGTCCAATGGGCCTCTCTTTCCAGTGATGGCCTACTAGGCCATCTTTTGATACATATGCAGCTAGAGTCAAGAGCTCCGGGGTACTGGTTAGTTCATAATGTTGTCCCACCTATAGGGTTGCAGATCCCTTTAGCTCCTTGGGTTCTTTCTCTACCTCCTCCATTGGGAGCCCTGTGATCCATCCATTAGCTGACTGTGAGCATCCACTTCTGTGTTTGCTAGGCCCCAGCATAGTCTCACAAGAGACAGCTACATCTGGGTCCTTTTGATAAAATCTTGCTAGTGTATGCAATGGTGTCAGCGTTTGGATGCTGATTATGGGGTGGATCCCTGGATATGGCAGTCTCTACATGGTCCATCCTTTCATCTCAGCTCCAAACTTTGTCTCTGTAACTCCTTCCATGGGTGTTTTGTTCCTAATTCTAAGGAGGGGCATAGTGTCCACACTTCAGTCTTCATTCTTATTGAGTTTCATGTGTTTAGCAAATTGTATCTTATATCTTGGGAATCCTAGGATTGGTGCTAATATCCACTTATCAGTGAGTACATATTGTGTGAGTTCCTTTGTAAATATGTTACCTCACTCAGGATGATGCCCTCCAGGTCCATCCATTTGGCTAGGAATTTCATAAATTCATTCTTTTTAATAGCTGAGTAGTACTCCATTGTGTAGATGTACCACAATTTCTGTATCCATTCCTCTGTTGAGGGGCATCTGGGTTCTTTCCAGCTTCTGGCTATTATAAATAAGGCTGCTATGAAGATAGTGGAGCATGTGTCCTTCTTACCAGTTGGGGCATCTTCTGGATATATGCCCAGGAGAGGTATTGCTGGATCCTCCGGTAGTACTATGTCCAATTTTCTGAGGAACCGCCAGACTGATTTCCAGAGTGGTTGTACAAGCCTGCAATCCCACCAACAATGGAGGAGTGTTCCTCTTTCTCCACATCCACGCCAGCATCTGCTGTCACCTGAATTTTTCATCTTAGCCATTCTGACTGGTGTGAGGTGGAATCTCAGGGTTGTTTTGATTTGCATTTCCCTGATGATTAAGGATGTTGAACATTTTTTCAGGTGCTTCTCTGCCATTCGGTATTCCTCAGGTGAGAGTTCTTTGTTCAGTTCTGAACCCATATTTTAATGGGGTTATTTGATTTTCTGAAGTCCACCTTCTTGAGTTCTTTATATATGTTGGATATTAGTCCCCTATCTGATTAAGGATAGGAAAAGATCCTTTCCCAATCTGTTGGTCGTCTTTTTGTCTTATTGATGGTGTCTTTTGCCTTGCAGAAACTTTGGAGTTTCATTAGGTCCCATTTGTCAATTCTCGATCTTACAGCACAAGCCATTGCTGTTCTGTTCAGGAATTTTTCCCCTGTGCCCATATCTTCAAGGCTTTTCCCTACTTTCTCCTCTATAAGTTTCAGTGTCTCTGGTTTTATGTGAAGTTCCTTGATCCACTTAGATTTGACCTTAGTACAAGAAGATAAGTATGGATCGATTCGCATTCTTCTACATGATAACAACCAGTTGTGCCAGCACCAATTGTTGAAAATGCTGTCTTTCTTCCACTGGATGGTTTTAGCTCCCTTGTCGAAGATCAAGTGACCATAGGTGTGTGGGTTCATTTCTGGGTCTTCAATTCTATTCCATTGGTCTACTTGTCTGTCTCTATACCAGTACCATGCAGTTTTTATCACAATTGCTCTGTAGTAAAGCTTTCGGTCAGGCATGGTGATTCCACCAGAGGTTCTTTTATCCTTGAGAAGACTTTTTGCAAACCTAGGTTTTTTGTTATTCCAGATGAATTTGCAAATTGCTCCTTCTAATTCGTTGAAGAATTGAGT
Organism: Mus musculus; assembly: GCF_000001635.26. Lineage (NCBI taxonomy): Eukaryota > Metazoa > Chordata > Mammalia > Rodentia > Muridae > Mus > Mus musculus. The sequence goes on from NC_000078.6 coordinate 35,349,190, forward strand.
TGGAATTTTGATGGGGATTGCATTGAATCTGTAGATTGCTTTTGGCAAGACAGCCATTTTTACAATGTTGATCCTGCCAATCCATGAGCATGGGAGATCTTTCCATCTTCTGAGATCTTCTTTAATTTCTTTCTTCAGAGATTTGGAGTTTTTATCATACAGATCTTTCACCTCCTTAGTTAGAGTCACGCCAAGATATTTTATATTATTTGTGACTATTGAGAAGGGTGTTGTTTCCCTAATTTCTTTCTCAGCCTGTTTATTCTTTGTGTAGAGAAAGGCCATTGACTTGTTTGAGTTTATTTTATATCCAGCTACTTCACCGAAGCTGTTTATCATGTTTAGGAGTTCTCTGGTAGAATTTTTAGGGTCACTTATATATACTATCATATCATCTGCAAAAAGTGATATTTTGACTTCCTCTTTTCCAATTTGTATCCCCTTGATCTCCTTTTGTTGTCGAATTGCTCTGGCTAATACTTCAAGTACTATGTTGAAAAGGTAGGGAGAAAGTGGGCAGCCTTGTCTAATCCCTGATTTTAGTGGGATTGCTTCTAGCTTCTCTCCATTTACTTTGATGTTGGCTACTGGTTTGCTGTAGATTGCTTTTATCATGTTTAGGTATGGGCCTTGAATTCCTGATCTTTCCAAAACTTTTATCATGAATGGGTGTTGAATCTTGTCAAATGCTTTTTCTGCATCTAACGAGATGATCATGTGGTTTTTGTCTTTGAGTTTGTTTATATAATGGATTACATTGATGGATTTTCGTATATTAAACCATCCCTGCATTCCTAGAATAAAACCTACTTGGTCAGGATGGATGATTGCTTTAATGTGTTCTTGGATTCGGTTAGCAAGAATTTTATTGAGGATTTTTGCATCGATATTCATAAGAGAAATTGGTCTGAAGTTCTCTATCTTTGTTGGGTCTTTCTGTGGTTTAGGTATCAGAGTAATAGTGGCTTCACTATTACTCTGATACCTTGGGTTGGGTAGAGTACCTTCTACTTCTATTTTGTGAAATAGTTTGTGCAGAACTGGAATTAGATCTTCTTTGAAGGTCTGATAGAACTCTGGACTAAACCCGTCTGGTCCTGGGGTTTAGTTGGCTGGGAGACTATTAATAACTGCTTCTATTTCTTTAGGTGATATGGGACTGCTTAGATGGTCAACTTGATCCTGATTCAACTTTGGTACCTGGTATCTGTCCAGAAATTTGTCCATTTCGTCCAGGTTTTCCAGTTTTGTTGAGTATAACCTTTTGTAGAAGGATCTGATGGTGTTTTGGATTTCTTCAGGATCTGTTGTTATGTCTCCCTTTTCATTTCTGATTTTGTTAATTAGGATTTTGTCCCTGTGCCCTTTAGTGAGTCTAGCTAAGGGTTTATCTATCTTGTTGATTTTCTCAAAGAACCAACTCCTCCTTTGGTTAATTCTTTGAATAGTTCTTCTTGTTTCCACTTGGTTGATTTCACCCCTGAGTTTGATTATTTCTTGCCGTCTACTCCTCTTGGGTGAATTTGCTTCCTTTTTTTCTAGAGCTTTTAGATGTGTTGTCAAGCTGCTAGTATGTGCTCTCTCCCGTTTCTTCTTGGAGGCACTCAGAGCTATGAGTTTCCCTCTTAGAAATGCTTTCATTGTGTCCCAAAGGTTTGGGTACGTTGTGGCTTCATTTTCATTAAACTCTAAAAAGTCTTTAATTTCTTTCTTTATTCCTCCCTTGACCAAGGTATCATTGAGAAGAGTGTTGTTCAGTTTCCACGTGAATGTTGGCTTTCCATTATTTATGTTGTTATTGAAGGTCAGTCTTAGGCCATGGTGGTCTGATAGGATACATGGGACAATTTCAATATTTTTGTATCTGTTGAGGCCTGTTTTGTGACCAATTATGTGGTCAATTTTGGAGAAGGTCCCGTGAGGTGCTGAGAAGAAGATATATGCTTTTGTTTTAGGATAAAATGTTCTGTAGATATCTGTCAGGTCCATTTGTTTCATAACTTCTGTTAGTTTCACTGTGTCCCTGTTTAGTTTCTGTTTCCACGATCTGTCCATTGATGAAAGTGGTGTGTTGAAGTATCCCACTATTATTGTGTGAGGTGCAATGTGTGCTTTGAGCTTTACTAAAGTGTCTTTAATGAATGTGGCTGCCCTTGCATTTGGAGCGTAGATATTCAGAATTGAGAGTTCCTCTTGGAGGATTTTACCTTTGATGAGTATGAAGTGTCCCTCCTTGTCTTTTTTGATAACTTTGGGTTGGAAATCGATTTTATCCGATATTAGAATGGCTACTCCAGCTTGTTTCTTCAGTCCATTTGCTTGGAAAATTGTTTTCCAGCCTTTCACTCTGAGGTAGTGTCTGTCTTTTTCCCTGAGATGGGTTTCCTGTAAGCAGCAGAATGTTGGGTCCTGTTTGTGTAGCCAGTCTGTTAGTCTATGTCTTTTTATTGGGGAATTGAATCCATTGATATTAAGAGATATTAAGGAAAAGTAATTGTTGCTTCCTTTTATTTTTGTTGTTAGAGTTGGCATTCTGTTCTTGTGGCTGTCTTCTTTTTGGTTTGTTGAGGGATTACTTTCTTGCTTGTTCTAGGGCGTGATTTCCGTCCTTGTATTGCTTCTTTTCTGTTATTATCCTTTGAAGTGCTGGATTCGTGGAAAGATATTGTGTGAATTTGGATTTGTTGTGGAATGCTTTGGATTCTCCATCTATGGTAATTGAGAGTTTGGCCGGGTATATTAGCCTGGGCTGGCATTTGTGTTCTCTTAGTGTCTGTATAACATCTGTCCAGGCTCTTCTGGCTTTCATAGTCTCTGGTGAAAAGTCTGGTGTAATTCTGATAGGCCTTCCTTTATATGTTACTTGACCTTTCTCCCTTACTGCTTTTAATATTCTATCTTTATTTAGTGCATTTGTTGTTCTGATTATTATGTGTCGGGAGGAATTTCTTTTCTGGTCCAGTTTATTTGGAGTTCTGTAGGCTTCTTGTATGATCATGGGCATCTCTTTCTTTATGTTTGGGAAGTTTTCTTCTATGATTTTGTTGAAGATATTAGCTGGCCCTTTAAGTTGAAAATCTTCATTCTCATCAATTCCTATTATCCGTAGGTTTGGTCTTCTCATTGTGTCCTGGATTTCCTGGATCTTTTGAGTTAGGATCCTTTTGCATTTTGTATTTTCTTTGAGTGTTGTGTCGATGTTCTCTATGGAATCTTCTGCACCTGAGATTCTCTCTTCCATTTCTTGTATTCTGTTGCTGATGCTTGCATCTATGGTTCCAGATCTCTTTCCTAGGGTTTCTATCTCCAGCGTTGCCTCCCTTTGGGTTTTCTTTACTGTGTCTACTTCCCTTTTTAGTTCTAGTATGGTTTTGTTCATTTCCATTACCTGTTTGGCTGTGTTTTCCAGCTTTTCTTTAAGGGCCTGTAACTCTTTAGCAGTGCTCTCCTGTAATTCTTTAAGTGACTTATGAAAGTCCTTCTTGATGTCCTCTATCATCATCATGAGAAATGTTTTTAAATCTGGGTCTAGATTTTCGGTTGTGTTGGGGTGCCCTGGACTAGGTAGGGTGTGAGTGCTGCGTTCTGATGATGGTGAATGGTCTTGATTTCTGTTAGTAGGATTCTTACGTTTGCCTTTGGCCATCTGGTAATCTCTGAAGCTAGCTGTTATAGTTGTCTCTGTTAAGAGCTTGTTCTTCAGGTGACTCTGTTAGCCTCTATAAGCAGACCTGGGAGGGTAGCACTCTCCTTAGTTTCAGTGGGTAGAGTATTCTCTGCAGGAAAGCTCTCTTCTTGCAGGGAAGGTATCCAGATATCTGGTGTTCGAACCAGACTCCTGGCAGAAGTTGTGTTCCACTCACTAGAGGTCTTAGGATCCCTTGTGGAATCCTGTGTGGGCCCTTGCGGGTGTCAGGCGACTCCGCTGCCAAGGTAGCCCAGGGCTCGAGTGGAGTGGAAGGGGCTTGTGCCCCAGGTCAGGCCCGGGTAGTCTGCTTCCCTATGTACCGCAGTCTCAGGTTCCACGCGATTGGATTGGGGCTGGCGCTGTATTCCACTCACCAGAGGTCTTAGGATCCCGTGGGGAATCCTGTGTGGGCCCTTGCGGGTGTCAGGCCACTTTTAACTTCTGAATCATTGCTCTAATCCATATTTTTTTTTAGATTCCATAAGGTTTCCAGACCTCAATCTAATGGATGTAAGTTTCTTCATTTGTCTTAATCAGCTGCTGGTAGATCTTCTCAGAGGTCAGCCATGCCAGGCTCCTGTCTGCAAGTACAATATGGGTTCAGTAATAATGTCAGGGCTTGGTATGGGAGAATGGGATGGAGGCAGAGGGAGGGAGGAACCTGGGTGGGAGGAAAGAGGCAGAGGGGAGGGGGGGGAGAATCAAGTATGGAGTGAGACAAGAGAGAAGCCCAGAAGGTTAGGAGAATGAATCAAAATATGCAGCAGTGTGTGGTGTGGGGCAGGGGGACCTCTAGAAAATCTCTGAGACTTGGGATGGGAGAGGCTACCAGGACTGAATGGTGATGACAGTAGTCTAAACATCCAACAGTGGGGAAATAGAACATGAAGAGACCTCCTGCATAGACATGGTCCCCAGTTGAGGCAGGGGACAACCCACTCATCTTCAAAATTTTTGACCCAGAATTGTTCTAGTCTAAAGGAAATGCAGGGACAAAATTGGACCAGAGTTTATATATATATTTTTTAAAAACTAAAGTTTTTGAGAATTTATGCATGAATATTTATATCATTTCAGTGCCTCCTCTTCCATAAATTCCTTCCATAAATTCCTCCTCTACTCCCTTTCAAATTCATAACTTCATCTTATTACATTTAGCAGTTATATGTAATATATAAAACACATATAATAATTAAGATGCACACACATTTATCTCCAGCTAAGGCTCTTTAGTGTTACTCGTATGCACACATGTTGAGGGATGAAATGGCCTATCAGAGAGCTCATTCTTGGAAAATACTGATTATCTCTCTCTCGGCAGAGAGCTCTCCATAAGGAGAGCTCTCCATATAAGGGAAAGACCTTATCACATTTCCCACATTCATATCAGCATGTCGACTGGTGCTGTTATGAAGATTGTACTTCGGGAAGTGTATTCTTGAGATTTTGTGGTTGCATTTTCCCGGTCTTCTAGAGAAGATATCATTTCAAAATGTTCTGGTTCTCTGGCTCTTCTAATCTTTCTGCCCCCTTTACCATGATGCACTCTGGACCTTAGGGGTAGTATTTGCATTTTAGATTTTGCTGCACAGCCCACAGTCCCTTTTCTCTGCATTTTGACTAGGTGTGAGTCTTTGTAATAGTCTCCATCTGTTGTCAAGAGAAGTTTTGCTGAGGAGGGATAAGAGTTATTTCTTGGGTTGAGCCAGAGTAAGAGAAAAAACAACCAGAGCCAGGCCTACAAGTGTGGAGATGTTGTGAGTAGGTAATTGATTTCCCCCCTACTTTTTTTTTTAACATATTAGTATATTAAGACACATGACACTTTCACAGATCACATAGAAACCATATGTTCTGCAGTTTATAATATTTAACATTAATGTCACTTCTTTCTTGACTGACTGTCACTGTATGATTGCTTCTGGGTCCAGCACTGAATACCATCCTTATCACTTGGGTTGGTTTTAAATTAGATAGTTGCAAATATTCTTACAAATTTAGAGAAAAGATATTTAGCATAATGTGTGTGTGTGTTAGTAGTACTTAAGTAGCCATATGATGTAATTGCATTTATTTAATTTGTGTTTTATTATTGTGTATGTGTGACTATGCACATAGATGTACAGCAGCCTGTGGTGTGAGTCAGAAGACAACTCTGTAGTTAATTCTCTCTTTCTGCTCTGGGTTTTGGGACCAACCTCATGTTGTTAGGCTTGTGTAGCAAAGCAAGCTCTTTTACCTTCTGATTTTTGATTATGTTGATTTATGTTGTAATGATGGTAAGTTGTTTTCACAGATTCTAACAGACATAACACCCCTTTACAACTTTTTTTTTATTAATCACTGTTTGCTTTGTCCCTTTAAGAGGTCTTCATTGACAGAATTTTTATACATACATACATACATACATACATACATACATACATACATACACTATGTCTGCATCCCCTCAACAGATGCCATCTTTGAATTCCCAAGCTCCTCATCATGTTTTCCTTTTTATGATGCCTTGCTATAATTGCCTATCCCAGGGTCAACACTCTGACATTGCATTATACATTTGGACTTTTTTCAAAAGTGGTTCCTGCAAGTAAGGAAAGGCTCTTGATAGACCCTTCGAGGGGTAACCACTGAATACTCAGTGGTTTCCTAAAGTGGCAATGATATTTTAAAACATTTACTTCTTAGCTTTTACCAGTCTGGCTTCATTTAAAGTAGTGAGAAACTTTGGGTTTGCATATGTGAGCCCTGTGTCTATGCTAGGCTTCTTACTCTAACTGCAGAAAAATGCAAAGAGACAAGTTTGTTAAAAATTTAATAGTAAACAAGCGATGGGTCACAGATAGAAAGAAGATGGATTTGGAGATTCATGGGAACTCCTCTTTTCCAAATGCTTGTTATGTATTTAAAGGTCACCAGTGCACAAGGGGGTTCTGACTTTCTGGGAATTCATCCACTGCTAGTAAAACATGAGGTTGCCCTGTTTTTCATTACAGACTGATATTCTTATTCTTATTCTTATTCTTATTCTTATTCTTATTCTTATTCTTATTCTTATTCTTATTCTTATTCTTATTCTTATTCTTATTCTTATTCTTATTCTTATTATTAGATATTTTCTTCATTTACATTTCAAATGCTATCCCAAAAGTCCCCTATACCCTCCGTCTGCCCTGCTCCCCTACCCACTCACTCCCACTTCTTGGCTCTGGTGTTCCCCTGTACTGGAGCATATAAAGTTTGCAAGACCTAGGGGCCTCTCTTCCCAATGATGGCCGACTAGGCCATCTTCTGATACATATGCAGCTAGAGACACGAGCTCTGGGAGTACTGGTTAGTTCATATTGTTGTTCCTCCTATAGGGTTGCAGGCCCATTCAGCTCTTGGGTACTTTCTCTAGCTCCTCCATTGGGGGACCTGTGTTCCATCCTATAGTTGACTGTGAGCATCCACTTCTGTATTTGCCAGGCACTGGCAAAGCCTCACAGGAGACAGCTATATCAGGGTCCTTTCAGCAAAATCTTGCTGGCGTATGCAATAGTGTCTGAGTTTGGTGGCTGATTATGGGATGAACCCCCGGGTGGGGCAGTCTCTGGACGGTCTATCCTTTCAACAGACTGATATTCTTAAGTCTGTGTGTTCTGACCTTCTAGCTGGGTGAAGGTCATTCAGAGTTTTTACATTCAGAATCATGAAAAAGAGGCTTTCCAGTTCACAGCATGAACACAGGGGACTGAATAGTGTTGTTGCCTTCTTTAGTAATCATTTAAACAAGAGGCACCTTTTCTTGCCGCTTGCAGTAAAATCTGATTTGTCTAAGCTTCAGTGGAAATATAGCTAGGAGTCAAAGTAGGGCAGAATTGTCTCTTCTAACAGCTTTTATAACCTTGCCTTGACAGAATTATAATCTTGACAGAATTATCTCTTCTGTAGCTTTTATAACCACAATAAACTGTTCTATGAATAGAAGTACAAATAGTGACCAGTGGAGTTTTGTTTGTTTGTTTGTTTGTTTGTTGTTGTTTTCACATGGCCAGGATCACTTGTGATTTCCACATGTTTGATTAGATGTTTGGATATTTTGAAACTTACAAGAGTGATTATTTTCACAATTAAAAAGTAGCCTTTCATATATGATTAGAATTGTCAATACTGTCCTTTTTTATAAATGTATGTTTACCACTAGGCAAGGGTTTCTGTTGCTGTTGGTGTAGGGATGTGGAAGTGTATTCACGTGCAGGTAAGTGTACCACCCATGGGCGTTGGGGCCAGCAATGACTTTGTGTATCTTCTTCTACTGCTCTGCATCTTGCTTTTGGAGATATGTTCTCACAATGATGGTAGACCTTTTGGTTTCATTGTGGTTAGGCCAACTAACCAGTAAGCCTTTTGGGTCTTCCCGTGTCTATCTCAGTGGCTGATATCATAGGCATACACCATTATGTGGTGTATTTTATGTGGGGGTTGGGAATCCAAACTCAGGTTCTCATGAACCATCTGCTCAGCCTTAGGCAAGGATTTTGAGGAGGAAATTTGCTAAGACTTTGGTGTTTCCCATGATTGGATATGTGTACACATGTCATTTCCCTCTGATCCCATTCATCTGTCTGACATAGAGTCCCTGGTGTTGCTTCTGTGAGTTTGGTAAACAAGCAGGCTCTACCTATTGGTTTCAAAGTCTGTCTTACATATCAAGTGCACGAAGGGCATGCTGAAGTATAGACTACTGTTCTGACCTCAGATTTTGAGTAAATTTTGGGGTTAGTTCTGAATACTTGTAAACAGGTGTCTAGTGGTACAGCTACTGGTCTAGGAGATCCATTTGGCATCTACTTAGTGGAAGATTTATCATCCAGGACGGCTCTCAGACTTCAGGGCCATGAGCATCACACAAGAATGCGTGATAAATGCAGAACCAGGCTTGAGTATGGCGGTTCACACCTGAAATTCCAGCACAAGGAGACTAAGTTAGAAGTTTTGCTAATTGAGGCAAGTCTAGGCTACAAAGTTTCACAAACTGACAAATAATCTAAGCGGTCCAAAATCTTCATGCCTCATGCTCCATACCAATTAATTACACTATTGAGACACAGTACATATTTTCTTAGTGTCTCACAGTCATCTACTCAAGGATTTGACTTTGTCAAAATACGGAGCTCTTAAAATTCCTCATGCTTAGTCCAAACCACAAAGCACTTCCATCAGAGTACTGAGGCTGGGCCAGGGCATCAGTTTCTAAAGTTCCCCTATAAGAACTCCAGTGCCAAGTTTGAGAACCATGCTGTAGATGGAACTGGGGAGCAGATTTGAAACAATATGAATCATGCTCTTTGGCAAGAGAATGAACATGGAGGTACTTGTACCTCCTCTGCCACCCCATTAGACAGTGGCTGTGTTCTTGCCCAGTGGGCCAAAGGGAAAAAACTGTGAAATAGAGTGTAAGATTGTTAGTATGCTTTCAATTTTAATAACACCCACGATGCTTTGGGTCTGTTATTTGGTCTGTCTTGACTCTTGCTTTGTCATAGGAACTGGAACTCTGTGTTCCTCTATTCTAAAACCTTTGGATATAGGACATATATCCTATAGGCACATGAGTTGTTTTCCTAGTCCACATTCATTCAAAATTTGTATATTCTTCTACCCAATTTAATCTTTCCTTGTAGATACACTGTGTTCCAAGATAAAAACTGAACTATTTTAGAGAGATAACAGTGTATAATTTTACAGATAAGAGAGCTAGCTGATTTATGAGACAGATGAAAGAAAATATTATCTGTGACTACATACTGGTTATTTTCTCTAAAAGCATAGAATAATCTCCTGTGAGTTGAACTACTTGTTAATAGATGGGCTGCCCTAATACCCTCCAGCTAGAGTCTGCTGTAGGCTGTCCAAGCGCTGTGGCTTTCTGTTGTCTGTATCCTGTGTCGCTCACTTATAAAGAAGCTTATATGTTATTATCTCTAAAGGGTTAAAAGGCTGTATTTATGGGTAATGTTTCTTAATTTCATTTCCTGGGAAGGAATGATGATGTACAATTCACTCAGCAACCACAGAACTCTAGCATGTGTAAGACCCAAGATCTCTATTTTGAAGCAATAGAAACTGAGCTTCAGAAAGGCCTAGAATTCATTCTAAGTATCTAATTCAGGGATGAAGCTGGGATTGGTTCCTTTCTTTGTATCAGTCAGTCTTTATTTAAATATTTTTTTTATTCCTTTTCTACCACCCATTAGAATAAAAGCTCCCCTAGGCTTTCCAATCTGATCCAAGTCACTGAGATTGCCTCTCACCGCTTCGCTACTTCTTTGCCTCAGGAAAGGGGAGCCTGTTGATCTTGCTTTCTTCTCACTTTCCTGATTCAGACTACAAGAAATGAAGCTGCCATGCTTCATGGGTCTCACATGAGATGCATCATTCCTGCCAGGAGGGCAGCATTCTGTACTGTACTTCCTGGGTAATGTGAACTCAGATGCACAGAGATTCAGATGAGTCTTAATTCATAACTTCATTCAGGTTGAAAACAAATCTCTTCCACACACATCATTGAGAACATCGTAAACCATGAAATTTATATTATATGAAACACTAAAAACATCTTCCATCAGTGTTAGTGAATGTTCAGTGATTATATGTATTGTTGGATGTGGGAGGATTGACATATAGCATTTGTTAATCTCTGATATAAATTACTCTCATGGCTGATTTCATGCTTTGGGGTAAAACATACACTCTTACAAATCTGTATCATCAGAACAGGCCCACCTACAGAGTTGCTAAGCACTGAAACCATTTTGCATATAGCTTTTGAGTCTCATTTCAATTTTAAGATGTACCAAGTCTCATCAGTAAGGAGTTTTTATTTTAACTATTTTTAAATTGTAATTATTTAACTAATTATAAAGGGATATTTTCACTGGGAGATATGAAGATGTTTCTTAACAACCTATTCCCTTAAGACCAAGTCTTATCTCAGAAATTTCCAGGAAAAACAATTTTCTAAACTTCCAGCGTTTCCAAAACATCTTCAAAACTTCAATAGCCCTGTTAGATTCTAGTGGTTTATTGGGGGAAACAATCTAAATGACAAGTCACAAGAGTTTTGTGCTGGCCAACGTCTACCAATAGCTAACCCCAAATCCCAGCACTTGGAAAGCTAAAAAGGAGGGGGATTTCTATGATTTTGAGGTGAGTCTGGTTACAGACTGATCTTATTTCAAAGAGTTCCCCATCCCCCAAAACCCCCAAACCAAACCAAAACAAAACAGAAAGACACATTTCAGGCTGCAGAGATGGCTCAACAGGTAAAAGCACCTGTCACCAAGGCTGATGACCTGAGTTTTAGTACCTGGGTTCCACATGGCGGAAGGAGAGAACATATACTGTGGAGTTCAGGCACTCAAATGTGAGCAGCTACAGGGTTAAACGCTTTCCCGTTGGTGTTTATTCTGATCTATCCTTAGTTCTTTTTTGAATGGGAATGTTTACTATGTACCATGTTTTATTTTGTAGGAGTTTATAGTTACATTTTTTGTATTGACACTTAAAAAAATGCTTGGACTTTTGAATGGGGCTAGAATGATTAAAACTATGGAAACTTTTGAAACTGAACCAAAGGCATTTTGCCCTCTGAGATGACATTTGATGTCCAGATGCAGAATGATATGGTGTGAATCTGGATGTCTCACAAAGGCTAATGCTTTGAGAGCTGGTTCCTTGCCTGGGGTGGGGGTGGGGTGCTGTTTTGAGAAGTTGTAAAACACTTAGGAAGTGAACCTGAGTGGCAGTACTAGGTCTAGGCTCAGATTCTTAAAGATTGTGTTCCAGTCTGGTAACTTCTATGTTAACATAGATGCATTTTTCAGACAGCCCAAGGATGGTAGAGTTTCTGTGTGGCATTTTGAAGAATTGGTGCCTCTAGGACTGCTGTGCTTCTTACTAAAATAAACATCCCTGCAATCATTTCTTAAATGTCCACAATATCCTCATGTTTATGCATGCACACATAAATAGTTGATGTCTTTCATTTGGAATTAAATTACTTGGATTAGAATTGTAGCCCCATTAATATCTTACTAGTAACCTTGGGCAAATTCTAACCATAAATATTTGATTCTTTTCTCTGGAAAATTGAACAAATAAATATTTGTCTTTTGGGTCTTTTGTGAGGTTTACATGTAGAAATAGATGTCCAGTATTTTTACAGTCTTGAAATAAGATAAGCAATAAATTATGTGGACATATACACATATAGCAAACATAAATATACAGACACACACACACACACACAAACAAATAGATATTGACTTAACCCTGTATTCAAATGAGATTGGAGACTTTTCATTGTTCCTGTCCTCTCAGGAATATTTCTGTGGGAATCTTCAGATACCCCTTTCAACCTAAATATCATTAGAGCTGATAAAACAAAAATAACAATTCATTCTTTCATACCACAATTCTTTTCTTTCTTTCTCTTTTGCATTACATATTAAACCCAGGATCTCATATGTACACCACAACTGAGCTACAATCCTAACCTTGCACAGAAAAGTAGTTTATTATGTGGTTGTAAATGACTATAAGTTGTAGGACATAGCCTCTTTAAAATGTTCTATTCAATTTGTATCATGGTTTCTTCTACAGAAATGGTTACTGACCAAATGGGCTATTTAAATAAACCTATAGAGAAAGGAATAATTGTGTATGCTGGGGGTGAGGGTGGAGTCACTGTCACCTGGCTTGCTTCCTTAAGAGAAAACTGGTAGCAAGTGAAATGGGAAAATGACACTTGAGATTTTACAGATGGAAATGGCACAAAATTCCTTGGTTTTGCATTATGACAAATCTGCAGAACTCATTTTCTTGCTAGAGCAAGAGATACTTTAAAGATAATGCAAACCATCCAACTTATGGACAAGGAGAATATATCTTTCAAGACCAACTGTCTTGCCTAAGCATATCCAGATGAAAGTAGGGAAATATTATGAAACCATTAATGATTTTAATTCCTAGGTTACATGTGGTAGTTCATTATTATGAACTTAGTGAAGGTATCTCTAGTTCAGCTTTAAACCATAGCCTAGAGCAAACTTTCAGTTTATTCGTTACAAAGCACCAAGGAAACTATTACTGTCCAACTAATGTGCAAAATAATTAATAAATGTTGGTTGAATATGGTCATGGAATCCCATAGAATACTACAATATTAACTTTTGTGTTATCCAAGTTCACAAATTCTCTAGCAATGAAGAAAAAAAAAAAGAAGAAGAAAACCAAGGGTGAAAAAGTCTCCCACTTCTGAGTTATTTTATACGGCAGAAATTACATGCACAAGAAAGAACACAACAAATACAACCTGTGGAATAGTAAATTTCATTTGTATTGTTTGTGCTCAAGTGTTTTGTTGTTGATTTTATAAATATTCTTTTTAGAGAGATGAAAACCTTCATTTACAAATGGCTTCAAATGCAATATTCTAAAAAGCAGTTAGTTACTGTCATGGTTTGAATATTCTTGGCCCAGGGAGTGGCTCTATTAGGAGGTGTGGCCTTGCTGGAGGAAGTGTGTCACTGTGGGGATGGGCAATGTCACCCTTCTCATAACCACATGGAAGCCAGTCTTTTCTTACTGGCCTTCAATGAAGAGGTATAGCTCTCAGCTCCTCCTGCACCACGCTTGCCTAGATGCTTCCAATTTCTGCCTTGATGATAATGAACTGAACCTCTGAACCCACAAACCAGCCCCAATTAAATGTTGTCCTTATAAGAGTTGCCTTGGTCATGGTGTCTGTTCACAGCAGTAAAACCATAACCAAGACACTTCCTGATAACGAGTTATAGTTACTAAAATGCAAGACAGAACAAGAGCAGGTAATATAGCTCAAATGCAAAGCACTGACCAAGCAGACACAATGCCCTGGGTTCAATTGCCTGTGCTGGAAAAAAAGGAAGAATATAAAATATACAAACCTGAATATCCTGCATTTTAATATGATTCAAAGTAAATGAACATAATACCTTTATAAATATCTTGGATCTTCCTATAGACCTAAGTATTTTTGATACTTAGTAAGTATCAAATATATAATTGATATATAATTAAGGAGCCCATTAATTTATGTAGTATTTATTCATAGTTCATTGGCTGCCTACAAAGTTCCAGGGCAGGCAAACACTTTTATTGCAGACTAGATATTTCTCCTTAAGGGCTTCTACAGACATTCTAAGGAATGCTGAGAGTGGAAGAAATAGTTTTTACCCAATGAAGTGCAGTCCAATTGGTTATCCAATACAAAATTGTCAGTCCTGAAACATACATAAAAGGGACATTATACAGAATGAACATGTCTTATTTAGAAACACACACACACACACACGATAAAAGAGGTCATGAATTTGAAAAAGATAAAAGGAGTATACGGGAGAATTTGGAGGGAGGAAATGGAAATGAGAAATTATGTAATTATAACCTCAAAAAGAGAGAATAAATAATTCTTGAAAAATGTAAGAAAATATCAGTAGGATTATGAGAACAGATCTAATTTGGGAGGAAGCTAATTTAATTCTTTGTGTTTTGTGAGGGTGAGTGAATGCTCATGCGTGTGTGTGTATAGCATCACATATAAATGGCTATTATAAACATGGCTGCTATGAATATAGCGGAACATGTGTCCTTATTACATGTTGGAGCATAAAGGCTAGAAGAAAGCATTGGATCCTCTGGAACTGCACTTACACACAGCTGTCAGCTTCTCCATGTGGGCGCTAAGAACTGAGCCTAGGTCCCATTTAAGAGTACCAAGTGCTCCTAACTATAGAGCTACTTCTCCAGTCACCACTTAACTATTTGTATCATTTTGTTCTTGGAAGTAGACAGATGTTCTCCCAAAGTTCCTGCAAAGGATATAGGTTTGGCTTACTTTACAATTGCAAAACCTCAAAAAACTATCGTTTATTTCTCTAACAGTATGTAGTAATATGATACTACTATGGAGGTGGGTAGTTTTTAATCCTGTAAAGATTTTGCTGACAGGACCCTGATATAGCTATCTCTTGTGAGGCTATGCCAATGCCTGGCAAATACAGAAGTGGATGCTCACAGTCAGCTATTGGATGGAACACAGGGCCCCCAATGAAGGAGCTAGAGAAAGTACCCAAGGAGCTAAAGAGGTCTGCAACCCCATTGGAAGAACAACAATATAAACTAACCAGTACCCCCAGAGCTGTGTCTCTAGCTGCATATGTATTAGAAGATGGCCTAGTCAGCCATCACTGGAAAGAGAGGCTCCCTGGTATTGCAAACTTTATATGCCCCAGTACAGGGGAATGCCAGGGCCAAGAAGTGGGAGTGGGTGTATTGGGGAGCAGGGTGGGAGGAGAGTATAGGGGGCTTTGGGGATAGCATTTGAAATGTAAATGAAGAAAATATCTAATTAAAAAAATTTAAAAAGATTAATGCTAAACTTGTAGTTATACATGATATGCATTGGAGAAATTAACAATTTTAAACTATAGCAAGAACAATGTAAATTCCTTGTAGGTACTGCATGCTGAATCTTGTTTACGCTTACTCAAACTAAACTTTCAGTTAACAGTTTGTGTGATAGGTATAGGGAAAGAAACCTGAATCAAGGAAAGAAATACACTGGAGAATGGCGGGGTGGGGGACTCTTTCTTTTAAAACACATTAGAAAATTCTCAAGTATTACATTTTATACCAGGACTCAGAACTAGACATGAATATTAACATATTTGTATTTATAGTAGAGATAAAATTAATGGAGATAAAAGTACTGGTCTTTACTTTTCCTATCAGTGTTTTCTATAGTATAACATTTTAAAATGCTATATCCATTATAGAAATTCCAAGATAAGTTAGAGACCATAAATGGCCATTTACAAAGCAAATGTACATAAAGGTCCGGTTAGTCTTGGAAGCTAACAATGGAGGTAAGGCTGGAGAACCTATGGAATTTAAAATAACCCCAAAGCGTCAGAGTGCTGATATAAGCCAGCGAGGTGGGTTAAGAAGGTGCTCATTGTCACTACTAACTGTAATGTACATGGCCTGCGTATGCCTCTCTGCTTTGTACCCCATCGCACTTCACACCACTTCCCAAAGCAGCAGATTCTCTTGAACGGAAGTGCACCCATTTCATTTTGATTGTAGAAAAGCTTAAGAGTCCTGGAGGTAAGTAAGCCGCAGACTAGCAAAATGGAACAAAGCTTTGGAATATTGTCTTTTTATCTGACTACACTGCAATCTTTTTGTTCCTTTGCCTAATGGTGTTAATAGGTTGGCAAACAAATGAAGAACAGATAGGCAAGTTGTGAGGTTAGCCACAATCATACAAGAGGGAACAGTCCCAGAACTACCTTGTGGTCTATGTCATTATGAACAGTTGCTAATGGAGTATGGTCTTGCATTCTCAGTTTATATCTCAGGACAGGGAAGCTCAGAAAACAAATAGAGGAAGGGCAAGACTGAATGTCTAGTCTTGCTCATTTTAAAGCCAGATTTTTTTTGACTTCCAAATGTTCTGCAAGAAGAGGTAAGCACATGCAGTACCTTCTCCCTCTTCAGGTGTCTTCATTGCCATCTGGGCAAATTTTACATCATTTATAGAGCACGAGCAAAGCATTAATAACACTGTAGCTCACAGAAAGAGAAGACGATAGGTATACTTTTTGAGAAAGTGAGACTATTGTTCCAGAAGCAATATTATTCTAGAGGAAAGGGTTGTAAGGAAGCATGATACAGTTTTGACTTTTCTATGGAGACTTTGGCGGTCTGGTTCAGTGAATCTGGGGAAACCTAATGCTAACTCTTAGGCAGCAACTCTCTCAACGAATTGTTCATGACTCATGTTGGTCTCCTACAAAACACCAATGCTAGATGATAATGACTCCTGTAAAAGGAGACTACAGAATACAGAGACAGGACCTAGTAATATGGACCATAATGATCTTTCTAGGTTAATTAAGATGTACAAGAGTTTGGGATCCATTGATATGAAGTGCTAATGACAACATTTATTACGACGCCTGATTAAGTAAACACTGCAGTACAAATACACGCCTCTTGTTTAACTTCATTTCTCCTCAGAAGATCCATCATCCTATGTATATTTGATCATTGAGGAGATCAGGTTCAGAGAGTTTACGTATCATGTTGAATTTGATAGGTTTCTAAATGATGTACCTGGGGCTCCTTCTATTTTTATATTTATTAGATATTTTCTTTGTTTACATTTCAAATGTTGTCCCCTTTCTTGGTTTCCTCTCTGAAAGCCCCCTATCCCATTCCTCCTCCCCCTGCTTACCAACCTACCCACTCCTGCTTCCTTGTCCTGGCGTTGTAGGGGACTACACTGGGGCATCGATCCTTCTCAGGATCAAGGGCCTCGCCTCCCATTGATGTACAACAAAGCTATCCTGTGCTACATATGCAGCTGGAGCCATGGGTCCCTCCATGAGTATTCTTTGATTTGTGGTTTAGTCCGTGGGAGCTCTGGGGTTACTGGTTGGTTCATATTGTTGTTCCTCCTATGGGACTGCAAGCTCCTTCAGCTCCTTCAGTCCTTTCTCTAGTTCCTCCATTGGAGAACTTGTGCTCAGTCCAATCTTTGGCTGAGAGCATCCACCTCTATATTTGTCAGGCACTGAGTCTCTCAAGAGACAACTATATCAGGCTCCTGTCAACCATCACTTGTTGGCATCCACAATAGTGTCTGCATTTGAGGACAGTGTTTGGGATGGATCCTCAGGTGGGGCAGTCTCTGGATGGTCTTTCCTTCAGTCTCTGCTCCACACTTTGTCTCTGCATCTCCTCCCATGGATATTTTGCTCTCCCTTCTAAGAAAGACTGAAGTATCTATACTTGGATACTTTAATCTTCCTTCTTCTTGATCTTCATTTGGTCTGTGAATTGTATCTGCGGTATTCTGAGCTTCTGGGCTAATATCCACTTATCAGTGAGTGTATACCATGTGTGTTCTTTTGTGCTTGGGTTACCTCACTCAGGATGATATTTTCTAATTCCATCAATTTGCCTAAGAATTTCATGAACTCATTGTTTTTAATAGCTGAGTAGTACTTCACTGTGTAAATGTACCACATTTTCTGTATCCATTCCTCTGTTGAGAGACATCTGCGTTCTTTCCAGCTTCTGGCTATTATAAATATAGCTGCTATGAACATAGTGGAACATGTGTCCTTATTACAATTTGGAGCATCTTCTGGGTAGTTGTCCAGGAGTGGTATAGCTGGGTCCTCAGGTAGTACTATGTCCAATTTTCTGATGAACCGTCAAACTGATTTTCAGACTGGTTGCACCAGCTTGCAATCCTACCAGCAGTGGAAGAGTGTTCCTCTGTCTCCTCATCCTGGCCACCATCTGCTGTAACCTCAGTTTTTGATCTTAGAAATTCTGACTGGTGTGAGGTGAGATATCAGGGTGTTTTGATTTGCATTTCCCTGATGACTAAGGATCTTGAACATTTCTTTAGGTGCTTCTCAGCCATTTGATATTCCTCGGTTGAGAATTCTCTGTTTAGCTCTGTACCACATTTTTTTTAATCGGGTTATTTGGTTCTCTGGAGTCTAATTTCTTGAATTCTTTGAATATATTGGCTATTAGCCCTGTATCAGATATAGGGTTGGTAAAGAATCTTTTCACAATCTGTTGGTTGCCATTTTGTCCTATTGACAGTGTCTTTGCCTTACAGAAGTTTTGTAATTTTATTAGGTTCCATTTGTCAATTCTTGATCGTAGAGTGTTCTGTTCAGGAAATTTTCCCCTATTCCCATGTGTTTGAGGCTCTTCCCCACTGTCTTTTCTATTAGTTTCAGTGTCTCTGGTTTTTTGAGGAGGTCCTTGATCTACATGGACTTGAGCTTTGTACAGGGAGATAAGAATGGATCAATTTGCATTCTTCTGCATGCTAACCACCAGTTGAACCAGCACCATTTGTGGAAAATGCTGTCTGTTTTCCACTGGATGGTTTTAGCTCCTTTGTCAAAGATCAAGTGACATCTTGATCATAGGTATGTGGGATCATTTCTGGTCTTCAATTCTATTTCATTGATTTACCTGCCTGTCACTATATCAATACCATGCAGTTTTAATCACTATTTCTCTGTAGTACAACTTGAGGTCTGGGATGCTGATTCCCCCACAGGTTCTTTTATTGTTGAGAATAGTTTTCACTACCCTGGGCTTTTTGTTATTCAAGATGAATTTGAGAATTGCTCTTTCTAACTCTATGAAGAATTGAGTTGGAACTTTGATGGAGATTGTATTGAATCCTTAGATGGCTTTCGGCAAGATGGCCTTTTTTTTTTTTTTTTTTTTACTATATTAATCTTACCAATCCATGAGCATGAGAGATTCTTCCATCTTCTGAGGTCTTCTTTGATTTCTTTCTTCAGAGACTTGAAGTTCTTGTCATACAGATCTTTCATTTGTTTGGTTAGAGTCACACCAAGATACTTTATATTGTTTGTGGCTATTGTGAAGGTTGTAATGGTTTCCCGGTTTCTTAGTCTGTTTATCCTTTGATAACTACTGACTTGTTTGAATTAATTTCGTATCCAGATACTTTACTGAAGTTGTTTATTAGCCAGGTATTCAGAAACAGGAGAGTCAAGGGAGATATAACTACAGAACCTGAGGAAATTCCAAATATCACCAGATCCTACTACAAAAGCCTATACTCAACAGACTGGAAAATCTGAATGAAATGGACAATTTTTCAGACATATACCAAATACCAAAGTTGAATCAGGATCATATAAACCATCTGAACAGTCCCATAACCCCTAAAGAAATAGAAGCATTCATTAAAAATCTCCCAACCAAGAAAGGCCCAGGACCAGATAGTTTTAGTGCAGAATTTGATCAGACCTTCATAGATCAGACCTTCATACCAATACTCTTCAAACTATTCCACAAATTAGAAACAGAACGAACACTACGCAATTCATTCTATGAAGCCACAATTACACTGATGCCAAAATCACACAAAGACCCAACAAAGAAAGACAACCTTCAGACCAATTTCCCTTTTGAATATCAATGCAAAAATACTCAATAAAATTCTTGCCAACTGAATCCAAGAACACATCACAATGATCATTCACCACGATAAA
Source organism: Mus musculus (assembly GCF_000001635.26). Taxonomy (NCBI): domain Eukaryota; kingdom Metazoa; phylum Chordata; class Mammalia; order Rodentia; family Muridae; genus Mus; species Mus musculus. The sequence continues at coordinate 35,369,029 of NC_000078.6, forward strand.
GTAGGCTTCATTCAAGAGATGCAGGGATCGTTCACTGTATGGAAATCCAACAATGTAATCCACTACAGAAACAAACTCAAAGAAAAAACAGCACATGATCAGTAGATGCTGAAAAATCATTTGACAAAATTCAACACCCTTTCATGTTAAAAGTCTTGGAAAGATCAGGAATTCAAGGTCCATACCTAAATATAGTAAAAGCAATGTACAGCAAACCAGTAGCCAACATCAAAATACATGGAGAGAAACTTGAAGCAATTCCACTAAAATCAGGGACTAGACAAGGCTGCCCTCTTTTTCCCTATCTATTCAATATAGTTAGTACTTGAAGTTCTAGCCAGAGCAATTAGACAACAAAAGGAGGTCAAAGGGATATGAATTGGAAAGGAATAAGTTAAACTATCACTATTTGCAGATGATATGATAATATACTTAAGTGACCCCAAAATCTCTGCCAGGGACTCCTTCTTTGAATTACAGCCCCCTTCCTTCTTGCACCGAAATCAATGAGCTGGAGGTGACATTGTACACCATTTTCCCACTAAACAACCCCCTTAAATGCAATGGCTGAACACATTAGAGGAGCTAGAGTATAGTCTTTCATTCTCCAGCAGATGTAATAACCAGAAATGACTTCAGACATTGTCAACAGACTCCTGGGAGAAAATTATCCCTAGTAGAGAGCAAATTTTGGTTAAAAAAGAATTCCATCCTGTTGGCTCTTGATGGATGGAAAATTCTCATGTCCAGAAAAGGTTCCCTAAGAACTACTGGGAAAATTGATGGAATTTGAAAACATCATCTTACCAAAAAACCAAAAAAACCAAAAAACCAAAAACCAAAACCAAAACAAACAAACAAACAAACAAACAAACAAACAAAACAGGCATGGTGGCACACACCTTTAATCTTAGCACTCAGGAGGCAGAGGCAGGTGGATTTCTGAGTTCGAGGCCAGCCTGGTCTACAAAGTGAGTTCCAGGACAGCCAGGGCTATACAGAAGAACTCTGTCTCAGAAAACCAAGAAAAAAAGAAAAGAAAAGGAAAGGAAAGGAAAGGAAAGGAAAGGAAAGGAAAGGAAAGGAAAGGAAAGGAAAGGAAAGGAAAGGAAAGGAAAGGAAAGGAAAGGAAAGGAAAGGAAAGGAAAGGAAAGGAAGGAAAAGAAAAGATCATCTTGAGTGATGTAACCCAATCATAGAAGAACATACATGATATGCACTCACTGAAAAGTGAACATTAGCCCCAAAGCTCCAAATACTCAAGATACAATTCACAGACCACATGAAGCTAAAAAAGAAGGAAAAGCAAAGTGTAGGTGCTTCAATCCTTCTTAGAAGGGGAACAAAATACTCACAGGAGCAAATATGGAGATAAACTGCACAGCAGATACTGAAGGAAAAGCCATCCAGAGAGTGCCCCACCTGGGGATTCATCCCATATATAGTTACCCAACCCAGACACTATTGTGGATGCCAAGAAGTGCAGGTTGACAGGGGCCTGATATGACTGTTTCCTAGACGCCCTAGAGTAAGGCTCTCAGGTGGATGCTCACAGCCTGCCATTGGCCTGAAAGCAGGGTCCCCAATAGAGGAGTTAGAGAAAGGAGTGAAGTATCTGAAGGCGTTTGCATCCCCATTGGAAGACCAACAATGCCAATCAACCAGAACTCCCAGAGCTCTCAGGAACTAGGCCATCAACCAAGGAGTACACATGGCTCCAGTTGCATATGTAGCAGAGGCTGGCCTTGTCAGGCACCATTTGGAGGAGAAGTCCTTGATCCTGTGAAGGCTCGATAGATGCTGTAGTGTAAGGCAATCATGGTCCGGGATGTGGGAGTGGGTGGGTGGGTAGAGGAACACCCTCATAGAAGCAGAAGGAGGGAGGATGGGATAGGGGGGTGTCTTAGTCAGGGTTTCTATTCCTGCACAAACATCATGACCAAGAAACAAGTTGGGGAGGAAAGGGTTTATTCGCTTACACTTCCATGCTGCTGTTCATCACCAAAGGAAGTCAGGACTGGAACTCAGGCAGGTCAGGAAGCAGGAGCCAATGCCATGGAGGGATGCTCCTTACTAGCTTGCCTCCTCTGGCTTGCTCAGCCTGCTCTCTTATAGAATCCAAGACAGCCAGCCCAGAGGTGGTCCCACCCACAAGGGGCCCTTCCCCCTTGATCACTAATTGAGAAAATGCCTTACAGTCGTATCTCATGGAGGCATTTCCTCAACTGAAGCTCCTTTCTCTGTGGTAACTACAGCTGTGTCAAGTTGACACAAAACTAGCCAGTACAGGGGGTTTCCAAGACTAGGGGAAACCAGGAAAGGGGATAACATTTGAAATGTAAATAAAGAAAATATCCAAAAAAAAAAAAAAAAACGAACCACTGAGTCCACTAGTGAGTATAGGCAAGTTTGACTCTAGTCCTGAAGGTGTTCCTTAAAGCCCCTCTCCTAGAGTTGTGAGGATGACAGGAGCCAGAGACTGGGAAAAAGCAAAAAAAGCACCTGAAATCTGCCCATGTGTAATAAGAGAGCAGCAAGAAGTGCAGGAAAGGGCTTTTGTTTGGCCTTGATACTGCCTTCTCTTTTAGGGAGTCACCCCCTCTCTTATTTTATATAGAATCACTTTCATATGAGTTGGAAAGCAGTAAATAATTAAGCTAATTTGTTTGTGAATGTGTTTCAAAGAAGCCTCCAGAAATCGGAGTCCAATAATTCTAAATAATGAAGCCAAACACAAAGGCAGATTTCATCAGGATAATGTGCTGGGCGTGGGATTCAGGAGGGATGATTTCAATTATTCATCCTGGACATCTGGAAGGTCATTTGGTTTTTATAATTTGATTATATTTAGGATTAGGATCAACTTATTTGTTGAATATGTCTAAAGCTACAACCGACTGCTTAAGCACTATGCAAATCCCTTCAATCCATGATAACAAGCACATCAATGTAGACTATGAATGGGTTCACATCACTTGGAAATTCTCTGTCCAGATCAAGTTTTGACATCTTTCCTTTTACAGGTTTTTCATTTACTTCTCTTCCCAACTGCTACTCTCTTCCTTCTGGGCATGCACACTTGTGTGCATGTGTGTGTGTGTGTGTGTGTGTGTGTGCACGCGCGCGCGTGTGTGTGTTTATATTAATGAACTAGAACCCCTGTTCTGTGCCATGATTTGGGTTGTGAGCTCTTTCAAATAGGTGAATGTCTCATTTACTTGACAAAGGTGCAGTACTTTTTATGCTTAGAACCTTCATAGATGCTGGATATACAATGTTGAATACGACAGTCAGATACTTAACCCCCTCCAGTGGAACATGGTGAAACAGATGAAAAAACTTCTTCAAGATGATAGGAGAGGACAGGGATATTGGGATCTTTGTTCTCCTGCTAGCTCCCTCACACCATTCCAGGGGGTTTCAAGGAAAAAATAAGCATTTCCCATAACTATAAGAGGTTTGGGACCTCTGTGATGAGAGAGGTATAGCCCTAGGGAAGTACTCGAGGTTCTAGAGATGGTCTTTTGTGGTCAGGGTCTGGCTACCATATTTGGTACTAATATTATGTAAATTATTTACGCTCCTGTCCCCATTTCTTCAAAGAAAGAAAAGAGATTTTTAATAGATCCTACTTTATAAATTCTGATAAATTATTCATTTGAGACAATCCACACTAGACTCTCTAAACTCTACCTATTATGGTTACCACCTTTTATGGTGTCACCACAACTAGAATGTGAAATTTTCCTTTACATTACTAACATATCACTGTTGAATTTATTGTATCTTATTGTCCTCTGTTAAAGGCAGAAATGTTATAAAACATCTATTTAGTGAGGTATAGTCCTATATTCATGTACATTTTGAATATATATTATCCATAAATAATGTAAAAATCAAACAGTAGAAACAAGGCCACCAGAACCTATGATATGGGAGTTAGGAAACTAAGCAGTTACTTTTCTAGTTATCAGTGCCAGGGGGCTGAGATGGGACACTAAGCAGTTAAACATGTGGTTAAGTTTTTCTCCTGCTTTGGGTAGACACAAATCTTTCTCCATCTGCTAAAAGGATGTCAGGAGAAATATGTAGACACCCTTGACAAGAGAAATAGATTATCTATGCCTTATAACCAGTATGATTACTTTAATGAGGACATGTTTTTAAAAAGAATTATTGAATATCTTATAATTGGTCATTTGGGGAAATGGCCAGCACAGTTATTTACTGTCATTCTTTTGGGGAACAAGAGTCTGTTACATAAGCTAACATCAGTGTCCATAAAAGACAAAGAGTTGATAATAGACCATACCTTTCACCCATGACCAAAGAAAAACTGTAACAATATCAATTTCAGAGAAACACTTAGATAACAGATAATTGATGGAGAACATAATGATTTTCCCTGACCTACAGTCTTCAGTCTGGGAAAATTAAAAGAATTTTCTTTCATGATAAAATCAATCTCAAAATTTGAATCAATACTAGGATTGGGAATCATATTTTAAAATAAATGTGCATTACATTGCCTTCATCCTTTAAAAATACAATTCTATGCCATAGGTAAGATTTTTTTTAATTCAATCTTCTAGAAGGTTTGTAGGCACCTCAGAAATACTAGTCTCTTTTTCCTACTCTATGTTTTAAATCTGAAATGAGTAAACAAAGATGCAGGAGACGCTCTGAATGTTTCTGACATGTTCTGTACTGGTACAGAGGAGCTTCTCAAGACAGTCTGGTGAAGGTGGTTCTGATGCTAAGGTTCCCTTCCCCAGTTGGTTCTTGATCTGTTAGTAAAGAAAGGCATGGGCAATTGCTGGGTATAAGGAATAGATGGGACTTCCGGCTCCCTGGAGGATAAGGGACAAACTCAAAGAAGGAGAGACTTCAATAGACTTCTGATGGAGAAAAGTTAGCCAGGCACGTGAGATCTTGAAAAGGAGTGGTCACATAGCCCTTAGCCCACTCCAACAGGCAGGTGGTCAGGGGAGTTTAGCAAATAAAGTTTAGGGCTGGTGGGAGGTGCAGAGCTAAGAGTATTGATAAGGGCATGCTTTTCCAGATGGGTGATTGTAGCACCCAGCAAATTGTGCCAAAAAGGCAAGTTGAAATTGAACAATTGTGTGTCTGTGTCTTATCTGTGGATTCAAAGGAAGTTGGGCAGAGGGCTAGTAGCATGGCCTGATCCCAGAGACTAGGTCAGATAATGAAAAGCTACACCCAACAGCCAGGTGCCTGCCTCTGTTTCCAATTCTGTGTTAACTGTTACACTGGAAACTGAACATGGGCCATGGGAATATCTATACCAAAGGAACCAACATATGGATAAAAAGAAGGGCTTCTTATTGCCTATTTGAGAGCTAACTGTTCAATATTCACCAAAACACCATTGCTAAAGGGCATCAGTTTCTTCAAGACTCTTTTTGTATAGTCAAGGGCCACATTCAAAACCTCATTTCTTTGTGATGGCCATGAAATTTACACATGTATCAGTTGAAAACAAGAATTCAATGAAACAAATTCTGTGTTTAGAATTATATGTTTTATATATATATATATATATATATATATATATATATATATATATATATATATATGGGGGGGGAAGTGACTGTAGTAGTTTGAATAGGAAGGGCCCCCATAGGCTCATGTAGTTGAATGTTTGGTCATGAGGGGATGACCCTGCTTGACAGGGATTAGGAAGTGTGGTCTTGTTGGTGTACATGTGGTCTTGTTGGTATACATGTGGTCTTGTTGAAGGAAATGTATCACTGTGGGAGTGGGGTGGGCTTTGGGATTTCAAAGGCTCAACCAGGCCCAGACTCTCAGATACCTCTTCAGTGCCAATTAAATGATTTCATTTATAAGAGTTGCTGTGGTCATGCTGTCTCTTCACTGCAATAGAACACTGACTAAGATAGAAGTTGGTACCATTAGTGGTTCTAGAGCAATGGAAGTATTAAGATGAAGGTTTTAAGTATCTGGAATTTGCTAAGACTTAAAAGTGCTGAAGTCTTTCCAGTTACTGAAGCCTTTCCTGGGAGCTTGGAGTATACTATAATCCATGATATGAACTATTTTACAAACGTAAGCAGATAAATGCATTTGATTATTCTGATTCATCAACTGTGGGCAGCAATGGATTTGGTGATGTTGTATATAAAAAAACTTGACAGTTTGTTGAAAAATAAAGGAAATGCTCATTAGTTGTTCTTAGCATCTCTGGACAAATTGATAAAGGATTGGAATGAGCTCAATGATAAAATTAACCAACATCTAGCATCTCAGATTTCATTGAAAGACAACAATGAACTTAGTGATAAATTGACCAGCTCCAGATGTGGATAAACATTTGGATACATAGAGGTTTCAAAGATTTCCCTGGAAGATAATCTTTTTTCCAACAGCCACAGAGCTCATATTGTGAAAAATAAAACTGAGACCTTCATTATGAGGTTGGCTGAGTTACAGGGAAATTCAAGTTAAAGTTAGGATATTAGTTAATAAAAAAAAAAACAAAAAAACGGGATCTGGTAATAGAATGGGGATGTGTGGGAAGACCCATTTGAAGCTGAGAACTTTGAATCCTTAGGTTCTCAAGGGATTATCTCATTTGAGGAAGAAGTCTCTCCAACCTCAGCAGAAGATTTACTCACACTCTCATCCCTTGAAATATTGCCCTCTTCTCTGTTGACTGAGTAAATTAATCCTTCATAGTCTGCTAAACCAGTAGTAACCTTTGCTGAAATGCCAGACAATAAAACACTGATATTCCTCAAGACCCATCAACGGCATCCTTTAGGTCTATAACCAGACTTAAGGCAAAAGTTTTAGAGGGAAGGTGCAAAGTGTAGTCCATGAGGAGATGTGCTATTAAAGAGCTTAATGAGTATGCACTTTTGTCCAAGCAGAAATCCTAAGAATAAGGGTGGGAATTTTAAAGTGTGGAATAATAGTGGATGGTACATAAAACTGAATCAGGCTTCATTTATTGATATGGAGCCTTTGAGTGGAGATTTTAGATTTAACATGGATGCTTGCACAGTTTAAAAAGGTTTCAAAAGTTTCTTTGAATAGTTGGGTGAAGCATTTTTCAAAAGATGTCCTCCTTAAAAATGAGTTGGCCATGTCTGAAGTCCTTTGGCTTTGTGTTGATGAAGAAATGCTAAGGCTCAGGGAGATTGCAATACTAAAGTAGGAACACTGTAAAACATAATCCTCCATGAGGGGAAATCCCAGAAGGCATGCCCTTCACTAACCCAGTAAGACACAAAGTGGTGAGGGACAGAAGAGCAATTGAAAAGCATTGTTGCTATCCTTTATCTTGTGCCAGACATTAGCTTGGAGATGCTGCTGCTCAGATGGATGAATTAAATGCATTGGGTTTAATTGGGCCATGAGGTAGCAGGGGCCAGTTGGGAGCAATGAATCAACAAAGGCAAAATGAGCATAGTTATTTCAAAGAGCAGCAGAGAAAAAAATTCATAAAGGTCTAACTCAATGGTCTGCACAGGCAAAGTGATTTTATGATGGCATGACTCACATGACCTTTGGTACTAGGTAATCAATCATGGTGTTTCCAGGAATGAAATACTTAAGAAGCTGACTGAATTTTGTTTGCTATGTATAAGTGGACAAATAAATAAAAGAAAGGCTACATTACATTGTAGCAAAAGGCTTATGAGTCAGTTTCCAGTCCTGAGCCAGTTTGCAAACCCAGAACCCTTGAATGAAGGGGTGGCCACATTCTCCCGAGGAAGGATCGCTTAAAGCTTTACTGTTAGCCTTTCTCCAGTCTTTCCCCAGAGGAACCTATGGACTCTTGCAATGGTAACTGTATAGTGGGGAAATGGAAACAATCAGACTTCCTGGGGTCTATTGGATATTGTTTCTGAATTGACGCTGACTCTGGGAATGGGGACTTATGGAGATCAGGTGATTAATGGAGTTTTGGCTGAAGTCTGACTCACAATAAGTCCAGTGGGTCCCTGAACTCATCCTGTGGTTATTTCCTTGGTCCCAGAATATATAATAGGATCAATATTGTCAGATATTCTTAGAAGTTGTCAGAATTCTCCCATTGTTTTCTGAACTGTGGAGTGAGGGCTATTGCTGTTGGAAAGGTTAAATAGAAGCCTTTAGAATAGGCTCTTCCAGGGAATATAGTGACTCCAAAACAGTATTACATCTCTGGATGGATTTCAGAAGTTAGTGCCAGCATCAAGGACTTAAGAGAAGTAGGGATGTTGGATCCCAGCACAGCTTCCTTTACTTCTGATATCTGGCCAGTGAGAAAAAGAGATTGGACTGTGGAGAATGACAGTTAACTCTCAAAAACTCAGTAGCTAGCAACTCTGACGGCAGCTGCTGTGCCAGTTGGTGTCCTTACTTGAGTAAATTAACACACCCCTGGTACACAGTATGGAACTAATGGTCTAGCAAATGCCTTTTTCTCAGTACCTGCCCCACAGGACCACTAGAAGCAATTTGCTTTCAGTTGGCTAGTCAGCAGTATATCTTTGCAGTTTTATCTCAAGGATATATTAATTTTCTATTCCTGTGACGTAATTTATTTAGAAGGGATATCGATCATTTGTATCCTCCACAAAATATCACATTGGTGTATGATACATATGCCATTATGCTGATTGGACCAGGTGAGCAGAAGGGAGCAACTACTTTAAACTCATTGGTAACATATATTCACATCGGAAAGTGGGAAATAAATCCAATTAAAATTCAAGGACTGTCTAGCTCAGTGAAATTCTTAGGAACTCAGTGATATGGAACATATAGAGATATTCCTTCTAAGATGAAGGATACATTATTGCACCTGACCTCTCCATTCACCAAAGAGAACAACATTTAGTGGGTCTATTTGGACTCCGGAGATAGCACATTCCTCACTTTGGTGTGTCACCCATATATCAAGTAACTCATAAAGCTGCTAGCTTTGTGTGAAGCCTGGAATAGGAGAAGGCTCTTCAAAAGGTCCAGGCTTCTGTGCAGGCTGCTTTGTCGCTTGGAATATATGATCCAGCAGACATGATGGTACTTGGGCTGTTGGTGGCAGATAGAGATGCTGTTAGGTGCCTTTGGCAGGCCCCTATATGTGACTCACAGAATACTCCTTTGGGATTTTGGAGAAATGTTTTACCAGTATCTACAGACAACTCTTCTCATTTGAAAGTGAGGTCTAGGCCTCAGTATCCTTAGTGGTAACTCAACATTTGACAATGGTCTACCAAATAACAATATAACCTGGGCTGCCCATCATGAGCTAGATATTAACTGACCCACTAAGTTATAAAGTAAGACATGCACAGCAGCAATGTATCACTAAATGGGAGTGGTATATAGTGATCATGCCAGGGCAGGTCCTGAAGGTACAAGCCCATGGTTTCTACTCCAATTACAATACCATCTGCTGCTAAGTATGGACTTATAGTCTTATGGGGTGTTCCCTGGTTAATTGACAAAGAAAAAACAAGGGACTGGTTTACTGATGGTTACTGATGGGTGATGGTCTTGTACCACCCAGAAGTGGACAGCAATAGCATTACAACTTCTTTCTGGGACAACCCTTAAAGACACCAGTGAAGGGAAATCTTAACAGTGGACAGAACTTCAGGCAGTGCACATGGTCATAAATTTTGCTTGGAAGGAGAAACAGCCAGATATATGATTGTTCACTGATTCATGGGCTATAGCCAACGGGTTAGCTGTATAGTCAGGGACTTGGAAAGTGCATGATGGAAAATTGGTGAGAAAGACATCTGGGGAAGAAGTATGTGGAATAGATTTCTCCCAAACAGGCAAAAGATATAAAGATGCTTGTGTCTCATTTAAATGTTCATCAAAAGATGACTTCATCAGAAGAGGAATTCAGTAAACAAGTAGAGAGAATGAGACATTCTGTTGATGTTCAGCCTCTTCCTCAGCCACTTCTGTCATTGTCCAATGGGCCTATGAATAAAATGGACACAGTGGTAGAGATGGGTGTTACTTGTGGGCTCAACAACATGAATTGTCACTCACCAAGAATGATCTGGGTACAGCTACTTCTGAGTGCAAGTTCTGCCAACAGTCAAGATCAACACTGAACACTAGATATGGCACCATTTCCCAGAGTGACCAGCCAGTGACTTGGTGTCAGGTGGATTTCATTGATCTATTTCCCCCATGAAAAAGACAATGCTTTCTCCTTACTGGAGTATATACTTATTCTAGTTGTAGATTTGTCTTTCCTATATGTGGTGTTATGCTAAACAAACAAACAAAACAAACAAACAAAAGCCCACCACAGTGACTTAAAGAAATACATGAAATTTACCATAATAAAACTTTTTCAAAGTTTGTGTGTCTGTAATATATGTTGACATGTTCACACATGTTTCCTACCTGTGTGTGTAGATCCATATACACATTAGGTTTGTCATCTTCAGTTATCACAGTCAACCTTATTCACTGCAGCAGGGTCTCTCAGTCAAGTTCAGAGCTCATCAGTAGGATTAATCTAGGTAGGCAGCTTGTTTTAGAGATCTCCTGTCTCTGTCTTGGGAGACCTGTAATTTCAAGCAGACTGTTGTATTTGCATACTTGAATTCTTTGAGTCTGAGTGCTGAATTTTGAGCACTAATTTTGCACCCATGCATTTTAAGCACTGTGCTATCCTCCTAGCCCCTCACAACTCTTTTTCCTTGTAGTTTAGCAGAACACATGGCTGATTTTTTTTTATCTTCTATAGACTAGTATGCATATATGGAAGATTTCTATGATTATAAAAAAAGCTAAATGATTTTTAAAAAAAAATACCTTTAAGGACATAGTTTAAGTCTGGTCAAACACATGCTTTTACAATTAGTGTTTGGCATATGCATTTTTGACTAGTCTTGGAGAATATCCTTTTCAACTAATTTCACATCAGGACAGCCCTGGGGACACTGGTGTCTAGGAATCCTGGACATCCCTTTTAGAATATTGATGTTGTATGGTTCAGATTACTCTACACTCCATTCCATTCTCAGGCCCAAATTCCTAGGAAAATGCTGAAACTCACTTAGCTTTGGTCAAAAGACACTGCAACAGTGTCTCATACTCACTTCGTGGCTCATTGTGCAGACTCTATTGGTGGCTGCAGAGGACACTTCAGTACCCAGAATCCAGTATTTGGATCTCATGTGAGAAATGATAAATTGTAATAGTCAAGACACTGGTATTTTTAATAGTGTCTAGAATAACATAAATATAGCAAAATATTCATAAAATTAGTATACCAGTTTGGTAATTTTTAAGAGAAGAGGAGGAAGGGAATTAATTAGCATAATTCATTCTGGACTACATCTGGTTAAAATTTTAGCTGTTTAATTACAAACTAATTCCTTGGATTTAAGCAGAAATGGTTCTTCTTGACAGTTTCTGGCATCATTTAAGCATAAACACATGCATTGCCATATTTTTCAAATGAGAAAGAGGCTTTTAGATCATTTTTACCCAACTTGAAGTGGACCAACTGACAGCAAACGACAAAGTGTATAATTCTTAGGCACCCGACCGTTTACAATGAGGTCTAGGGTCTTCTCCAGGCTGTGTAGGCGTGTCCCCCAGAGGCAATTAGAATCTAGGAGACACTTAGCACAGACATTTGGGTTATGAATTCTTCCTATATGTTGTTTTACAACATTCACAAGCTAGGGGCCTTAGTTAAAATTTCTTGCATCTAAATTTCTTTTCCATTGAGCATGAGAATAAATATTGATTTGACATAGTTGCATTGAATATTTAGTTAAATAACACATTTGGATATCCTTATGAGTTGCAATGTTATGTCATGCTTAGTTTCTGGAAACAGGTTCTATTTTTAACTAGCCACACTCTAATGTCTGCTCATCATTTCCCCACTGTTTTCCTTTGGCATCAACTTGGAGGAGGATGCTATAGTAGGCTATTGAAATACCCAAGATCATATTTTCTCTAAGGTAGCTAAACACAAAGCTATTATTTAATGTGGACACTTGTCATTAGTATTGACCTTATAATGCCATAGAAAAAAGTCTGGAAATGCTACTAGTCTCATATTCAAGACACTTCAGGCTTTCCTTACTGTGAAGGGAATAAAAGAAATAGTGGGGCTAAAAGGTGGTTTTCCCTAGAAGGGTATTTCTGAGGAAGGGTTCTTAGTACCTGTACTGGCTAGTTTTGTGTCAACTTGACACAGCTGGAGTTATCACAAAGAAAGGAGCTTCAGCTGAGGAAATGCCTCCATGAGATACAACTAACTGTAAGGCATTTTCTCAATTAGTGATCAAGGGAGAAAGGCCCCTTGTGGGTGGGACCATCTCTGGGCTGGTAATCTTGGGTTGTATAAGCGAGCAGGCTGAGCAAGCCAGAGGAGGCAAGCCAATAAAGAACATCCCTCCATGGCCTCTGCATCAGCTCCTGCTTCCTGACCTGTTTGAGTTCCAGTCCTGACTTCTTTGGTGATGAACAGCAGCATGGAAGTGTAAGCCAAATAAACCCTTTCCTCCCCAACTTGCTTCTTGGTCATGATGTTTGTGCAGGAATAGAAACCCTGACTAAGACAGTACCATTGGATTTTGATGAACATAGTTTTACCACATAGCATCTTCTATGTAATCATATATTTAGATTTTGGCCTATCAGAAGACACGCTCATTTATTCTTGAAGTATGCCTACTGAAATCTTTCCTACAAACACAATGTACTGAGTGGACAATGGAACACTATGAGAATTTCCCTATAGGTGCCAAGACTTGCCATTGAGGTTTCTTTGAATTTCATTCTTTGAATTTCATTTCTATTAAGCTGTATAGCTTAATAGAATTTATCAGCTCACAGTTCCAGACACTAGAAGCCCAAAGCCAACTCAAAATAATGGAATAGTCTCCCCAAATCCCATGGTTCTAGGGACCACCTTTCCTTGCCATTTCATCATCTGGTGGCCCGACTCTTCCTGGACCATGACAACATAATCCCAATCATTGTCCTCTCTTACTTGGTTTCTGTTTTCATATCTTTGTCCAAATGCTTCTCCTCATACAAAGAAGCAAGTATATTGAGTCAGGACCACTCTCATTCAGCACATCCCTGTGTTCATTACAATCACAGATTCTGTTTTCTTGTCCTTTCACAAGGTGCCAGGGCTTAGGCCTCAACTGCTTGTATGAGGTGGAAAAAAATCCATTCTTTAAAATCTATTTATCAGCAAGCCATTCGTATGATATTTTACTAATTGTTCAGTTTGTCATAGTCTTATTTTCTTTTTCAATATATCATTAATGACTAAGTAGTGAACTTACTGAGCTCATGAAATCGCTCTGAAAGTGATAACCTTACCTCAACTCACTAGGCAACGATTAAGCAGAATATGCCTTCTGTTGTAAGGATCAATAACATATCTCGATGCTCAACTGTGCATCTCATTCAAGAAGCATGAATCCGCTGATTTAGTAAGGAACATTTGAGAGGAATGTAAATGACCTTATTGTGACTAAATGTTACAACGCACATTCTGGAGCTATTTCGTAGTCAAGTTCTTTGAACTATGGCATAAAAAACAAGTGTCAGTGCTTCTTGTCCTCTCACCCCAGTGACATGAACTATTGTGGAAGCCAATTTAAACCTACTATCAAACCAGCCACAGCAGAAGCACCCCGTCATCATTTCACACAAGCCTCTTCTTGTCCTACATCTTAGGCAATGTGCCAACTGTGCACCAGAAGCAGTTCTTGGTGGAAGCACAGCCTAGGGCATGTGGCTTCCAGTATTGGTATGTACTCTTTCTTCTTTACTTCTTATTCTACAACAAAAAACTAGGACCACAAAGACATCTGTTTAGGGAGAATATGACACAATCCAATGGGAATAAGTCAGTTAAGAGGAGCAAGACAAGTTGATTTGGAAAGCATGAACAATAGCTTGTGTTAGAGAAATATCTAATACTCATAAAAACAAAACATTGTGTATTATATTCTTATATTCGATGATACTGAAAACATTTAAAAAAGAATTTTATAGGAGACATAGTTTATAACTTCAAAGTCTCCCAAAGTAATCATAATGAAGTATACTGGATCTTCATGTGTAGAACCAAATAGAAATTGTTGGTTTTAATTTTGTCAAGATTTAGAGCAGTGACAAATAGTAATGAGATTATCTGAAAGCAAATTGTCAACTGTGCCAGGCTATTTATAAGCTTCAGAACATATTCTGGTACGATAAGAGTATGTGTCTGCTAACCAGAACTTGATGGAATAAGGTAGGTAGCATACTTAATTGTAATTTGTCTCTCCCCCCCCCCAGTAAATTAAGAAAAGAGATTTGCAACAGAAATAACTGGCTCATGACACATGGACTCTTAGTTTGATCTTTATTTTAATGCCAGAGATATAAAAGAATGAAAACACATGAATTGTTTCATTCTTTAAATATTCAAGTTAAACAGCCAAGGCTAAGCAGCTGACAAAGTGATTGAGTGCACTTGAAGTCACTGACACGGATTCAAGCTGACTTAGCTGCTCCAGATGGATTTCATGCTTCTTTCTATAAGGAGAGGTCATTTTCCGTCATTTACTTACCCCCTAATGTCTCTCTTTGTTAGACTTTCTGCAAGTATTAGCTTACAATACTTACAACTCAAAAATCTTTTATTTCTTCCTTCTCAGTGTTATGTATGTTAAAGCTAAAAGCTATGAGCATAGCTTATTCAGAATATTAGAGGCTTTGGTAGAGGGTATTTTAATTATGTTGTGCTCTTTTACACAAATGCATCATTTCTTCATCTTCCTCAAATCACTTGATAAATCACTTTGATGTCCCATGGCTGATAATTCCACCCCATCTCAGAGACTCTTCCAGCAACATATATGTTTTAAAATTATTTGAGTTGTATGGAGGCTTTGCAAAGGTGGCTCAGTCATTATCAGCCTAGTTGAGTTGATGAAGCCTAGGTTCATTGGGGCATATTGTCTGAGAAAAATAAGATGGAGAGTCATTAAGAAAGATACAGACGTTGACTTCTATTTGACACACATCCTCACACATCCCTGTATACACATGCCGCCAACACCCCTCACACCCCACACACCTCATGCACCCACATACACATTTGCAAGATAAATTCACTTTCCTTCATGTGCTTCATGTGCTTCCAGCTTGAACCCAAACCTTTCTGTATAAATCACCTTTCTAAGCCATCATTTCCTTTAATAAACTGATTTCAAGCTCTTCAGCTGTCAAATGTACAGGGGTCTGAGACATTTGGCAGAAACTTTCGGTTCAGTCCTTAATTTCAAAACTACGCATTCCTAGGCCAGGAAGCTGCAAATCAAGGCCAAAAAGGAGAAGCAGCTCAGTTCCAACCTCATCTGAGGAAACGAGCAGCTCCAGATGGTGACAGGCCAGAGTGGGAGCGCTGTGCCTAAAGGCCACAGAACTTAGATTCTCAACCTTTGCTACTAGGAAACTCTGGGACCACATCAGAGGGATGCATTAGAACTCTATATGCCAGCTGCCTGGTGGGGGAGAACATAAAACTCCCTACTGAAAGTCCTAGAGGAACTTTTAACCATGGAAGAAAGTGTTACTATAGCCAAAGGCACACTGAAACTTCTAGCAGACTACTGAGGTTAATGTGCAATAGTCATGCCACATTGTCTTTCTGAAGCTCACAGAATAAAATCAACTAGGAAAAGCAGACAGATGTACTTCATTTAATTAATGTAAATGTTAATGACTAAAGGGAGACAAATGAATTCCTGTGCTTATGCAGTAGGGATTTCTGCAAAAGATTTAGTCAGAGATTTCAACCATACATGCAAGTATTTCCACAGGAATAGACCCCACGTTTGACCTCTTCGGGAGGCTATGCTATTCAGAGACACTCTCCTGAACTCCTTCTTACATGAAAATATACAGGAAGAAAAACTCACCAATTTCTCTTCGTGGTGGTTTTACTTTATAAATATCCTCCAAGTTGTGAAGTTTTCCCACCTCAAGTTCAATTGCTGATTCTACAAGTTTCTTGAATGTTTAACACCCATGTCTGCGTAAAGGCTTACAATATGCTTCTGTAGGATCTTTGCTTCCACAGAACATAGTCTCCTGAACTAAAACATGGCAAATAAAATTCACAAATCTACTCTGCATTCCTTCTCCTGAAACTGCCCTTCTATCACTTCCATCACTTTTACCTCAATCTCCCAGCTTTATGTAGTTCTCCTCCTCCTCCTCCTCCTCCTCCTCCTCCTCCTCCTCCTCCTCCTCCTCCTCCTCCTCCTCCTCTTCCTCCTCCTCCTCCTCCATCTTTCTCTCTCTCATTTACCTCTGAGTCCATATATATGCATAGGTGTGAGATCAACTACTAGAACATGGACTAGCATGGGTAGCCACATAGATGTTCAGAATTGAGACTTCTTGGTGGATTTTTCCTTTGACGGGTGTGAAGTATCCTTCCCCATATCTTTTGATTACTTTTGGTTGAAAGTCTATTTTATTAGATATAGCAATGGCTACTCCAGTGTGTTTCTTGGAACCATTTTCTTGAAAAACTTTTTCCAGCCCTTTACTTTGAGATAAGTGTCTATCTTTGTTGCTGAAGTGTATTTTTTGTATGCAACAGAACTATGGATCTTGTTTACATATCCAGTCTGTTAGCCTGTGTTTTTTTTTTATTAAGGAATTGAGTCCATTGATGGTGAGAGATATTAATGACCAATGATTAGTAGTTCCTGTTATATTGTTCGAGGTAGAATTGTCTGTGTGAAATTCTCTTTTGTGGGGGGATTGTGAGATGATTAATTCCTTGTTTTCTTGGGTGTAGTTATTCTCCTTGTGTTGGAGTTTTCCTTCTAGTATCCTCTGTAGGACTGAATTAGTAGAAAGATATTGTTTAAATTTGATTTTGTTGTGGAATATCTTGGTTTCTCCATCTATGGTAATTGGAAGTTTTGCTTGGTATTATAGTCTAGCTTGTCATCTGTGGTCTCTTTAGGTCTGCAAGACATCTGTCCAAGATTTTCTGGCTTTTAGAGTCCCTTTTGAGATATCAAAATTCTGGGAGGTCTTCCTTTATATGTTAGTTGGCCTTTTCCCCTTGTAGCTTTTAATATTCTTTCTTTGTTCTGTATACTTAGTGTTTTGACTATTATGTGGTAGGAGGATTTTCTTTTCTGGTTCAATTGGTTCTGTAGGCTTCTGGTATATTCAGGGGTATCCCTTTCTTTAGGTTAGGGAAGTTTGTTTTTTTTTTGTTGTTGTTGTTGTTGTTTTTTGTTTTCCCTATGACTTTGTTGAAAATGTTTTCTGGCCCTCTGAACTGAAAATATTCACCTTCTTCTATTCCTATTACTCTTAGGTTGGGTCTTTTTCTTGTGTCCCAAGTTTCCTGGATGTTTTGTGTTAGGAAATTTGTATACTTTCTTTGAATAATGTTTCAATATCTTGTATGCTATCTTCTACACCTGAGATTATCTCTTCCAACTAGTGTGTTCTGTTTGTGGTGCTTCCATTTGTAGTTTCTAATCTTGTTCCTAGATTCTTCCATCTCCAGGGTTGCCTCCATTTGTGATTTCTTTATTATTTCTATTTTCATGTTTTAGGTCTTTGATCATTTTATTCAATTCTTTCACCTGCTTTCTTGTATTTTCCTGCATTTATTTCTTTAAGGGATTTGTTTGTTTCCTATTCAGAAGTGGATGGTTGCAGTCATCTTTAAGATGGAACACAGGGCCCCCAATGAGAAGCTAGAGAAATCACCCAAGGAGCTGAAGGGGTCTGCAAACCTATAGGTGGAACAACAATATGAACTAACCAGTACCCCCCAGAGCTCATATCTCTAGCTGCATATGTAGCAGAAGATGGCCTGGTTGGCCATCACTGGGAAAAGAGGCCCCTTGGTCTAGCAAACTTTATATGTCCCAGTACAGGGGGATGCCAGGGCCAAGAAGCAGGAGTGGGTGGGTAGGGGAGCAGGGTGGAGGGAGGGTATAGGGAACTTTCAGGATAGCATTTGAAATGTATATAAAGAAAATATCTAATAAATAAATAAATAAATAAATAAGACTTCTACCTGTTTTCCTGTATTTCTTAAAGGGAATTATTTATGTCCTTCTTAAAGACCTCTATCATCTTCATGAGATGGGATTTGAAGTCAGAATTCTGCTCTTCAGCTGTGTAAGGTTATCCAGGTCTTACTGTGGTAGGAGAGCTGGAATCTGCTGGTGCCAAATTGCATTGGCTTCTATTAATTATGTTCTTGTATTTGCCTTTCTCCATCTGGCTATTTCTGGTGTTAAATGGTTGGGTGTCTTGGATTAGAGCAAGCCTCTTTGCAGGCAGGTGAAATATCAAAAGTTTTAATTTGCATTTCTCTGATGGCAAAGAGTTTGAACATCAAAAAAATATGTTGATCATCTATTTGCATTTCATTTTTTGAAAACTCCCTGTTCTATGCCTCATTTTAAAATTTGGGTTGTCTATTTCTTGATGTTTGGTTTTTTTTCCAGTTCTTTATATATTCTCAATTGTAGCCTCCTGTCAGATGTATAGCTGGTAAAGATTTTGTTCCCTTCTAAAAGCTGCTTCGTCATCTGAATGATGGTTCTCTTTTTATGCAGAGCTTTTGAATTTTACAGTCTCTTATTTACTAATGTCTGTGCCATTGAGGTCCTGTTTAAAAACTCTTCCCTGTGCCACTAGGTTCAGAAATATTTCTTACTTTCTCTTTTTTTGGATTCAGTATGTCAGATCTTATATGGAAGTTCTTGATCCAGTTAGAGATAAACTTTGTACAGGTTATGACATAGGGATTAAACTTCAATTTTCTACATATAGCTGTGCAGTTTGAACAGTTACGGGAGATTCTGTCTCTTCTCCAAAATTTATTGTTGGCTTCCATCAAAAATCAAATGACTTATGGGAGTGTTGGCTTATGTGTTGGTCAGTATTTCTATTCCACTAATCGATGAGTCTGTTTTAGGCCATCATGCTGCTTTTATTACTATGACTGTGTATTCATCTGAGGTGATGAGACTGCCAGCATTTTTTTCAAGACAATTTTGTGCTCCTAGGTCTATATAAAATTTAACATTGTTTCCATTTCTGTAAATAGTTGTATTATAATTTTTATGGTTATAGTAGTGAATATGTAATTTGCTTTTGGTATGATGGCCTTTTTATTATATGAATTTTGGCAGTCCTTCAGAATGAGAGGTCTTCCAATCTTTTGGTATTTCATTTGATTTCTTTTTTCAGTACCTTAAAGTTTGCATTGCATAAGTCATTTATATCCTTAGCTAGATTTATCACATATTTTTTAGACTGTTGCGAATGGTACTATTCCACTGATATATTACTCGGTGTGTTCATCATTTGTGTATAGGAAGGTAACTTATTCTTATGTGTGAATTTTGTTTCCTACTCCATTGTTAACTATGTCCAAGGACACCTCAAAAAGAATATTCATCAGGGTCAAATTGGCTTCATCCAATAATATATGAAGGGATGGCTTAATATACATACATCAGTAAATCTAATCTACCACATAAATGGATTCATTGACAGAAACCAAATGATCACCTCCTTAGATGCAGGAAAAGCTGTTCACAAAATCTAACAAATCTCACCACAGAATTGCTAGAGGATGTAGAGATATAGTCAACACACTTCAACATAGTAAAGTCAAAATACAGAAAGCCTTCAGTCAAGGAGAAAAAAAGCTAAAACCAAGGACATGACAAAGCTGTCCACTCTCTCACCTCCTGTTTAATATACTTGAAGTTCTGGATGGAGCAACTAGACAAGCAATGGACACAAAGGAGATACAAATAAGAAAGGAAGAAGTCAAAGAATTCTTTACAGATGATATATCTATACACAGAAGACCCTAAAACCTCTCCCAGAAAGCTCCAAAAGCTGATAAACACATTTGTATTTCTTCATTTGACAACTGTTTAGTTCAGTGACCAATCTTTGTCATTTGTTTTTAATGTTTTTTTTAATTTTTAGTTATTTATACATGCTGTATACAAATCCTCTGCCAAATATGTGGCTTATAAGACCGTTTACTGCACTCTTTAGACTTCCTCTTCACTCAAATGATGGTGTTCTTTGCTGTACAAAAGCTCTTTGTTGTTGTTTTATGACACTCTGCTTGTTAGTTGTTGGTATAAATGCCTGAGATCCTGGGACCCTGTTCAAAATGTCTTTTCTGTGCCTGTGAGTTAAAGCACATTCCTGCTTTCTTATCTATTAGATTCAGGCTATCAGACTTTATGTTGAGGTCTTTGATCCACTTGGATACACACACACACACACACACACACACACACACACACACATGTATATATTTTTAATTTAGGGATTGTATTGCTGTGATTTACAAAAAGCACACTAAGTATAGTGGTGGTAGAGAATAGTACTTGATCTTATCTGCCTTAAAAGTCCTGTTTTATTTCCTAGAACTCTATAATTATATCCACTTCACTGTACTTTGATTTTTTAAATGCTATTATTAGCGGTCACAAACTAAAGATCAAACAACATAGTTTTATGTCCCCTGGATACACTGTAACTGAGATTAGGCCAAATTAAGTGAGCGAAAGGCAGATAGATTCATAGAGGGGTACATCTAATTAAAACCAACAAAATGTGTGAGCCAGAGAAATGGAGTTCAATAGAGTGTCCTGAGGTAAAATATCTTTAAGTCTATATGAAAATATGTGTACTCACTCTTTATGCATTTTATGCCCAGTGACTCTATGCCCCAGTGCCCACTCCAGCATCCCATTACAGGGAGTGAGACTGCCATTATGGTACTCCATGAAGCCTAAGTAGATCACCAAATTAAAAAATTGACACAGGTGGCTTTGGGAACTGGCTACAGGCTGCAGCACCTTGTATGAGGCAGTTAATGTTCATAGGCTCCATTTCCTCTTTATCAGAATTGGTCTGGATAGACTGTACTATGAATCATATCAGGGGAACCATATAGTTCTTTCTTTCCTAGTAAGACAAACACCATTAGTAAAACCTAGTGCTTCTCTGGGTTTCACACTATGTAAGTTTACATAGTATCTAAGCAAGTTAAATGACATATCAACCTATCTGAAGATTCAAATTGTCTGTGGTATACTGTGAGAGTGTAAAAACCATATGCTTTCATTTCTGTAGGTCATTTGAGTTAAACCTATGTTTCTAGATAGAAAATTTGTTTTAAAATAGTACCTTTAAAAATGTTTGTTTTCTGTGCCAGTAATTATATAATACTTGCTGTTTTTCTTTTCAATCAATTGTATAAGTTGTATTTTGTCCTATGTATTCTTTACATAGTATGTAACCCAGAGAAACACTAGGTTTTACTAATGGTGTTTGTCTTACTAGGAATGAAAGGACTATATTATCCCCCTGATATGATTCATAGTACAGTCTATTCAGACCAATTCTGATAAAGAGGAAATGGAGCCTATGAACGTTAACTGCCTCATACAAGGTGCTGCAGCCTGTATCCAGTTCCCAAAGCCACCTGTGTCAATTTTTTTATTTGGCTCTTGTCAAGTGTTTTTTTCTTCTTTAGCCTGTTAATATGGTTGATTGTAAGTGGTAAGTGGGTTTTGATTGTTGAATTAGCCCCTGCATCCCTGAAAAAAAGCCTGAACTAGCGGAGGAAATTGTAGAAAACTAGCTCAACTGATAACCTTAAAAGTAAAAGGGAAAATAAGTATTTTATAGAAATAATAGAAAAATCATTTTGAGATTTTACATAGAATGAAATAGAATGTTAATTAAAAGAATATAGTAAGTATCGAAAGGAAGAAAACCTTCATGATCAAGGACTCCATGGTATGGGGCAGAGCACAAAAAAGTGACCATTAGATTTGACAATATGGAAACTATAGTGATGTTGTCCAAAGGTACTTCAGCAGAGTAGTAGCAAGCAACATCCCAACAGAATTGGTTGATAAAATAGAACCCATGGCACTCTTTGATGGACATGATTAAGTGTCTTACAAATACTCCACCAAAACAGGACCAACTCCTGATTTAGAATCACAAATACTCCAGAAGCAATCTGTTTTAAAGCAACTTGGATTTAAAGTTGGAAAGAACATTGGAGATAATCTAGCCCAAGTCTTTCATTTTATAGATGGATAGAACAAATTCTGGAAATGTTAGCTAGCTGCAAAACCATATGCCTCATTTAACTCCATATTCTACACTGTTACTAATAACAATCAACATTTACTGAGTGTTTAAATAGGTACTAGTTCTGACTCTACTAAGGGCTTCACATCACTAGCTCAGTTCTTCTGATGAGTTTACAAAGAAAGCTACATTGAAATCACCATCAAGGTATAAAAAGTTCAATATTTCATTCTGCATTTATTCTATATGTTGTGGTCCTTAACTCTAAGCCTTACTATTTTTTCAGATAGTATCTGTATGATATTGCATGGTGTAGTGGCACACATATTTCATCACAGAACTGGGGAGTCAGAGGTAGGTGGATCTCTGTGAGTTTCAGAATAGCCAGGACTGCCTAGCAAGAACCTACGTTTAGATCCTACCATATATTGAATCCCCTTGAACATCAGTATTTTGATCCATCATTCTTAGTAGAGAACCTATGCTCATAGTGCTGTCTAAATAACCTTGCCTTTGTGCATATGATGAAGTAATTATTATACTGGCATCAAACCATTATTCCTTGAAGCAGGTTTTATATGAAATCAGTTTGTTATGGACTGATCATGATAAGAAACCCATTTGTAAAACAACACTCATGTTTATTCTTGCCTATCTCATCTTAACCACTAACTTCACATGACTTATCAGACTGCCTCTTTCCATCCTGCACAGAATTATTACTAGTTATAATTAAACTAGTAGAGTGCTTTTCAGAGAACTGCACAGAATCTGCCATTGAACTAAAAGCCATAGTCGATATGCATCTTGGGAGTAAAAAGTGAGGTTTCCCTTTTTACTTCTTAGATAAAATGAAATTGCAAGCAACAACATTCTCCTGTTCCTAGGGTTTTAAAGACCAAATTCTTCACGATTCAGCTAGATTTTCATTGAAATTCATCACAGTCCCTCTGCAGCTGTGGCCTCAAAAATACCATTTCTGCATTTATTTTAGCCTTGTGGAATAACTGCAGAGAAACCACAGAGTCAATGAGACTCAAAATGCCTCAAATCCTTCCTGCTCTGGAGTTTTCCATCTTCACATCAAAGCATTTCATGCCCGTCAGCAACTTTTTAATGCGTTTGCTCCTTGTGTGCACAGCTTCCATTTAAAGAGTCTCCTTGGCTGGTTGCTCTGATGAAGTTGTCTGCTTGCCAGGAAAGCAATGCAGAAGTTACAGAAGAGGCACCAGGTCCCCTTTTTAGAAGACATGAGTTTCAGATGAGAGCTAACTTCACTTTTTGAGAGACTACTGCTCTTTGTACCAGGGACAAAGTTTACAACCTGTGGAAATACAAATGAGTATAAAAGACTTAAATGAGGATATTATTTACAAGGAGCCAAAGACAATAGGAGTAATGAGGGGATTCTATAAGAGATAATGTCATGTCCTTAATTCAGGAGGTAAATAGGGTTGTGTTTGCTAGTATTGTACTTGTACAGCAGGCTGAAAAGCATGCAATTGTTATTTTTAGAACATTAAAAAGAACTACCTGATTTGAATAGTCCTTTCATTAAAAGAAAATAAGAAATAACAACACATTTAACAGTAGATTTGCAAAAGAATTCACATTTCCAAGGACAATGTATTTTTAGAAAATGTTAATATTCATTAGTTATGGGAAAGTAGGGAGAGCCAACACATCATTGTCTTTGATCTAAGAATTCAACTTGTGTAGAGCCAAGCTTCACAATAAACCATTATTACTTTTAAAAGTGGGTGGCATTCATCAAATATTTAGAACTGTTATGATTATAAAACAGTGTATCTTGGATCTATATTTTTATTGATATATTTTGTTGGGGTTTGGTGGGCCCCAAAGGGTATATACTTGGTTGTGAAGGCTAGTGTTCCTTTCATGTCTAATCAAGCCACAGTGCCACTAGTTCTTAACTTAAAATTGCTTGACTTGAAAAAGTAATAAACATTCATTAAAAACTACAGAGTAGTAAAGCCTCTTCCACCCCCTAGAATAGAAATACACCGTAAGGAGCTCTACCCTGATGCTGGATAAGAGCACCAAGCTGCAGTATTCCACCAGTGTCAGGTTCATGTATTAAACAACCCACACTTGATCATCAGTAGTTTAATTTGTCAATGCATTTCCACTTTTGGCATATGTGTCATAACCCTATGCAAACCTAGAACTATCGTTTTATACTGAAGAATGGGACTAAATGAAATTTGGCTTGCATATCATTTTTCACCAGTTCTAAAGCACTTTCCCATAGTTCAGATCCACAGCTCCAAGCCTATCAATAAAAACTGGAAAATAAATGCTTAATTGCAGCAGAAAGCGAGGAAGATAAGATGTGCAGAATGGCAGGTTACAGTGACCTCAAGGAAGCTGCTGATTAACAAATGACAGGTGTATATTATTTCACCAATAGTGCTAAACTCAATGAAAGCCAACTTGCTTTAGTCTTTAGGTGTTTCTTTTATGTATACAAGTTCACTGTAGCTGACTTCAGACACACTAGAAGAGGGCATCAGATTCCATTACAGATGGTTGTGAACCACCATGTAGTTGATGGGAATTGAATTCAGGACCTCTGGGAGATCATTCAGTTCTCTTAACCGCTGAGCCATCTCTCCAACCCTAACCCTGAGGTTTATTTTGCTATTATTGGAGCTGCATGTCTATTCTGCTCCCATTTCAGGAGTCCGTATGCATCACTCCTCATGCTGCTTTAGTGTTTACAGAAGTGAGCTGGGATAAAACCCGACATGAACTTTATTAAATCCATGTCAGTTCAGCAATAAGAAATATTAATGAACAATGCCACAGTAATTCAAGTATTGATTTTAAAATTTATTTTTTCAGTTGTACAAATTATTGTTTATATTTAAATTTTTTTGATGATTCTTTTTAAAATTTTTTATGTACAATGGTGTTTGCTTGCATGTATGTCATGCAGTGCTGTCGAATGCCCAGGGACTGGAGTTGCACACAGTTTTGAGCTGTCATGTTGGTGCTGGGAATCGAACTTGGGCCTTCTGGGAGAGCAGCCAGTGCTCTTAACCTCTGTGCCATTTCCCCAGCCCCTAACATGTTTTCTTATATCATTCTTACATAATTAGTTTTATTTTAATTTTCCCAACCTATTCACTGTCCCTTGTCTGTTCTTTAGAGAGGAGGGAGAATGGAAATTTTCATTGTGAATGAAATGCATTGTTTAATTTTACTTCTTTTTGTTAGAAGCTCATGTCAAGAAAATGCAATCTTCCCAGAATAGCACTTGATCAAAAGTTTTCACTGAAAGCCACTATCCATTTATTTTTAATGAGAAATTGTATGTTGACAAATCTAGTATAGCATGGTTTTAGCAAGGTTAGAATGCAGTCTTAGTTAGCAGACCAGTTGGATAATGTTGGCTCAGTCAGGACACACTAGGTGATAACATCCATAGGCCTGACACATATTCCTTAAAATCTACATTGGAAAACCATAAGCTATTTTTCAAAGAACTAGTCTGCAAAATATGGATACAGATAGTCTTTATGTGAAAAGTAGCATCCAAATGAATTAAAAAATGTGGATTCAAAGATAGAAGGAAAATCAAGACTAGTGATCATGTTCTAGAGAGTTAGCTTTCAGGTCAGCAACAGGTCTAAGAAGTCTAATTTTATGTGTACCCTTTGTCTCATGTGGGAACCCATGAACACAGCAGGCTACTGGGCTCAGGTACTTCATGAAGCCTTATCATGATGTATACCTACATTCATGAAGTATTCTTCTTGTCTGCAGAATGAGTAGCAGATCTTTCTGAAGTGATTTAGAAAGATACCCTTCCCTTTGCCAGGCATCCAGATAGGGCCCTGGCTGCTGATTGGTGGTAGTCATGGAGATTGCTACTGGATCATCAGATAGGTCCTTCATAGCAATGTTGCTTTATTCATATTTCTGATATTTTATCCCTTCTTACTTTATGAAAAATACTAATTATAGTTTCTAGCTTTCCTTAGTAGGTTACTATAAACTTAACTCTTGGGGATTGGTGGGAATCAAAGCATAACAACACTTAGACTTTATGAGTCATTTTTATACAACAAAAAGAATTATGCTCTATCTATTCATAGCCAGTCTGGCATTCTTCAGGGAGAATGTTATCTCTCATAGTCCTTTTTGTTATTTTGAGTTATGAGAACTTGACCAATACTCGCCATTGACTTTGGGTGACTCATTCAAATCACTGTCTTTGATTAGTTGAGAGCTCATGATGTATTTTGTTCTGCAACTTCTTCAACAAGTGTAATTAATCAGAATTTTGGCAGTAGGTTTCCCACCAAAGCCATGAATATTCTTTTAATGAATGGCATTTCTTTGTGTTAAGTCTCTGAGCCCCAAGGCTATTAAGATTTCAGCATTGAATTTCTCCTTCTTCAAAGCTTTCTCTTTTGGTTAAAAGCAAAGTGACAGACTAGCATCTATTATGTGGAACTATGGGATAATTTGCATCTGGACAGTGACTGGTGGCACTGACACCCTTGGGTCTGGTATATGGCTTTTGGAAAAAGTTATTTGAAAGTTGTACCTAAATGAAGAGTAGAAAGACCTGTGTGTGTATAATTGAGCTATCTAGACTCGCATCATTTTCAACTCTCGTACCATAACTAAAGTGACAAGGCCAGTCAGGGTCCCCATCCCTTGGGTGAAGTAGAGTGTACAGTGGAACTTCTTTTCATTGCCTGCTATATAGTCCAATCTCTTTCACCTAAATAACTTTTGAGGAATTGACTGGTTACAAGTCACCATGACAAAGCTAGGAATAATTTCAGACTTCAAGGGAAATGACTAAAAATACAAAATGATGGCTGATAAAGTCCACCAAATTTAGACCAAACCACTATTGAAAGATGCATTGTCAATTATTGAGCCTTTTATTTACTTATCTTCTTTTCCTTTGCAATGGAAAAAAGATGTTAAATAAACCAAGTCAGTGGTTGTGAGACTGGAATGGTCACAACAGATTTGCTTAATTCACTTAGTAGGTGGCACACTGCACTCTGCACACAATAGCATTGCTAGTCTGGGTGGTGGTGAGGACAGGTGAAGAAGAGAACAATCCGAAAAAAAAAAATCTATCTAAACAAAGTGACGAAAGTGATCTTTGACCTGGATTTGGGAAAGTGAGGACTAAGTTGGTGAAAGAAGAGGTTCACCCTGCTGTTGGATTAGAATAGGTTATGGGGTATGGTTCTCAGGGTTGGGCCCTGCTTGGTGCTCCTGGGATGTAAAGAAGATAGGAGGCTGGAACACTATGGTAGAGAACTGGGAACGGGGCATGCTATCATTGAGGCGCTGGGTGGTTAGATCTAGGGTGCAGGTCCAGAAAACAAGGTCTTCCTTGTCATGATAAATGATTTTATTTTACCTGTTAAGAGGATGCTTCATCTAGTCTGACATTTTCTTTCCTTGCAAATATAATTTACTAGCTTTGCTTATACCCAGTTACCTCAAACTGCATGTAATTTGTTTCCCTTGCTTTACTTCCAAAGGACTCGGAATCTTGGTAAGACTCTCACTGCCAAGCCTTCCATTTTCTGTTCTCTTTGGGATGATTTTCACTGTGAAACCCTCACTTCAGAGAGATCTACTTGTAACCTCACTCTGGGTCTCTGAATGTACAACAGCACTATATCACTATATGAACTGCATTACAGCATTGGGTATTCCTTTAATTGACCTTTTATTTTTTGTTGCATTCTTTGGTATATTTGTACTACTAGATTGCTCTGAGTAGAGGGATAGAGTCTTCGTGTCTTATTCATTCTGTGTTAGAATCTGCTATGAGCCTAATAGGGAAATGACCAATATGATATACTAGGAGTAAAGAATTGCATATTTTATATTCAACAGTGGCCCTTTCCTGTGTATACCCTTAATGTAGCAGGCAGCTTTCAATTCCAGCCACTACCCATCAGTCCAAACTTTTCAGTCTCTTCCTCTACCATACCAGGGCTTTGCCCATGTGATCACAGACTATAACAGCAGTTGTTTAATGCTGCTGAATTTTGGTGATAAAGGAATGTGGCAAATGTCTGAGGGTCTTTCTGGGGTCACTCTTTCTGGAGAAGAACAGCTGCCATGCCAGGAGAATATTATTCATATTATTCAGTGCATGGAGTAGTATATATGAAGAGAGGACGACTACTCCTTCAACTGAGGAATTGCATCATAGCTAAATTGCTTCCAGGTCTTTAATCCAGATAACTGAGATAGCAGTCATTGCTTTAGGGTCTCAGTTTGAGGGTAAATACGTTATACTTAGCAAACAACATTCTAGTTGTCTTGGACTGGGGAGGACACACAAAAATAGTTGTGTACTCTAAGAAAGCAAAGAACTCCCGGTCATATTTCTAATAAAAAAAAAAGGGTGCTTTGGAAGTTTGCATTAGCTCAATTTTAAAGGCAAATCGACAATGCATATTAGATCATTCAACATTTAACACTGAATCCACCATCTTACATGACTGTCGTAATAAATGCATTTGTGCTCTGTCAGTACTTGCTCACTAGCAGAGAATTTCATCTGCATTAAATCATGCTTTTGACACCAGTGAAGAATTTTAATAATTTATACTCTGCATGTCTTTAGGGTTAGATGAGTCAATGTGTACAACAAAATATTTATAAGCTATAAGACACCACTGAAACAGATCTTACTTTACAAAACATAGGTGGACACAGATTCAGCTTAATGGGCCTCATTTCTGCCATTAGCAGGAGGGTGGCCATTTGCTAGTATAAAGATCCTTTCTGTGGATGTGTGTGTGTGTGTGTGTGTGTGTGTGTGTGTGTGTGTGTGTGTGTGTGTGTGTGTGTGCACATGTAAGAACCTACTGGCTTATTTTGTCTTTTTGGTCTCCACTCCTATATAGTTAGCTTGACTTTGAATGGAAAGCCCTGGAGTCCAGTATATACCTTTCCAATATGTGAACTTATTAATATTCTTTACAAAGGTGGTAATGTTTTGGTCTTTGCATTAAAGAAAAAGTATTTACATTATGCTCAAAAAATGTGCTAAATCATCCATACAATAGACTCCAGATGGCTTTATCATAGCAGGTTTAAAGTGAACATTGTCTGTGTTAGATTTTGAGTACAAGTATTTAAAAACACAGTTGTAAGATGTATAACAATTTCATTCAGTGATGGACCAGAAATAAGATAGTAGTTCCATGGGTATATCACTCAATGATGTCACAGCACACCCAGTTTCTGTTTCTACATGAATGAGGGTTTACATGACCCATCACCTAATAGCATATTTCTTAAGCCACAGCCCTTTCCAGTTAATAACAAATAATCATGTCGTACTTAAGAATATACTTTATAATTATTCAAATTTAGAATATCTTTTGATAAATTTCTTTCCTTGTAACCAAATAACAGCTTACATTTGTTTTGTGGTAGCATTACTTTTTTTTTCAAGCTACATGGATCATTTGAATTATAAATCGAACCCAGCACCTGGGATGGATAGTTTAAACTGTCGACATAACACAATGTAGAATCCCTTGGGAAGTATGACTGAGAGACTGTCTAAATCAGCTAGGCCTGTTAGGAATTGTCTTGACTGTCTTAACTGATACAGGAAGATCTAGCCCAAAAGTGTGCAGCAACATTCCCTGGGGTTGGGTCCTGGACTATAGAAAACAGGAGAAATTGAGATGAATGGCAAGCATTCACTGACCCTTGCTCTTTTTTTATTAGACATTTTCTTCATTTACATTTCCAATGCTATCCCAAAAGTCCCCTATACCCTCCGTCTGCCCTGCTCTCCAACCCACCCACTCTTGCTTCCTGGCCCTGGCATTCCCGTGTACTGGGGCATATAATCTTTGCAAGACCAAGGGCCTCTCCTCCCAATGATGGCCAACTAGGCCATCCTCTGCTACATATGCAACTAGAGACACAAGCTCTGGGGAGTACTGGTTAGTTCATATTGTTGTTCCACCTATAGGGTTGCAGACCCCTTTAGCTCCTTGGGTACTTTTTCTAGCTCCTCCATTGGGGACCCTGTGTTCCATCTAATAGATGACTGTGAGCATCCACTTCTGTATTTGCCAGGCACTGGCATAGCCTCACAACTTGACTACGGATATGAACAGATGCTTCAAGTTTCTGCCTTGAATTTCTGTTAGTGGTAGACTTGGGATGCTGAGCTATGAGCAAACCCTTTGGCCTCTAAGTGGGTTTCTGTCATGTTATTTAATTATAGCAACAAAAAATGAAGTGGGGATAGTACCTTTTTAATAATTTCCTAAAAGGATTAGCTTTTAAGTAGTCTCTTCAGGGCTCATATTTCTTAAGGATTGCTTAAGTTCTATTGTTGATACCACAGAAGCAACTCCTGTTGCTTTAGCACCCATTCTTTGCTGTTGAAGGGAAGGAGTTAGGAGAAAATACTCAAGTTTCAGTTGACAACCTCAGTTGACGAGCTGCCCAGCCTATTCCTAATGTATTCTAACAGGCTCCCTCCTCAGTTCTTTACCAAAATATCCAAAGGTTACTTGACAAATATATGAACTAAAATAATTGTCTCAACATCTGCTTATTTGGGGGGGGGTGGAATACAACCCAAAATAGTTTCAAATTTTCTAGAAGTATTTCTAAGTAGTCCCAAATGATGCATGAGAATGATTTTTTTTTCCTTAGTGGCATTTTCATGGGAAAATGTGTTTGGATGCCATTTCAGGAAACTTTGCCACTCAAGCCAGAACAGTATCAGAACCACATTTTAAACCCGATCTTATAGAAGCACTTTCTCAACTAAGGCTCCTTCCTTTTTGATGACTCTAGTTTGTGTCAAGTTGACATAAAATTAGCCTGTACAACTGACCCTGTGTCAACTTGATACACAAACACATCACTTTTCAATTAGAACCTTCTCTTTGTCATTTATTCTGAAGTTGAGACGTTAATGTTAACATCACAACAAAACCCTAAATTTAAGAGTCATGTAGTCCTTACAAATTCAAACACAATGAAAGTCTAGTCTCTTTAAATTATCCAATCTCTTTAAAAATCCCAAATATCTTTTAAAAGATCAAAGTCTTTCAGCTCCCGTAAAGATCAAAATTAAATAAAATACTTTCAAGAGGGAAGAACCAGGGCACATTCACAATCTGAAAAAAGCAAAAACAAATTCCAACATTATACATAATTCAACTATCCAACTGTCTGGGATTCATTCAAAATCTTCTGGGCTCCTTCAAGGGGCTTTGGGTCTCTTCTCCAGCTCTGTCCGCTGCAGCCCACGCGGCATGTATTCTAGACTTTGGCTGGCTCTACCGTACTGCTGCTGCTGTTTTTCATAGTCATTCCATGGCACTGTCATCTCCAAAACTGCTGGAATCCCTTGCTGACACTCAGCTGCACTTTCACCAATAGCCTCTTCTAGACTCTCCTCAGAGACTCTAGCCCTGTCATACAGTGCCAAGCCAAACTGCATTCTGTGACGCCCTTTCAAAACCAGCACCACCTGGGTGACTTTTACACTATCAAGTTCAGCTGTCAGCATAAAGGACAATCTTGGCCATGTCTGGGACACAGCTTCTATATGCTGAGGGATCCATAAGAAACACTTATCAGAAAATTTTCAACTGTGAGCTCTGAAAAGGGGGAGGCATCAAGAATGAGTTCTTGAGAGTTTGGTCCCCGAAGAGGAGCCTGCTCATTACATGATTTCCTGAGCCAGAGGTCTACTTTGCTTTCTTTCCTGCTAAATGCAGGCCTTTCTCAGCACCTACTACCTCCATTACCACTTTTAATACACACACACACAGTTGCCTTTGGCAGCCATTTGGTTGACCATCAGCAAGCCTACTCCCACAGAGTTTTCTTCTGGGTTGTCAAACTCTTGCATCTTTATGCAATGCCAACTGTGATGTAAAGGCTTGACTCCTGCCTTCCGACCTTCTTGCTTTTCTGGCACTTTACTGAGCACTGACCCCTAAGTCTGTTGCAAATACCATTCTTGGACAAAAGGAAATATTTTTCTTGGTGTATTTGTATGTTGATGTGAATTATCTATCAGTGAATCCTTAGCTCTTAATACAGTATCCGTGTCAGGAAGAATTGAATAACAACTCTTTATAGACAGAAGCCAAAGTGCTCCATCACGCTCTGTTTTGCTGGGGAACATCTGTTCTCCAATCCATTTATATGGGAGATTATATACACTGAGAGTGTAATTAAGTCACCCACAGCCTTCTCCTCTTTTTGGCTAAGCAGCATCATTTCCATGATCCCTTCCTCTTAAGCCTGGGTTTCCAACTCTTTAATCATCTCTGCTCTCTTCTGGATCCAAATGTCCCACTTCTTTTAAATTGTGTAGACCCAAATGGAAATCTATCATAATGATGCTGTAAAAGTTTGGCAAATCTCAGAGGAAACCATCTGTTTGGTCCTTTCTCATTATCTTCTTGCTGCATTTTCATTAAGAGATTCTCAAGGAAAGCTGCAATTTAAAAAAAATCTATTCAATAACTTCTCCTCTGGCCTGGCTTATTATTTATTCACACAAGCAATTTCTGAATAGAAATATGTCCCTCAAATGCAAGGTTTTTACACCTATAAATGGGAATTTGTATACAATATTGGCAAATGTATTGCATGCTCTTATACCATTTAAAGGAAGTATTCTAACCCCTTTGATTTGCATTTTGGGCTATGCATGCACACTGAAATTGCTTCTCAATAAGTTATTTTTCGAGTTAAAAACACTTTTTTCTATCTTTAGTTAAACCTTTCCCATGCTCTTATTATACACTCACTGAGAATTTACAAATAGCAATATTATACAGCACTTGCTATATGCCAGAGGAAGTATTTTGTATGTGTTAATTTTATCCCTATAGCAACACCGTGAGCCAAGTTCCATTGGCATTGATGTTTTTCTGATAAAGAAAATGATCAACAGAAACCAAATATTTTACTCAAGATAAACTCAGCAAGTGAGAGTCAGATCTGGGATTTAAATACCAGACCTATCCCTGCAGACTTTATTCATATAGAAACATGCTGCATATTTATCTGATCTTTGTGCTGAAAATTTTCTTTTAGGCACAAGTAAAAATCATTTGATTTAATATTTCCAGTAAAGGTTGAGTTAGCTTTATCTAAGATGCTTGGGATCAAAAGTGTTTCAAATTGTATGCACCTGTAGACATGTTTAGGCATGTGTGTGTGTGTGTGTGTGTGTGTGTGTGTGTGTGTGTGTGTGTGTGTGTGTGTGTGTGTATGTGTTGGAGGACTGTTTTCTTATGCAGAATTAGATATCTTGGGATAGAGCCTGAGGTGGCTTGATAAGAATTGTCCCCTTAGGCTCATATATTTGAATGCCAGTTGCCAGGGAATGGCACAATTTAAAGGGTTAGGAGGTATGGCCTTGTTGAAGGAAGTGTGCCACTGGGGGTGGCATTTGAGTTTCACACATCATTGTCAAGCCCAGAGTTTCTCTTTCTGCTAATGGATCATGGTGTCCCCCTCAGCTACTGCCTCAGCACCTGCCTAAATGCCTTCATGCTCCCCGACATGATGATAATGGAGTAACTTCTGAAACTATAAGCAAGTTCCCAGACAAATGCTACCTTTTATCAGAGCTGCCCTAGTCATGGCATCTCTTCATAGCAATAAAACAATAAGACAAGTCTAAACACAGAATGGATTTACGTTGCGTTATCAACTCATAGGCATATCCTAAAGCTAATGTTACAAAGACCCTTTAAGGAATTTGTAAATAAATTTGTAGAGATCTCTACCTGTGTCATGTTTATGACACTGAGCCTGCATAACAACTATGCCCAAAGCCCCGAAGAACTTTGACTGAAGAAACACTGGGGGCCGTTTTGTTATGGATTCATAGCAGTGGATTTAACTTTCCATATGCGATGCAAATGTAACTTCCAGAAGTCCTGTGTTTGGCCCCAAACAACTGTAAAATACATTTTGAACTACTTACAAAGATTACAGAGCACTTTGTTTTCCCTCAGAGAACTGATTTGAGCTTCCCAGACAGCTCTACTGTTAACTCTTGAGTCTTCCTCTGAGGATTTTTGGAAACTCTACTGCCCTCTCAGAGGACGCTGGAGAATGTCCCATGCAAGCCAGTTCAGTTGGCAATTGGTGGTTGGTAGTTGCTCCAGATTTTGGATTGTGCTTTCAACATTTTACTTAATGCTTAGCTTATCATATTTTGTTGAATTTAATGTAATACCAAAGCAATTTGCTTAAACTTATAAGTTTAAGATGGAGCTTTATTTGGGGAAAAAAAAATATGTGAACCTGACTCCAGTTGTAGCTTTGTGCTCACTAGCTGCATTTAGGAGAGTAAAACAATAGACATTTTAAAGATATTTGAGCAAATACTTTTCAACAAGTCCCAAGGTGTTATATCCATGTCTGGGGAAACTTCTCAGTTGACTGATGCACCTATGTGCAAGCATGTGTATATAATTTCAGATCCTTAGCACTCTACTAACTGCTATAAACCTAGCAGTGCTTAGCAAGAGGGAAGCTGAAACAGACGGGTTCCTATAGATTATTGGCCAGCCAAGCTGAATTGAGCTTCAGGTTCAGTGAGAGACCTTATCTCAGTAGAAGGACAGAACCAGCACTGGAAAAGCACTTGACTTGGATGGAACTCCACCCCCACACACTTAGATACAGAGCAATTATAACATGTATATACAGCACACACCAAAAGAAAAGAAAAACAAAAGTGTATCCCCGTGTTAGCAAATACTCTGGCATCATGAAGTTCTGATATGTGAAGGCTTTGCCTCTTCATATTTTTTTCCTTTTAAAAGTCTGTCAAATATTTCACTTGAGCTGTGTGATGATGGGCTGCCAAATCTCACATCTACTGCTTTCTGTGTTAAATAGAAACTGCTAAAAAGGGCAAAGCCCTTATTTAACTCTGTCAGTAAAGTGTCGTGAGAATGCTGCTATGGCTCATTAGTTTGACTTTGGAAAGGGCCTACTTAATGAATTTTAGAATTTGTCAAAAAAAGGATCTAGCCTGATTGTTTTAAGATAATAAATTTAAATGAAATTAAATCTAGGTCGCCTAACTCTACTCAGTAGTAGTCCATGGAACCTTTCCACCTGCTATGGGTAATACTTATAATTTCTAAGAAATGTAATTTGCAAGTATAAAAATTTAATTACATTCTATTTATTGACACTTTAGACTTGATACAAACATGAGCAATATAAATAATTTTTATTGGAATGAAATACACTCATATCATCATGAAAAGTTGCTCAGTTAGAGAAAAACTCATTTTTTAGAGTTATATTTTAGATAAAATATCACCTAAAAATTATATCCAATAAGTTGCTATTGTGATGGTATCTTCCTGCATTTAGACTTCACAAAACTCTAATTCTAAATATTTGCCTAGTTTTAAAGTGGCAGAATGAAGACACATATCACTATAAAATTTGAGAAACATGTTTTATTAAACAATTTTTACAGTTAGGCAAACGACTAAGTAATAGTAAACTAAAAGGAAACAAAATGAAAAAAAAATAGTCACTATTAGTGTTGATGTTCTACATCACCCCTTGCTTGCTACTCTAGTGGTGGAGCGTGTGAAGCCATGGCTTTCCTGCTGGGGTCAGTGGAGAGGTCGACCCCTACTGCTGTTGGAATCAGTGGACAGATACAGATCTGTGGTGTGCCCTTGGAAGCTCATCTGCTTTGCTTCTTAGAGTCCTGGTCACTATGAGGACAGAGACCATGGTCCTCAAAGCTGGTCCCTGTCCAGAAACAGATAGTGGTACATGCATTAGGCATTGATTGTTGGCTAAAATAGTCAGAAATCAAGCTTTTCCTTCTACTTCAAAGTATGAAGCACGTTGAAAAGCCTAGGTGGGGGTGGGAGCAATTCATTTGTATTTTGTTACATTCTTTTTTCTCGAGTCAGGGTTTCTCTGTATAGCCCTGGCTGTCCTGGAACTCACTTTGTAGACCAGGCTGGCCTCGATCTCAGAAATCTGCCTGCCTCTGCCTCCGGAGTGCTGGGATTAAAGGCATGTGCCACCACACTAGGCTATTACATTCTATTTTTAACTAGATATAAATGAAGTTAAAAAAAAAAAAAAAAAAAAGGATTCTGACTAAGTTTAACCCAAAGTCTCAAAAGAGAAGAAAAGGAAATTACTACCTTTCTGGACCTTTCTGGAAATCAAAATTTTATGATCAAATAAAATTTCTCATTTCTTTTCTACAATTTATTTCCAAATATTTTGGCAAAAGCACTGTGCTTACCTGTTTGTCTACATACAGAGGTATCTACTTTCATTCATCATCAATAAACTATGCCAACATGACAGAAACGGGTGACAAAATGTAGGTTAAGGATGTTAAAATATTCATTGTTCTACTATTTCAACATCTCCATATGTCTGAAAAAAAATCTTCAAAATAGAAGCGAAGTAAATAAATGAACAAAATTCTCATTATTTCACCATTACCTCCTTCCTGGAAATTATTATTTCTAAAACACATTTACTTTTTTTTTTTTACTTAATATGCCTTAACAGAAGTATATATTATAGGTTATTTGTATTTTAAATTTTTTCATATGTACAAATAAAGTTTGAAAAATGTAGTGACTGGACATTTAAAAACTTACCAGGTCAAGGATGGTGTTGTCCTTGTGGGTGTGAAGAACCATGGTGGAGAGGGAAGGGGCCAGAACAATGAGAGATTCCTAGAGCTAAACAATGAGGCCCAGGGAAGGTTGACTCAACAGGAAAGGGAGCTGGCACAAAAGAGCAACTTTCCCTCACAAATAAAGGAAAACACACAGCTCTTATGCCTGACAAGATAAAAAAGAGAAAGCCTAGACACTCTAATAAAACATAGCACATTTCATAACATGACACAGAGAAACCTTGAAGTAGATTTATGATTTTCAGACAAGTTAAGGATATGTCTAGATCCTCTGTCACATGTAGATATAACTGGGGGCTCACTCAAGACAAAAGTATTTTGAGATGTAATTTGGTAACTGAAAATGAGGAAGAACAGTAAAACTAATTTCTCAGCAAGAAATCATCACTAGGGTTTAAACTGGAAAGTGCATCTGTGGGTATTATTTCCACAGTCTCACTTCACCACACCATACAAAATGCTTTGAGGATGGGGGAGGGAGAAAGGACCTAAAGATGAGCATCTTCAGGAGCAGGAAGGGAATCTATTAAAATTTATTGGTTCAAGCAGTCCATTAAAACATTCCAATCCCTCCACCCCCACTGACGCTGTGGAAAAATTGGGAACTCCCATTTCTCTCCCTTGTGTGTGTTTAAACTCTAAAATGACAGAAAGGTAGGCACTGGGGGAAAAGAAAAAGAAAAAGAATAAAAAAGGAAAAACAAATAAACCCAAAGGCCATGGATTAGTAATGAATAATCTGAATTTATCACTATTTCTCTCTTTAAGAAAATATAGGAGAGAGCAAGTGACAGAATGGGGATTGTGATAAGACTGCCATTCGCTGATATATCAAAAGAGCAGAGAACAGGTCTGCTTTAAAAGTCACCCAAATTGAGGAGCACCATTTAAACTGCACTTCATACTTTATTACAATAACTATTCTAACAGACTCTCTTGCACAATATATGCCCATATAAGAGAGCATTAAAAAATTCAATGACCATTTTTTGATATAGAAGCACCAAGTACTTGGTACCAAGTACCAAGATGCAAAACATCTGTGGACATTAGAATTGCTGCCATTGGTTGAACACTTTCCATGATCTGAGCTCTGTTACTAGGCAATGGGTTTCTCTAGCAGTGATGTGACACATCACTGTGCTAACAGCAGAAGAGGAGAGAGAGAGAGAGAGAGACAGAGACAGAGAGAGAGATGAGCCCACATTCTTCCAAACTCTGTCACTGTCTTCCCTATATGGTGTCTGTAGTTTGATGAGGAGGGGTTGTTCTTGTAAAGACTTGGAAAACAAAAGCAGTCATTTAGGAGGGCAGGCTAAATAAGAGGTTTAAAGATAACCGTGTGGAAATTAGCACAAGAGAAACAAACAGCACAGTGGCTCTCAAGCTTCCTAATGCTGTGACTCTTATGGTTCCTCACATTATGGTGCTCCCTGAACCACAAAATCATTTTTGTTGTTACTTCATAATTGTAATTTTGTGATTGTTATAAATCATAATGTAAATATCTGATATGCAGCATATCTGATTTGAGAAACCACCCCCAAAAAAGTTTAAGTTCACAGGTTGAGAACCACTGATCTAGCACAATGCTTAACAAGGAGTTCAGTGTATGATCATCATGATGGAAAACAAAGGAGTATCTTAGAATGAATAACTGGTTAAGTAACTTGCTTTTCCCTCTAGATAGGACTGTGTGGATTCTTAAAATTTTAAGAAATGCAAAAGGAAGCAGCCCCAGCTGAGACCTGAAAGAGACACCCTTCTTCCCAGAATGGAATAGGCAAATCCCATGAAGACTTGAGGTGTGGAGACAGGCCATTAAAACACCTCAATTGGGATACATCATTGTGCTGCGCTTTGACTCATTTTTAAGGCAGGCGAAGGCATTTAAAAATTAGGAACCTCAAAGGTTTGGGATATTTATATCCCTCCCCATTGTTTGTAATTTACTATTCTACTTTAAAGTTGTGTCTATGTGAAGGTGCATGATGGGACTGATTGGGGTAGACATGATTGCCTAAGTCCTTATGTCCTCTCAGGCATGCAGTATACCGTGGTGCGTGAGCCAACATCTAACTTGAATTTGTAGTGTCAACAATGGTTAGGTTCTCCTTGCTGTCATGACACACAGGGATTGCAGAGCACTCTTGAGAGTTTTGAAAGGTTTTGAAGGAAAAAATAAAAGAAAAACCCTGGAACATTTAAAGTTTTTATCAGTTATTTTTAAGCAGAGAGTTTCTGTTATGTGATACAGCTATAGGAAAGTCATTCGAGTCAAGCACTAACCATACAGTAACACAAGTGAAGATGAGATGCAGAGCTGTAGTTCAGTGACACATTTAGGGTGCGTTAACACATCTGAATAATGCAGAGGTCTGTTCTGCCAAAGCGGTGACTTGGAAACCATTAAATCATCTCAATTTATGTTTTAAAGATGTCTACATCAAGAATCAAATCTTTTCCCTTATGATTGTTAAAAAATTACATTTTTTAAAGGCACATGTATTTCATGATTTATTGATGTAAGAAAAATAAGGTAGCATTTCTACTTTTCCAAAAGTTAAAAAAAACAAAAATCATGAATCTGACTATCCTTCTGTAAAAGGGCATATAGAAAGGGGAAGCGATGTCATTCTCCAAGGACAACAAACATATATTTCCTACATGGCTGTTTGTGTGTGTGTGGGGGGGGGGGATGGAGAAGGAAGATAAGCTTCACCAGACTCTTATTCAGTTGCCAAGATCAACACGCTGGCTGCTCTTGTTCCCTGGAATTCAGTGCTGCTAAGAAAGGCAGGCTCTAAGAAACCCTTAGCAAAGGCTCTGCGATCCTAAATCTTCACTCTTCCCAAAGAGAAAAGAATTATTCTCTCCACCAGAGAAAGCAACACAACCCACTGCCTGACAATGAGGCATAACCTCCTACATTAGTCTTCATCATTTTCCATACCATGCTTTCGGTTCATAGGGAGGATATTTCACAGTAGGTTTTGCATACTTAACTGTAAGGAAATCCTTGGATGTTTGTAAGCACCAGGGCTTACTTTCTGAGCCAGAGTTTCTCAATATGATTGATGGGAACCGAAACCAAGCTCAGGTGGAAGGGGTCTCATCGAGGCTGAGTCTGAGAGAAGTTTATTGTAAGCAGTGTGAATTTTTATACGTTTATCAGAAACAGAAACCATTGCTTCTTGGCCTTTTGGCTAAGATCAAGTGTAGAAACAAAAAACAGTGGTGGTGACCAGGAAACATACAATTGTGGCTGTCCGGATACAATGGTGTTTGCAAGATATACAGGGTACACGAGACGAGTATCAAAGACCCACTGTCCAGCCAAGCTTTTATATGCCTCTGTGCCTTCTAAGGAACGCAGACAGACACAGGTAGCCTGAATACTGTACTGACAGAGGAGTGTCTTGGTTTCTCAGGAACTGATAATCACAGGGGCCATGGACTCAAACTTAAAAAACCTGAAAAACATAAAAAACCTATGAAGTATGCCCCTCAAGGTAGCTAGACCAGGGTACCCCAAGGTTCCTTCCAGATTTTCTTTGTTTGCATTCTCCTTTCAGTACAGAGGCCGTTAATTATGCTGTGTACTGAGTACTTTCTGACCCATTTGTGTGTGTGTTTGTGAAATTTCTTTTTTTTCTTTTTCTTTTTAATATTTTTATTAGGTATTTTCCTCATTTACATTTCCAATGCTATCCCAAAAGTCCCTCATACCCTCCCCCAACTCCCCTACCCACCCACTCCCACTTTTTGGCCCTGGTGTTCCCCTGTACTGGGGCATATAAAGTTTGCCTGTCCAATGGGCCTCTCTTTCCAGTGATGGCCAACTAGGCCATCTTTTGATACATATGCAGCTAGAGTCAAGAGCTCCCGGGTACTAGTTAGTTCATAATGTTGTTCCACCTATAGGGTTGCAGATCCCTTTAGCTCCTTGGGTACTTTCTCTAGCTCCTCCATTGGGGGCCCTGTGATCCATCCATTAGCTGACTGTGAGCATCCACTTCTGTGTTTGCTACGCCCCGGCATAGTCTCACAAGAGACAGCTATATCTGGGTCCTTTCAGCAAAATCTTGCTAGTGTGTGCAATGGTGTCAGCGTTTGGAAGCTGATTATGGGATGGATCCCCGGGTATGGCAGTCTCTAGATGGTCCGTCCTTTTGTCTCAGCTCCAAACTTTGTCTCTGTAACTCCTTCCATGGGTGTTTTGTTCCCAATTCTAAGAAGGGGCAAAGTGTCCATACTTTGGTCTTCGTTCTTCTTGAGTTTCATATGTTTAGCAAATTGTATCTTATATCTTGGGTATCCTAAGTTTCTGGGCTAATATCCACTTATCAGTGAGTACATATTGTGTGAGTTCCTTTGTGATTGGGTTACCTCACTCAGGATGATGCCCTCCAGGTCCATCTATTTGCCTAGGAATTTCATAAATTCATTCTTTTTAATAGCTGAGTAGTACTCCATTGTTTAAATGTACCCTATTTTCTGTATCCATTCCTCTGTTGAAGGGCATCTGGGTTCTTTCCAGCTTCTGGCTATTATAAATAAGGCTGCTATGAACATAGTGGAGCTGGTGTCCTTCTTACTTTAAGATGTCTTTGGGACATCTTCTGGATATATGCCCAGGAGAGGTATTGTGGGATCTTCTGGTAGTACTATGTCTAATTTTCTGAGGAACCACCAGACTGATTTCCAGAGTGGTTGTACAAGCTTGCAATCCCACCAACAATTTTTTAATTCATTAAAAAAACTATTTAGAAAGGTATAAATTTAACTAGTTCTTACTTCAATGTTATTTCTTGTATCCATATTTCTTTGTTATTAATCAATTTTCATTCACTGGAGATTGTTCACAAGTGCCATTCCTTTGTAAGTTTGAAAAATGGGGATAAGTTGGTTCCTGTG
Source organism: Mus musculus (assembly GCF_000001635.26). Taxonomy (NCBI): domain Eukaryota; kingdom Metazoa; phylum Chordata; class Mammalia; order Rodentia; family Muridae; genus Mus; species Mus musculus. Next base: position 35,410,838 of record NC_000078.6, read on the forward strand.
TTGAACTTGTAAGATGCCTTATGAAAAATATTTGAATGAACATATTGTTGAAAACCATTATATAAATTTCGGCTAATTATTGTACTGAAATTTTTTAGCTGGGCACGGTAGTAATTCTTGTTTTCAGAAGACAGAAGCAGGAGTAAGCTTGAGGCTAGCTGGGGTGATGTAGAAAAAATGTTCAAGAAAAAAAGGATCAAAATTTCTTAATGCAAATTTCATTATTAAGAGCAACTTTATGTGACAATTTACTATAATTACTGGTTTAAATAAACCTTATACCAAGAATGGCAAGAATATATATTTATCTTAGTTCAGCATGTGACATTTCATTTATATTTTGTTTCCTGGCCTAATATAAAACCAAGGTATAATAAGATCAAAAATTCAGATGCTGGTGAGGATGTGGAGAAAGAGGAACACTCTTCCATTATTGGTGTGATTGCAAGCTTGTACAACCACTCTGGAAATCAGTCTGGTGGTTCCTCAGAAAATTGGGCATAGTACTACTGGAGGATCCAGCAATACTTCTCCTGGGCATATATCCAGAAGATGTTCCAACTGGTAATAAGAACACATGCTCCACTATGTTTATAGCAGCCTTATTATAATAGCCAGAAGCTGGAAAGAACCCAGATGCCCCTCAACAGATGAATGGATACAGAAAATGGGGTACATTTACACAATGGAGTACTACTCAGCTATTAAAAAGAATGAATTTATGAAATTCCTAGGCAAATGGATGGACCTGGAGGGTATCATCCTGAGTGAGGTAACCCAATCACAAAAGAACTCACATGATATGCACTCACTAATAAGTAGATATTAGCCCAGAAACTTAGAATATCCAAGATACAATTTGCAAAACACATGAAACTCAAGAAGAATGAAGACCAAAGTGTGGATTCTTCTCACCTTCTTAGAATTGGGAACAAAACACCCATGGAAGGAGTTGCAGAGACAAAGTTTGGAGCTAAGACGAAAGGATGGACCATCCAGAGACTGCCCCACGCGGGGGTCTATCCCATAATCGGCCACTAAACGCAGACACTATTCCATACACCAGTTAGATTTTGTTGAAAGGACCCTGTTATAGCTGTCTCTTGTGAGACTATGCCGGGGCGTAGCAAACACAGAAGTGGATGCTCACAGTCAGCTAATGGATGGATCACAGGGCCCCCAATGGAGGAGCTAGAGAAAGTACCCAAGGAGCTGAAAGGGTCTGCAACCGTATAGGTGGAACAATATGAACTAACCAGTATCCCCTGAGCTCGTGTCTCTAGCTGCATATGTAGCAGAAGATGGCCTAGTCAGCCATCATTGGGAAGAGAGGCCCCTTGGTCTTGCAAACTTTATATGCCCCAGTACAGGGGAAACACCAGGGCCAAGAAGTGGGTGGGTAGGGGTGCAAGGGGCAGGGAGGGTATAGGGGACTTTTGGGATGGCATTTGAAATGTAAGTGAAGTAAATACCTAATAAAAATTGGGAAAAAATGTTTCATTTAATGTTATCAAAATAAAATAAAATTTCTCAAGTAAGACCTAGTAAATACAGGTGAAGGTTCATCAGAATCTGCCCCCACAATAATTAAACTCAACCATGCTTATATATATGGTACAAGTTGATTCATATCCCTTGCTATGAACCAGTATTTTTACTGAGACAATTTATTCTTGGTACCGATGTAAAAAAAATGAGGAAATTAGAACTAGAAATGGGCAAATCTAAGAAATCAAATGGTCAGACCAATAAGGCATTATATTGATACCTTATGAAATAAGAACCCCCCAAAATAATATTCTTATAACTTTTTTCTCTCTCTAGATATTTAGAATTCACTGTCGGGATTCCCAGGCTGTTGCTTCAGTGCATTTGAAGAAGCTATAGAGATAATAAATTCGGATTTGGAAATACAGAGTTAAATTGAAATGACAGATTCGTCTGATGAGAAGGCTCCATTGGGTTTTTCTGGCTTTGGAAAATGACTATGCCTACATTTCCCTTCATATCCTGCAGCAGCCTGCCATGCCCTCAGAGATTACCACTTGGGATTTTGATTCCAAAAATTTGATTCCAGTTTCCACAATGAACATATGGTTGATGTACAAATAGCTTCTAAGCCTTTTGATGTTCATGGAGAGGAAGGAGTGGGGAGCTGTTTCCTGGAAGAGTGTGGGGCACCAGGGAGCATTAAAGAAAGAAACAATGGTAACGGAAGTGGCTGTCCTTTGCCATTACTTTGTTCCTGTGAACAATGTGTTTCTGGAGTTGGGCCCTAACGTGGATGTGTTACGTTCCGATTCTGTTCTGCCTTTGAAACCACGAGTAATAATCCTGTATCTTAGATTGAATTTGGAAAATTAAAATGGACTCAGAAGTTACTGCAGAAAATGAGTTACCTTAGAACTGACTAATTCCAGAAGAGGAGTAAATCTAGACAAGAATTTAAACACAAATGCAGCTCCCCCATCCCCCATCCACTAACAAAATACATATAGGTGAAAAAAAGATTTTAGCAGCACCAGGATTTGGAGAAAGACGGAGACAGATCATACACTGAAGGGCAGGGGAGTGATGGTGAAATCAGTAAAAGCACACTCTACAAACGAGCTAAATAACTTCTGCAAAATATTACAACCCATCAGGGAAGGCTGGAGTGAGCTCACACAGTAAACCCACTCACTGATGTCACACTTTTGGTCCCCAGAGAGACACACAGGTGCTTTTCCAACTACAGAGTAAGCTGTAAAGCACTGCCCAGGTGTCTGTCTGTCTGTGCCTATGTGTATATATATATATATATATATATATATATATATGTAAAATCTATACTCAGTGTAGGGAAGAATTATTGACTAGTATATAATTAGTTTTTTCTTCATTAGCTGATTTTATCTTTTTTCTTTCCTGGGGTTTGTTCTACTTGGGTTCATAGCTGCTTCATTTTTCTTTGTGTTTATTTTACACATTGTATCTTATTCATTCTTCCTATCATTCTTATCATTCCTGTTTTATTCCTATCACAGTGTGTCTCATTCCTTTTCCATTTTTCCTTCTGACTTAAAACACTGAATGTATTAATAATTCATTAGTTTTAGTTTTTAAACTCCCAGCTAATCTCATTTTCTTGTAACTACTTTGAAGGCGGGTAAAACATACAATTTGGTTTTTTTTTTTTGGCCACATTTTAATAAGTTCTTAGTTGTCAGATTATTGCTTTTGTTACTGATGTCTATTTTGAAACATTAGCAGAGTGTATAAAGCCAACAGAAAACTCCCTACCAGCCATCCCATATAAACTGATCAGTCAGTTAATAAATAAAGTGAAGAATGGTGTGATGGCATAGAAAGCCCATTCAGTGGAATAAATTATTCTCATCTCTTTGCTTATGGTCACTTGACAAACCACAGCAACAAGAAGCGGGAGCAGCAGCCTCCTTGGGCCACTCTCAGGACTATGGCATTTATACTATCTCAAAAGATCCAAGAATTCCAAATGTCACACTCACACGCTTGCAGAAACTCTCTGCTGCTGGCAAAACCATGCCCTTGCGAGTGCCCGAGGCAAACCAGAGTTACTTTCTGTGAAGCACCTCTCATCCCCCATCTGGTTTTAAAATAAAAACACATTCACATGACAAAACTTAGTTTTTAAAGAAACCAAAATTCTCACTACAGAGAAGAGCACACAAAGCTACAACTGTACTTGATAAACTACAGGTAACTAAGGAAGCGTGGGGACCAGAGAGGTGGCTGTCCCCAGGGATGAGCACACCTACTGTTTGTGCCAGTAGTAAGCTCTGAAAACACTCACAAGGGTAGCATTATACTGTCCGAACAGGTTCTATTTAGCAATTTATATGCATACTATAACAAATAGTGAAAAGTGAGGCCATAAATGAAAGGAGAGTGAAGGGATGTATGTGAGGAAGGGAAAGGATAAATGTAATTAAATTATAATTTCAAAGTTAAAAAGAAAAGATCATCAATAATTCAAATACCTTCATTTGTAAAGACCATGCAGAGTATCATTAAGAACAAATATAACCCAAAGTCAGCAGAAATAAATAATAATTATTGGGGAAGAAATAAATGAAAAGGAGACTGAAAGTACAATACAAAGGATCCATGACTGAGCATTTGAAATGACAAATTGACAAAAGCTCAGACAATCTAATCAAAACCAAAAGAAAGAGAAAGATCCAAATTAATAAAATCAGAGAAAAGACAAAGGAAGCTATAACAGGTACCAATGAAGTCCAGAGGATCGTGAGAGAACAGTTAATGAGCTAAACAAGAAAGCCAGCAGTAGACATGCTACTGTGGAAGCAGAAAGCTCAGGAGGCCTCAGGCTGACACAAAGAACTACAGGCAGCTAAGGAAAGCCGAAAATGAAAGAAATGGTCCTCCCCAGAGAAAGGGAGGCCACTTGCTTATCCAATACCAAATGGTCAGCCCTGAAAACACAGATGCAGGTAACATTACACAGTTTTAGAAGGTTCTAGTTTTATACTTAGGAACACATATACATACGCATATAGTAACAATTTAAGAAGAAGAAGAAGAAGAAGAAGAAGAAGAAGAAGAAGAAGAAGAAGAAGAAGAAGAAGAAGAAGAAGAAGAAGAAGAAGAAGAAGAAGAAGAAGAAGCCATGAATTTGAAAGAGAGCAAGATCTGAGTACATGAGATGGTTTGTAAAGAGCCAGCCTGCCTCCACTTTAGGCTTAAAAGCCATCTTTTAGGAAAGACAAACTAGGTTCATGATTAAAAAATCTTTATAATTAAATCTGTTTCTCAAGAATTTGGCTATGCCCCACCTGTAACCATAACTAACTAAGGTTCTGTACTGCCTTTTCCAGGAATGACAATAATGTCTTTGTTTCAAAAAAGTTGTTTATACATTTTGTGTCCCTACTTTTGCTTCAAATGTTATATGACCACAAATGAATATCTTGTTATACCTCCCTCCCTTTGTTTCAGGAGAAACTGACTTGCTATTTTTATGTTCTTCTTTTATGACAATGCCAAAACCCTATTTAGAAATCCACTACCCCTGAGCTCTACAAAAGTCTTGTCTTTCTCGCATCCAATGCTGATCTCTTGAACCCCATCATAGGAGGAGGTAGTCTATGTTCATGAATTGAAAAGCTTGCCTTAGTTAATTGCTTGCTTTAATTAATTTAGCCATGGTGATTTGGGCCAGTGAGGTGTCTCTTCCCATCTTTTGGATTAACATTTGGAGGGAGGACAGGAAAGAAGGAAATAATATAATTATATTGACGACCAAAATTTTTAAAACTTATTTTTATTTTTTTAGAAGAAAGCATTCGTAGACAACATATAAATGGCCACAAGTATATTTAAAAAAACTTTTAAAATTGAACAGATCTATAACTGAGCAATGATACTGAAGCGGTAATAGTCCAAGAAAGAAAGTATGAGGACTAGATGGGCTTGCTGCTGAATTTTCTCTTGAATGAACTAATACCAGTGGGCTAGGTAGATGGAGGGGTGGCTAAAGCCCTTGTGCTATAAACAATTGTACTAAAGGTAGGAACCCAAGCAGCCACAAGTTAGGACAGGTGGGTAAACAGGGTGGACTGCATACCACCATCCCAGCACTGATGAGACAGAACCCACCTCCCAGTCTCTTAAGGAGTTATCATATTCCTGAAAAAAAAAGCCATATTTGTTCCACAAAGTCCAAGTAGATGTTATTAACACCACACTGTGTTCTGTCACTCAGATAGCCTAGCCATAAATAAAAGATAATTCTCACAAATGCACAAATGACTAGGACTCTCTGGGAAGTCATTAAGGCAAAAAAACCGAGGGTAAATTAAGACAGACAAGAAACCAGCTGGAAGAAATTAAATAGGCAAAGCAGGCCAGTCAGCTTGTGTTTGGGACATTGAAACACAGCTTGAGGCATTGCACATTTACACTAAGCAAGATCTATAACCTTTGTCAGGCTTTGAACTGAACTGACGACATGACTTATTTAAGAAGCGTTAGTAACTGGGAACGTGTTGAACTAGGAATGTCAAGACCAATACTGAAGATGTTTTCTTACACCAAAGACTTTGTATTGTGAAGATTGCTAGTCAGTGGCACACGGTCCTGGATCTGGGTAGAATTCTAAGTGATCTGAAGGATGGGTGATTGACTGTATCCCCAGAGTAGTTTAAAAAGACAGAATCCTTGTAAAAAGAAAAATGTTGCACGTGTTGTCTGGAGTAAATGTAAAGCTGGCAAGAGGTGGGCAGGCCTTCAATGACACATTTATTCCTGGGACAGAAACATGGGGTTCAGTGTCCTTGAGTCCCTACAGCATGCATCTGTGAATACTGGACAACTCAAACACAAAACCACAGCACCACCTAGAATACACTGGGAAACACAAGAGTCACCCATCTTTCCCAAAGAGCTTCCTTTGATGTTGTGGATAGATTTCAATGATGCCATATCATTCCATGTTGAAGGTTCATTATTCCCCAATATAATCAAACTGTGGTTGTCCTCTTTATTGTCAAAGTGTGTTAAGTTGAGAAATAAGAAGAACCATCACAGGTAGCAAAAGAATAGGAATTCACAGAAATAAGAGCCAGAAGTCATAAGGTGAATTTGTGAGTTTGGTGAGATATTAAGTATATTTTAATTCCTTAATATTTATATAAAGAGCATTTCAGGTTTCAATATTAAACAAACTATCCAAATTTCAAAAAAAGAAACAAAGCAAATGACTGAAGATTTGCTTTCAATGATTAGTGCTAGGAAACAATAGAAAACTAAAAATAACTACATCTAAGCACTTAAATTTACAATTTACCTAGTTACACTTACACAAAGAAGGAAAAGTACACCAGACATAGGATTAAAGAAACATATATCTAAACTTTTAAAATTTATTTTTTAAAAAGAGAAGTGGATCACATGTTCAGGAAATTATTTATAAAGATTCAAGATGGACAAATAAGACACCTAGCACTCACCTCTTCTTTCCCCAAAGAACCAAAATAATAGACACACATGTGGTTGTGTTTTTGAGGTTAGTGACCAGAGGGGAACACAGTAAACAAGACAGAGCCTAGACTATTGCAAGACTTAGAAAACTTAGCCTATTAGTGATAACACCACAGACAGAGAAACAAAAATTCCCTAGGACTGCCATCACGGTTCCAAAGCCAGGGGACGGTGAATTTCCTTCTCAAAGGTCAGGGTGAAAGAGAAAGTTCCAGAAAACACCACCAGTGAGGAAACTGGAAACTTTCACAATAGTTTTAGACTTTCAGTAAATTAGGCAACCTCAGTCGACTCAGTGCATTTGGGAAAGTATCTTACATCATCTCCCAGTTATGTGCAGGCTACGAACCAAGAGTTTTCCTGAGAAGTTGAGTTGTTGTTTGACCTTGGGCTCCTCCCAGAAGTTAGAAATATCTGCCTGTTCTCATCTTTGGGACTCCAAAGTTGGCACTGGCTCAGAGGACAGGTTTCTCAAAAACCCATCAATGTGATTGTAAACCAAACCCACTAGATTCACCACACTGGATGTGGAATGGCTATTGAAGTATGTAGGGGAACAGAATTGCTACCCTTGAGATTGGATGAGGCCAGAGCATTTGTCCTCTGAACTACAAGTAGACATGATCCAGGGTCAGACCAAAGGCAGCCACTCACAGTATTCTCCTGAGCCATTGCTCAGGTACCTGCTGCTCAGAAGCTTGAAAGGAATATGGTTTCTAGTGCTACCACACCTAATGTAGCATGCTGAGGCAACTGTGAGAAACTGGCTGCTTCTAGGCATCATCCTGCTCTGCTGCCTAGCTTCTGCTTATACAATGCAGAGGCAAGGGTATGTAAACCCCCAACTGACATCAGTCTTAGCTACTTTTCATGTGAAGAGACACCATGATCAAGAAAACTTATAGAAGATAGCATTTAGTTGGGTGTTGCAGGAAATATTAAAATCCAACCTGCTCATTCACACTTGTGCCAGCAACTCTGTCCTAGTGGCAGCCTGGCTGGCCATGCACTGGCCGGCAATGGCTGACCTGTTTTTATCTCATGGCAACTCTGACTCAGAGCTCCACAATCTCTCCACCCAGCTCACTAGGTACCAACTGGCAGGTTGTTACCACACTAGCCCCGCTTCAAAAACCTCAGGCAATCCCATGTTTTGCCACCATACCTTTCTCTTTTGAACCCAGGAAAGCAACCACATGAAGGAAAATGCAATACAGACTTAGTTTAAAAACAACAGTAACTCAATTGTTGGGCACAACAACTAAAATCTTAATATTGTAAGCCTTGTTAAATCTAAATCCTCCTGGTGTCGAAACCTGACAGATCCACCATTGAAACTGGGAGACACTTGTAATTACATCTTGTCCTCCCGCTATCCCCATCCAAAAGGGCCTAACTCTTTCCTGCTTCCTCTCTTCTTCCATTCATTCTGGAAGTCCCGCATACTTATCCAGTGATTGGCTCCTTTATTCATTAGGGGATTGGTTCACAAAAAGTCACTTGAGTAGTGACTAACTCCTTGTCTGCAACCCCTCCCAGGAGAGGGGAATTAGCATAAAAATACAATTAGCATCAGGCCATTCCACAACAATTGGGTACCTGCTTAGTTTCAGAGGGTTAGGCCATGATTAACATGGCAGGAAGCAGTGTGGTGGCAAGCAGTCAGACAGGCAGATAAGGCTCTGAAACAGTAACTGAGAGTTTCTGAAAGATAGGGGATGAATAGAAGAAGAGAGGGAGGAGAAGGGACTGAGATGATGTAGGCTTTTGTAACCTCAAAGCCCTCCCCTAGTAACATATCTTCTCCAACAAGCCTCCACTCCCTAATCCTTACTAAACAGTTCCATCAGCTGGGAATCAAACAAGCAAATATATGATCCTCTGAGAGCCATTCTTATTCAAACCACTACACCATCCTCTCCCCAGACATACACTCCATTCGGTCCAAAAAGAATATTATAGTTCTGGTGGCTATAACATCTACATTGTCCTTCCTACTGTCCTGCACCAGTGCTCTGTTTGCTCATAGACAGTGTAACAGAAGTGGTGTTGTTATTCTTACCACTATCTATACTGAATGTAATCTCTGGGCTCTCACCATTGTCTGATCCTATGACATATACATAGGATTCCTCACTATTGCTGGAGCTGCTACGACCTGATGCTTTTACTAATAGGAAAGCTAGCATTAACAGAGTGTCAGAAAAACACCATTAACTGAAAGGGGGCTAAACCTAATGTGTAAATGTCCACCAAGTATCTGACACTCACTATTATATGCTTCACAATTGTCTGACCTGCTAGGGCATCCCCATTCATGTGTATATGTAGTGTTGTACATGTGTGAGCACATGGGTGTTGTCTATATATGGTGATGTAAGAGAACCTCTACCACTTTTCATCTTATTCTTTTGATACAAGGTCTCTTACTGACTCTGGAGGTCACTGTTTCAGCTAAGATATCTGGCCAGTGAGTTTTCAGGATATGACTGTCTACCCATACAAATGCTGAAGTTATAAGCACACACATGCTTGGCTTTGTCAGATTACTGGGGATTTTAACTTTACCCACTGAGTCATCTCCACAGCCCCTAGAGTGTGTCTGTACACTTAAATGAGCTATAGAGGATCTTTCCAACTCCACTAGAATAAGCAGCAGGCATAAAAATCATTACATATAGGCAAAGAAATTATTCCAAATCTAAAGTAGCTAACTGGAAAGAAAGCTAGCACTTTATACATGGTGACACTCCCAACAGAACTTCAGGAAAACTACACACAAAGGAGATCACTTCTAACAGAGGTAGAGATGTGCAAGTCTCAATAAAGGAGTGAAGAAAGCATGAGATAAATGTTAAAACTCTTTGCCTTTAACCAATAAAACTGATGAGAAAAAGGCTTGCCACGGAATATTAAAGGAAGATGATTTAAAAAAATCAAGTCATTCAAAAGAATTCAAACAATTAAATGAAATTAGAAAGAAAATATAGAAGACTCATGAGGAAATTTCCTAATGATTATAGATACAAAAACACCAAACACGTACTTGTAAACAGATTTCAACAAATGAAAAGATCATTCAGCGGGATCAAGTTGGGCTGAAATAGGCCAATAGGGATGCAAGGATGGCTTAAAAAATGTGGGATTTACCTCAAGGACAAAAATCACATTTTAATAATAGCATAAAAGTCCTTTGGAAGTTCAACATAAGCTCATGGTTAGTGCAATAAAGAAACTAAGAATAGAACATACTTGAACATAATAAATGCTAAACACAATTGGGAACATTTCCTGAAAACATTTCCCTGGAATGAGAAAAGAGTCCCCATTCTTTCCACTGTTAGCTATAGTGTATGAAATCTCAGCTACATTAATAAGGCAAGAGAAACATAATAGAAGTGATACAAATAGTAGAGAAAGAAGTTAAATTATTGGGGCTGGAGAGATGGCTCAGTGGTTAAGAGCACTGGCTGCTCTTCCAGAGGTCCTGAGTTCAGTTCCCAGCAACCACAAGGTGGCTCACAACCATCTGTAATGGGATCCAATACCCTCTTCTGGTGTATCTGAAGACACTGACCATGTACTCACATAATAAATAAATAAATAAATAAATAGATAAATAGATAAATAGATAAATAGATAAATAGATAAATAGATAAATAGATAAATAGATAAATAGATAAATAGATAAATAGATAAATAGATAAATAGATAAATAGATAAATAGATAAATAGATAAATAGATAAATAGATAAATAGATAAATAGATAATAAAATTTAAAAAGAAATTAAATTATGACTGTTTGAAAATAACAAGATCCTATACTTATTGAACTAAAAACACTACTGCAGAAAATTCTTGAAGCCAGTAAACACTTTCAGTAAGATAACAAAATATAAATTCAATATACAAAAATCATGGTGAGAAATATTAGGGAAATAATTCTATTAATAATTACCTCAAATGTAAAATACATAAGAATAAGCCTAACCAATAGGATAAAAGACATCTACAGTGAAAATTTTAGGACTCAAAAGAACTCCAAGACACTTTCAGGTGGAAAGACTTCCATGTGTATAAATTGGCAGAATTAACATCATAAAAATAGCTGTAGTATCAAGGGTAACCAACATAATCCCCACTGAAAGTCTATTGTCTATCTTTAAAGAAAACAACAATCATAACATTCACACAAGAACATAAAATTTCAAATACCCAAAGCAATGCTGAGCAGAAATTGTAATGGAGATTTCACCATACCTGATTTTCAGTTATACCAAAGACAAATGGAATAGAACACCAAGAAACAAACCCATGTTACAGAATTTTAACAAAACCACACATAGACACCACACAGAGAAACGTAAAAACACACACACCAAGACAACAGACAGAGAGAGAGAGAGAGATACCACATACACAGACACCACACACACACACACACACACACACACACACACACACACACACACACACACTAGAAAAAAGCCCTTTCAACAAAAAATTTTGGGAAAACTAGACATGCATGTTAAAAAAGTCAAACTACATCAATATCTTTTACCCAATACAAAAATTTAATCAAACATTGACAGGTGTAAGTTTAAATGCCTAGAAGAAAACATATGGAACTACTTCTAGATGTAGGCATAAAAGGCACTTTCTGATAAGGAGCCTTAATAGTTCAGGAAATAGAAGCCAATAAGGGCAAATAAAATTATACAAAATTTAAATCTATCTGAACATCAAAGTGGATGTCAGAAGACAGAGTCTGCAGAATGGGAGAAAAATCCAGCTATTTATCAGATACAGTTACTACCCAGAGTATATTAATAACTCAAAACTTAAATACAAAAGTAATAAAGCATCTAGTCAATGTATTGGCAAATAAACTAAATAGACAGTTCTCGAAAGAAGAAATAAAAACAGCCAATAAATTTATGAAAAAATGTTGATATACTTTTTTTCTTTTTTTCTTATTTTATTTTTATTAGATATTTTCTTCATTTACATTTCAAATGCTATCCCAAAAGTCCCCTATAAGCTCCCGCCACCCTGCTCCCCCTACCCACCCACTCCCACTTCTTGGCCCTGGCTTTCCCCTGTACTGGGGCATATAAAGTTTGCTAGACCAAGGGGCTTCTCTTCCCAATGATGGGCAACTAGGCCATCTTCTGCTACATATGCAGCTAGAGACACGAGCTCTGGGGGTACTGGTTAGTTCATATTGTTGTTCCACCTATAGGGTTGTAGACCCCTTCAGCTCTTGGGTACTTTCTCTAGCTCCTCCATTGGGGGCCCTGTGTTCTATCCAATAGATGACTGTGAGCATCCACTTCTGTGTTTTCCAGTCACTGGCAAAGCCTCACACGAGGCTATATCAGGGTCCTTTCAGCAAAATCTTGCTGGCGTATGCAATAGTGTCTGTGTTTGATGGCTGATTATGGGATGGACCCACCTGGTGGGACAGTCTCTGGATGGTCCATCCTTTCATTTTAGCTCCAAACTTTGTGTCTGCAACTCCTTCCATGGATATTTTATTCCCTATTCTAGGGGAGGAATGAAGTATTCACAAGTTGGTCTTCCTTCTTGATTTTCTTGTGTTTTGGAAGTTGTATCTTGGATATTCTAGGTTTCTGAGTTAATATCCACTTATCAGTGAGTGCATATCAAGTGACTTCTTTTGCGATTGGGTTACCTCACTCAGGATGATATCCTCCAGATACATCCATTTGCCCAAGAATTTCATAAATTCATTGTTTTTAATAACTGAGTACTACTCCATTGTGTAAATCTACCACATTTTCTGTATCCATTCCTCTGTTGAGGGACATTTGGGTTCTTTCCAGCTTCTGGCTATTATAAATAGGGCTGCTAAGAACATAGTGGAGCATGTGTCCTTATTACCAATTGGAACATCTTCTGGGTATATGCCCAGGAGAGGTATTCCTGGATCTACCAGTAGTACTATATCCAGTTGTCTGAGGAACTGCCAGACTGATATCCAGAGTGGTTGTACAAGCTTGCATGATATACTTAGCCATCAGGGAAACACAAATCAAAACCACATTGACATTCCATCTCACCTCTGTCAGAATTACTGTTGTCAAGAAAGCAAATAATAAATACTGGTGGGGATAGGGGAACCTTTTTTGTACTGCTGGTAGGAGTTGTTATTTAGTACAGTCACTATGGAAATCAGAATAGAGGTTCCTTAGTGGACTAAAATGGAAATACAATGATCCAACAATACCTGAGGATACAAAAGCATATGATGGCATACCACAGAGGTATTTGTGTAGCCCTGTTTATTGCTGCACTAGCCAAAATGTAGAATCAGCCAAGATGTGCATAAAAGATAAAGTATAATACAACATACATATGTTCACTAAAATTTCATTCAGCCATAATGAAGAACAAAACTATGTTATGTACAGAGAATCAGGTGAAATAGAGATAATATTAAGTGAAATAAGCCAGATTCCAAAGAATAAATATCATATACTTTTCCTCATATGTTTGGGATACCATTTTCAAAATATGAAACTATAAGGGGACCATTTGGGTGAAGGATGGGGAGGACGCTAGGGAGCATAGTGTTAACAGAAAGTGACTGAGGGCAAATACAAAAAATAATTTTATATAAAATGTATGAAATGGAATGAAAATATACTCTGCCTAACATAGATTCTAACAACAAAACATCTCAACTAAAATAAACCAAAAAAAAAAAACTTGTATATTGTCCTTCTGGTTTGGACCAGTGCCCTGAGCAAACCTTGGGTATGAACTCCATAGCCAGTCCCACAACACCCAGAGGAAGCTCCACTCCCAGGCACTCTAACACTCCCAGGATCATAGGATCAGAGGTGCTCTGAGCAGAGCTTGGGTGCTAATTCTGCTGCCAGTCCCATAAGACCCAGAAGAAGCTCCATTCCCAGGTGCTCTAACACACCCAGGATCGCAGGATCGCAGGATTGCAGGATCCCAAGAGCTTGATCACACCAGGATCTCAGGGACCCAAAGGCAGCTTGACTTCCAGGAGCTCTGACACACCCAGGATCTCAAGATCACAGAATCACAGAGACAGCTGAATTCTCAGGAGTTCTAATTCAAGCAGGATCACAGGAAGGACAGGCTCCAGTGAGATATAGCAAGGACAGGTAGCACTAAAGATTATCACATGTCAGGAGGTAAGCATAAGAACATAAGTAACAGAAACCAAGGTTATTTGGCATCATCAGAACCCAATTCTCCCATTATAGTAAGTCGTGGACACACCATCACACCAGAAAAGCAAAACTCAGATGTAAAATCACTTCTCATGATGATGATAAAGGACATTAAGAAGACATAAATAACTCCCTTAAAGAAATACAGGAGAACACAGGTTTAGAAGACCCTAAAGAGGAAACACAGAAATTGCTTAAAGAATTACAGGAAAACACAATCAAACAGGTGAAGAAAATGAACAAAACCATCCAAGATCTAAAAAATGGCAATAGAAACAAAGAAATCACAAAGGGAGACAACTCTGGAGTTAGAAAACCTAGAAAAGAGTTAGGTGAAAGCATCACCAACAGAATAGAAGAGATGGAAGAGAGAATCTCAGGTGCAGAAGATAGCATAGAAAACATTGACATAACAGTCAAAGAAAATGCAAAAAGCAAAAAGCTCCTAACCCAAAACATCTAGGAAATACAGGACACCATGAGAAGACCAAACCTAAGGATAATAGGTGTAGAAGAGAGTGAAGATTCCTAACTTAAAGGGCCAGTAAATATCTTCAACAAAATTATAGAAGAAAATTCCCCTAACCTAAAGAAAGAGATGCTCATGAACATACAAGAAGTCTACAGATCTCCAAATAGACTGGACCAGAAAAGAAATTCCTCCCGACACATAATAATCAAAACATCAAATGCACAAAACAAAGAAAGAGTATTAAAAGCAGTAAGGGAAAAAGGTCAAGTAGCAAATAAAAGCAAAACTATCAGAATTATATAAGACTTCTCATCAGAGTCTATGAAAGTGAGAAGATCCTGGGCAAATGTCATACAGACCCTAAGAAAATACAAATGCCAGCCCAAGCTACTATACCCAGCAAACCTCTTAACTACCATAGATGGGGAAACCAAAGTATTCCATGACAAAACCAAATTTACACAGCATCTTTCTATAAAGCCAGCCCTACAAAGGATAATAAATGGAAAACACCAACACAAGGAGGGAAACTACACCCTAGAAAAAGCAAGAAAGTTATCTTTCAACAAACCCAAAAGAAGATAGCCACACGAACATAATTCCACTTCTAACAACAAAAATGACAGGAAGTAACAATCACTTTTCCTTAATATCTCTTAACGTCAATGGACTCAATTCCCCAATAAAAAGACATAGACTAAGAGACTGGATACATAAACAGGACCCAGAATTTTGCTGCATACATGAAATGCACCTCAGTGACAAAGACAGACACTACCTCAGAGTAAAAGGTTGGATAATTTTTTCCAACCAAATGGTCCCAAGAAACAAGCTGGAGTAGCCATTCTCATACTGAATAAAATCAGCTTTCAAACAAAAGTTATCAAAAAAGATAAGGAAGGACACTTCATACTGGTCAAAGGAAAAATCTACCAAGATGAACTCTTAATTCTCTAGAACAAAAAGAAGCAAATACACCCAAGAGGAGTGGATGGCAGGAAATAATCAAACTCAGTGCTGAAATCAACCAAATAGAAACAAAAAGAGCTATACAAAGAATCAACAAAATCAGGATATGGTTCTCTGAGAAAAATCAACAAGGTAGATAAACCCTTAGCCAAACTAACCAGAGGGCACAGAGACAGTATCCAAAATAAAATTAAAAATGAAAAGGGAGACATAACAATGAAATATATCATATCTTAAAATAATTATTCTGTCTGTTGAATATTAACAGTTGAAAATATTAAAATCATATTCTACAAACATCATGGAAATATTATTGATAATTGTTCTCCCTGTGCTTGAAATTAGCATTTTCTTAACTGATAATCCTTTTAAAGTAAACTGATTGGTAGACAATGTACAGAGATACATAATGTGTTTTAAATACTCTCTCACTATGTCAGGTGGTATTCATATAAGGGCTATATATATTTCTTACTGATTCATTTTTAATATTTTATTCTATTTTACTATGCTTAATTCACAACGAATACTCTCTATGTTTTGAAACAATTTAGCATTTAACATTATATACAGGATCCTCAGTTATGGATAGTGTTAAATATTCATTAATGATATTTTTAGGGTATGAAAGGATATGAATATAAAAGTTGAACAAAATTTTTACATATTATATGATCCTCAAAATGCTCAATAGTATTGTTTGATGTATAAAATGCATTTATATAATAAAAATTTAAGAACAGAACTTGTATATTAACATCCCTCCCAAATTTGTCATAACCAGATGATGTATGTGTCTTCCCCTAGGAGTCAGCTAAATATTTTGTAATCACAACATAGCACTTCTAGTCCCTTCCATGAGTGACAATGTTTATGTGGAATTTTCTTTTCTCTCTTTCTTTTCTTTTTTCTTTTATTTTTTATTGGATATTTTATGCATTTACATTTCAAATGTTATCCTCTATCCCAGTTCCCACTCTGAAACCCCCCTATCCCATTCCGCCACCCCCTGCTTCTATGAGGGTGCTCATTCCATCTACCCACTCCTACCTCACTGCCCTGGCATTACCCTGCACTGGGGAATCGAGCCTTCACAAGACCAATGGCCTCTCCTCCTATTGATGCCAAACAATGCCATTTTCTGCTATGTATGTGGCTGGAGCCATGAGTTCCTCCATGTGTACTCTTTGTTGATGGTTTAGTCCCTGGGAGCTGGAGGGGGCGAGTCTGGATGGTTGATATTGTTGTTCTTCCTATGGGTTGCAAACCCCTTCAGCTCCTTCAGTTCTTTCTCTAACTTCTCCATTGGGTCCCTGCGCTCAGTCCAATGGTTGGCTGTGAGCATCTGCCTCTGTATTTGTCAGGCTCTGGCAGAACCTCTCAGGAGATGGTTATAGCAGGGTCCCCTCAGCAAGCACTTCTTGGCAGTTGCAATAGTGTCTATCTTGGTGTTTGTATATGTGATGGATCCCCAGGTGGGGCAATCTCTGCATGTCCTTTCCTTCGGTCTCTGCTCCATACTTTGTCCCCATATTTCCTTTAGACAAGAGCCATTCTGGGTTAAAAATTTGGATATGAGTTGGTGATCCCACCCCTCAATGGGGGGCCTTGCCTAATCTAAGGATGTGGTCTCTACAGGTTCTCCCTCCCCTTTGTTGGGCATTTCAGCTGATCTCATCCCTGTTGGGTCCTGGGAGCCTTTTGCTTTCCTGGCATCTGGGACTTGCTGGTGGCTACCCCTAGTTCCCTGTCCCCCACTGCCACCTTTATTCAGATTCCTGATCCTCTGTATCATTATTTTTTCAATCATTTAAAATGAGGATTTTATAATTAAGATAGCTTTTCTCCCACAAGCCACTGTTGTCTAGGGAATTTTAAGGATATTTCAGTTCTACAGAAGGCAGGTGTTCATTCCGCAGCCTCTGAAGGGAGCTCTGAGTCTGGCTCCTCTCACTGTTTCTGTCCAAGTCAGTTTTCATAGCTCCTGTATGGAACAGGCCTAGCTTGGCTAGGACTTCTGTCCATGTGCAGCTGTATATAGAGTTTGTGTCTTGTTCCATTCAGGACAACTTCTTATCTAAATGTTCTTCAACCACACCCAAGTGTATTTTGTCATGTTTTCTAATACCTTCCTTACACATTTTAGAACTATATTGTAACTTCTTATACATTTTCCATAAATAAATTTCGTTTTCCTGTGCTTGGCACAAGGAGACAAAAATGTTACATGAAGAGAATATTTAATAATACGTGAAAATGTTCATGTTATGTTGTTGGAACACCAAAAATACATTCTAGAAAGCTGATTATACAGTACTGACTTGATTACAGAGAACTCCATGGGACAGAGACTGGAAAAATAAACTACAGTGGGAAAAGGTGAGCAACAAGTGCTCAAATTATGAGGGAATTTCATGTTTCCTCAGACATCTCTATACTCCCCATGCACTATGTTTCTTAGATCTATATATTCTATTTAAAACAAAAATAAGATAAAGGTAAGCATAACCCTTATACCTTGTAAGACAGTGGGCTAAAACTGCCTCATAGTAACCTGGTAAACAGAGGGCTGACATTAAAACAAAACAAAACAAAACCAAGAACCCAACCAAACAAAACAGTCTAAAGATGGATAAAGAGGAAGAGAGACAGAGCTTTAGAGATAAACAAAGGCAGTGAACAGATATTGAAAAAGTACAGGGAAAAAGATGGGTGGCACATCTATAGAGGGTAGATAAAACTAGCTGCAGCCAAACAGCTTTCTGTCATAGGAGTGGAAGCTAAATCTACCTCCAACAGGGAATTATTATAAACAAGAGGCAGCGAGTATCAGATCAGATCTAACCCCTTCACAGACCTCAAGTGTTGGAGAGAAAATGATTCCTCCAGCAAATGGCTCAACAGAAAACAGCGATTACATTTTCTTGTGCTGTGTGACTTAGACCTCAGCATCCAAGTGTCTCCTTGAGAGAGGACCTGTTGTTAAACACTGAGTGACCTGGATTGAGGCCTGAGGATGAAGGACAACTTTAGTTTGGGGAGCCTTAATTTGACATGGCCACAGCACCAAGTTAAGGCAAAGCCCAAGGAGTTAGTTGTGGGAAGTGAGTGGGAGGGAATCTCCATTAACATGCCAGATGGTGTGAGGGTAGAAATTTAGCTTTGGCAAGAGAGCACACAGGGAAAAATAGCCTCAACTCCAGGGACTGGGATCAATCTTGACAACTAAGAATAACCCAGTAGTGTGATATCTCTGAGACTGAAGCTACCTGGTGGATCTATCTCTGGGGCAGCAACCTATCTACTGCTCATTGCCGTAGAGCCTGAGAACTCTGATATTTAGGTTGCTTATTGATACCCAGAGCTATATCTGTCCTGTGGGGTAATACTTAGGAGGTCTTGAAAATACAAAGGCAGGTCTTCTGCTCATCCATTTCTCAGTGATGTTGTCCCTTCCCCCCTCAGGAGACAGCCCCACTCCTCAGCTAGAACACTAACCACAAGAGGAGAGTCTTATGAGGGTAAAAAAAAAATCCTACCTAACTCACAGACATCAGAGCTAAGTACCCCCCTGGTGTACAAAGGAGGAGAGCTACCAAGTTAAAGACAGCTCTGGTAGACAGTGGACATTTGCCCAGTACATACTCAGCCATAGCACAAACTAGAGAGACAATAGCATACAAAGTCAAGTGACTCTCCCAATCCCCATGCAGGGAAATGGCTGACTCCAGTCTTAAAGGACCCAAAAAGAGGAAACTACTTATATACTTCATAAAACAAACACCCACTACTTGTTGCTTTTGCACAGGACCTTGGTTAAATACTTAGCTCCTAAACAATGCCTCACAACCATAGATAACTCAGTTCTAAGGGTATCTGATGCCCTCTTCTGATGCTCAGTGCACATACACACATGCAAACACTCATATAATAAAAATAAATAGATATAAAAATGTAAATACCTTTGTTTCTTCATCTATTTTATTTTTATTAGTTCTTAGAGAGATTTCATCTTATTGTACTTAAAAAATACATGTTTGTAATTTCTCTTTATATAACCATCTAATTTTATTTATATTCTTTTCAGTTATTATGTAAAGGCTTTTCTTTTCTATTATTACTTTTCCTTACCTTTGTCCCCAGATTTCCTTGTCTTGAGTCATATTTGGGCTTGACATTATTGGCTTTGTGTTTTTTTTTTTTGGTTTTAACACATTTTCATGCTTTTACTTAAACTACTCATCATATTTCTCTAATTTTTAAATTTGTCTGGGAAATCAATTAAAAATACTTTTTCATAGTTTCAGATCTTGATTTTTGAAATAGTTTCCACTCTTCTTATTTTATGTAAACTTTAAGTCAACTTCTTCTCCTTTCCTCATTTCCTTCATCTTATTTAATATTTCTACACTTAGTTCTAATAATTTTAACTTCATAGCACATTCTAATTTGTACAATTCTCTGTTTCATGCTCACTTGTGATTTATTAGTGAGTTTAAATCAATTTTGTATGACTTTGTGCTGTTATAACCATATGGTTTTTTTTTCCTCTCTGAGTAGTACTGGAGTTGTCTAAGCTAATGGGATAAAAATGATCCCAAAATAAATCTTGGAGAGACATCAAAATCAACAGATACATGGATAGCAACAACAGTAATACAAAAAGAAAAGGGAAGGCTGCCTAGTCCTTTAAAGATTGTAGCTTCTCGGATATCAAAAGCAAAGATACTGAAATAAGCAAAATGCTGGGTGAAGGTCCCAGAAGTTACTCATAAATGTGATGAGTGGCCTCAAAGAAAGTACCAGGTATATGAATTCAAGCCAGAACTTGGAGAATAAATTAGCAATAAATTGACAAATGACTGAGAGAACAAGCAATGGGGGAAGAAAAATTCTGCAAGGAAATTGAGATGGAAAAAACGAGATGCTAGAAATGGCCATCTCAGTCAGTCAGCATGAGAGGAGAAAAGCAACGAAACTCACCATGATTGGAATCACCTGTGCGTAAGAAAGAACAACAGAGCCAGGGGACTCCATAGTGAGATGCTGCATCCAAACACCAATAAATGAGAGCATGAGTGTATATCATCAAAGGACTCAGGAAACAGTGGAGACCAAACCCGAATCCACAGGTGAAGGAAGAACTGCCACGAAAACAAAAGGTATGGAAGATCATAGCAGAAAACTGCCCAATACTAGAGAAAGAAATGGCATCCAAAGATAGGAGACATTTGGACTCCAAATAAACACGACCATAAAAGGACCTCTCCAGGGAGTAGTGTACCAAACATGTTAAGAAACCATACTAAAAGCTGTAAGAAGAAAAAACCCCACCAAATTTATCCACAAAGGTGAACATATCAGAATATCAGATCTATTATCAGCAATCGCGAAATCATAGAATGCATGGGATGATTTACTTTAACTGGAAGTTCTAAAAGGTTCTGTTATGCTTGCATACAGGAGCCTTGCATAACTGCCTTCTGAGAGGCCCTACCCAGAAGCTGACTGAAATAGATGCAGAGATCCACATCCAAACATTGGACAGAGGTAGGGGACTCTTGTGGGGAAGTTGGGGGTGGGGTTGGGGGTTAAGGCACCAAAGAGGATAGGGACTCCACAGAGAAAACAACAGAGTCAAATAACCTGGAGTCTTGGGAGCCCTCATAGGCGGAGCCACCAACCAAAGAGCATACATGGCTGGACCAAGGTCCCCAGGACATATGTAGCAGATGTACAGTTCAATCTCCATGTGAATTCCCCAACAACTAGAGTAGGGGCTGTCCATAAAGCTGTTGCCTGACTGTGGAAAACCATTCTCAAACAGAGCTCCTTGTCCTGCCTCAGTAGGAGAGGATGCACCTAACCCAGCAGACACTTGATGTGTCAGGGTTGGGGGATATCCAGAGGAACCTCACCCTCTCAGATGAAAAGGGGATACCAGTGATTGGAATGTAAAAATAATATTAAATAAAAATAATATAAAGATTCAAAAAAGAAATAAAATAACTACTAAGACTGCTATACCCAATAATACTTTATTTTCAAATTGGTAAATGTAAAAGAACACTTCAAAATAATTACAAACAAAGGCATGGCTGAGCAGCAAGACAACAATTCAGAAGATACTTAAAGCAATACTGCTTATAAAGAAGGATGTGGTGCAGTATTTATCACAAGAGTACAGAACAGAATAAATCTCATGGGAGGAATACGTGAGTGAAGGAAAGAATGAAGGCATTCACTCTATATAGCACAGTAAATCCACAAATACCTTGTATGAATAGGGCAGAATAAAATCCAACCAACCAGAAAAAGGGAAATAGAACACAGAAAATTTTAGGGATTACTGTACTTTTCTCAATGATAAGCTTAAGTGTAAATTACCTCAACTCATTGATAAAGAGAACAACAATAGGTGGTTGAGGTTGAAAAATCAGATCTGGCATATATTACACTGTCGCCTATCCTGATAAGTCTACCTCATTCTACCCTCCCTGAACCATTCCCAACTCCCAAAAGAAACTCAGGTTCCTCCTCTCATGCCCTGGCCCAGTCAGATAAGTTTCACCTCTATAGTCCACAAACTCCATGTTTTAGGCAATACACATATGAGGTCAAACATTATACCTGATACACCTGACTCCATCCTACTCCTGACACATCCAACTCTCAGGCCTGCATATGCTGTGCTCTATTCCCAGCCTATTGTTCCCACATCAGACATGGAACAAATGATGCATCCAAATGTCTAGGTCTCATCACACAGATATAGATAATATGAAAGCTCAAGATGGTAGAAACAAGAAACAACTGAATGAAGTTAAAAATAATTAAGAGGATAAATTTCTGAATGATGGTAGGAAAACACAAACACAAGGCTGAATGAAGTGACAAAGACAATCCAGGATACAAAAACTAATTAAGTGAAGAGAGAGAAATATTGAAGAGAAAACAAGATGAATGAAGATGAAATCAAAAAACTTGGTAATCCAAGTGAAATTCAAGGGAAGGCTGTACAAGCAGAGCAAATCCAGCAAGAGATAGAAAGTTAGGGCGTGGTGATAAAGTGAAACAGTTAGACCACACAGAGTATGGGTGAGGGGGAAAGCATAGGAAAGGAACATGCAGGAATGATGAGACACTATGAAAAGACCAAATCATTGAATTATAGCCATAGATGAAGGAGAAGGATCCTAGGGAAATGGCACAGACCATATCTTAATTAAATAAGATTATAGAAGAACGTATTCTCAAAATATGGGATATACCAGTACAGATATAAGAAACTCACAGAACACCAAATAAACAATACTGAAAAAGATACTCATGTTACATTATAGATAATTACCTAATGATATAAAACAAGGACTGTCTTCCCATGATACAAACAACCAAAAGTGTTGTGTCTGTAGCCTATGCTAAGGTAACTATTTGAAGCAGTGTCTTGGACTAAAAAGGGGAGTAAGCATAGCTAAGAGTCTATAGAAAGTAAGCAAAACCATGATTACCGAAAACATAAAGTATGACTAAGAGCACAAACAGCAAAACACAACAAAAAGACTGCAGTAAATACACACCTTTCAATAATAAATTCAGCCATTCTCAGCCGTAACACTCCAATCAAAACACACAAATTGGCCAGGTTTATTAGTGCACACCTTTAATTCCAGCACTTGGAAGATAGAGGCAGGCAAATTTATGTGAGTACAAGGTCAGGTTGGTCTATGTAGTGAGTTCCAGGACAGCCAGTGTTACCGAGAGACTCTATCTCACAAACAAACAAACAAACAAGCAAACAAACAAAAAACAAAAACAAACAAGCAAAAACAACCAGACAGACAGACAGACAGTGGCTAGATGGATGTATTATAAAATAAAGTCAGTCTTTCTTTTATCTGCAATAAATTCATCTTCGTTTTTAAGATAGGTTCCGTCTTGAAGTGAATGATGAGAAAAAGTATTCCAAGCAAAATGGAACCAGAAATTAAATCCACAGTGCTCTCTTAGTAGATGACAAAATAAACAGAAGAGGATACTTTAGTCTAATCAATGGGACAATTAACCAGGAAGGTTTTGCTATCTTAAACATATATTCACTAAACATAAGTATCCCACTTTCATGAAAACTGTACAACTAAAATTAAAGACAGATATAATAATAATAAGTGATTTTAATAATACCTCAATGTCTCCAACAGACTTGTCATCTAGACAAAAAGTAATAAAGAAACATCAAAATTAAATGTCATCGTATCTGTGAGGGGAACACCCACACAGAAGCAGGGTGAGGGGGAATGGGATGGGGGGGGGGTCCCAGGAGGGGAAAACTGGGAAAGGGGATAACATTTAAAATGTAAATAAATAAAATATCCATTAAAAAAAAGGAAAAACAAGTTCCTTATCAAGTCAACACACTAGAGAGACACTTGTACATTAATGTGTACTGTTTCACTATTCACAGTAGCCCAGACATGGTGTCACTCTGACCACTCTGGTAATGATTGGCAGATTAGAGGATAAAGAAAATAAGATTAATGGAACAATAGAATTTTTAAAAGTCATAAAGTGAGATAAACTGTGCCATTTTTGTGAAAATGGGTATATCTGGAAATCATTACATTAATAGATATAAGCTAATTCAGAAAGATAACTCATTTTTTCTCTCATATACACAACCTAGATTTAAAAGTGTGTGTGTGTGTGTGTGTGTGTGTGTGTGTGTGTGTGTGTGTGTGTGTGTGTGTGTTGGTCATGAAGCTAGAGATTCATGAAAGGAAAGAAGGTACTTTAAGGTAGGGTCAAAAAAAGAAAGAGCTGGAGAAATGGATGGCTTGGCCATTGATGGTTAGATCTCAAGTATTACATTGAGAGAAATAAAATACATATGATGTAAAAGTGGAAGGAACTATTTCATAGAAGAAAAAGAAACTTAAGTAGTGATTGATGGGGGCATGCCAGTGGGGGAAGGAGGGGCCATGGGGAGAGCACTGTGGGAGGAGTCAAATGAGAACAACATGCAGTGACATGGATGTAGGCAGATACCACAACAGAACCTATTACCTTGTACACTAAGTTTAAAGAGAAATATAAAACCAAACAAAAAACAAACAAAATAGCCATTACCAGAAGCAAGATGGATATAACAGTATCAAACTGTTAAGAGAGCATATGTAAAAGGAAGAGAAAATACAATAAAAATTTTCAATTATATATTAACATATATATGTACATATATAAACGTGAAATATACACATGTGAAAATTTTTGGAAATACCATTTATCAAGTGCAAATTAAAGCCTTATTCTGGCATTTTATTTATTTATTTATTTTAAAGATTTACTTATTTAATGTAAGTACACTGTAGCTGTCTTCAGACACTCAGAAGAGGGCATCAGATCTCATTAGGGATGGTTGTGAGCCACCATATGGTTGCTGGGATTTGAACTCAGGACCTTTGGAAGAGCAGTCAGTGCTCTAAACCGCTGAGCCATCTCTCCAGCCCTCAGGCACATTTGTAATTAGAACATAACCCTAATTTAAAGTCTGGATATGCCATAACATCCAGAATATGAGTCTATATTGAGTCGATACCAGTATATATGTAATAATGAAATATTGTACATAAACTAAACCTATAGAAACTATAGTTAAAGAAAAATACTGAGGTTTCACTTCAAAGGATGATATTTTGTAGCCACCAAATTTGGGTTATAAGCCTATTTTTAAGGATGAGCAAAAATTTATAACATTTAAAAGTCAGATATAAGTATGAGTGAATTGTGTGGCAATAACCTTTTGGCATAATTTCACAAATATTAGTATATAAGACATGTCGAAAACTGAAAAACATTTTAATGTGATTCCTTGTTTGTGGGAAGCAAGTAAAATTCTTTAGAAAAGAAAATAATTCATTCTTATGACCCAGTATTCCAGGGGAGGGACTTGGGTTTCTCGGGCAAAATTTTTATTTGCTGTTTTGTGCATTTTTTGAGATTAACCTCAGGGCAATTTGATATGCCACATGGAATGATACTCAAAATGCGGAATGAATCCTGACAGTCCCTAGAGTCAAAACTCTTTTCCTAACAGTGACATTACTTGCTATTTTTCATTGTGCAGCCATTTTTATTAATAGTGAAAGGCCACAGGGGGTACAATTGTTGGTGTCCAAGCAGAACCAAAATGTGCCAGCTGTCACTGTATTCTCTGCTATGAATGCTTGCTATAAAAGGAAGACACACCTTGTAATAAAAACATCATTTCAGAAATGAAAGGTTTCCTTCTAGAATCTCTTTAAAGCAAATCACTATTAAATCTCTGCCTGTGTGTATATTTGTTTCTAATATTCCCTGTGACACAATAGAAAATAAAGCTGAGCTATATCAAGTGAAACAACTGTTCTATGATCGTGGAGTTCCGGGATTGACTCAGCTGTGAGATGATCTGTCATCTTTTCAGCAGATGGGCACCAGTGCCATTTCAACATTGCTTTTACATGGAAAGATGGCCGACAGAACACTCTGATCATACAGAGTTAACATGACTGACATATGATGAAAGCCATCCTATATCTGAAAGGCAAGGATTGACAGTCCTTGTCTGGTAAAAATCTAAGCTTTCTAATGAAAATTGGAATTTTGGAAATATTCATCACTATCAGTCTAAATTTCTCAAATTTTTTCTAACAAAATACATTTCTGATATTAAATATTACTAAATGATATTTGATATATTAATATAGGAAATATTTACAATATAATATTCAAATATATGGTGGAATGAGTTGGCATTTGGAGGAGATATATAGCTTACAGAAACAATTTTTTTCAAATAACTACTTTTCAAAGTTACAAAAGAATTCATGAGTTTTTACCTATGAACCTATTCAGAGTCATAAGCAGTCTTATGGCTTTTAATATCACAGAATATGAAAATACACTAAACCTACAATTTTTGGTAACACACTGCAGCAGCAATATTTAAGCAGCTTTTGTTAATTTTCTGGCCTGTTGAGATGGCCCAGTTTGTAAAGGGCTTATCATGCAGACATGGGATCTAAGTCTGTATCCTTAGGTTGCATATAAAAAGCCTATCATGGTGGTGTGTATCTGTAATACCTACACTGGGTCAGCACAGAAAGGCGGATCCCTGTGACATTTTAGCCAGCCAGTTAGACCATATTGGTGAGTTCCAGGCTCAGTGAGAGGATCTGTCCACAAAAATAAGTTGTGACACAATTGAGGAAGCTATCCCATATGGATCTCTGGCCTCCATACACATGCATGTACACCCTGATATATATTACATACACTTTGCAAATGTACATGAACATATACACATTCATGCAAAAATTCTTTTCTAGCCATCTGTGTATAAGATTTGTTTTTACACAAAAACAACACAAAAAATATCACTAGAGATTTAAAGCAGAAGAAGTTTTGAAAACCATTCTCTATACAGCCCTAAATACCATGTATTTCCCTGGGAAGTTTACTTTTATATACTCCACATAGTAAGGGCAAAAATAGGCCAAAGAAATGATTTTATCCAAATCCAGTACAGCGAATTAATGAATTTACTGAGTTACTTGATGAACCAGCCTGCCTGCATCTTGTAGAAGAGACAGACTAGCTTCATTTCTGTTTATGACTAAATCTGTTTCTCAAGGATTAGTTATGTCCCACCTATAACCTTAACTACAAATGGTTCTGAACTACCAGTTCCATGAAAAGACAACAATGCCTATGTTTCAAAAAATTATTATAACCACCTTTCAACCCTACCCTTATTTTAAAAGAATGTTATGGCTACTTGTTGTTATAATTACCTTATTATGACTACCTTACAGCTATGTTTTTGTTTCAGGGGGTCAATATCACTAATTTGTTATGCTCTGAATATGATTATTCTATATGTCTCACACAAATGGAATGATACAGAATTTAAGTATACTAAATAGATAGTAATGTTGGTTGTACAATAATATAAATGTGGTTTTTGGGAGGAGTTAATTCCACATTTTTAATTAATTAATTAATTAACTGGCCCAATACTGTCCTCACTCCTGGCCCCCCTTCACAGAGTTCCTCCTCACATCCTCCTTCACCTTTACCTCTGAGAGGGCAGTGTACCTTCTCCACATATTCCCCTACTCTGGTACAAAATAAGTCTCTGCAGGATTAGGCATACCTTTCCTACTGAGGCCAGATAAGGCAGCCCTCTGCCACATATGTTCCAGAGACTCAGACCAATCCATGTATGCTCTTTGGTTGGTGGTTCAGTCTCTGGGCATTCCCAGGGCTCCAGGTTAGTTGTCAATGTTGGTCTTCCTGTGGAGGTGTCATCTCGTTGAGGGCCTTCAATCCTACCCCTCACTCTACCATAGGGGTTCCTGACCTCCATCCAATGTTTGTCTGTGGATAACTGAATCTGACTCAGTCAAATGTTGTGTAGAGCATCTCAGAGGGCTGCTTTGCTAGGCTCCTGTCTGCACGCAGAACATAGCATCATTAATAGTGTGAGGAATTGCCCACTTGATGGGTCTCAAATTGAGCCAGTCACTGGCCAGCCAATCCTTCAGTCTCTGCTCCATCCTTTGTCCATGCATTTGTTTTAGACAAGACCAATTTAGGGTCAAATGCTTTTAGGTGGGTTATTTTCCCCCACCCTTCTACTTGGGGGTCCTGTCTGTCTACTGGAAGTGATCTCTTCAAATTCCATATAAATGTATTTAATATTATGAAAGTGTGTACTTAAACATCAGTAAAATGACAAGGTTTGTTATACGTATTTTAAAATAATGAAGAAAAACGTGCAGCAGTTAACAAAGACCTCTACAATTTCTCCACCGGATACTCATGATTTAGGTTTCCTTGTTCACTGCTATCCTTTGCAAGTGGTTTTAATGTTCATGTATATATGCTCCAGGGAGGAAGGAGGCAGTTGTCCATCATCAGCTTTGCCTTTTGTGAGTCGGAACTTTATCACATGACCATTCACATCTCAAAGACAAGCTGGTAAATTGTTTAATATGTCATGCTGTATTCCTATAGTGCTGGCAGACAAGGGAGAAAGGCATGTGAAATTAATGTTTCATCAGTGATTCCAAGTGTCTGCACATCAGTGGGTCAAGAAGACTCACTAATAATGGCTTTCCTTTGTGGAAGGAAAATCAATAGACACTGACTAGCCGTAGGAGCAATTACAGTACAGCTATACTTCCTCCTGAGTAAAATTATTAATAATAGATTCGACAGGGTGGCCAGAGGTGATACCAACCACAGGAACACAACCTGGTTGAGAAGTAAACAGCAAATGCAAAATTGTATTTGAAAAGGGAAACGCTGGTCCATGATACTCTCTGTGGACAAAATATTTTTAAGGTCAATAACCTAAATACAGATCAGCAGCCTTCACAGCTTCTATCATGAGTGTGGTCCACAGTGTGTGGAGAAAAGGAAAGACAGGATGGTGACATGTTTGCAAGCTAATCTCCACTATATGGTGATGTGAAAACAGCATGCATTCTATCATGATTTGATCTTTGCATCGGCCTTTTCTTAGACTAGGACTTATTTGGGTTTAATGCTCTATTTCTATGCTGGATGCTGGAAGCAGGCCATAGTACCCAAGCAGACCCACATTACGAGGGGAAACAATACTCTACATTATGATGTTCTGTATGGCTAAGCTATGATATTTAACACACTTTCAATTAGGCTACTTTCAGCCTACAGAGGGTTTATTGAGGTGTAACCCTAATGGAAATAGGGAGCCCCGTGGTCATCAGAAGATAGCCTGCAGATCCATTATCAGCCTTCATCATTCTCTACTTAGCACAGCAGTCTGACCTGGCCCCACTGAAATAAACAATGAGCACAGTGTGATTCTCACTCCAAAGAAGTTGGATTCCAATGATTTTGCTCTTGGGTTTTGTTCCTTACTTTATTTGCAAGAGTTTGGGTCAGGGAGTTAATGGAAAACCATGTATGAAGGGATCTAACATCAGGATTTGCCTCTCTGAATTTGTCAAGCTGGCAGATACATCTTAGTAGGGTGTGGCTGTTCATCTCTCCAATCCTGGTACTTGAATGGCTGTGGGAGATAATGAATCCTGCCTCAAAACAAAATCATTAAATGCAAATCTCTCCACAACTGTACTATCTAGTGCAAATATATCATTAAGTGACTCTCATGGGATAGGACTGTAGATACTTTCCTATAAATTTTATTTTCCAGATTACCCCCAAAACACACACACACACACACACACACACACACACACACACACACACACACACACACAGTCTTTATCTCTTTGATAGCCAATCTGCTTCCTGGATCCTGGGATTACAGATTTGTGTATTAGCTTAAACACACAACTTGTTCTTTTGAGTTAATATTATTGATGCAAAGATTTTAGGAATTATTTTATAGTAGGAGGAAGAAAAATTACAGCTTTTCCTAGGAATGGGGCAAAGAATAAATAAGAAATTTCAAATAGCTGGAAGGAGTAAGTAAATTTTATCTTCTTTCTTGGAAAGTAGGCATACAAGGATGACTTGGCCTTCCACATTTTTGATGGTATAAAATTAATGTGCATGTAATATTTTACTATATATATTTTTTGTATCTGAATAAAATATTTTTTTTTGGTGCTCGCTTCGGCAGCACATATACTAAAATTGGAACGATACAGAGAAGATTAGCATGGCCCCTGCACAAGGATGAAACGCAAATTCGTGAAGTGTTCCATATTTTTAGACAACCGGCCACCTTCCTGGTGAGAGCACAGGGGTCCGCCCGGCCCGAGAGGTTTCTGCCTCAGGCCCCGGCGGGAGACTTCTGGGCTCCAGGACTCCGCGGAGGGCAGGCTGCATGGGTGACGGTGTGGAATACAGAGGCCAGCCGTTTCTGGGACAGGCGAGAGCCACAGAGCTTCTGAGGCGGCGCCATCTTCGGCTCCAGACAACCGGCCACCTTCCTGGCAAAAGCAACACAGCTTCTGGGAAAGATCCTGTTTTGGGCCTTCATCTTCAGCCAGGAGGTGGTCCAAACACCAGATAACTGTGCACCTTCCCTGAAAGAGGAGAGCTTGCCTGCAGAGACTGCTCTGACCACTGAAACTCAGAGGAGAGAGCTAGTCTCCCACATCTGCTGATAGAGGGTAACAAAATCAACAGAGGAACAATCTCTAAACAAAGACAACTATAACAACTAACTCCAGAGATTGCCAGATGGCGAAAGGTAAACGTAAGAATCCTACTAACAGAAACCAGGACCACTCACCATCATCAGAACCGAGCACTCCCACTTCGCCCAGTCCAGGGCATCCTAACACACCTGAAAAGGTAGACCTGGACTTAAAAGCATATCTCATGATGATGGTAGAGGACATAAAGAAGGAATTTAATAACTCACTTAAAGAAATACAGGAGAACACTGCTAAAGAGTTACAAGTTCTTAAAGAAAAACAGGAAAACACAACCAAACAGGTAGAAGTACTTATAGGAAAACATATCCAAACAGATGATGGAAATGAACAAAACCATACTAGACCTAAAAAGGGAAGTAGACACAATGAAGAAAACCCAAAGTGAGGCAACACTGGAGATAGAAACCCTAGGAAAGAAATCTGGAACATTAGATGCCAGCATCAGCAACAGAATACAAGAGATGGAAGAGAGAATCTGAGGTGCAGAAGATTCCATAGAGAACATCGGCACAACAATCAAAGAAAATGGAAAATGCAAAAAGCTCCTAACTCAAAACATCCAGGAAATCCAGGACACAATGAGAAGACCAAACCTATGGATAATAGGAGTAGAAGAGAATGAAGATTTTTCAACTTAAAGGGCTAGCAAACATCTTCAACAAAATTATTGAAGAAAACATCCCAAATCTAAAGAAAGATGCCCATGAACATACAAGAAGCCTACAGAACTCCAAATAGACTGGACCAGAAAAGAAATTCCTCCCGACACATAATAATCAGAACATCAAATGCACTAAATAAAGATAGAATACTAAAAGCAGTAAGGGAAAAAGGTCAAGTAACATATAAAGGCAAGCCTATCAGAATTACACCAGATTTTTCACCAGAGACTATGAAAGCCAGAAGAGCCTGGACAGATGTTATACAGACACTAAGAGAACACAAATTTCAGCCCAGGCTACTATACCCAGCCAAACTCTCAATTACCATAGATGGAGAAACCAAAGTATTCCATAACAAAACTAAATTCACCCATTATCTCTCCAGGAATCCAGCCTTTAAAAGGATAATAACAGAAAAAAAAAACAATACAAGGACGGGAACCACGCCCTAGAAAAAAACAAGACGATAATCCCTCAACAAACCTAAAAGAAGACAGCCACAAGAACAGAATGCCAACTTTAACAACAAAAATAACAGGAAGCAACAATTACTTTTCCTTTATATCTCTTAATATCAATGGTCTCAACTCCCCAATAAAAAGACATAGACTAAGAAACTGGCTACACAAACAAGACCCAACATTTTGCTGCTTACAGGAAACACATCTCAGAGAAAAAGATAGACACTACCTCAGAATGAAAGCCTGGAAAACAATTTTCCAAGCAAATGGTATGAAGAAACAAACTGGAGTAGCCATCCTAATATCTGATAAGATTGACTCCAACCCAAAGTCATCAAAAAAGACAAGGAGGGGGCACTTCATACTCATCAAAGGTAAAATCCTCCAAGAGGAACTCTCAATTCTGAATATCTATGCTCCAAATACAAGGGCAGCCACATTCATTAAAGAAACTTTAGTAAAGCTCAAAGCACACATTGCACCTCACACAATAATAGTGGGAGACTTCAACACACCACTTTCACCAATGGACAGATCATGGAAACAGAAACTAAACAGGGACACAGTGAAACTAACAGAAGTGATGAAACAAATGGACTTAACAGATATCTACAGAACATTTTATCCTAAAACAAAAGGATATACCTTCTTCTCAGCACCTCATGGTACCTTCTCTAAAATTGACCACATAATTGGTCACAAAACAAGCCTCAATATATACAAAAATATTGAAATTGTCCCATGCATCCTATCAGATCACCATGGACTAAGGCTGATCTTCAATAACAAAATAAATAATAGAAAGCCAACATTCACGTGGAAACTGAACAACACTCTTCTCAATGATACCTTGGTCAAGGAAGGAATAAAGAAAGAAATTAAAGACTTTTTAGAGTTTAATGAAAATGAAGCCACAACGTACCCAAACCTATGGGACACAATGAAAGCATTCTCAGAGGAAAACTCATAGCTCTGAGAGCCTCCAAAAAGAAACTAGAGAGAGCACACATTAGCAGCTTGACAACACACCTAAAAGGTCTAGAAGAAAAGAAAGCAAATTCACCCAAGAGGAGTAGAAGGCAGGAAATAATCAAACTCAGGGGTGAAATCAACCAAGTGGAAACAAGAACTGTTCAAAGAATCAACCAATCAAGGAGCTGGTTCTTTGAGAAAATCAACAAGATAGATAAACCCTTAGCCAGACTCACTAGAGGGCACAGGGAATGCATCCTAATTAACAAAATCAGAAATGAAAAGGGAAACATAACAACAGATCCTGAAGAAATCCAAAACACTATCAGATCCTTCTACAAAAGGCTATACACAACAAAACTGGAAAACCTGGATGAAATGGACAAGTTTCTAGACAGATACCAGGTACCAAAGCTAAATCAAGATCAGGTTAATGATCTCAACAGTCCTATATCCCCTAAAGAAATAGAAGCAGTCATTAATAGTCTCCTAACCAAAAAAAGCCCAGGACCAGACAGGTTTAGTGCAGAGTTCTATCAGACCTTCAAAGAAGACCTAATTCCAGTTCTTCACAAACTATTCCACAAAATAGAAATGGAAGGTACTCTACCCAACTCATTCTATGAAGCCACAATTACTCTGATACCTAAACCACAAAAAGACCCAACAAAGATAGAGAACTTCAGACCAATTTCCCTTATGAATATTGATGCAAAAATCCTCAATAAAGTTCTTGCTAACCGAATCCAAGAACACATCAAAACAATCATCCATCCTGACCAAGTAGGTTTCATCCCAGGGATGCAGGGATGGTTCAATATATGGAAATCTATCAATGTAATCCAGTATATAAACAAACTCAAAGAGAAAAACCACGTGATCGTCTCGTTAGATGCTGAGAAAGCATTTGACAAAATCCAACATCCATTCATGATAAAAGTCTTGGAAAGATCAGGAATTCAAGGCCCATATCTAAACATGATAAAAGCAATCTATAGCAAACCAATAGCCAACATCAAAGTAAATGGCGAGAAGCTGGAAGCAATCCCACTAAAATCAGGGACTAGACAAGGCTGTCCACTCTCGCCCTACCTATTCAACATTGTACTTGAAGTCCTAGGCAGAGCAATTAGACAACAAAAGGAGATCAAGGGGATACAAATTGGAAAGGAAGAAGTCAAAATATCACTTTTTGCAGATGATATGATAGTATATATAAGTGACCCTAAAAATTCCACCAGAGAACTCCCAAGCCTGATAAACAGCTTCAATGAAGTAGCTGGATATAAAATTAACTCAAACAAGTCAATGGCCTTTCTGTACACAAAGGATAAACAGGCTGAGAAAGAAATTAGGGAAACAACACCCTTCTCAATAGTCACAAATAATATAAAATACCTTGGCGTGACTCTAACTAAAGAAGTGAAAGATCTGTATGATAAGAACTTCAAGTCTCTGAAGAAAGAAATTAAAGAAGATCTCAGAAGATGGAAAGATCTCCCATGCTCATGGATTGGCAGAATCAACATTGTAAAAATGGCCATCTTGCCAAAAGCAATCTACAGATTCAATGCAATCCCCATCAAAATTCCAACTCAATTCTTCAGCAAATTAGAAAGGGCAATTGGCAGATTCATCTGGAATAACAAAAAACCGAGGATAGCAAAAACTCTTCTCAAGGATAAAAGAACCTCTGGTGGAATCACCATGCCGGACCTAAAACTGTACTACAGAGCAATTGTGATTAAAACTGCATGGTACTGGTATAGTGACAGACAAGTAGACCAATGGAACAGAATTGAAGACCCAGAGATGAATCCACACACCTATGATCACTTGATCTTTGACAAGGGAGCTATAACCATCCAGTGGAAAAAAGACAGCATTTTCAACAAATGGTGCTGGCACAACTGGCGGTTATCATGTAGAAGAATGCGAATTGATCCATTTCTATCTCCTTGTACTAAGGTCAAATCTAAGTGGATTAAGGAACTCCACATAAAACCAGAGACACTGAAACTTATAGAGGAGAAAGTAGGGAAAAGCCTCGAAGATATGGGTACAGGGGAAAAATTCCTGAATAGAACAGCAATGGCTTGTGCTGTAAGATCAAGAATCGATAAATGGGACCTCATAAAATTGCAAAGCTTCTGCAAAGCAAAAGACACCGTCAATAAGACAAAAAGGTCACCAACAGATTGGGAAAGGATCTTTACCTATCCCAAATCGGATAGGGGACTAATATCCAATATATATAAAGAACTCAAGAAGGTGGACTCCAGAAAATCAAATAACCCCATTAAAAAATGGGGTTCAGAGCTGAACAAAGAATTCTCACCTGAGGAATACCAAATGGCAGAGAAGCACCTGAAAAAATGTTCAACATCCTTAATCATCAGGGAAATGCAAATCAAAACAACACTGAGATTCCACTTCACTCCAGTCAGAATGGCTAAGATCAAAAACTCAGGTGACAGCAGATGCTGTTGAGGATGTGGAGAAAGGGGAACACTCCTCCATTGTTGGTGGGATTGCAAGCTTGTACAACCACTCTGGAAATCAGTCTGGCGGTTCCTCAGAAAATTGGACATAGTACTACCGGAGGATCCCACAATACCTCTCCTGGGCATATATCCAGAAGATGTCCCAACCGGTAAGAAGAACACATGCTCCACTATGTTCATAGCAGCCTTATTTATAATAGCCAGAAGCTGGAAAGAACCCAGATGCCCCTCAACAGAGGAATGGATACAGAAAATGGGGTACATTTACACAATGGAGTACTACTCAGCTATTAGAAAGAATGAATTTATGAAATCTCTAGGCAAATGGTTGGACCTGGAGGGTATCATCCTGAGTGAAGTAACCCAATCACAAAGGAACTCGCACAATATGTACTCACTGATAAGTGGATATTAGCCCAGAAACTTAGGATACCCAAGATATAAGATACAACTTGCCAAACGCATGAAATTCAAGAAGAACGAAGACCAAAGTGTGGACAATTTACCCTTTCTTAGAAATGGGAACAAAACACCCATAGAAGGAGTTACAGAGACAAAATTTGGAGCTGTGACGAAATGATGGACCATCTAGTGATTGCCATATGCAGGAATCCATCCCATTATCAGCTTCCAAATGCTGACACCATTGCATACACTAGCAAGATTTTGCTGAAAGGACCCAGATATAGCTCTCTCTTGTGAGACTATGCCTGGGCCTAGCAAACACAGAAGTGGATGATCACAGTCAGCTATTGGATGGGTCACAGGGCCCCTAATGGAGGAGCTAGAGAAATTACCCAAGGAGCTAAAGGGAACTGCAACCCTATAGGTTGAACAACAATATGAACTAACCAGTACCCGGGAGCTCTTGTCTTTAGCTGCATATGTATCAAAAGATGGCCTAGTCGGTCATCACTGCAAAGAGAGGCCCATTGGACACGCAAACTTTATATGCCCCAGTACAGGGGAATGCCAGGGCCAAAGCAGTGGGTGGGTAGGGGATTGGCGGGTGGGTATGGGGGACCTTTGGGATAACATTGAAAATATAAACGAGGAAAATACCTAATAAAAAATTTTTAAAAATATTTTTTTGTTTAAGCCAAAATTTATTTAAGGCAGATGTGAAAATTCTTGGTGCATGTTCCCCCTGATTTGGAGTTTGGTATCAGCTCCCAAACAAACCAAATACCTTCACAGATCTCTTAAATAGCCTACCAACTCTACATATTCCCCAAGCAATAGAATTTTCTGGGTTTGATTTTCTAAAGCTCTACTTCCAAGTCTATTTCAAATATTCAATATGGAAAGGAGGGAGAGAGAGAGAGAGAGAGAGAGAGAGAGAGAGAGAGAGAGAGAGAGAGAGAGAGAGAGAGAGAGAGAGAGAGAGAGAAAGAGAAAGAGGAACCCACCAGTTTTATGTGACTATTGTGTGGTGAGGCTGTAACAACAGATATGCTTAGCCATGTCTTCATTAAACAAACAACCCTGTAAAAGTGTACAGTGATCCACTAGGCAGTTGGCTTTAAGTAGAACTCTACCCCAGTGCTTTATCAATGAGCTCCTTAAGAAAGCTATAGAAGGGGCAAAGTGTCCACACTTTGGTCTTCATTCTTCTTGAGTTTCATGTGTTTTGAAAATTGTATCTTATATCTTGGGTATTCTAAGTTTCTGGGCTAATATCCACTTATCAGTGAGTACATATCATGTGAGTTCTTTTGTGATTGGGTTACCTCACTCAGGATGATGCCCTCCAGGTCCATCCATTTGCCTAGAGATTTCATAAATTCATTCTTTCTAATAGCTGAGTAGTACTCCATTGTGTAAATGTACCCCATTTTCTGTATCCATTCCTCTGTTGAGGGGCATCTGGGTTCTTTCCTGTGTCTTTCTTACCAGTTGGAACATCTTCTGGATATATGCCCAGGAGAGGTATTGCGGGATCCTCCAGTAGTACAATGTCCAATTTTCTGAGGAACCACCAGACTGATTTCCAGAGGGGTTGTACAAGCTTGCAATCCCACCAACAATGGAGGAGTGTTCCTCTTTCTCCACATCCTTGCCAGCATCTGCTGTCACCTGAATTTTTGATCTTAGCCATTCTGACTGGTGTGAGATGGAATCTCAGGGTTGTTTTGATTTGCATTTCCCTGATGATTAAGGATGCTGAACATTTTTTCAGGTGCTTCTCAGCCATTCGGTATTCCTCAGGTAAGAATTCTTTGTTTAGCTCTGAGTCCCATTTTTAATGGGGTTATTTGATTTTCTGTAGTCCACCTTCTTGAGTTCTTTATATATATTGAATATTAGTCCCCTATCTGATTAAAAGACCCATGGAAGGAGTTACAGAGACATAGTTTGGAGCTGAGATGAAAGGATGGACCATCTAGAGACTGCCATATCTGGGGATCCATCCCATAATCAGCCTCCAAACACTGACACCATTGCATACACTAGCAAGATTTTGCTTAAAGGACCCTGATATAGCTGTCTCTTGTGAGACTATGCTGGGGCCTAGCAAACACAGAAGTGTATGCTCACAGTTAACTATTGGATGGATCACAAGGTCCCCACTGGAGGAGCAAGAGAAAGTACCCTAGGAGCTAAAGGGATCGGCAACCTATAGGTGGAACAACAATATGAACTAACCAGTACCCCCGGAGCTCCTGTCTCTAGCTGCATATGTATCAGAAGATGGCCTAGTCGGCCATCAGGGGAAAGAGAGGCCCATTGGTAGTGCAAACTTTATATGCCTCAGTACAAGGGAATGCCAGCGCCAAGAAGTGGGAGTGGGTGGGTAGGGGAGTGGGGGTAGTGTATGGGGGACTTTTGGGATAGCATTGGAAATGTAAATGAGGAAAATACCTAATAAAAAAATTTAAAAAAGAGAAAGCTATAGAGCAGTAGCTGCTCATGGGGAAACTTCCTTATGTGAAATGCTGTGGCTGTTTTGGGAGAGGGGCAATCATCGATCTTTATTGAAACCCTTTGTGTGTTTTGATTCTGTCCTCACCTTTAAGAGTAATCTGATCAATTGTGTTGCAGTTTTCTGTTCTCATGAAATAATTGCTTTTCCGCCTGAAACTTCGTTTCTTTTATGTACAACATATGAGTTTTATGAAGTTTATGCATCTTCCAATTACATTTCAACAACTACTTTGTTTAAGCATAAGCTCAATGTATGTGCAAATGTTCGATGTGAGTGTTTAACACAACTCTGGGACTCACATTGAAAGAAGGGATAGTAAGTGTAGAGCATGACATAATGACTCTTGTCTTAGTCCGGCCACCACCAGTACTTTATCTCTCTCAAATTGTCCTTGTTTGTTTTGTTTTGTTTTGTTTTGTTTTGTTTTGTTTTGTTTTGGTTTGGTTTGGTTTGGTTTGTTTTGGTTTGGTTTGGTTTGGTTTGGTTTGGTTTGGTTTGGTTTGGTTTGGTTTGGTTTGGTTTGGTTTGGTTTGGTTTGGTTTGGCTTGGTTTTGGTTTTGGTTTCACATGAGCATGTTAGGACTCTGAGACAAAACTATATCTTTTTTTTAAAATTCTAGAATTACATAAAACGTCGTGCATGTGTGCACTACACATATAAATGTAAAAATATTTTAAATTAATAAATCTGGTATGTCTAGTGCATCAATATTGTGACTTCAAGGGGCACTTGGCAGTTTACAATGCTATACCAAATGTGGCATCAGGTCATGTGTTATCTCCTTAGGTCTGCCTTCTGGAGGATTTGCTTATGAGGAACAGATGGTTCTATGATAAATTTTTCCAGTGAAAAAAAGAGCAAGATTGAAACTCTCAAATCCTCCTCTAGTGTTGCTGGTTAATATATAACCTCATAAATCTAAACTTGAAACATCCTTCATACTAATTAAAAATTTTAGCAGATCTTGACACTCAAAATACACGTTACTCTATATATGGTAACATACATGTATTTTATAAATCATCTCATGGGGGGTTGAAAAGATGACTCAGCTGTTAAGAGCACTGGCTTCTGTCTTCCACAGGACTCAAATTTGATTCTTAGAAGCTACACAATGGCTTGTAGCAATCTATAAATCCAGTTCTAGGGGGATCTGATGCTCCATTTTGGCTTCTGTGGGCACTAAGCACACAGGACGTATACAGACATAAATGCAGGCAAAACACTCACATATATAAAATAAAACATAAAATTAATCTCAAAAATCAGGTTTCTTCTCTTTTTCATTAGACCAATATCAAAGAATAATTTTATCTCTGGTCTTACCTGAAACATTTGTCACTCATTTCCACTGATACTATGCAGTCCCTCAGGTTTCATAAAGACACATTGATTTTGTGGGACACTGGTCTCCAACACTGTAATCAAGCCTTGTTTTCCTGGTTTTATAAGTGACAGCACTTCAGAGTATGGACTATGTCTTCAATGAACAACTCGCTAGTTGTTATCTGGATAGTTGTCTATTTCATAGTTCCCAGCGAGGACTATAGTAACACTTTCCCTACAACGTATTCAACACAGACACTATCACCTTTCCTCCCTTTGAAATGTGCTTGCTATTCTAATTTCTGAGTTAAGTTTGAATGATTTCCTTAGCCAAAAGGTTCCTAGGTTCTCCAGAATTGTTCTTTCTTCTCTATCAACTCATAAAGAAGCAAATATATCCATAAAAATAAACATGAAAGGCCACCCACCGTTTTCACATTCCTTTCCATTTGTTAACATGCTTCCATGGGTTTCCATTATTTAGGCAATCAATACACACTAAGCACATTTTACTTCCTGAGCACTAAGGTAGATACTGTTAGCAGACATGTTTTATGTATGCTTTCTTCATGAATTAAAGTGCACATAGTTGATGAGACAGACATATTCCCGACCCATGTAGTGCATTGTGATTAAGTACTGGCAGTGAGGTTGGCACAGATGTGAAGATAATTCAGAGGAGAAAAACAACCACAAGGTAAACAGTTTAAAAATTGAAAATAACCATGAAGGGCAGAGGTCTATATGGCCATAATTAGGTATGTTAGGAAGCTAAGACTTTGTATATCCCTTATCCTTGGAAAGGTCAGACTGGTTTCCTTAACTTTGTGCTTCCTGCCATCAAAAGAGAACTGAGTATACCACACACACACACATACACAGAGAGAGAGAGAGACAGAGAGACAGAGACAGACAGAGACAAAGACAGAGAGACAGAATCAGAGACAGAGAGACAGAGACAGAGTCAGAGAGAGACAGAGATTTCACATCTATCATGCCCAACCTCTGTTAAGGGCTGCTTTTCCCCACCCATCCATTCACACTGTATATCACCACCTTGCAATAGTTTTCTCACACCTTAGACCTCTGCTATACTTACCGAAGACATTCACATTCCAACCCCTTTCCTTGCGTTTTCCTAGCCAATATCAATATTAATGCAGACATCAATAAAGTTCCATCACAGTTTTCTGATTCCAGTTTCAGGACCATCAAGCTACTCCCTACAGAAATACAAACACACTGACACACCGACACACACACACACACACACACACACACACACACACACACACACACACACTGCACACACTATGTGCCAGGCCTTTCAGTGCCTTCTATTTTCTATTCTATATTCACAAACTCTTTGTAATACATTACTATGCACACATTTCTCTCAACTCAGCTTTCACTATGCCAATTTTTCCCTTACTATATCAATGCCATATTCTTAAGGTTTACTTTCTATTTTCTATCCTTTTTTGTCTTCACTTCTGAACTTACATATGCTTAAACTACAAGGCTTATCACTGCACCTCTACCAGCCTAGGTGAGCCTCCTGTAAGCCCTGCAAGAAATAGGAAGTTAATCTCAGTCCCAACTATATCTTTGCTCTTACTCCCAAAGTGTTTGTCACACTAACAGAGAAGGAACAAATTGGTGTGGAGTCCA
Organism: Mus musculus; assembly: GCF_000001635.26. Lineage (NCBI taxonomy): Eukaryota > Metazoa > Chordata > Mammalia > Rodentia > Muridae > Mus > Mus musculus. The sequence continues at coordinate 35,452,273 of NC_000078.6, forward strand.
CACTCATGGTTTAGCTCCATCCTCAGGGTTACTGTCATATTCCATTTTTACAGATTCAACATAATTGTTTCACATGTCTACCAGTGTCCTCAGCTGTCATTACTAGCTCTTTTAATTATTACCTATGATGGAACCAATTCATAACAAAACAATGGTCATCCAATCAATGCTGTTTTGGTTCTTCACCTTCTCCAGCCTTCATGGATCTGGATGGATCTTTGGCAGTGC